>NC_135781.1:17309688-17997805 GCF_028453695.1 Augochlora pura
AGAAGGCCAGTCTTCAGGCACGGTTGAAAACCTACCTCACAGCAATCCACATAAAAAAAAAGAGTCAGTCAATCCAGGCCAGCCTACCGAGCTAGTGACAGCTTCTGCAGATTAACAGTTTTCTAGCCTTCATTGTTTCAATATAGTCATGAAGTATAATATTGTGTAATGTGTAAATAGTAACATGTTACATCTGATAGACTTGTATTTCATTGTGTTGGTGTTCGAATAAACACGTAATATATAAAGTATTATTTGATCATCGCAATCTCGTAATTCCAACACAGTGAACTAACAGTTAGTTAGAAACAATGAAAAGAGCTTTGTTTAAAATGCAAACAATAATACATTAGTAATCTTCGATCTTAGAAAGAGAGATATTTCTATATTATCAATTCCTAACTCTTAATAACTTTACAAATAAATATTTCTGAAAGGAAGCATGTACGAGCATACTTTTAGAGGGGAAAAATGTATATTTTACAATTCTAAATTCATATACAATTTAGCGAATTAATCTGAAAACACATATTTTCCACTTCGTCCAATGATCTTTTGTCATCTTACTTGCAATTTAATAATTTTGCGCTCTTAGAAATTTTGGTTCTTACCAACAAAAATGAACCAAATGCAATTTAAGGTCATCATTTGTGAAAATTTTATCATTCAAAGAGTTTTGTAACCTTCTAAGTAAATGGTAGTCAAATAGTGCTTACCAGGTCAAGGCTGTATAGGGAATGTGACATTAGTTTCTAACGAAGCTCGAATAGCTTCCCACGAAATGTTAAAGATGTGTGAAGCTTTGAATTTCTCACTACAATACTGAAATTACTTTCTTGCCAATCCAATACTGTAACGAAGCAAAAGGAGAATAAGACAAAAGCTATTGACCATTGTTGAAGTCGATTCTGGACCGATCGATAATCGACTGGACCGCGACCGAAGCTTCGCGAAACATCGAGTACGCGGCAGACTCCTTCGTTACCAAATTGTTATTAACGGTCCATGGCAAGCAACGAGGTAATATTAGAAGAATCTCGGTTAGATCGTGGCTACACCTGTGAGAGAGTACGAGGAAAGAAGCCACGGCCACTCACAGGGAAGGGAGAGGACGGCCAAGAAGGCCGGCCGTCCAACGAGAGAGGAACAGGGTAACTTCCTGGCCGTCTGTAGAAATCTGCGTAGGTTCTTCAGTTACCATGTCTATTGGAGAAGACGGCCATGAAGTTGTTTCATTTGATCAAAGTTGCTTTCGTTGCTCGCCATAGATGTTAGCAAGGAAATTGATACAAAGTTAAACCTGTAACTCCCTGTCAACCACTAATCAGAATATATCTCCTTTTGCCTCAGAAATCCTTATATCCTGCATCCAGAATTCATTTCACAAACAACGACACCCATACCCCTTACAATACTATACATATATTTCTGATGCAAATATTTTATAAATGAAAAAATCCTTTACATTTAGAAATTAGAAGTTTCTATTGAAGATGTTAACACCTGTACTGCGGTTACCGTGTATTTAAACTCTATATTTAAACCGTTATTTATTTGCTCATTTTTCTCCCATCAAATAATATAAATTACTATTACATTAGGAACAACAATAAGAGTAATAGATCTATAAGAAGCATCTATATAGTTGTGAAAAATATCTAACGTCTGAGGATTAATAATCCAAAATTAGAAGTTTGATTTTCTATAGTATGGCATACTATTATTTTGATTTTCGCGCATGCGAAATTCAACCAGAATTAGAAATACTTTAGAGTGAGGCAGCTTAGAGTGACCTTGGGATCATTGCTTGGGACTGTGTGGGACATCTGCAACCTGTGTGGCCACTGTAGGAAGAGTTTCCGCAATTTTTACCGTTACAGTCTTTTCCTTCACTGTCTGTGAAATAAATAAATGAATTTCGATGTTCCTAAATACTATAAACATGTTTCATTCATTCCCTATTTTATGACTTTCACTCTCGACCATTCTGCCGGCGTACCATTCTGGCTTTCATCTAAAAATATTTACACGTGTTGCAGTTTGGAAGTGCTGTTTTTCGTCAGGGCACCTCAGATTTCTTTAAAACATAGTCTACGTTGCTGTGACGATTGACATAGTCTGCGTGAAGATCTTCGTGCACAGCTTCAGTTTTGTTCCAGATTTCATCCCTGCAACTTCGCCGTTTTTTTAAATGTACGCGCCGCGACAACAGTACAAAGATAATTTGGGTGTTTGTGCAATGCTTCCATGGAGGCATAATTCGTGATCAGTGTGGAATATCAGTGCAGTGAAAATGAACGTTAGTGGAATCTGTGCCCTTCTACATGCGTAGATTACGATTTCTGAATTACAAGTTTTGGTTTACAACATTTACAACTGAATGAGTGAGATTTTCATTAATAATATTTGTGAAATTTTTGAAATGAATAGAAAATTTCTAAAATTCTTTTTCGTTACTTCGAACGCAGCTGAAAGCCTGAGCACAGCCCTCTCTTCCCGTCGCACCCCGGAGTGAGGTAGGCATCAGCTGGCTGGTTCGCGCGCGTGGTACAGGTTGAATCACGCGTGCGCGCCCCTCTCATTCGCCAGTGTTTTTTCATTAACAACTCGTTAACAAAGCCGCGGATTGCATTTCAGCAAAGGAAAGGGTTACTTGAAATGGCATCAGGAACCCCTCCTTTCCCGGAGTATGTATAATTTTGGTACACCCCGCATATTGTAGATATACTAAATTCCAAAAAACAACCACAACACATTCAAAAACAACATAGTAATTCTAGCTTCACACGATGACCTCTCCAAAGCTACTAAAAACCTGCAAGAACACTTAGACGACGTAGCTAACTAGCTTAAAAACTGGAAAATACAAAGAAAATGAAACTAAATCGGTTCACATAATCTTTACCTTACGCTGAAAAACATGTCCGTCACTGAAGGTAAAGGACACAATAATTCCACAAAAAGAATCAGTAAAATATCTTGACATGACTCCAGACGGGAGTCTAACATGGAAGAAACACGTCCAAGCAAAACATGCTCAGCTCAGTATAATGGTGAAACAACTATGGTGGCTAATAGGAAAACATTCTAAATTAACAATAGAAAAGAAACTACTCATATACAAGATAGATAGAAGAAACATAGAAATTTTACAAAGATTCCAGTCAAAAACTCTGCACAACATATGCAGTGCTCCATGATATATCTCCAATGGCATAATGCACAATAACCTAGCAAACAAGAAATATCAAACTTCAGCAAACGCCACATACAACAGTTATCGCAACAGTGCGGAAATATAAATGTAGTTCACACTGACAGTAGCAATTTTAGATTAAAAAGATATAACCCCTTAAACTTAAGTAACAGATTCACCATATAAATCTAACACTATTCTAAACATAACCATGATTGCACATAAAAATATTGTAATACAATGTATTATCTGATGTATCATATATGTTATTTCACATGTCACAGTAATTACCAACAAATTTACTCATAATTGGAATTGAGAAAGAACTGATTGTAAATACTACTCTAAAATAAAAAATATATATGTGTATATTTGCTGGGGCCCATATTTTCCAGACATCTTGTATATGAAGTCAAATTTACAGTTTAGGGCTCTCTTGTAGGCACCCCTAACTGAAAAAAGAACTAAATTTTTCATGAGATGCTACGTCCGTGTTATATTTGGTCTCATCGATTAACACAGTTCTTAACAAATAAGTACTTCCCAAATGACTTGATGGTATATATTTGATTGAATTCACGAGAATAAAAAGTCCGAAATGCAAAGGATATTGCGAGGTGTGTGCAACGAAATACACGTTTTTTTTTAGTTTTAATAGAAAACATATCTGCTGTATTATCACCGTAATATAATACAATCACTGTCGCAATTAACAATCGACAGAATAACGATGGCGATGTGTATCTATATCGCTAAATTATCGCTTAGAATTACGATCGAGAAGTTACGAATGAACACTAAAAAATAGAGAGGTACGTTTAAATAAAGAAAACAGTCTTTCGAGGTACAGCGACATAACAACACCGATCAGTATGCGGTCAATTAACTCGCATTTATAATTATAGCACGCGACATTCCATTAACTTATCATTAACTAGCGCAATGGTGTCCAATGAATACTGTTATCTAACGATGGTACACAAAAATGCCCTCCGCCGTAAGTGCATACTTTGCGAGAAGTTTATCGCAATCACATGAAGCAATCCTTTATAAATAGATTAAATTCAGAATTGGTTAATTTCTTTCAACCATAAGTCACAAGCTCCTACGATCAGTCCGCCTCTTTCCCCTTTCTTTTTGAGTTCCGTAAATATTACTACTACACACAAGTTGCATAGAGGAGACAAACTAAGGAGTACGTAACGGGGAAAACCCACATATAGCTCGCGAGTTGCCAGTTATCCTAGAATAAATGAACACTACCAAAACACGACCGCGAATTATAATCTAAAGCAGTGTTCTTCGCAGTTTCATTTGAGAAAATTGTGGATATGATGTTTGCTCCCATAGAATTTTGGGAGAAGATAGTTCCCTCTTTCTCCGTTAAAATCGAATTCAAATATACGAATATCTACGCCCGTTTAAACGCGGTCTAATTACAGACTCTTCAGCATCTTCAGACTGCTGTTCCACTTTTACGAAAGAATGAACGATAGTAACTAGTATACAATTGACGTCGAATATTTAATGTTACGATTATTTTTCAGCCTGATGCAACCTTCGATTTCTATTTTCGCGTTATCAAATCTACTGAAGAGGCATACGGATCACTTAACCGACGGTTCTGTCCAACGATTAAACAATTAACGCAAAAGCTAGGCAGAGGTGTCTAACGGATCTCGTGGGTTATTATCAAGAAAGTTGAGTTCACAAGGAAAACTATAATTCGACTCAACAAATTTGTATGCTCTATCAACATCAGCGAGTTTGGAATCAATGCAAATGCATTTTCTACGAGATTTGTAGACAACATAATACCGCCGTGGTTTCCATAATCATCAGCAATCCTTAAACGATCCGGACAAATCGTATTGTCGTACTTAACTTTCGTACGGAACTTTTCTCATCGGTGATCAACTACGTTCCTCCGGTTACATAAATCAAATGCTCCATTACTTTGACCGGCCGAGAGAGCCGTCGAAGTATCTCTCCCTAACTAGAAACATCACGAGATGGCCGTCACTCTGAAAATCTCAAACCTAATGATGCGAACTATCTGCTTTGCCGATCTCGTTTCTCTTATTCGAAGATTTCGCGCCGATGTGCAAGGCGCACAATCTTACTCTTCTAAACTGGCCTTTTAATCGGCCGGATAGAAGCGTAGAATTGCACGACCTTGGATCTCCGAGTGACACAGCTTCAGGACCACGTCGAGGACCTCTTCGGCTGGATAGACAGTGTGCGGTGGTGGCTCAATTTCGCCGGAAGCCACCAACTTTACCAGTTCCTGCAGCTGTTCCAAGGTGCCTGGCTCCACCGATTTGATGCTTAGTTGCCACTCTTCGGCGCGTCTGCTAAATTTAGGCAGCAGTCGATCAGCGACCTCCTTGATCACGAACACCACGCCAGCCTTGCTGAGACATTGCATACTGCGGTGCAGACTTCGAGAGGTCGTGCCGAAATCGATAACTACATCCACGTGGCCCCCGCACGCGTCCATTGTTCGCTCGATCAGCTGTTTCTCGTACAGGTCCTCACTCCACTGAACCACGTTTACTCTGTATTCAAAAAGGAGACTGTAGGTGAATAACTCGAATGACCTGATCGGTGGACGCTGATGCATTGGGCATTCGATGAGCTAGCTAAACTACTTTATGGTGTGCCTTGTGAAACATTCTGAAGTGTTTGGAACAATTAGATAGTGTTGATTAAGTATTTATGTTGACTAAGTGGAAGAAAATCTATTCAGAGGAGAAGCTGCTTGTTTTGGCGGTACTGCTTTATCTATAAGAAACTGTAAGAAGTAGACCCATGAAAACGATTAATATCTGCCTGATTGGAGTCTACATGGACCTCAATACAGCCTCGTATTTTGCAATTAGTTTTCTCACCTTCTGAAGCTAGATATCTGTCCGTTACAAAACAATATTTGTCTAGAATATAAGTTGTAATTATAATACTTTTGTTTCATTTTCCTGAGCAGTGTCATCGTCATATACAATCTATAAAGTAGTCTACACTTTACGTCTATACTTCGATTATTCATTATAGAGGAATTGAACGGTTTATTGGAGAATAAAAATATAATAATTGATTTTTTTACGCGTCAGTGTTCAAACAGTTCAGTTATTTTCCTTTTTCCATATATCGTAACAAAATCAAACAATTCATTTCTAAAACAAAAAATTTATAAAATATATTATGAAAGTTTAATCAAATATCGTAGGTCATCTATGACGCGCCGACTACGTCAAGCAAAATCAGAAAAGTTAAAGTAATTCCTCTACAACTTGACCTATCCCGACTGACGACACATTCTACCCTCTCCACTCTATTAGAAAATTATTACCACCTACACGCAACTTCTATGTTCTGAATTCATTTAACTAGTGCTGGAAGTTAACGGTGCAACACTAATGCAATTAAAACATGAAGATGCATATTCGAAAAATTAATACATAACAGAAAAAGAGAATAACGTGACATACAAACATTATTATTATTTTTATCAAACTAAGCGATATTTAAGTACGCCGCATGTTGCGTAAATAATGGAACTCAAAAAAGAATTAGTAAATAAATCTTTACGTAACATTTATCGTGGTCAAGATGTGTCAAGTGTTCGAATTGACACGATAACTTTATCATTCATTTAGTCATACGATCGATCTTGTGGAATTACGAAAGTGTCATCGATGGTAAAGATATCTCGGACAGGGAATGTTAATTTTTAGATCAAAGATCAACGAGTGGACCTCGTTACTCATACTTGGACACGCAAGATGCAGCTGCTACTCTACGAAAAGCGACAGAACTCGTAAACAGACCTAAATAGTTTTAATTTGAAATCTAGTTTATTTTTCATACCTACAGTGGCTGCGAAATACGTGCATTATAAAAACAGAATAACTTTTCAAAAACTGGATCGAATGACTAGAATTTTTTTGAGCTGCTAGAAAGACTAGTTTATTAGAGAATATCTAAAAAAGGCTTTGCAGAAATTGCAACGGATTAGAATATGACAAATATACATTATAAAATTGTGTTTTTAATGTGTTTTATAGATTTTTTATATTTGTGACAAAAATTAGTAAATCAAATACAATACTACAAAAAGAAATGTCACCCCAAGCAACTGCAATTTTAGAAAATTTTTAATAAACTAGGTAAAAATAAAATTTGCTACCCCTATTCAGCTCTGTTTGAAAATTTCCACTTACAAAAACTATATAAAGTACTAGGTACTGTAATAATTCCAGTGTACTGTCGCTTTCCAGTACTATCGACAAACACTGATTATCCTACCTACAAAACATCGATATACAGCAACTCTTTAAAGAAACTCACCGTTGGAACTCTTGAGCCATGGTGAGTCCATCGTCCTTCAGCGAGGCGATAGTGATGATGACTCTGTCTTTCATGTTGCTGAAATAATACGCCGCGATTCTAAGAGCCCATAGAGCCAACCCACCCGTGCCGACGATTAGGATCTTGCAGACGCTGTTCTCGCCCCTCTGCTTGAGCAACGCCTGGACATGTTCATGGGCGGCAAAGACGGTGTTCATGGCCAATAGAGCTCCAGCAGGGAGCATTGCTGCTACGCTCAAGCTCACGTTGTCTGGTATCTTGATCAGATACTTAAGGTCATGAACTACGAGGTACTCAACGTACCCGTTCGGTATTCCTTCGTAAGGGTAGAGGATTACTCGATCTCCGACGACGAACTCGCAATTCTCGGGCACCTTCGAGCCCAAAGATTCAATCACGCCTGCGACCTCGTAGCCGGGGAACAGGGCAGCGTCCCGGAACCCATGGTGTGGCAAGGACACGGGAAAGTCCCCCTCGACCGAGACTTCTGTGGCCAAACTGCTGCCACTAGAGACGGAGGTCAAGCTCCCGAGGCTAGGCGAACGACGAGGATGGTAGCAAGCACCTGCACACATCACCCGGATTCGAGCTCCCTGTGCTGGAACATCCGGAACGGGGACGTCGAAACTGAATACCCAATCGCGGCCCGCGACGTTTGGGCTCTCGATCGACACCTGTCTGCACAGCTTGTTCATCTTCTCCTCCCTGAAATAGGAGAAGATACTTTCAGACCTTGATTTAGGCGACTTGGCTAGGTATTTTCATCTCTTAGAAACGAGAGGTGATATAGTGTTATAGAATTTGAGTACAGGCTTCCAAAAAAAGAGATACAATTTCAATGCAATACAGATACAACAAAGAGATACAAATTAAATACAATTTCTGAGATGCATTAGGTATCAGATCGTATTCGAAATCGTGTCAGTTTTCTGAGACGATATTTTTGTAAAAGATCAGATATTGTCAGCTATTAATTTATATTAGACACGTACCACTATTGCCACAAAATAACGATTTGTCAGGGAAATATTTGATATTGTAAAAAGTATATTTTTAGTAACAAAGATACTGTTATACTAAAGCACTATTCTGATCAGTGCGTTAAAAACTTCATATAACGAGCGGAAGATGGCTATTAACTGCAGCGTACTCGTTACTCCTCGATCGTTTTAGCAATCAGCTGTTACTTTCTTCCCCTTAACATGACTTATAGAATGTAATGATGGAGCAAGAAGCGGAAAGACGTCAAAAAGTTAAAAACAGTTAAGAAACGAATTCAGTGGAGATTAAAACAAATCGCGGAAACATCACTATTTATAGAACTACGCATTGTTCACTATGAATTGTAAGATAAGAGATCCAAAGAGATAAGTCATCCAAATAATTCTTTCCTAGATATTGGAGCACTTCAGTTGCTCAAGATATACAAAATCAGAAAGGGTCGAAACCGATGTCATCGAATATTCGATATAATCATTATCAGAACATCACAAGTCACGAACATGCAAAATCAATGAAAAAGTCGTCGCATGCGTACCCTCTACAAGGTTCACAGGGTGTATGAGTGATTGGAGCCAGCGGTTCCAATTTTGCAGGCATAGTAGACTAACTTCTCTTCTACTATAGTCGCTATAGTAGCTATATTCTTCCTCTTGTAGATCGTTCCTACCCGAAACGCGAACGCAATTTCGGTTTGGTTCGTTCGACACTGTTACTCGATTCTGACACGATTCTAAATCAAGATTCTACGACTGTTTACTATAAACTCGAGCGGTTCAAGCAAAGCTCTGTTGACAGCTAATCTCTGAACACTTAAACCACACACAAAATAGATTTCAAGCGTACGCTTGAGACGCACTGGCTAAACGCGGCGATTCTCCTCGACATTTATACTCCCGCGAGCTTTCCCAGAGTGGCTGACTCCGTGTTAGTCACGGCAGCTGGAAGCGGGCCACGATGGAGGGGATAGAAGAAACAGAACGTGTGAGGCAGGTATATACGAACATTCACGAGCCACGTGCAACTGCTGTTTTTCTCCTATACCGACGCCCTCACATTCGCCCAGTGCGTCGTGATACACGCATGAATGAGGCGCACATAGGCCGTGCTGTCTGTTTGTCATTTCTCTTACTCGCTCTCCTAGTATCTGTTATCTCTTTTGCAGCGATGACGAATCTCGTGATCTGGAGGGATGTTTCCCGAAGTTAAGCGTTTCAAAACTAACCTTCGTGCACGCTGTGTCCAATGTTTATTACAGGAAAGATTGATCAGAAATGCTGCTGGTTTCGAAAATCAAATTTTTCAAGAAAGAGAAGAATTTTCTCAACTTTAACACTAGGTTCACGAAGAACTAGAAGTATTTTATCTTACTTAATAAAAGTGACATTTAATATGTTTATTCAGATTTTTACCGATTTTTCTGAAGATATTATTAAATAAATTCCTTATAAATGTTTCATTGCATCTGTAATAATCGTAAATTACCAGATTTAGAACGCGTCATCTTGATTCAATTGTAACTCGGGTCTAATTATAACTCGTTATAAGTTTGTAACCCCGCAGTGATTTATCATGTTTTTAAATCTAATTTCATGTTTCGTCACAACGTGATACATAAAAGTATACATAAAATTGTTTCGCTGCTTCTTCTTCGTCATCGAAAAGATTGTGTATTGCGGTTTTTAACTCTTACTATATATCAGAGTTTGAACTCTTCAAACGTCAGTGTAAATTAAATTTTCTTTTGGATTATGAATCCGTGTTAAGAGATTAATATTTGCTGGTTTCGAGTTACACAAGATTACTTATACAAGAGATTCGGGTTATACAGCGTTAAATTATTTTTACTAAAAAGTGTGCGAAATGTATATCAGAATTTAATATTATCATCAAACACGTAGGAAACTTACAGATTTTCATATTTACAATATTTTCTACGCGGAGCTTCTACAAGGTTTTCCGCTTTCGTTTTCAATACTCCAGTTTTGCCAAGCAAAATTTCAAGATAGAAATTAAAATCTATTTTAATAAAATATATTTTATATACAATTTTAAAAATCTCGATACTTTTCTACACACAGCGGTTAAACAAATTATTGAGAGTATTTTTCCAAGTAAACCTATCGTTAACAATTGAAGATAGAAACGTAAAAGGTTATTTCGGTATGGGACTCCGTCAAACTTCTTTGTTTCTCGTGTACTATTTACCAACAAAGAGCTTATAGCACACCATTTTCCTATAATCATCTTATCTTCGTGAATAATTGGAGGTTAAACCTTGATCTTTCTAAATGACAATACACGTATGAGATAAATGATAATCGCACTACTCAATTTCTACGATATAAAAATAGCCAAGCATATGAATCATTTGTATAGCTGGATATTGCTAAAGTAATTATTTATTTTATCACATTTGTCCATATAATTCAAC
The DNA here is from genome assembly GCF_028453695.1 of Augochlora pura. Taxonomy (NCBI): domain Eukaryota; kingdom Metazoa; phylum Arthropoda; class Insecta; order Hymenoptera; family Halictidae; genus Augochlora; species Augochlora pura. Next base: position 17,320,686 of record NC_135781.1, read on the forward strand.
GTTGTAAAACGTTTAATGTTTAACGTAAAAGTAAATTATGCATTTCAGGTTCATTTAACCCTATACCGTACCTAATATTCTAATTTACACATTTGAAATTATATTGTGTTCTACGGTCAAAATAATTAGATGAGAGATTATTTTATGCAGAAATTTATTAAGAATCAGATAGAAATAGTTTTATTGATTATTCTTACAATTTATTTTTTATGATTGTTTTTTTCTTAAATTAAACTTAAAATTCCACTCCTGCTCGATAAATTTGAATGTCCGTTTCCTATCCTAGTAGAATTCCTTGCAATGGGAGCCGCAAATTGTTAAATAGGTAGAAAAATGTATGTGTAAATAACCACAGTCTTGTAACAATAATAAATTATCTAGAATATTTGATCGTCGTTATGTCATCTAGTAACATAAATTAGATATTGATTCTCTTTGCTTTCTTGGAGAAAACCTAAAACAAATCTATCATCGTCAAATATGTAATATTTTTAATTTTTACAATTTATCATTTCGAATACACACAGTATAAATCATTGAAACATAACTTATCTACAGTTATAGAAAAAATACAAAGGCATATTTGTTCCGTATTTTAAAGGTTCTTTAAACGAACTCAACAATAACATAAATGACATATGGTCTCTACAATTTACATCGTCGAACTGCAGTGTCAATCGATAGTAAATTAACTATGTACCAACTTTTATCGTTTTAAGCTTCATTATCGATTGATGTCTTTGTTGTTGCCTTCGTTTTTGGCGGCTCGGAAGAATATGCACTGGCGACTAAGGGAACGGTGAATATACTGCAGCACGTTAATTTTTGTACCGTGAAGGTAACGTTAAACATAGGTGGCACTTAACTTAATAGCCACTTGATCGATCGTCGGTTTTATTCTTAAAGCAGAAATCGTCGAGTCGAGAGATTAATAGTTGACATTATAGGTTGTTATTTATATATGTTTATCATTTCAATCATATTCTTTGCTAATGAATATGAAATAGATTAAGTAATCAGCAATCGGACCGTTCAATTTTCCTTGTTCGAGATAAGCAATGTTTTGATGACTATTTGTAGTACACAAACTACTCTCTTCATTCTCAACACTTGAGCTTATCATCTTCCAGCTCTCCATATTATTGTTATCTTGCTTCAAGGACTAGATACTGAAAACTCACGAGCTCTATCTTATTATCTGAGACCCGTTATATCGAAAGGTTTAAAAAAATTAATAATTATTGTTACGTGACCATGCATTCAGTTGCAAATGAATGCAGAAACGATGGTAATTAATGGCGGAAACCTGCAAACCCAACTTTTCATGTCCTGTGACTTGCACATCATTTTCATTCACGGTTGCTTCAATTTAGTTGAAACGGTTATAACATTATCGGTAAACAACGAATACATAGTTAAATTTTATTATTATATAAAACACAAAAGTAAGAAGAAAATGTAACCTATTTACATTTATTATTTATCAGTTATTTTAAAAATATTTAGATAGACTGTTGTTATTAATTTCAATGTCGTGAGACTGTAATAATTAATCTCTTTTAATATATTAGAAAGTCATTAAGACAACGTTAATAAACAGTTGTCAATTATTTGTCTATGTAATTTCTCTCAAAACTTCTCATTTTCTTTACCAACTATTCGGTAACTCAGTGAATATCGAAGCACCATGTGTCGCTCGGACACGTATACAAATCTACGCAGATGCACCCATGGGGATAGCCAGTTCATTGTTTTGATGCAAGTAGTGCGTACTCGCATGCATGCTTATTTACTTCTGATAAACCAATGATATCATTCTTATCAATAAAGGACCACACGCATTGCTCTTATCAAACGTTCAAAAACATCGAGGTTTATAATACTACGAATATTTCTAAAATTGACAGACGTTACAAACTTTTTTAATGTCTTTTAAATAGGGCACCATTATCGGCACCAATAAGATCGATGACGATACACTCAACGTTATCTGTTGGAGACCTGCCAGGAAAATCAGTGGTATGGAAACATGAAAACATGTTTACGCGGGAGAAATTGTCTCGATTAGAAATAGTTAAAAAGAATTGTTCAACGAGTCAATTACGCGTAAATAGAACGTATTATAGTCGCTATAGTTAGCAACTAATGTCCTTGACACGGAACTATGCATGTAAGCGCTCGCCAGCCATCTGGTATCATTTAAACATCATCAAAAATGTAGGTTACATATTCAACACGAAAAAAATGATCTTATTTAATCAGTCATTTTTACGGGAACACAATCGATCGTTGATTTCGTCGTGTCCTCACTTACAATTCCATAGCTTGAGTGCTTGACCGAATCTCCAATTAAATATAACAGTTATTTTCCATGGTCTTATTATTAGCTGAACAACGAAAGTTAATTTTTCAGTTGGATTTAACCCCTTAACCTACAATGACGGGCAGAGCCCGCGTACGATGGTCGGACCAAACGTAAATATTACGGGCATAGCCCGATCAGCGTGTTACACAAGTCGTGCGAATTACCCGAACGCTGCGCGAGCTAGTATACGATTTCGGCCCAACATCTTCGAATCTAAATCGTAGGTTAAGGGGTTAATAACCATATTATTTGTAACAATGAACCTATCACTATTTAGAAGATTGTAGGTGTTTCTGTATTAACTTTTTGTAATAATTCCAATCATTCTCATTAATAAAATCTTTTATTCTCTCCATTGTTTTAAATTTCACTTAACCTGTATTGTGAACAATATTTATTTTAAATAGTGCTTAATAAAACAGAGAACATTAATATGGTTGGATCGGTTAACACGCAACAAAAGTCACTGATGATTCTGTCAGTGGCTTGATCAAGAAGTTAATGAAAAGACCATAGATTGCAAACGACTGTCTATTTAAGTAGTTAAGTAGTTTAATTACGCTCAGCGCACAACGATTCAGAATTGAATATTAGCTGGTACTCTTATTACATTCTTATAATCTAAATTTATAATCTTTAACCTGTTTGTATTCATAAGCGATAGACATTTGGCAAACTGTTTAGCAAATGAACAGCCAGATCCGGACAGTTATGTGGCGGCATTCGAAGATAACGTTGACGCCTACATATCCTCTCTTACCTAACCAATTCGTCTATTAGCGTTCATCTATAGCATTCCTTCGGCGCGTATCGTTGTTCGCATAAAATTCGCAATTACGATGAACACACGGAACAGGCCGTTACATACAGTTCGCCTGGATCCCGGAAACGGTTCTCTCGCACAACACTGAAATAACTGTTAACGAGATGCTGCAGCGCAGGTGCCAAGGGAAATTGTTTCTAGCGACGTCCTTGAGCAGCTTGCACAATGCACAAAGCTCGCATTTTCTTCGAATGGCTTTGTCACGCAACCGAGACGACCGGTAAGCCTGGACTTTATCAGACGTTTTGTAACTGTAGCGTCAAGTGAACCGGAGATGTTCCTGTCAATGATTCTTGGGAGGTCTTAAATAACAAATCAAATCATATACTTTACCTCAATTGGTATCATATCATTAATAAAGGAAAAATAACGTTGCTCTGTGTAAAATATTCAAAACGTACTGCGCAATATTGAAATACATCGATCGAACAATAGATTATAAAATCAAACTGACATTAAGAATAATTGTAGCTACTTTTTCTCTCAGACTCGACAAAAATTGGACACTCTTCTATTTTATCAATCGGGATAGATTTATCACAAGTAGACCAAAAATTTGTTATGTACTTGCCGTCCAACTTGTTTACGTTCTTTTTTTGAGATCGTTAATATATTTTATGAATGAAAATGTTCTCTATTTCAACTTATAGCGAGTGAAAAAATAGATTCGAATACGCCTATAATATAACCTTCAAATTACCTTGATTATAGAAAATTCTGTGCAATAATAAAATAATGTGAGGATTGTATGTAAACTATCATCTATCGTACACTATCTTACTAATGTTCAAAGTGAGGTCCATCAATTGCGATAGAATTTGTGGTACGAATAATCACATACTGTGATGGTCTTTCAATTGTCTCTGTTAGCGTAATAGCACAGATAGATTGGAAGCTAGATTGATCTCGATAAACTTCTTTTTTCAACTGTCGTCAAAGGAAGCAGTCTAGTGGTCTTAGGTCAAGAGATCGAGCTAACTATATTGTAAGTCCATTACGACCAATCCAACAACTTCGAACCTAGGCAGTCATCATGCTGGTGCCACATAGTAGTATGCAATACCTCAAACGCTCGAGGCTCATTTTGGCAGTATGTAGTTCAGCGTGATCTTCACCTTGTAATAAAGTTCTTTGTAAAACTCTGTTTGTGCCTTATTCCGTTTGAAAACTCTAACCGTCCAGCGGGGAAGACTGTAGAGTCTCGAGAGATCCTTTTCCTTCTTCTCACGACATAACAGTAGAACAAACCCTCGCAATGCAGCGACTGGGTTAACCATGACTCAGAATATTTAATTCGTCCTCTTAATTACACAATTTACAGTGATTAATCGGAGTAATATTATTTTTCTTTAACAAGGTTCATTTAAATTTCTACAATCTTCTTCAATTTCTAAAATTTTACAAGCCTAGCTCTCTGATTTTTTGCTGCGAGATCTTGGCTGTGTGTGGTCTCGCATTGTCGTGATGTAAAATAACACCTTTCTTATTCTCTATTGCGGGACCTTTTTGTGTGAATTGTTCACAATAGGTGGTAGCATTAATTCTATTTTCATGTTTTAGCAGTTCAAAATACACACAGTACCACGTAATTCCTACGAATAATCGGTTTTGGAATCGCTTTAGAGATTTCATTTAGCAATAACGATTGCGGTTTCCTTTTCGTATTATGGCACATAACTTATTTTTCATCATCTGTAACTCCATTCAGGAAGGGTTCTATTTCAAGTCTAACCTCATTATTTTGTCTTCCGCAGGAAGAATATGCAGAATCTACCTTCCGTATCATCAAGTCGTTCCAATTTTTTTAAATGTTCTTACACAGTGGGCCATGATAATCCAAAAAATTCGACAACCTCTCCAATCATTAAATATAGATCTTCTTCAATTACGGTTCTTAGATATTCCATCCTTAAGGATAATTATTAATTATTGTATATGTGTAAGTAATGTAATCTTACAAAAATTAAATCGTGATTGGTCTTATGTTAATCAGAAAAGCAATTGCATTGCAAAAAATGAAAAATAAAAAAAATTATCCTTCATTCGCTGTTCTTTTCAACGTTTAGAAAACGTCTACTTATCTCCTGAGAAATTTCAGCTTTGAACGGCTTTGAAGCATGCTACTATCATGACCGAACCTGACATGTAAGTGTGTTTAATTTTACTCTTACTCAGTACTTTATGTAAAAACTCATTCGAAACTCGATCGATTCTTTAATCAAACACGAATCCAAACACAACAGAAAAACTAGTGGGTTGACAAAAGGTATATTAAAAAATATTTTTTGAAAAATTAACGAATAATTCTGATATTTGTAATAAATATCGTCTATTGTATAATCTTGAATGTAGTTCATCGTCTGAAGGTTAAAGAGTTTAGATCTGTTTGGTAATATATTCTATGTGTAAATCTTCAGAAAAGAAACTAATTTCCCTAATACTTCGCTTAACCGCAAAAAGGAAATGCAACAGACAGCATTATGAAAACAGCCTTGGTCTCAAAGAAAGGACAGTAAGCTCAGCACACGCTTTGCGGCTCTTGAGGAAATCTTTATTATTATTCACTGTGAAGAAAAATTCACCGTTATTTCATTCTCATCCATCATTTTAATTCCACGGCGGTCTATTTATTGATCTTGCAAACGCATGATAAAGACATCTTATTTTCATCATTTAGAAAAGAAAATTATCGACCTACATAGACATCCGCCATTATTTCCGATTAGACTTAGTTATTGTTCCTCGTCTGCGAATTTTCCATGAATATACTGTTGCATAATATTTTATAATTAACCTATCGAACTAACTAATTTACGCATAGGTCGACTGGATAGGTGAAATCATTGCAAGTAACGTAATTATCTGGTCAATAAATAAAACCGCGACAATGAACCGCCCTATTAATCAACAGTATTAATTGATGAATAAAGTGTAACAGAACATTTCTAACTATCGGATTAACGTCATTGTGCCTGGTATCATTGCAAAATACTCCATTTCTGAATTCGTAATCAATAATTGCCGAAAACATTATTGCATTCCACAACTGAGAAATGTTCTTCAATTTGTTTTTGAAATTTTTTGATTGCAATCACGAATCTCTTCTTAATCAAAATCACACTCCATTTCGTCAACGAGTTGCGATTGAAGATCACTGTGATTAGAAGGATTAATTTGAAAAAAGATACGAGTTTAATTTCTTTTATGAGAACCGCCTTCCAAATATAAATGTACCGTGTCAATACTCGAAATTTAATTGATTGTTACGCAGACATTATTTAATTTCCCATTGAAATAACTGCGCGACAGCCGAAAAGCGTAGTGCCTAACAATCCGCACTGAAAATTAAAAATACGCTTATCTGTCTTTCACCGTTAGAGCGCGCGACACTCATCGCATTCTTTAAAGGGAACTTGGTGAAAAATCTTGTGCAACGATCGCAGGTAATTTTACTGTACGCTGTCACTTTACTCGACCACTGTATCTGTTATATGATCGACATCTCGAATATAAAAGAGTCTATAACATCTTTCCGATAGGAACAATCATACAGTATTAACTCAGTCGTTAAAATTAGAAACTAAAGATACGAATTCACCAAAGCAATTAATAATAATTATTATTATTAATGCTCGAGGGATATTTAATGATTAAAAAATTAATAATGATATTTATATATATCTAAATATATAGCAAACTAGAAATTAAATGTACCAAATAGCAATTTGTACTTTTTTAATGAAAAACTCCTAGAATCGATTACAGAATTTCTAGAATCGATATACCACCTACCTATTAATTACACAAAAAATATTGCAAGTTTAAATTTATAAATACTGCCTTTGGTTAATTCTTCTACTATCTACACATTTTTGTATTTCATTTATTTTCATAATAAATTCATAAAATTCACAATATAATAATAATACTCGTACATGTCATAAATATGTACACGGGACTAAATAGAGAGGTATTAATAAGTTCTCAGGCAAAATATCAATTTCTTTATAAATAAATTTTAATACAACTAAACAAACAGTGTAAATTTTGTTGTTTTCATTCTGGAACTACGATTACAAATATAAACTGTTTAATCAGATAAATAAAATATATAAATACTCTTAAAACAAAATAGTTAACACAAGCATTTAAATATTTCGATATAGTGAATTAACTAAAGCGTGGAGAGTAATCCGTTAATCTGACGGGTTTGTCCCGAAAATTGCAATTGTAGTTCACAGTATGACGGGATCGAAAACCGGTAACCCGTAAGAATTTATATAACCGTGAACCAGAAGAAACTGAAAATAACGATTCGAGGTAAAAATATCGAGCTTATGTGCATTATAAACGAACAAACGAGTATGCGGCGCGAACGCGACGGATTTTCAAAGAACAAAGAGATCCTCGTGACGCATTCGACGCTAGTCCAGACAAAGGAATTTTTTTTACACGATTTATCATACTGCGAAGCACAGAAGAGACTCCTGCCGCAACCACGCCTCAAAAATAACTTCAATCTACGATCTCATCGATAAACGATGAAGAAAAATAGGAATGATACCTGCTTGCTTCGTACACGACAGTAAGCATTCATGCTCTTTATAGCGATATCTCGGTTTGATTTCTGTATACCTCTTTCCGACAGTTTCTATCTACTTTTAAGAGTTCTATTATTGTAAACATGTTTGTGCTTACGTTTGCTTAAAGGCAAATTGGAGTTTTTGCACATTCTTGTAAATTATGCCACGAATAATTTTTTGTTTTGTTTATGAATTTTGCCACTCGTACTAATGCTCGGTTGCTTAACAACACGCGCCATATAATCTGCTGTCGACTTCTAAATTTGCTCCTCGCATTCGCACGCTTTTGCGATACACACGCATAAATCAATCCGACTGAGAGAAAACAAACCGTGGTATACATAGTACTTTGCTCTGCTATAAAGAATTCATGCGAACTGGACCTCGTATTTTCATAAGAACGTTCAAATTGTAACGTGCTCCTAGTGAGCATTTAATCGTGCGCTCTCAAAAAGAAAACAGAGTAGCTACGGCAATTTTAAAGAGTATTAGTAAGTAAGAATTGTTGTTAAACATAAAACAATAACTATATTGAAATGTGAAATAAACATATTAATGCAGCACATTTTCACAAAAGTGAAACTGTATTTGAGCCGCCCAGTGCACACATCGATTAACTCCACTTTTTGAAAAATCTTAAATTTAAGTGTCAAAGCACTTGGTATAGTCATAACTTTTTATATTTATAATAACTTTCCTGAATAATAAAGATTAACACCATTAAACGGCAACATTTTTTTTTTCTTTTTTTTTTTGGCTATTTTTTCATGTTAATTTTATACATTAAATTATACGTTAAATGAAAGCTATATCTGTATTTATTCATTCTACATTATATATGTGAATCTATGTTATCTATGTAAGCTTTCCCTATAAATTCGATCATAGAGGCAAATACTCGTATTTTTAAATTACTTCAATGAGAACCGTGAATCAGAATTACAAACAAATTATAGATAGTGAAGTCTTCACTGAAATTCAGTAAGAAAACATGAGTGTGCATTAGACGGATACACAAGTGATACTTCTTTTGGATCGACTTCGCATATTCTAAAAATTGATCATCTATGGTTGTACTGTTTGTATTATCATCATGAAACTGTACATGTATGCACAGCATATCAATGAAATGTGAGTAATATGCATGTCTAACCGGAAGTATATAGAGAATGTTTACATATAGAGAACTTAACCAGACCTAGACACATTTGAGATGATATTCTTTGAAATATTATCTTAAATAACAAGTTATTTTATTTTATAATTATTTCCATGGCTGTGACAACACAACTTAAAATATTATTTTGTACAACATGTTACTTTATTATATAATTATTTGAAATAATTGTAAAATTATTCTTGAAAACTATATGATGATCTATAATAATTATAAACTTTGCGTCCCGTTTATCCTAGTATTTTCATTGATATTTCTACAAGAGAAAAGATCTGACTTTGTCAAATGATTATCCGATGTAACATTTTTCTGAAAAATAACACTTCTCTTTCATTTTATTCAAAACAAATTGTAATGATTTCTTAAAATAAAATCTTTTCGTTGCATATTATGTCAAGAATTATATCTTTATAAAGAGATCTTCTTACTGGGTATTATTTTGAGGATTATTTCATTCGTTATATTTAAAAGAAAAATATTACGAATTAATCATTATTTAAAATTGCAATTATTTCAACTGGGCGGATATTATTTTAATTTTCAAATAAGACATTGAAAATAACAGTTCAAAATAAATTATTTCAAATAATATCTGTCTAGATCTGAATCTACCTAACAACATGTAGGACGTAGACTTTATGTCTATATTAACAATAACTTAATGATTCTGAACACTGCAAGTCCCGTTTTAGTGAAGTAAGTGCGATATATGTACTTGTGACGCGTACGATCTCCTGAAATGGAAGTATTATGTGTATTAATAAAAATTAATAACATTTATTTTCTAGTCACCGTAGGAGAGGTAGAATAAAAAAGGAAGTATTCCGTTATTACGGTTTTCAGGAAAAGTGGAAATAGCAATTTACAGCGAGATATGAATGATTCTCATTGGAAAAGAGGGAAAATGATGCTTTTGCCATGAAATTGATGTACATAAATAGCAAGGTACGAGTTGGTGTGACTGCATCGGTGAAATACGATGGTGGGGAAGTCGGTCGATGCCGTGGAACCGTGGCACGCTGGAATCACGTGCACATCAGCAGGCATCCGCGTGTTCAAGTCGCTCCGCTCCGCTCGACACACTCTCGCTGCTTACGAGTACAATGCCCGTCGTGTTTCGGTAACGGGCCATTTTACCCCTGACAGCTACCGGTTAGTTTCAAAAATTTCATCGACAGAATCATTATCCTATTCTAGATGAAACATCCGTTATCGCCTACACAATGCTTCGAATTATTTGACTGAAGACAAATCAAATTTCATACCGAACGCTGATATAATAAATCAAAAGTTTTATTTATCGCAATTGTGTCATTTAACACTATATTTACGAGAACCGTCAAAATTATTAGTAATATTCAGATCATAACGATGCATTTATGAGGAATTTAGTACATAAATTTGTTACTTCAAACAAATATTGCGATAAAAATCGGTACGAATCGGAATAAATATATCATTGTTATTTTTATAAAGTAATATAAAATAGTTGCTTTTAGTATTTCGTCAATTTAGTATAAAAGAAATTACCTTTCAGTCAGTTGAATGCTATCAGACGACTTTTACGTCATTTGCTTCTCGTTGATGCTTACGTTAAATCAGGCGTATTGGTTTAAACGACATTTTCATTATCGTTTCGAAAATAGATCAAAACTAATTTTATGCTTGAAAAATCATACCTATTTCCGTATATGATGATAAAGGAATGCAATTTCCTCCTCGATACCATCTTAGCAGGTAATTTTTGACTAGTTTTTCTGTTCAAGTTTGTACACTGCTTGATACAAATGACAAGTTTTAAGCCTCAATTCAATTTTTGAAATTGAAGTATTGCAACTGATTAACGTCAATTCTTAGCAATCTGTGATACACTATGTGCAATATTGATAAATAACGATGAGTCAACGATAAAGTCATCGGGATTTTTTGGGATTTTGTTAAAATATGTTATTACTGAAATTCTGAAACTTTGTAGATATTACTTTCAACTTTTGTTTAACGACAAACGTACAAGATTATTTATTTAATCAAATAAATGTTTATCGTTGTTAATCCTATTAGATACATTTGGATAAAAAAAAAACAGAGGTCAGGTATCTCGTCTATCATGTAATTACTCATTTTTTGTCTGCATTGTAAATTCATTTCTTTTGCTAATTGGTTTCAGTCGAGAAAGTACTTTTAACTGAAATAAATCTCAGCTGCAAACACACAACAATTCTCTCCTGTTTTTGATTTATTGTGCACTGTATCGTAAAAGAAGTGACATACCAATTAGACTCATCGTCAATAATTTGATACGATGATAATGAACTGGAAGACAAATTGACGATAATAGACTATTGGTCACCTGTGAAGGCATAACTATATCGTGACGCATAATACCTTTGCACAAAATTGTTTTTTGCAAGTTTATTGAAAGAATTAATTTCCTGCGATAGCGATTCTGTTCTATTTAACATGCACATATTAAAATTTTCCTATGAAAATTGTTGTTAAGTTTAGTGGTTTTCGGATTCATTTCTGGATAATATGGTTATTATTCATTTTTAAAGACAGAATATTTATTTTTAAAGAGAGAACATTTATTTTTCATATTACCGTCATTGAATTGATGTATATAGAATTATCGATCGTAGATATATAATATTTTCTTAGTTTATAATAGAGACATGTTTAATATTACTACAACCAGCCCTGAAAGTATTTTATTTCAAATGAAAATAAGAGATAATAATCTGAAAAAATTCATTTCGAACCGTTATTTTAAATGCTGTTAATAATAGCAATTTCAAATAATAAATTGTTTTATTGCTTTATTTCAATGAGACAAAAGAAATCATTCTCAAAAAGTCATGCAAGAAAATTTTATTTACACCAATTTGTTCTAAAGAAAACTTTCTATTTACAAAAATACAATCTTTGAAATGATATCCAATAAAAAAATTTTTCTTTAATGAATCTTTTCAACAATTTGCTTTAAGCGAAATCCTTTACTTAGGCCCATCAACTATTGTAATTATAAAACAAAGCTTAATCAAAATAATATTTGAAATAATTTAATTTCAAACGTCTAGATGCAATAAATATTCCAAGACAAGAAAGTATTATTATATTTGTCACTATGAACTATAAAACATAAAACGATTCAAAATGATAAATTGTTTACTCTTTTTAAGGTTTGACATGTGTTTAATTTTTTCAAAGGCCAATAATCCTGAAATAAAGTGTTGAGAAATACAATTTGATCACATTGAAAATACTTCAAATAGAATCGGGGAAGTGTGTGAAATAAACATCGATTATTTAAACTTCCCCAACCGAAACGACAGTATCACATGCGCTGAACTGCCTTATCCACAAAATTAAGTGTGCCCAGGAATCACCTGTCGCGAAACTATTAATAAAATAATGATTCCATTTCTTCCCCTGAGATATTCGTATTTGTGTTCACTTCCGTCAATATTTGAGTACTCTTACCGAGATATTAAATAACTCAGGTTTGGGAAAACGAATGGTATTCAAGATCAACGTTTGCATCCGCTCAATTAATATATCTCAATTAATGAACAGAAGTTGTAACGATGGTCCTAAATAACGTGACTATGTAAATAGGAACTGGTAACGATTTTGTCAAGATATACATATAACTATTGAGACCGGAGATGTTATTTAACGATTGCGTATCCTCGTTAGCATGTTTCGTTTTATTTTGCATGCATTTACTGATTTCTGTGTTCGAGAAAATGCCACTATCCGCGTACTTTAATTAAATCAATGTATTCGTACTGAAGCTTACAAGATAATTGTATACACATTGCATGCTTATGCAACCGGCGCCTGTGCAAAATGTTCACCTTTTAAGGTCACACAAGTACTTTAATTGTATGTACCAAAATGAAATAGAAACCAAAATAAAATATTCACCTTTATTTCGCGTTACTAGTAAGTAATTACGAATCTTCGATAACTATGACAATTCAATCAAGTTAGAAATATGAGTCATACTAATGAGACTTATTCCTTGTATTTTATTTACATAAAAGTTTCCATTAGAAACAAAAGGAAGAAATCTAATATTGTGGTGTAATTCAGAGAGTAAAAGTAATTTTAACTTGAATTAAAAATCAATTCATTCGATGATAAAAAGTCATTGGCAGCAACATCTAAGGATCAAGGAAACGCAAATACCAAATATTACGTAAACCGTTAAGATTCGTTTCACTTTTCAAATGAACGACTTGTTACAGAGTGTTCAGGTTCATGGAGCCAGTTTAGCTGGTTTCCACACAAAACAACGCATCGCTTCTCTCGACGGTCTAATGACATTAGGTTGCCTATTGCATCAGTCTTTGTTTTCTTGACTAGTTATAGACAATGTATAAAGTGCATGCACGAGTGATAATCGATCGCGTATTAAAAACCTTCCATAACTATTAACCCTTTGCACTCGGCACGATTCTGGACGCTGGCTAGCCGCTACTCGGCGGTATTTTGCGGCGGAAACGTCCATTTACAAACCCTCATATGATTATGAAGACAGAGAAAAATAAATAGATGAATAAATCAAGTAAATAGGGAAAATAACATATTACCTACAAAAGCGTTGTTTAATTGCAACCCATTGTGAATCATGAGTGACCAAGTGTGAAAATAACCTTGACCTTGTCGGGATCGATTCCGACCAGCGAGAACATCATCAAGAACTCTATTGACGCGTGAGTCTTCGATGTCATTTCTGTTTTCCGTATTTCTATTCGGATGGTGTTCAATGGAAATATATAAGACGAAAATTTTTTGAAACTTTCACAATCGATTCTAGGTTTGAATTTATTAAAGATAGAAAGCTGTGAAATACGTACATAGAAAAACAAATTGTAGACCTAAAATCGCTATTTAATTTAATAACATTATGAATGATCTAAGCATACATACATATACATATATTAGTGTTAACACTAAACCTACCATGCGCAGTCAAATGACCGTTTTTGAAATTTCGTTTAGAATTTCTCGTATACAACGTTACTGTATCATCATGTAGCTTATTAACTTTTCCTATAACATACATACAACCCATTTTTCAATATTCACAATTTTCTTCATTGCTTACTTTCTCAAAAAAATATATAGCTTGTCTAGTCTACCACGAGCGGTCATTTGACCATTTGAAAAATTCATGTTATTTACGACTATATTCTTCGATAAGCGCACTCCTAAAATTGTTTTACGAGTCTACAACGTAATTGTGGATCTACAGTGTAGAAAAACGCGCGATTGGAACAAATGCATAGCGTTCTTCATACGACAATACTGTAAGCGATCTCTGAGATAGTCGCTGGTCAGGCGGCGTACTGTTTATGTCTCGGAGATAAGAGGTCTATCTTTGGGAGAGGTCTATCTCTTTCTCTTTTTCGAAGAGAAGCAGCCCACCTAATTTCTCACTTTGTGTCTTCTACAATACGGTCTTGCGATCCGAATAGAGAGCATCAAAATTTCACAGTGTGTTATAGAAATTATTACGTGGTATAAATAAGTGATAGTTTCGACAAAGTCAACAGAGCTAACAATATTTTGTGATATGATTTACAATTTTTTTTATTTCTGGTCTCAATGTTTTTGCCCCGTTTGATTTATGTTTTTATATTTTAGTTTTTACTTTTTTTACTTGGATTTTATATAAAGAAACGACGGGTGAAGAAATATTGAGGCAAGAATTTTTATTTTAATTGGCAGAAGAGCTTGAACCGAATATCAGAATGAGAGACAGCTAAGCAAAGAATGTTCATCAAAAACAATAATAAACACAGCTAAAGATTCTTCTGGACGGAAATCTTGTCAAATAAGATATTGTAAAGTCAATAGGACTAACAAAATTTGTATAAAATGTAAAAAATACGTATGTGGAAAATGTGCAATACAAAATGCTGTAATTTGTAAAAAATGTGATGAAAATGCATAAGGTAAATAAAACTTTCTAAATAGAAAAGCGGGGAGCGAGTTTTTATCGTAGCACCAGAAAAATATTTTGTTTACTATCCAATTGGCTAAAATCTCTTTCTATATTAAGATACATACATATGTTTTTTTTTTTAAGTGGTCATTTGACCGCTCATGGTAGGATTAGGTATACATGAAATGTCGGTAGGTTTAGTATTAAATTGAAGGTTTATATTGAAGCAAATCACGTAAAAATACTTCACGTTTGTCGAATTTACCGGCTAAGGAAAGGGTATTGTTTATTGAAATGGGATAGATGCATCAACCCATCGAAAGTGGTCGACCGCGTTCCCCAACGTTAATCAGTCGACGACCTAGCATAACACTAGAAAGTTACAACGAGGTTTCGAACTAATCTGTTAGCTAGAAATAATTGATAGCGGATTAAATGAATTAAATAAAAACCTAAAGACGTGTGCCCAACAAATTGATTTATGTGATTACGATTCACAGTTCCTTTTTACGACCACACACATCATGAAATATTCTTCCCCAGTTCCGTTCTAAACTCGTTCAAATTTCTGCGAAAATGGTTGATACATTGAATACAGCGTAAATCATTCATTGTTTGCGTGAATTTCGAGGGTTAGAGACGTGAAGAATCTATTTCTACAAGAAACTTCGTTGTTTCCAACAGAACACGAAAATGCTGGTAATTAGTTTTTAGTTTAGAAAATATTATTCTAGTATGGTTATAAACTCAGCGTTATATGGTATCCATGACGGCACGAATAAAAACGAAAGAATCTCACAGAAATCAGTCACGCATAGTATATTATAATATTATAACGCTTATGAGAGCTTACATTGTGATACATTATTTTTCTTATAGTTGAGGTTTACAGTATAAGTCTACGTTGTTAGTCAATACTGAAAATTTACTTGTCTGTTCTGTTTAGGATCAGATAAAATGAATCAGCATTTATTGCGTTCGCACGCAATAAGCAATTCGGCCAAATGGAAACTTCTTATGGTGCAAAAAATGTCACTGTCATGAAGCGGTGTCGCGATATAACAATGGGAACACGTGCACCGAGACAAACAACAGATTTATTAAGCCATCTGAAATGGATGACGTCCATGGAGTTTAACAAGGAGTTTAACATGGAGTTTATGATTACATATGTATATTATTAATTATGTAATTTTGTTACATGTGACATTAGTTGCGAAGATGAATTCGAAATAGACCGTGTCTCTGTAAATTTAAATTTTCGTTAACGCAACACATGATGCAGTCATTTTATTTTCGCGATTATTGCGGTCAAATTAAAATTCACTGGATATTATAGGAGGCATGGTTGCACTCAAACATCATCAATTTTTCTGAACGTCAGTTAACTCTGTACGCGATGACGAAAGAAGCAAACTGGCTACGGTGCAAGCTCTATTTTTGTTTGCACTGTTACCGGTCGATGAGAGAAATTTTCATGAAATCATCATTGTGTTTGACAACTGGTATGTTAGTAATGATACATTGGTAGTCTATACGTGGGCGCTACTACCGCAGCAGTACATACTGCGTTCCGAATCAGCTGTTCGCAGGAAGTCATGCAGGTGCATTGTGTTGCAACGTTGTTGACAGTGTCGGCTAATTTAAATGAATTTCATGCTCAGCTATCAATAATAACACGTTCAAGTTTTGCTAATTAATTTTAGTATCCTGTAGTTACAGTAATGGATCATTAATAAGATTTGATTTCTCAATTTCCATAGTTGTAATGAACTTTTCCTTTATGAAATTTAAATATTTTCTTACAATTTTCCATAGTTTACAATCATTTATAAGTATATGTTGTCTTCACATTATCGTACCAGATAAATTATAAATACATATGTAATCCTATAGAAATTAATTGTGCAATTCTATTGTTTTGCTTGGCGCAACGCCTACGCCGATATGCCCGACGAAAAAGGGCGATAGTATTTTTCAGAGACGAACGTAGGCTTGTAAGCAGATGTTACGAAGGACAAATCAAGGTTGGGTACTTACCTTACAGCGACGATGATTATCTCTAGTCACGGGCAACCGTGACAGCGGTTATGTTTGCGCGATACAATACTAATCAATTGGAACTTTTTCTAAAATGTTCAAACTCGTATCACGGATGATTGCACAGTAAGCTTTCGTAATATTCTGACAGATTTGCCTTTGCCGTTAAGGGTAGATTCGTGACCAGTGGGGGCGCTTTAAAGGGAACTGCTATCGCGCCGACGCGACATGAAAACTATAAGTTCAACGTCGAACTGCGGCCCATGGAAGGGGTGTCATCGATCGCACACTAAATACAAGGTCTATGGCCTGTAAGTAACAACCTTCTGCCTCGTTTTATTCTATTTCCATTTACGATGCGACAATTATTGACGCTAAGTCCAGAAATACTTCAATGATTTAAGCGAAGTAAATTTATTGCTTCTATTAACCATGTTGTGAATCAACTTTTATAGCCCCTTCAAATTTGAAATTGAACGCAACATTTCATGCTGCATCGACTGTGCGTCTGTTGAGCGTTCGATCTAGATTCTGTCTTTAATAGATAATTTGCAAAAAAATTTCATTGCTATACGTTTTGCATAATTGTTAACATTTTTAGTTAAAAAAATTTGATGCTAGTATGTACAAAATATAAAAAAGATTGTTCATGCACTAGAAATTACAAAGCGGCGTAACTAGTCCTACTAACGACATCTATGCTTCAATAACGTTGACTTAGGGAACTACTATTTGTCTTAACTTTCAGACGAACGATTCATCAATAAAAACATGCGTCAAAATTGGGTCAGATACACTTCATTTTGTTCCTGCCTATTTGTACTCTTTTTAATTCTCTAAACCTCGCTTGGACACGCTGGACTCTGCTTCAACCGACTCGAGATCACTCACAAGAAAAGGCTCCTAACTGTCCATCTTCAATTCAAATCATGTTATGTACAATGGTAGATTGTAGATTTCCAATGACATGTATGAAACATTAGGCGTTGCTACCTAATGATTGTACTAACACATGTACAATCAACACAAATATGCACAGTTGTAGAATTGTAAGTAAACACAGTACACAGATGTCGATGCCCAATGTTTACGTTTCTAGCAGCTGGACGAAGTGTACTACCAGTATTCAATCACACGCACACTATAGTGCAAAGTATGTAACTTTGATTATATCTCTGAAACTATCAAATAATTATCTCTTATTTTTCATATACGTCATTGGAGGCCTACAATCTACCATCGTATGAAAGTTTATTAACCATAAACCGATTAAACTGGAATTATTTTAAATCAAATTGTTCCTGTGACTCGTAGGCTTATCAATGACAGAGTCTACTGTTGGTAAAGTTCCTCCACTTGCTTGAGCGACCCATCGAATAACTTATGTATATGGTGCACAGTGGTGTATTTCATCGACTTAAACTTAGATGATCGAAATTATTTCTATTATTTGTTTGACTAAAAACACAGTTTTATAACGATTTATGGTAAAATTTACATAATTCGAGTACAGAAAGTTATTCTAATAAATTTCTTTAACGGCTCAATTATTTTTAATCCAATAATGATCCGCAAAGCTAAAAATGAATATGACATGAAATATGAGCAAACAAAATACCTATGTAACTAATATTAAGATACATATATAATGTGAGATAAACAAAAACAATATAGAATATATATGTACATACAATACTGAATTTCTTATAGTAGTAACGACATTCTCTATGCGAATGGAAAAAAATTATATCTTCACTGTTCTTTAACTTTGCTGATATAAATGCAGTTTTAGTTGAAATATTTCAAATGTATACACATTTATCAATTTAACAATGATTCATAATTTGCGATTTATAAACATCTTCACTGAGAAAAAATACCCAATTGAAGAGTTTGCAGTTGTACATAACACTAATCGAATAAGCGTTCACTCCTTGTTACGAACAAGTTTGAACTGAACAAACGCTACTCATAAAATAAAGCAAATGCAGTTTATTGTATTTCAGATACCTATTATATTCGGATAAATAATAATTTTTTATGATAAATTCTACAAAACTGTACTTTGGCCAGCTAGATCGACAAAATACCCCATTATGCAGTACTTTAGCTATTTTCTATTTATAAACAAATTTTTGTAATCAAATTAGTGTGTCTAACGCTTTTTTTATATAATATCGTTTTTTAAAACAGTTACGGAAAATGTATAATCTAATGTATTTAAACATAAATCTGGCGAAAGATTAACTTTTGAAATATAAATAAATATATGTATGTATATGTCTACAAGGTGGGGGAAATAAAGTGTTACAAAGCAATATCTCCATTATCGTTAATGATACGCGAAAATGCTTGAGGAACAAATTGTTTGGTTCGAAGGGGCACATGTTGTGGTCGAAATRGTTTTTTTTTTAAATGTCATACTTTTTGAGATTTGAAGGTCATCGATGTTTTTTCAAATGGAACTATGTATTCGTTTTTCGATGACAWTATYGCCGATTTTAAGACGAATCCAGCGACCTATAACTCAAGGCCCCGCCCCTTGGCCAATAGGCCCCGCCTCTCCCCCAATAGGCCYCGCCCMTCGGCCAAKRGGCCSSGSCCYWTYSRCRKARGRSCGGSRCCSATSGGCCYSGSYCYTMYGYSRAWRGGSCSSGGCCTAYYGGCCGAKGGGCGRGGCCTATTGGGGGAGAGGCGGGGCCTATTGGCCAAGGGGCGGGGCCTTGAGTTATAGGTCGCTGGATTCGTCTTAAAATCGGCRATAWTGTCATCGAAAAACGAATACATAGTTCCATTTGAAAAAACATCGATGACCTTCAAATCTCAAAAAGTATGACATTTAAAAAAAAAACYATTTCGACCACAACATGTGCCCCTTCGAACCAAACAATTTGTTCCTCAAGCATTTTCGCGTATCATTAACGATAATGGAGATATTGCTTTGTAACACTTTATTTGGCCCACCCTGTATATATTTTTTTTATATTTATATATATATAAATTTTATATTATGTAAAATATAATCCAGCTTTGGCTTTCATACGACCACTAAAACTTTAGTCATTCTACGATTAGGACCTAAAATTGAATCCGACAATTGGTAGCGTTTCCTTATTAATCCCGCTTTATTCCACTATAAGTGATTCTCCATTCTAGTTATCTCATCTCAGACATTCAAAAATCTTACCATATTTCAATATAATCATGTGTGCAGGTAGTTTATTCTTCTAAATTACTTCACTATTCTTTATGATTATGTAGTTTACCTTGGTTGAATTTTGTAGAAAATTTGGAACATTCAATTAAGTTTAGATTTTATTTAGAATCCTTCATAATAAAAGAAAATCAATATTAGGACAAATAACCAAATATAAAAAAGTTTTTAAAAGATGATATAAGAGAATAACGTTAATTATTTTTTGTTTTTTATATAGATATGTTCAATTATTAAAAATGAATAAAAGTGTATTTATTAAACATTGAACATGCAAATATTACAGTAACTTGATTCAGGCAACCCAGATAGATCTTCATAATATATTATTTTATAATGAAATTTAACTGTTTACTTTTCATTTGTAAACATTTTCTTTCATACTGTTTAATGCCAATGAAATAGTTAGAAGTTAAACATCTGTAAACGATATAACCATCTTACTAAAATTATTTAAAATCGTGATATATTAAATTGCTTGTTTGCATGTAATACATACTCATTCTTTTTCACCTTCAAGTTGATAATGGTAACGACGCAAAGCAGATAAGCGTAATCTCTCTGTTAAGAGAGCCTGTTCTAATTCCAGTACACGAACTTTAGCCTCCATTTCTAGCCGCTTAGCTTGATGTAGACTTAATCCAGAGAAATCTAAATCATCTGTAAAATGTTAGTAACATTAGTCTCCTAACCTTTCAGTATTTATAAGTATTTGTAAGATGCGGTAATAAAAAATTAGTTACCATTTTCTTCAACGAGTTGACTGCAATTTTTAGCAGTTGCTACAACGCTTCCTGTTGCTTGTGTCACATCTCTAGATGCTTCGGAAAGTGCTGCCAAGTTACTGCTATTTCTGTTTGCTTTTACTCTGCTTGCAACTACTAATTGAGCTGTTGACGCAGCAATCCCTTGCGACGCGACTACTAGTTGTTCAAATTTACCATTTCCAGCAACAACCTTATCTGCAGCTTCCCTATATATACCAGTATATTTCGTAGCTCAAACAATGTGTTGCAGTTCATAATTTGTACTTACAATAATAGAGTAGCACCCATTGCAACTGCTTTCGCTGCTGATATGAGTCCCTCAGACCATTGATGGTTCCGTTTATAGAATTCTGTCGCAGACGCTGTACCCTAATGTTAAAAACACATTTTTATATTACATTCACGCATAAATAAAATATTGATAGATACAAGATCTATACCTTTCCTTGTTCAACGATTTCTCCTTGCAGTAACCGAGACTTTTGAACTAGCTTCCTAATACATGTCATCAATTCTGTACAAGTATCTAAAATTTTTCCGTTCACCGCTAATTTTATTCCTGAATCTGCAGCACGAGATTTTTCTAACATGTCCTGATTAAACATTGCAAAATATGTCATTACATATAAAAATAACTTAATCACTATAATAAATTATAATGTACCCGTATTCTGTCAGTAGCTTCTTCTATTGCTTTATCCATGCTTAACAGCTCCATTTCCACTAAACTACCTATAGCTTCAACGTTACCCTGACCATTAGACAGCGTAGCGGCGAGTTCGCATATTTGCTTAAATTGTTGTCTTACTTCATTGATTTGACCAACAGTTGACGGTGACTTCTCTTTTATATAATTAAACATAGTTAAAGATTGTGCTCCTAATTGCTTACATTCATCAGTTAATTCTAAAACAGATTATAACATAAGAAATTTGATATTCTCCAAATTTTCATTAGCTTCAAACGTTAGCCTAACTTACTATCGCCCAATGCGATATCGATAGATGTGTTTGATGTGGACCTTGCATGAATCAAAAAAAGACCCAAAGTATAAGCAACGTGTATCGCACTTTTAATGAGCATTTTTCCTTTTGTTGTGTCGCACACGTAACCAGTATACGTTGAATCCAATCCATCCAACGATTTTACAATCGATTCTTCTAATCGTTCAAGGTACTGTGGTGTGCATGTTAAATCTGACATAGTTGGATTATCTATAGCACTCAATGAATACCGTATTATATCTTCTGCTTCAGATAGACAATTTACTGAAACAAAAATACACTTTTATTTGAATAGTCTTCAATCATTTTTCTGTTCATTAACAAATAATAATTAGTTAAGGGCACTTACACAATAATTCATACAACATAGTGTCACCATGTAAATTCATTTCATTACGACATCGTTCAGCTTCGACTTCTAATTTTTCAATCTTTAAATCTAACTCCTCTTTCTGCGCTAATAGATCATGTAGATCGCCCTCTAAACCCGTTTTTTCAGATGTTATTAAATCATTTTTGGCAATCAACACCTACAATATTACATCTTTACCGGAACGAAATAAAAAGAAAATAGAAACTTAAACTTTAGGTAAAAAGAAAGCTATTAACCATGTTTTCAGATTTCGTAGAATGCAGTTGTTGTTTCAAGTCATCCAAGTCCTGTTGCGCTTCAACAATTTTTCGTCCTTCTTGTTCATTTATGGTTTGAGCCTGCATCAGCTCATCGAGTCGGCGTTCTGCATCGTTAGTTCGTCTTTCTGATTGTGCTTGCGACACTTTCAGTAAACCAAGTTGTTTGTCAACATCCGCTTTCTGTTTAATAACGAATTATTTATAACTAAAGTTCCCTTGTTTAACAATTATATATTTTGTATTTGAGTTAAAATGCTTGCCTTCCTAATTAAACTGATATGTTCTTCCCTCAATTTGGCATATACATCTTTCAACTTTTGAAACTTCTCTTCCAAAGTTTTATACTTTTCTGAAAAAAATGATCAATAATGTATCATATAGACATTTTGAAATATAATTTTGAATAAAAATAAGATTCACCAACCTTCACTTTCATGAACTTTCACCATCATGTCTGCTTTTTGCTTAAGAGAATCCTGATTGATTTGTTTCTCCTGTTCAAGTTCACTGCACTAAAAATTTTTAGAAGAAAAAGATAAATTCATAACTTCTTTTTAATATTCTATTAACTTTCTACCTTGGCAATTAAACTAGTCTCAAGCTGCGTCTCTCGATCCTGATGCACTTCCACAATTTGCTGATGCTCAGTTAATACGCGATGCAATTCTTGTCTTTGGCGACTAATTTCTTGATGTAAGTGATCGATTAGACTTTCCCTAACATACAAACAAATCATTATTTGTTTATCTTTTTTATTGTTGAAAACAGCAAAAATAATTTCAAATAAATCTTGGTTTACCTTTCTGCTAACGTATCAGGAGAAATTGAGCCATTCCGCGTTGAATCCAATTGATCACCAGGCAATGAATTTGTGTCAGAAGTGTCAATGAGACTATCTACAACCGCTTCGCTATCCAAAGACTCTTCCGGCAATTCGACTCTCGGTGTAACATATGATCGTAGTTCTGATTGTATCAAAAAGTTCGGTGGATTCTGGAATAATTAAGTAGTAAGCAATTTAAATTACAACATATCTCTTGCTCTTCATTCTAATTTAAAAGTATTTGATTTACCTCTGGTAGTGAAGGTATAGTTATGAGAGCCTTGAAATACTGTCTTTGTTTCACTGTGTTATAAAATTTCTTCAGTTCTTGAAACTGTTTCGAAAACCGATCACGATGACCAGCCAAAGTGTCTGCTGGCAAAGTATTATGAAGTTTAAATAAAATTTTCACGCAATAATCGTATAGCTGCGAAGCGTCCAAGACGCACGGTATTAAGGGAGCCAATCGACACTGTCCACTAGCGGTCATCGAATTCGATGGTGTATTCGTCAACGAAGTGGTAACTGAAATCATGATTTCTGTTGGTAAATGTATATAAAACCTTCTTTATAAATAATGTATATTCTTACACAATTATTTATATTTGTCGAAGTTAGATAACAGAGTTTATTGCATACCTGCACGTTGTAGATTTAAAATATCATCCATATAATCAAACATTTCAACCGACATCTGGAAACTAAAACAGACAGAAGTAATAATAAACTAAATAAAGCTAAATGAAATGTATGTAAAGCAGATACCTAAAAAAAATTTAAGTGAGTTTTATATTTATTTAAGTACTGTATATTTAAGAATCTCCTAATATTTAACAAATATAAGACCGCGAGCTTACTAGACATTAATATCATTTTCTCCAATAGCTTTCAATTCCTCCGGCGTTACTTGAAGATTTCCAGGTATCCGTGGATTTCTTTTGTGAAAGTCCAATTTGGTTATCAACAGTCTTATATACAATTGAATCAATTGGCCGTAACCTTCCCGAAGGTGTTGCCATAATTTTCCAAGATCCTCTAGCTTTCCCCGATACCGTTGAGAATCTGGAATTACTTTTGGGTGGCCCTCACGCAATATTTTGTGTAAAACGTGACAAAATTTCCATGCTACTATTTGATTCTCTTGCAAGGGTTGTCTTAACATGTACATCCAAAAGATCATTCCGCTTTTTTCTTGATATGTACCAATAATTGCGCCTATGTTTATTTAAGGTATATAAGGTACAAATGATTTGTCACATACAACAAATAATTAATTATTATTAAATTATAATATATTCTTGAAAGATTTGTATATTGACTGTACAAGTTAGATGTTATTATCACAAAGTTTTCATAATGTTAATTGATATAGACAATTAAAGATACCGCAGAAATTTCTTTCAAAATATGAATTTGTTATTGAAAAAGGATACTTCGCACATGTTTCTCCTTTACCGGAGTTTCTGTAGGATTTACGGCCTTTCCAATGCTGATACTCTAAAAAAAGAAAACATTTTTCCTTTAGTCCATAATATATCAAATCCAAAAATATTATTATTCTTCAAATTATAAATAATTAAGTGTTTCAGATAATATATTACTCGATTTTTAATACGATTCACTTACCAACTGATGGAGTTGTTTATCGGTAAGTGGAACAACATTCATCATGATAAAGCCGTGTAGAAGCAGCAGTAGAAATCAAAGCACGTGTGAATCTCAATACTGATGGTCAGTCTGTATGAAAAGTCATCGTCCACCAATTCATCATTCGTTTCCAGATACTTTATATCGGCGTAGCCGACATCGTGACGTTGTTTCGCTTCGTCTAGAAAAAAGTATACGTAACTGTTAAGTAATTCACACACAATAGAATTATTTTTCTTGCATATGCGGAGTAACATTAGCTGTAAACTGTACAGATAATTAAATGTAAAAATTACACAATTATTTTAGTTGTATTTGCTATAATAATTAGGGTATACAACAGAGTATTTATCAAATACAAGATAATGCAAGATCTTATCGTCTATTGAGTAAAAGAACATTGAGATTGATAAGGTTACAAAAGCAAAAATTCTGCAACATGAACAAAATTAATACACTTTACGAATTGTTTTACAAAAAAAAAACTCTTTCGTGTAGACATGTAATAGCAGGTTGAAGTAATTTCTGTAAGTACTTATCTGTTTTAAACTCATTTGCGAAACAATAAATGCATTGCCCACGAAAAAATTATAGTTATCGTTTTCTTTCTCTCGAATATTAATTACTTCATCTACATATCTTTTCAAATATCTTATATTTAATGTAGCAGTTGCTAGAACTGGAACTAGAATATTTTAATATGGAAAAAGCTCCAAATACTTCGGATACTTAAAACTAAAGAGAATTCAAAAAATGGCGCCATTAAAATTTAATTCTTGGTAACCTGAAAGAAATTTTTTTAAGATTTACTCACAACTATGGCGATTACAACACGTGCAAAAAATATTGATTTATTGTTTGCTAATGGACAGATGAATTACAAAAAGTGTTACAAATCTATTACAATAAAAAACGATAACCAGAATGGCGTCTTATGAATATTCTTCTAATATTAGAAAAAAAGACCAGGAAAACACGTGAAAAAATTCAATTAGAGTAAAATTCTTATCATAATATATTCCCAAAGATTAATGTCGCACTTTTAAACTACATAATTGCTGTAACATTTAATCCCATATTTCTGAAAGAATTTGTGCGCATACGTTTGCCAATACAACAGAAATCTGAGGAAAATTTAAAACAGTTCGTTTTTCGAACGATTAAAATCAAATATGTGCCAATAACATTGGAAAAGAATACTAAACGTGATTTTATTATTCGAAGTAAAGTAAAATTAAATATAGGAGTCGAAAAGTAAAAAATTAGTTTCGTGTAACCACCTCTATGCAAAACGCTGATTTCATGTGCACGATCCAAATACTTAATCCCAAGTGTTCGATCTCGGAAGTCCAAATGATGGGTCTTTTATTTTCATTAACCCTCCGAGCTGTGTCACCGTACCGGCGCAGTTAACGATGCGCCAGAAAGAGTGACGTTCACGTTCATTCAGAAACTATCACAAAGTTCGCATTCATGCATTTAGATGAATAGACAGATGTAGTTCGTTGTCCTACAAATCAAAGACTCATACACCATCACTGCACTGGTTCAATGGAAACAAACACAAAGGCCGGAACAGGCAGATACGTCTACATGACCCTCAAGGAACCGCACTCTAATTCCGGTAGCAATGTTCTACATACCGTAGCGTAAACAAACAAATTTAACGACTTGTTTTGAAATAAATGTGGCAGCATCGTGTTTCTATAATATAACAATCGTTCTATTCGTTGTTCATTAAACACGTTTTTCCAAAGTAATCATTGTTGATAGGGATTTTATAATATCGAATAACAAATAAGTTTATCTTATAATTGAATGTAAATTTTGTACCTATTTAATTGATAAAATATTAACATGGCAGTTACCTCAAAGTTGTAGAGCAAATTGGTCAATCTACATCGATGAAAATATAAACTA
Source organism: Augochlora pura (assembly GCF_028453695.1). Lineage (NCBI taxonomy): Eukaryota > Metazoa > Arthropoda > Insecta > Hymenoptera > Halictidae > Augochlora > Augochlora pura. The sequence continues at coordinate 17,347,635 of NC_135781.1, forward strand.
TAAAATATAAAATAATATCGAAAGTATATAATGTCATTAAAGAATCCAATATTTGTCCCCTTTTATTGTTGCATTTAGAATTCATGTAATTTTGAGATGAATACTAATGTATTATGTGTATATTACAGTAAATATATATATATATATCATTTTTAATTTAAATTAAAAATTGTTTGATTTATAAAAGCTTATTCGAAGCCTTCGAATAAAGATACAGGTAAAAGACGAAAATTTTATTGGACGTTACGAATAAAAAAGTATTTTTATTCGTCGAATAAATTCTCGTCAAATGAAATTTATTCGGTACTCGTCGAATAAAAATACTTTTTTCATTCGAACTTCGAGTAACGAATCAAATTTTTGTATCTTTCACTTCTTATTCGAGATTTTTATTTAGATAAACATTATACATACATGTTTATAGATTGGTTGTCTACTAAAAGACAGCCGATATGAAATTTATTATGAAATCTCAGACAGACACAATCGAACTTGTAAATTAAATGACGACCTTGACCATGAGGACACGATAATTCTATCATGATTTTAATTTATTTGAAGATGAGAATAATGAATGAGAATGGAAAACAAATTGCTAACTGAACTGTTAAATTATTCCAAAATATATAATACAATTAATCAATTGTATTACACAATTTATAAGAATGTCAATTAAACTTGTTTGTATAAATTGCATTATTTTCGGCTAATTCTTTTTTAATAAAACGATAAGAAAAATATTAATTTGATTTGTTTACATTTGTTGAAAAGTTCTGTTTTATATTCGAAATGAAACTGGAGTAAAAATAGAACAGAAAAATTTGAATGGAACGTGCAGCGACATTGCGAAACTACGAAAGTACAAACGCATGAAACTATAGTTCCTTACACGGATAACAAATTATACTGTTCAAGAACATATCTTTCACTTCTTACACATTTTCTAGTTCTGTGCCATTGTAATCATTTTCCCTATTCTTATTCATGTTGTAATGTTAAAGAAATAATGTCACAAAAAATTGTAAATCTCTATTTTACATGTACCTTGTGTTCTTGATTTGGAATACAAAAATATGCTTATGTTGTGTAAAAATAATATCGCTTATGACGTAATGTAAACGTAATTTAAACGACTCTTAAAACGTAATTTAATATTATAACTTACAACGAGCATAAATGAGACTCTATATCACTCTCGGTAAAAGTGCATTTAGATGTATAAATGTAGAATGCACAGGGCTTCCTGTTAGCTGATGTCAGATTTTCCTAAGAACTATTATGTATACAACCCGATACTGCGAACAGTATATCCGTTTCTCACTTAATATGACATGAGCAAAATTGTCAATTATGAAAATTGACTATCGAAACTACTGCGATTGTTCAGTACAGAAGAACTGTCAACAATTTTATATTGTCGATAAATACAATACCATAATAAACAGGTTCCCTAACCTATAAACGACATTAGAACGGTATACGAAAGAAAACAAGGTCAAGGACCGCATTTTTATTGAACACGTTTAGTTTTCACAATTTGAAATACCTCTGTATCTGAAAATGTAGACGAACTTATTTAATACTTTTATTCAAACGACGAGATTATAACCTTATGTTCATTTAAAGAGGAATCCGTACATTAGAGTAATTGTTTCGCGACCAAAATATACAGTTACAAATTAGAAATGATAATACATACCAAAAGTTCTTCCCACAGGCTGTGCATTAAATTCGGGCCGTGTCTGGTTCGTTAGAAAACATGTAATTGCGTTAAACCCATTCCTCCGTCAATGCACAAATTGTTTCAGAAGATTATGTAGCATAGATCCGGCTAACGTGAACAGGAATTTTAAATAAACACAACGATTACATTTCGAATGTCACCAAATCCAATTTTGAAAAGTGCGGCAAATGACAGACAAATCGTCTGAGACACTTTTCTTTCAATCAAAACTTCTATTAGCAATGTACCGATACGCGTTGGCACAAATTCAACGATATGATATCAGATACGGTGGATAAAAGTTAAACGTAACGATAAGGGGAAACGATCAACAAAAAGTGATGTTGACAATAACCAAACTAAAATTCGTAGCTGAATACGAAACAATCTAGTACGTGCTTTCTGTTCACGCGTGTGATGGAATACCGTGAATCGCTTGGAATATAGCAATAGAAGAAAGCGTGCATTCAGTATCAAGCCGCTATTTCGAGCGCTCTTCCAGTGGCGTAGCAGACTCGTGAAACTTGCTGGCGCGTAAACTCCCTTTCAAAGTTATACATTATAGATACGTATATGTCTACTTTTACATTCTCCGCCAATACTTGTACTACAATTGGTTGCGTTTCATGTCTTTTGTTATCTCTTTTGCTTTCCTTCCTTCGTAATGTCACCTTATCACCCCGTCATTATATGCTTTATTTATCGTCTTCCGGTGCTACTCATCTCATGTCTTCGCCTCTTTGACTTTCGTTAAGATAGAACAATGAACTTTCATTAAATTCATCGCGAATAACTTCAAAATCCTTAACAATCTAATAAAGTGTTGTAATTTTTTAATTGTTCTTGCGTAAAATTTTCAAGATTTTACAAGTGATATACTTACACGCGAAATTAAATTATACACATTTCATATTAATATACTGCGGGTGTTTAAATTTATAATATTTTTTCAATGTTCGAGGGAACGTTCTATCGTGCTCCATATTTGAAATTAATTGTAGATTTAATGGCGAACATTGAATGATGAAAGAATTGAAACTAGTTTTATTATCGCATTTTAATATATTCATAGAGACTCAAACAGGTTCGCCACACCATTTGTAATTAAACCGGATGTATTAAGAAAATGTATTTTGCTCACAGTTTAAATGTGACATCAATAAATACATACTATCCTATTTATGTTATGAATTTTTTAATTGAAAAAAAATAAATTCAAATTAAAGTATTGATATACACATATATATTTTAATTTAAAAAATGAGTTATACATAACATTTCATATTAGTTCATAATAAATAATTGTCGATCATATTTTAAGCCAGCGTATACATTTTAATTGTGACACTATATAAGCGCGCTATAAGTATCATGTTGAACAGGTATGAAAATGTGTTTTGTTTCTCATATCCGTTTGATATTAATCTACATACATTTTACCTAGATTTTTAATACATTATAAACTGTGATATCCGACGAAAAGTTAATTAAATTTTTCTTTTCATTATACGAAATGTAAATTGTTTACATAGAACTACTTGCGAGCGAACTATCATTGTAATGAAGATAAATTACGCATTAGTACATATACATTATATATCTTTGAGTAACCAAATCATTTTAGTATTTAATAAATTTTAAAGTACTAAGCTTACTAGTAAAATAGAAATATAAGTGTATAATATAACTGTCTTTGGATTCAAATGCACAAAGTACTCTATTTACTTGATTGGTATTACTATTTATAGTTGCAGTCTCTGCATATTTATAAATTAAATCAATCTACTTAAATAACTTTTACAAGTTTTACACAACGTAATATAAAATATATAATTCTGAACAATATTCCATCAAAAATAACAATACCAATCATGAATAAATAAAAGATTTTCTGGTTAGATAGGCCTCGTAAGAAAATTGATTTATATGTTTTATATATTCGTCATTTCATACATTGATACATACACATACATGGTGTCGCCTTAGGTAGTCAAATGTAAATAATATTTTGACAAATCACTTTGATCCATATATTATCAATTACGATCCATTATTAAAGTAAATTATGTTCCAAAGATTAGTGCACAATACATACAATATACAATGTGAACAGATACAAAACATCAAATAGAAGTACCTATCCCCTCCCGCTTTATCAATATCCAATTTTTAATCAATTTTGTGTCTCATTTCTCATATATTCTAATTAAACTTAAAGTATTTCGGTTACAAATAAATAAAAATGAAATGCAGTACTAACTTAAGAAAATAAGTTTTATTTCTCTATTAGCACATGCAAAATTACGTATTATTTTTATATATTAAAAAGTTCTATTTCACTAATGCAATAAAGACAAATAATATCACTATGTTAATATAAGACATATATAATCGATTACTTCTGTCTAGGACCAAATATACAAATCATGTAACATATATATTTAAAAATAATAAACTAACATTGTCAAGCCTTTGAAAGTTACAAATTTATTAAGTTTTATGATTCAATAATATGTAGCACTTTACCTTATAATACACTTATTAGTATATGCATACTTTGTTTCAAATAATAAATACAAAAAAATTCATTTGTTACTTTATGATGCGACACGCGGAAAAGATCAATTTTATGTAAATCAACTTATTGAGAATAAAATCAAAACAAGGAGTAAAAAGATTAATTTAAATTGGAGAAGGATGAAGCGGTGGACAGGCAACCCCCAGCCCCTAGCAACACCCACCACCTTGCGTGTTTCCATGCCCACCAGTACCTGCTAAATCGCCAGCACTTGTTGGGGAATTTTGTGGTCCAATTTTGATGCCGTTTGCCTGTACAAATTTTTGATACATTGGCCACAATTTCAGAAAGATATGTCAATAGTATTGTATAAATGTCTTTCATTTTACCTCATTGTTTATATCAAATACACCTTCTTGAATTTTTTCGTAAATTACTTTTGCTGTATTGATAAATGCTTCTTCTACATTAGCAGCTGTCTTTGCACTGGTTTCCATAAAAACAAGTCCATGTTCCCTTGCGAATGCTTCACCTTCTTCTCTCCTGACTTCCCGCTTATTGTCCAGATCACTTTTATTACCAATTAACATGATCACCATATTAGAATTTGAATGCTGACGTGCATCTTCTAACCAAGTTGTCAGGTGATTAAATGTTTCCCTCCGTGTGATGTCATATACTAACAAAGCTCCCGCTGCTCCACGATAGTATGAGCGTGTAATGGAACGAAATGCTTCTTGTCCTGCCTGTAAGTCAAATAATCTTACTAACACTTACTTTTTGCCATAAAATAGAATATTATTTAATTTATTCATAGTAGCAATTAACTAGTTGAAAAATTATGAAGTTATAAATGACAAATGTATAAACATAGACTTGCCTTGATTTTTAGAACAATTAGTTAGATAAGAAAATAAAGAAATTAAACAAAAGAAAGAATTAAAATTTTGCTTAGAATTGCATAAATCTTTACATATTATGATTGAAATCAATGTACATAGTATTCTAAACCTATATCCATTATTGTACCAAATTTATGACATTACTAAGTTCTTCTATTGAATATGTAATATGTAACAAATTAGTTTATGAGATTTCTAAGTTTCTTATATGATTAATTAATAATTACAGTATCCCAAATTTGAAGCTTGATCTGCTTTCCATCAATCATAATCATCCTGGCTCCAAACTCAACACCTATTGTTAGGTCATGTACTGGCTGAAATCTCTTGTCCGTGAATTGAAGGAGAAGACATGACTTGCCAACCCCTAATTAAAAAATTAGGTAATATTTGTATATTTCTTAAACATTAAGAATTTATATACTTTTATTAGTGTGTCAGTAACTAAAATTAATATTGTAGTATAATTGTTAACTATGTTACTGATATTTATTACAAAATTTAATGACTGCACACATAAAAGTTCTTCAAAAACAAGAACATAATGATCAAAGTTTAACATTGAAATGCATTAAATGACTTCTTACACTCGTTTGGTTTAACAATACTTAAAGTTAAGAAAATTTTAAGGATGAATGGTGCTACTATTCTGGACAATGACAGTAAACAACATGATGATAATGCCCTAGTAATAACATTTAGAAAAAATGTGTGTTTAGAACGTTAAGTTATTCATATCTTAATCATGTAACATTTATTTCACAGTGATCCATAAGGAATCTGTTAACATAAATAAACCAGCACAAAGTTTTCTAATAGAAATAGCTATTAGAAAAAAACGTGCATGATTGAACAATTATTAAAAAAATACATCATTTTTGTTAATAAATGTCATTATAATGTCTGTACATTAGAAGATCTATAATATTTTTATAATCTGCAAATGAAGAATACTACAAAGAGAAACGAAAACAATGGGTCCTGTCACGGTCGACGTAGTGGAGAATATACGTAGGTACCACTTTCACGTTTGCTTATAAAAGAGTATCGCAAATTTACCTGTATCTCCAATGATGATGTATTTAAAAAGATACGCGTACGACATTTTGAAAAATCACGCAGCTATCAAAGATATTTATACGAACTGTAATTATATTAGAAAACAGAACTACACTTTTTTGACTGTCTTATCTCTTCTGCTTCAGCATGACGTCACTAAATCGCTTCGGCAATCCTCGGGATATTTCGTATTATAATTCGTAATCAGTCCGAGTTTCCGATATTGCGCTACTGTCGCTTAAGTCATCGATATATAATTCACAAAGATTGACTCTGTCCGAAAGTCATGACATTTTCAATTATAAATGATATACATATATGCAATCTTATATCTTAAATAATAATCTTAAAATGTAGACTTTTTGTAAATATTTTCTCTAGTCAATAACCATAGTTTATAACCAAACTACAAAATACAATATGATACTTTCACCATAACATTTGAAATTCATGTCGCTAATTTGGATAACCTTAGTAGACTACCTACAGACAACATTGTCACTTTTTAAAGTGATATTCGTCTCCTTTTCACCTCATTGAATAAAAGAATTAGTACATGTCTGAGAAAAATTAGTAACCTTGAAAAGCGCAGCGATATTTGAAAAATTATTAAATAGAAAGTGATGTTCAATAAGTATAAAGAATTTCAAACATTAAAATATTATCTAAAAATGAATTTACAATATATGGTATATGGTATATGCTATATATCTAATTGAATGTTCTAACATGTTTATGTTTATGTATTTTCGGAAACTGCTCTGACATGTGCAGTAGGAGAGATCTCACAAATGGAATTGGGTGATACCATTCTGCAGCACATTTCAGAGCAGTCTCTGAAGGTGTACAATTAGAATAATGGGACCTATTCCTGCACGCTTTTCATACTCCCTAAGCTTGCGCGCACATCATTTTACTGCGCATGCAATCCGCAGTGGAGGAGTGCAGGAGTAGGTCCCATTACTGTAATTCCGAGCCCTACCATGCAGTGTAGAAGTTAGTCTACGGATCCGGTGTACTATAAAATGATGAGGATGCTTACAAAAGTTAAAGAAGGTAGAAATATCGTGCAAAACCTCTCTGGCGCATATATATACTTCATGCAAAATATTAAAATTACACTAGGAAATCGCGGATAGATTAACATATTACTAAATTTGATAAATATATACAGTCGTCTCGCAATTCCAGAGCTTTATCTTTCCCAATTCAAGAACCTTTTTATCCCCACCATTTTATTACGCATCCATCTTCGCGCAGTTATTTTAGAAAGAGAACGGGAGATGATCAAGAAAGACAGTACGAAGCTAGTGAGTTTTATCTATGTGTTTAGACGACGAGGAATCTAGGCTGTTTTACTTTACCCTGCTTGTAGTCTCCCTCTTTTCGCGCATTCGAACGCTTGGCGCTCCATCTGGAACATGTGGCACGATATTCGATTTGCACTTTTCGCCTTGTAGATTTCTCGGCCGCATTTGCCAGCCAATTTGCGAATAATGCTCAATGCTGAATGCACATTGAATTACATATATTTTAATTGTATGTATATGTAGGCAATATTTCGATAAGTTGGACAGGGGAAGACTCTCCTAGTTATTGCATTGTCCTCGATGTAACGAAAGAGAATAAAAGAATGTTACAAGTGAATTCGTATTTTTTTCTGAAAAATATTTATTGTGAGAAATGCGACTTATTTTAACTTGCAAATGCAATTTTCAATGAAATTTTGGCTTTTTGCTTGAATAAAATCGGCTATGGAGACTACAATATTATTATCCCGTTGTCAGAAAAGAACATATTGCTGTATTTTATATCTTTACAACCATTCACATTTTCAAATCATAAACGAGACAGTTAGACCCTTCAAGCTCATGTGTGTCGCATATTTCACCAAAAATCACAGACCCTAATAATACCAAATTATCGCAGTAACAATATTTCTAAAAAGGCCGTCACGCCTAGCAAAAAATCTGTTAGCATTTTCTAAATTATTCTCTGCATTCAGGAACCACAGGTCGAGCCATCGTCGAGTCCATTATTTTCACCCGCATTGTTCAATTTGAGTTGCCTTTCCGATTTCTTACCTACTATGGTACTTTCTTGGGACAAGCGGATTTCCCCGCGAACGTCACGCAAGGGTACAGATGTACCTGCAAGGGACCTTCGAATTGTAGGTGGTCATTTTCTCCCTTTAATCCATAACCAATCATCGCAAACAACCACGCCTTTTTCTCCATGTCCAAACAGTTGTGATCAGCGAATCCGCTTGTCTCAGAACAAAAACCACACCTACACCGAACTTACGTTTTCGACACCATTCATCTTCAGAACTCAGTTCACCTCGCGACACAACAGCGAAATATACTCAATAGACCCAAGTTACTTGTTTTTAGAATATAGTATTTATTTCAAGTTTAAAAGTGTGCCGCATTCTTCACCTCTCTATCAGCTCTATTACCTTAAGTGGTCATAGGGTATCGCGAATAACGTTGTCATTTTAAAATTGAGGATTTACAACCCTTATAGACCGCTCATTGGTCTCAGTGTTAGTTTTCGAAAAATAATTATACTCAAGCAAACAAACCGTTTATTCTGTGAAAATAGTTGTATAGGTGATTAAAAAGATGAAAATCTATTGGCAATAGATTGGGTGGATAGGGTGAATATTGCATACTTCTTGATTCATTTAATTCTGAAACTGTTTTTTGCGATGTAATACAGAAATTGCAAAGAATGCTTTCGGGCAAAATGTGACGCTGGCAATACGTAATAATAACATAACATAAGCAAATATAATATACCGACGGACAGTTGACAGTTGAAATCGGGTCGTTAAGCGATCAATCATCGATATTGAATATTCGTATAATTGCTGTTGTAATATAATTGAGTACTGTAGTATTGTAAATAAAATGTCGTGGCGGTTGACGCGTAAACTTAAGAAAATCCACAATAATAACATAAGCTGGGAGATAAATGTTTGCAGATCGTGAAAATCCGATATCTCGCATGCAACAACTTAATAACGTAACGATTTGGACAATGCGGTTCCATTGCTTTTAATCGCCCGTTTAACACTTTATTTGGAATTTGTTTTCGACCAATCACGTCGAAGAAAATGGTCAAGCTCCGTCACGGACCAAGGGTTCTTAAATTAAAAGGCTGGCAGCGAACTGTGCAATTACTGGTATTGTTCCCTATAATCTTGTTAGAAGCGACAAAGAAGATTTTGTGACTGGAATTACCATAAAGTCAACACGATTAATACCATCCGAAAAGGGAACATGCATTAATTATTTTCTTTAAAAAGTCACGTGACTTGAATTTTTGCACCTGGTCGAAGGACTACTCCGTTACAGGATTCCTATGATTGAAAATAATTTTAGCCATTTGCAGTGTATCTTTTTCATATCTGAGTTTCATATCAAAGTTTTTCATAACTTTGTATCCCACGAAATTCTTATCTCCCTTGCAGCGACTGTTAGGCAGTGACCAGCGCTTTTCCATAAACAGAAGGCTCCGAGCGTTGCGGTTTCCCACGCATCAGACTCCCACGAAACCACATATGGATAGAAAAAGATCACGTAGACGCATTCCTGACCGCCGTATTCCACCGAATTTGTGAGTATAAAAGGTGCACGTTTTCTTCCCTCATCGGGCAGTACGCAACCAAAGTCGGCAGGGTATAGATTACGTATAATTCTCGTCAAAACTGTCAGGCTGTACGAACCCACGCATTTCTCAGTGCCTGAAAACCGAGAACACCGGCCTTAAGTACGCGTTACACTTTAAACACTTCAAACACTTGTAATAGACTCAGTTCTCTGTGAATATACTTTAGTATTTTTAAATTGAAACTTAGAGTCAAGTTTATTCATCGTCCACATCCTTTTCTCCCAGTTGCTAGTATCATATCCACCACGGTGTACCTTTGCCGCTCGAGGTACACCAATTAAAGAGTTACGAGGTTAAGTTTTCCTGATTCCTTATTCCGCTCGTAGGCGCCGACGGTGAAACAGACGACGGCTCATCTACGAGTACCTTTCCTCTGGGTCCCGGCGGTGAAACAGACGTCGGTTCGTCCGTCATTGTTCAATCCTTATACCCCCAATTCCACAAATTAACGAATCCTCGGTCACCCACGACTGCCTTAGTTCTCGGCTCGTAACAACGATATTCTTAATTTTGTTTTGTATGCTTTAAAAAAAGTTATAAACACATGCCTTCCATTTTTCCTTCCATAACACTAAGTTACGTTTTTTAGCTTGCTTCGAAGCATGCAAAACAAAATTAAGATCGTTATTCACGCCCTGCTTAGTATGTCAATCGTATAGTCGTAGGTTACTAGGAACAAAGCCACTGGGATGCCAATAAAAGAGGAAGGCTTTCAGGACACCCGTAAACTTCGTCCAAATCTCAATTATCCAACAGCTTTTTATTTGGTGGAAACTTGTAATACGTGTTTTATATTTATTATCAAATCATTAGTCTTTAAGTATTGTACGACTTTCACGTTAAATTATTTTTGATTCGTTTATAACTTGTTAATCATAATTACTCCAAAATTATTGAACCAGGGAACTTTGCACACATCACGTTAGATTTTGGCTTAATTTCCAAATTTGAAAATGGTCAAATATTTTGAGAAAACACAGGGATATGTGTAGCACGCGCACGTGTACTCTGTAATTTGTCTGAGATGTTCTAATTGAAAATCCAAGCTGCAAAAATACAAAAACCGAAAAAGAAATGACAATGCAAATTTGATATAGATATATAGTAGAGTAATAAAATTTATACTTTTACAGTATCGACATAATGTTAGAATTATTGTACATGAATTGTACATGAAAGTCCCATTTATCCCATCAGCACGATAGGTACTGAGGAATCTTAAATACTGTTACGATGGAAGAAGCTGTCGATTGCGGAGATCGAAAGAAATTGGCCGTTGGATCGATATTGTTGTATCCGGCCATCGAGGTTGTTTAAAAAGAAGAAAGACGACAGAATCTCTCGAGCCGTTGAAGCGAAAACATGCACCTTAATAATATTTCTGGACTTCTTCTCAAGAGTTGTATTGTGTTATAAGTGTTATTAATGTTATTGAAAAAAGTGTGTTCACCGGTGAGGCGAGGCCGAGGCCTTCGCAACATTGGTGTCAGAAGTGGGATGAATTCCATGACAACGGCATCCACTTCGGGGGCGGATACGACGACGTTACAGGCGCTATTCGAAGACTTCCAGCGGAATATTTCGGAGCAGTTTCAGGAGCAGTAGAAGATCTTGGAACAAAGATGGGAACAGGAGTGGGCTCGGTTTGAAGAAAGGCAGGCAACAAACAGAGCCGCGTTGGCGTTTGACGGCAAAGCTTCATGGGAAGAATATATAATTCAATTCGACGCGACAGGTCGCGCGAACGGTTGGGATGAACCGAGGAAAGCTTTGGCCTTGGTTGCATCTTTGGAGGGCCCTGCTCGAGCAGTGTTGACTTCTCTTTCTGTGGCCAAACAAAACGACTTCCGGTCGATAGTTTCGGCATTAGAGTTCCGTTATGGGACCAAAAATTGTCCAAATTTATGTTATGTAAAATTCCAAAATTATAAACAACGGAAAGGGGATACCCTCCTGGGGACGTATCCTTATAAGGATACCACTTCCTCCTCCGAATTCCTTAGACTGTTTCTTCTACAAATGAAAAGTGATCGAGGTGCCGGAACGTAGTCACACCCGCGACAGCTTCCATCGTAACAACATATCATAGAAATAATTAAAAAATCCTAAAGCAGGGCTCAGAACAAGAATGCACGCAACATCGATGCGACAAGGGTGTTACGAGCCGAGGGCTAAGGCAGTCGTGCGTGACCAAGGATTCGTTAATTTGTTGAATTGGGGGTATAAGGATTAAACAATTTCGGACGAGCCGACGTCTGTTTCACCACCGAGACCCACAGGAAAGGTACTCGTAGATGAGCCGACATCTGCCTGCGAGCGGAATAAGGAGGAGGTGAGATTAAAGAATTGCGGACGAGCCGTAAAAAAACCTATGTAGCGCCTAGTATCTAATGCAGGGGACTCTCTGTTTGTGGAAAATTTCTGGCAGCGTTTAAAAAATGTTCGCGTGTTGCACGGAGACAGATTTTTTTAAGAAACGGTGGGTAAGGTCCGTACGTAACAAGGATGTGAAGCAAGGCGACACTCCAATAAACGAACCAAAACTTAACCGAATACACATTAATAACAAATGTGTATATAAATCCGACATCCTCTGAATAAAGCAGTCATTAACCGAACGGATTCAAACCAAATAACATCTCTTTATTTCGTAAACCTTCGCTCAAATCATATATTTCAAGTGCTGCATTAATTTGCCCTACGAAAATATTTAATGATTATAATTTTGTCTAAATTCCTTTGATTCCACGGACTTTGAAATAATTGAAGACAATATCGTTATTTACTTTATTTACACCAAGATAGTTTGTTACGCTAACTGAATGTGCTATAAGAAGAAAGTTTAAGGAGTATACATATGTTATTACTTGCGATCTAATATGGTCTCGTTACAAGGGCATCCCATCCAGACTTCTGTCGGAGCGTCTCGCTCTCGTTCTACTTGATGAATTTCAGGCGTGCACTATAGTATCTGTGGCGCATTAGGACAACGACGTATCAATAAATTTCTACATTACGCATCATTGTTTTATTTTTGCAATAGGGAAGCAACGACAAACTAATTTAGAAGAAGTATAAAAAATAATTAAACTCCCATACAATGAATGCAGCATAATAACAACATTTATGAATAGAGAAGAGTAAGAAAAAAATATATACATACATTAAATCCTCACGCTTTATTTTAAAATCTTAGAATACATTTGTTGGAGTCTTATACTCTATAATGCCAAAAAAAATTACAATTTGCAACATTTTCTGTACCGAGGATGATACCGATTTCCCAGATCTTAACGCGAGAGGGTTGCTGCTGTAAGAGGCGAAAGGGAGTCAGAATGAACTCGGTATTCGTTATGACTTCCTTTCTAACAACAACGATTATTAGCTAACGTATGCAATTAGTAACTAAGATGTTTGCTTGTATGCATTACATAAATTACGCATCCCACGATGGATAAGATGTCATCATCTGAAACGATTCACTACGGTTAGACAGAATAAAAAAATGGTAACGGCCTGAAGTAGAGAATCTAACATCAGTAGCATGGGGCGCTTGAAAAGTTGAAACGTGAAATATTTCAACGCAGTTATATCGCCGTGATGCTAATTGAACAAACAGAGATCTAAAAACAAGTGGACTTAAAAAATTATGATTATTATTATACTATACTACAAATAATTAATTTCAATGCTAATAATAATCGCTACTGATTATCAATAGTAACTATGATATTCACAATGAATATGATGAAGTCTGCACGTGATATACCGACTGGACTCGAAGAACCAGCCTTACACATGATGTGCTACCTAACAAAGTAGTGTGTTTCACGTAAAGTGCCGCCGAGGTTATGTTTATTCAACACTCTTGAAAATACGAATGCTTTTCTTTGTAAACCTTCTACGCTCGCAAAGAATTAGCTTTTAGGAAAGTCATAGTCTGAGACTTGTGTCTTTAGCAGACAATAATCAAGGGCAAGTAATCGAAAAAAGGTCAGAAATAAAATAACTTGCCTACTTGCTTTTTTAGCTGGTCGATTCCAAACAGAATTCTAATCCGTGGCGACCCTGTACAGAGTTTTGCTATAAATCTGGGCATTTGCAAACCTTATCTATAACAGTGACAAATTAAAAATATATATACATTATAATTTACATAATACTATATATATTAATAATATACATAATAATATACTTCATAATATACATAATAATATAAACAATAATTTTTGTCTTACATCCGTAGTATTAACCTGAAGATAGGGAATCTGGTAATCTAAAAAGGGTTATTTTTTTAAATCGTTTCTCAAAAGGGATTTGTTTCAATGAAAAATATACTGTACGGGGCTCGTGGTTAATCTTTCGATTATTCAAACACTGTGTGAAACTTGCACGACCTGTGCCGACCAACGGTAATATTTAACTAACTCGAAGGACCACCTCCCCTAGCAGGAGGAAAGCAAATAGGACAAGTTTTGTATTAACAACTGTATTTCGATAACAATGGCCCAGTGCGCCACCAACAAATTGGCGTATGGGGACTATAACAAACTTGAGCTATGTACAACCAGCACGTCACCAACAAATTGACGTGTAGGAACGAAGAACTATGTAACTATGTGTATCTATCGAATAACTAACGAACTAACTATGAAGAGACGAGTACGCCACCAACAAATTGACGTACGTCTCCGACCGATTGTATGAGTAACTAGCCGAGGCCCGGACTTCTACCCTTAATATAGTTCGCGGGCCTCCCTACCATCTTAGCTAGGGGGTGGGTACAGGGGAGAGTCGCCCAATCCGCAAGGTTTTGACAAGGAAACTAGACTTTCCCTCGGACAACGCTTGGGACCGAGGAGGGGGTGCCGCGGACGCTTCCAGAAGAGTCCCGTTCCGAGATGCGGGCCTCCGGAAGTCCCCAACATGTGCGTTGCAGCTTGCTAAACCCGTGTCCAACTTTCGCGACTCTCCCAAGTCCCTTGCCGAGGCCCATAGATTTATGGCCGGTAATACTAGTAAAACACTTCCGATGAGCGATGCGCCTCGAGACCGGCCGAAAATACTATTTCCTGAAAGCGCGGATGACAGGCCCACACCGTAGCCAATTTCGACCGTCCCGAGCGCGCGGTCACCGCCATAAACCGTCGAGCGGGCCTCGACATATACTTTAACCAAATGTATAATCGTAACCACTATACTCGTAAAATTGAGAATATTACTAATAGGATATCGAAGTAGTAAGAAGTAAACGAAAGTAGGAGAGGAGCAGCAGTAAAGAAAGGTAATAGTAAGAAAGAAGCAGCAGCAGGAAGTATAGAAATTTCCATAACCTAGACATCAGGTCTGATTTAAAATTCCAAACGAACATTTTAATTTCTATATTGGAAAGGTAAATTCGTGTTGAAATTGAAGATAAAATTTTGTTAAATAAAGAGAAAGTAAAGTATATTTAAATTCATATTTAAAGAAAATTAAAATTTTATTTTAGGAGAAAGTAGAGTAAATTTTAATTAAAATTGGAAAATTTCTTTAAATTGGGAAAAGTCAATATCATGTTTAAAGAAAAGGAGCAGGATGACCATTGCTGACCACAAGAGTGGACCAAAGATCCATCGTGGGTCAGGGCACTTCTGGTACGAATCCTATTATGATCCGACTGTTTTCACTGGGAAGTACGCAGCAACTGACTAAACAATGATAGTCCGCTAAACAGGTAACCAAGAGTTACCCCCACCACTGACTTCGATCAACGTTCACCGCCATACTCGATGACATGGTTATTAAATCTTATTAAATCAAATTTCTTCCACTAATACATTTAATACTTCTGATTTCTTAATATTTATAAACATTCTGTTTATTAGAAATATGGTTAAGCACCTCCTTAGTTATTTTACTATTTAATTTCTTAGTAAAAATAACTATTGGAATCAGAAATGTGGCGTAATTTTTGAAACACGAATGTTTCGAGAAATTGTTGCAGCAAATAAGTTTCATTAATAAATTTATCACTTCTTGATATTTAATGTTTATGAGAATTCTTTTTCTTAAGGATATTATTAAGCACTTCTGCGGCTTATTTCAAACACATGGAAATAATTAATAAAATCGCAGGTGTACAGTGATTTTGAAACTATGAATGTGTCAAAGAATCGTTACATCGAAAATATTCTATTGATAAATTTATTGTTTCTAGTTGTTTAATGATTATAAGTTTCTTTTTCTAATGACACCTTCTACTACTCTTTTGTCTGATTCACTATCTAATGTTCAAACAAAATTAACTAACACAACTCGAGAAAAAAAGAAGTTTCTAAGCACAAATATTAGGTAATCCGTCTTTACGTGAATACATATTAGTAATATACCAAACATGTGCAAATGCTGAAAAATCCATGTTTTCCCTTACTTTAACCAAATTTTTACAATTAAATCAAAAAGTACTTTAACGATTTACTCTCCATATTAATCGTCGATCTCAAATTAGCGGGCAATCGATACAAGAAGCCAATAGGGGATACCATTGCATTAGCGACAGTACCTCATGGGTGATATGGGACCGTCGCTTTAATACACCACAAATAGTTAGTACGGTACGCGTATGAGGCCCACCGAGTCGAAGGGGAACGAGACGTTGTGACGGGAATCGAGAGGTGTAGCTCTTGCAGCATTAGCTTGCGTACTGGTTAATTCCGAGCTCTATTTGAAAATAAAGCAAACTTTCATAAAACTCGATTTTATACCGCTTAACCCTATCTTGCGCAGTAGATGTTTTCGCATTTCGCTACTAGTATTCCAATTCAAGAACTCTCGGTCAGTGACAGAGCTTGTCCATTTTCTTTGATATGATTGGCTGATGCCTGTGGATTGCCAATTGAATTATCCAATCACATTTGTAAACTCTCCCATATACCATTGAGACAGATTACAAACAGAAAGTCTTAACCTAAACAGGCAGTCAAAAACGATAGATATGCATCGTCCAAATCGTTACGTTATTAGGTTGCTGTATACGAGATATTGGGTTTTTATAATCTGCAAATGTTCGTCTCCCTGCTTATTATTGCGCATTGCCAGCGTCATATTTTGCCAAAAAGAATTATTTGCGAATTCTATAGTACATCGCAAGAAACAATTTCAGAATTAAATGAATCAGAAAGTGTGACCTATTACCAATAGATCTTCAGATTTTTAAACATTTATACAACTTCTTTCACGGTATAAACACTTCATTTGCAAAGATAGTATTCAAATCTCCATAGCCGTAGAAAATAGATATCTCTTAGACTAAGGTATGAAATTTACACTATTCACTTGCAAAATTCTTTCATTTTCTCTCGCTATATTCAGAACAATGCAATAATTAGCTGGTCATTATTATGCGCAACTTGTCGAAATATTGCCTACAAACGCATACATTAAAAATATACTTCAATATGCATTCAGCAATGTTTACAGATTTCCTGGCAAATGTGGTCAAGAACCCTGCGAGGTAAGAAGTACAATCGAATATCGCACCACGTGTTTCATATGATTCACCAGGCGTACAGATGTGAAGAAGAGTGAGATCGCAAATATGGTAAAGTGAGACAAGCTACATTGGTGTTGGTATGGACTCGTTTCACTATTTATCTTTGACTGTGTGGGCAGCACTGTTCAGTGTGAATTGTCAGCCAATCAAAACACAGCAATTCAGTGCATTTACTGAATTCAAGAATCTCGTTGCCCCGGATATGGTTTTCGAATTGAGAGATTAATGTACATAGTTCTTTTATTTGACCTTTTTCTGTTTATTGCCATGAAAGTAATACACCACCGGAATGAATTGCAAAAATATCTGACGAATTACAAATTGCATTAATGAAGTTGAAAATGCGTTTTTTGTGTGATAAATACTGTTTTAACTTATAATGGACAAGAAGTATAAAGCTACTATATTTAACGAAATTAAACACAATTAAGAAAATACTTTTAATTTAGATGATATGTATTGGCAAACAATATTGTTCACCAATGAAATCTGTGTACAATCGATTGATTGTCCAATGAGCATATAGAAATGAGCTCTGGTGGTAAGTAAAAGTAGTAAACAAGTGTATGGTGCGAATCGAGCTATCGTCGACGTCGAAGCTGTCAAACATGGCGAGAATGTCGATCTCGAGTGCTGGTCAAAAATGTGAATAGAGGTGTCGGTTTGTAGTGAGATTCGTGAATCTCGGGTGTTCTCGTCGTCGGCAGAGGCCGGCGAGAGATGCGATCGAGAGTTAAACTGTCAGGCCGAAAGTGAATGTGCCGAGTGAACGGCCCCGGCAGTTTTGCGGCCGGGATTAATGTAAGGGCATGCCAATTCGGGAACTATGGGTGCTCAACAGACTAAGGAGAGAATCGTTCCTGCCGGCTCTACCGCGCGACAGACGCGCAAACAGCCAAGAAACCTTAAGGAATCGCGGCTAGTTGGCTCCAATATATTTACTGAGCACAGCGGTAATTTCCTTTCCTTATTTTCATCCTACTCCTTCGCTTTTTATCTTCTATTTCCTTCTCGCTTCCGCCCATTTTTCTGTTCTCTTTCTCTCATACTTTCCTTCTCGCTCTGTTTCTTGCCTAGTCTTGTTCTTCCTATCTTCTCTCTCTCTCTCTCTCTCTCTCTCTCTCTCTCTCTCTGTCTCTTCCTTCTTTATATTCTTATATTTTGCTTATTCTTAAAATGGATATTAAATATAAAAAATTATCAATTATTTAAAGGTCATGATAAATCACACGAAAAAATTTTCAAGCTATAAATAAAGGCTTGGTTATGTAATTAATACACATATACGTCTACATGTGTATGTATATGATATCCTGATTAAATTAATAATTGGTTGTTATCTTTTAATTGTTTGAGAAAAGTACACTAATTATGGATATACCTTAAATTGAAAATTAATTTCTCATTGTATAGTTTACTTACTCCTTTTAGAAAATAATTTTTTTTATTCTTAATTGTTACTCCTATTTTTGATATAATTATGTTTTTAATCAAATGCATATAAACTTTTTGCTGTACAATGCATAAATATCTATTACATCTGTGTTAATATTTTAATAAAGTATCATTTTATATATTATAATATAAAAATATACATTATTGAATAGAATAATAAGAATTTGTATAATGTTGCACAGAAGCTCTTTTGCAAAGTAGACCGCTACCTCACATTCCGGCATTGCCAGATGGTGATCCTCCAAGCGGTTCCGGCATTCAGCCAATTTCACAGCAAGTAAATATACAACAACATACTGGTGTTCCTTCAACAGGGCTTTTAGAAGCTGCAAACAGGTTAACATTTATTATTATTATTTCTGAACTTGATTTTCTTATCATTTTATAGCATTTTATGAATCTACGGAATACATTTTATATGATTCTTTTAAATTCGTGTTCGATTATATAAATAAGATAACATTTTCTTTAAAAATGAAATCATAAAGAAAAATATAAATAAATTTAAAAATATTTGTTTTATAGGTGGACCAGTAAGGAAAATCTATTAGCTCAAGAAGAGGATGATCCACAATTGTTTGTTGCTCTCTATGATTTTCAAGCAGGAGGAGAAAATCAGCTTAGTCTTAAGAAAGGTAATGGTTTATGATCCTTATTTATTTAATATAATTTTTTGGTATACAAAAATACATATATGTTACCCTAAAAAGGAAAATAATGTCTAAATTATACATTAAATGTAGGAGAACAAGTTCGTATTTTGAGTTATAATAAGAGTGGTGAATGGTGTGAAGCTCATTCAAGTACTGGTCAAGTGGGTTGGGTTCCATCAAATTATGTTACCCCAGTAAATTCTCTGGAAAAGCATTCTTGGTACCATGGAAGAATATCCAGGAATGCTGCTGAGTATTTGTTGAGTTCTGGCATAAATGGTAGCTTCTTGGTTCGTGAATCAGAAAGTAGTCCAGGTCAACGTAGTATTTCTCTGCGATATGAAGGCCGAGTTTATCATTATAGGATTAATGAAGACAGTGAAGGAAAGGTATGGCACTTGTCAGTGTATGAATATATTTAAATTACATTTAAATATGATGTGAGGAACTATTATTATTTTTAGATGTTTGTCACCACTGAAAGCAAATTTAATACTCTAGCAGAACTTGTACATCATCATTCAATGCTCGCCGATGGTTTAATCACACAATTACTTTATCCTGCACCAAAGCACAATAAACCCACTGTTTTCCCACTCAGTCCAGGTACGTTAAAAATTGTAAAAATTTCATATATTCTACAGAGTAAAAAGTTTAGGATTCTATTTCATGTTAATGTTATGCTATATTACAGAACCGGATGAATGGGAAATCAACAGAACAGATATAGTCATGAGACATAAATTAGGAGGGGGACAATATGGGGATGTCTATGAAGCCGTTTGGAAGAGGTACAACATGACTGTTGCTGTAAAGACATTAAAGGTCAGTTTTATTTGTCCTTATTACTTTATATAAAATTTACTATCTTTTATTTTTGGAAAAAATTTCTATGTACATTATAGGAGGATACAATGGCTTTAAAAGACTTCTTAGAAGAGGCTGCCATCATGAAGGAGATGAAGCACAGAAATTTAGTTCAGTTAATAGGTGTATGTACTCGCGAGCCGCCTTTTTACATCATTACTGAATTTATGAGTAAGGGGAATCTATTAGACTATTTACGGAACGAAAGCAAGCATCAAATTAATGCAGTGGTTCTGATGCATATGGCAACACAAATCGCTAGTGGAATGAGTTATTTAGAAAGCAGAAATTTTATTCACAGGTACAATAGAAAACACGTTCGGTTTATTAGGAGAAATATTTGAGAAATTGTATCACTCATCTTCTTCTGTATCTTCTTTTAAAAAATAAATTCACTTTAATATTATAATTTTTTAAACAGAGATCTAGCTGCTCGAAACTGTCTAGTGGGTGAAAATCATCTAGTGAAGGTTGCAGACTTTGGCTTGGCTCGGTTGATGAGAGATGATACCTATACTGCTCATGCTGGAGCGAAATTCCCTATAAAATGGACTGCTCCAGAAGGATTAGCTTACAATAAATTCTCTACAAAGGTAATGTAACATATTCATTATGCTAACACTTTGAAATATTGACCGTCAACAATCATATTATTCTAGTCTGATGTATGGGCATTTGGAATCTTGCTGTGGGAAATAGCAACTTATGGCATGTCTCCATATCCTGGTGTTGATTTAACGGATGTGTATCATATGCTGGAAAAGGGATATAGAATGGAATGTCCCCCTGGATGTCCACCAAAAGTTTATGAATTAATGCGTCAGTGCTGGCAGTGGGCAGCTGCTGATCGACCAACGTTTAAAGAAATTCATCACTCTCTGGAAAACATGTTCCAAGAATCCAGTATTACCGAAGGTAAAACAACTTTTATTATATGTGCTAATACAAGAATTGTTGGATGGAAAGCAAAAACTGAATGGAAAAAGTGGTTCTCTATGATAATATAAATATGGATAATATCTAATAATAATATATGGTCAATATCAATATAAAATGTTGAGTGAATTTGTATTATTATAGAAGTTGAAAAGCAGCTTCAAGGTGGAGGAGAAATACCCTTACTATCGTACAAGAAATCTCAAACTGGTAGTACTGGAAATATCCATGGACTTGTCCTTGTCTCTGAACCATTACCTTCTTCAGGTACACATGTAGGAAATTTGTAGAATATTATTATTTTACAACTATAGTATACGGCCATGTATTTTTTTTCAAACAACTTTTAATTTCAATAGTAAATATAATAATTAATGTATTGATCTGTTACAGAAACTACCAGTTCTATAACGAAACTGAGCACATTCACAGGTGGTTTGTCGAGTAAGAACAATAGCAGCATGGTACAGATGAGGCGTTCTACAAATAAAAAAGGAAAGCAAGCTCCAGCACCACCTAAAAGAACCAGGTACAGTATTTATTTTTTATATATTTTTAATGCAATGGAAATTTCAATTAATTGAAGCACTGACAAATAATCACTCACGTTGATGTAACGATGAAATTGGGTAATAGCTTGCTGTCGTCGTGCAGTTCGTTCCGCGACTCTGCGTATCAAGAGCAAGATATTCAGAACACTGAATCGAACACCATGATTCTTGACGACGCCACGGATCTAAATGGTATTGATAAGATACTCGAAGGTATTTTCATTCTACTTTAATCGAGCGTACTGATACGTGCACGTACTGCTTCAGTTTCCTACCGTAAGCTCTGATCTCAGCTTCATGCTCGATTTCTTCTGCATCTATATCTTTCTTCCTATACTCATACATATTGGATTCGAATCGAATAGTGAATTAGAGAAATCATAAAACTAAATTTTATTTAGGAATTCCTATTATTTATTTTCTTACTAATTTACGTTAGTAAATCGATAAATATTTCCACGAAGATTGCTACAGTACTAATACAAAGAACGTATAATATTTATCAAAAAAGACTTATTTTTAGTTGTCATGAGACACTATTTACATTTCGTTATTCGAGCTTACGGAGCATGTTCGCTCTCAGCGAAAGGACTCTAAGCAAAAAGAGAATATGTACCGGTACGGTTTGTTGTTAAATGGGAACTCAGGTATTGCGAGAGATCTCGCAACGATGGCTCAAGGAACGATTGCTGCAGGAGGCTGCGAAATCGAGGAGGATGGAGAGGGTTCCCAGGGTACGGCGGAACCGAACTTCATATCTCAACCTTCAACGTCCCCGGAACCTATACCTGGATTATCTAGTTCTCAAAAACAACTCAAATCAAGACCTTATCCATCAAAGGAGCCGTTACCACCGAAGGTAATATTTTTGAACGGAAAACTTTAAAGTTTCGCTTTGTTTATGTGATATATACATACATATTATGTCGTAGGTGGTACAAGTAGGAGCTTTAGAAGTACAGAACGTAAAACGAGCCATTAATCGTTACGGTACATTGCCGAAAGGTGCTAGAATCGGCGCATTTCTTGAGTCGATTCGTCAGAGCAGCATGCCGTCGAATCAAGAATCTACTTCGATAACTTCTGCAATGACACCTGGTTCGGTAGAGCAACATGATGCTTCCATTGACAGCTCTCAACACAGATCGCTTTCGCCTCGCCAAAGCAATTTGAGAAGTCAGCCTCAAATGACACGCAGCAATTCGTCAAGCGGTGTTGTCAATACTTATCAGCCTCCGAATTCTCCTCGTGGCCGGGTTGTAGCTGTAAGAAAGAACAATCAATCCGATGGTGTTGGTTTAAGAACTTTTCGAGTCTCGAGTAACTCCAACTTCCGTACTGCAAGTCCCTCGAGGTCTGTTCAACCGTCATTAGCCGATTTAGAATTTCCTCCTCCACCCGCTGATCTGCCACCTCCTCCGGACGAAGCTTTCTCTACCCCGGAACAGACTGATCTTCCACCTCCTGTTTCTTGTGCAGAAATTTCTCAAGTGAGAAGTTCTCCTCTCTCTATACGAAAAGCAAAGAGTACAGACTGGCGAACGAAAGAGGAAGACAACGAACAACAAGAAGATAGAAATGATGTTAGTAACGCAGAGCCCTCTGTTAAAGAAGCTAGTTCGAGATTCGGGGTTAATCTGAGACGTAGAGAAACTCAAGACAATACGCCTAGAACTTCCGATAATAAAAGGACGGGGTTTAAATCTAGAATAGAAACGGTTGAACCTGCTGCTCCACCGGATGAAGCGCCACCTCCTCCTCCACCTCCGCCACCACCGGTTTCTATGAATACACCCCCCGACAGTTTCGAACGTAAACCTGGCATGAAAGAGATGTTAGAACTGAAATTGATAAATGAGATTAAACAAAGCGCAGAGACGAAGCATGGTGGGACTGCGAAAAAACCTGGAATCATGAGTAGTACCCCGTCTGCGCCCTTGGATCCAGCGTCGCAGTTACTTTCGGAACTCTGTGCTAGTTTTAATATGGATTCTGGTCAGAGGTAGTTAAAGTTAAAAGGTTTTGTTTTATAGTACATTTAATTACAGAGGTTTATTACTTTAAGCTTTCACTAATTAGGTATTATACACTTAAGTATTATTTGTAATAATATTATGTTCAAATTTAGATTTAATGTTACTTTATTTTTCATTATCACGCTAGACACGCCCAAAACGAATATGCTGTGTCAACTTTAAAAACCAATGAGACGCCACAAGATCAACAACAACAAACTCACAACATTTACAAGGACTCGTCAGTGTCGTCTCCAGTGACTGAGTCTATTCTATCCAGTGGAAACGTTGGATTTAAATTGAAAAGAGTGGATAAGCGGAACAATCCACAAAAAGAAGAGGCCTCTGATGGGCAAATCATTGATTTCAAGGCAAGACTGCGAAAAGTCGAAAACACAGAAAAAGAAAAATCTACAGAGGACAGAAACAATATTACCGAGCAGTCCTCAGAATCAGAAGAGCAACAAGATGACAAGCGTAGAAGTACTGGCAGTATTAGTAGTTTGAAAAAGCTTTGGGAAAACAAGGAATCATGTGATAGTCAGCCTCACAGTCCAAAGCTTAGTGTTCGAGGAGGCAGTGGTAAATCGGAGATACTTGACCAGACTGAAGATTCACCGGAAGACCACAGCGGAGCCTCAACCCGCAGCCAGAGGTATGTGACCCTTGTTTTTCATTTAGTTTGGAAACTTATTGCTCAGTGAATAAACCTAAATCTAAACTTAAATTGATAGTATATGTATTTTCAAATAAATATTGTAAATGGTGTATTGAATTGATATTTGTTTATAGTTCTGGTAGCAAAAGCGATACTAGATTATGGCCCCCACCTGAACCAGAGAAACCTGTCGTGCCAGCGAAACCACTAAAACCTCTCTGTTCTTCGGCGAAACATTTTTGCTCTTCAATATATGCAACACCCAATTGTACGAAGTCTCAGCATACGGAAGATGATCTAAGTAAGCAGAACACAGATTCAAGAACTGCAAAACAGGCAGTATTGGAGCTGTCAACGTTGATCGAAAGTAGTGTACTAAATTTGAAAAGCAATTCGACGATAGTAATGACTAGTTGGCTTCAACTATCTGATAAGGTAGGGCTGTTGCACGGCATGTGCACAAACCTTGCAGATAGCGGCATTGCTCCGCATGCTCGCTTTCAATTCCGCGAGCTTCTATCTAGATTAGAACTCCAGGCGCGACAGCTTCGAGCTGCAGGTACACGAAATGTTGCAGAGAATACGAGACTTCTCACCGACTTGCAAAACACGATAAAAGACGTGGTTAATGCTGTACAAAGATAAACCACGGAGATTGACTACAGTTTTCTTCATCTATCTCCACCCTTATTCTCGTCCTCATTTTCAATTGGCACAGATTGGAATGTTGTCTAGAATGTATGTCTAGACTCGATCGAACATGTTTTATGGATTTCTTCGAAGATCGTTTATTTTCTATTTTTCCTTCCTGCGCTGGGTATTATTACGTTTCCTTAAAGTTTGTTATCCCATTTTATTTGGGATTTATTTAGCATGTTTCCATCGTGTCGCACTCCGTTGTTTGTTTGCAATATTTTTCTGGAGATGACTCGATCGAATTCTGACTTATGATTATGGAGAGCACATGAAAACCGAGGATGCTTAAAAGCAAGGCTGCTAGCCGAAACACGGCCTCAGTTAAGATATCGGTTTGATGGAAAAGTAATAAAAAAAAGAAAAGAGTCTGAAGATACAATACTAAAAAAATTATTGAAAAAAAATATATTCCAATTTTTCATCGATACATTTCTTATAATAGACTGCGATTAGTCATTTTCGTTCGAGTTTAGAAATATTGTTAGTGTTCGGTTTATATCAATGCTCGAGGACCGTATAGCGCGCAAAATGTAATTCACTGATATTTTCTACCATTAAGTACGGAGATGAACAAACGATACTTCTGAAGAGTAATATGAACGTTGACGTACGATAAATAAATGAGGATCAAATGTACTGGTTCCTTCAATTTTTTTAACAATAGTTTTAAACTTGTAGTAAAAGGACGAGCAATCGCAGTTCATAAAAGAAGAATAGATAATACATATATATGTAGTATGGATAACAGCAAGATATACTTTTTGTATACTGAACACATTAATTTTTTGGATTACAAATTATTACTTTTACGTCGATCCAATATTTAGTCTGCATAAATGAAGCTGTACGTAAATTATACACTCGTCCGCTATACGATAAATGTGGTGATTATAGTTGTCGAGTAAAACGTCTCGGTGTTCTTTCATCGAAATTTCTTGCGCCGTGCTTCGTAATATCGTATGCAAAGTCTTAGGCTAGATTATAAATAATAAGTGCGAAACTTTTAAGCGAATAAGCCATTTTAATGCGTGAGAGGATGTAACAATTTTTGTATTTGTATAGAATAAGTCGAGTACAGGTATGCTTAAACAGTACAGTAAAACCTCGATCATGCAAACTAATCAGAAGGATATCGTCAAATCGATGAACTTCTCGATTAATCAAACGCAACTTTCAATCTCATTCTAATTATATTTTATTCGAAATTTATTTCGAGCTGTATTATAAAAGTAGGTTATTCTTATTATTCGTATTGAGAGATATTAATTTTATTACTTTGACACAGCGACTGTACTGATCGCTCATAATCTTCAAAACTTCTTGAATTGTAGTAGAATTTATTGAAATAAAATATTTAATACTCGTCAACGTAATGCAATTGTTGTAATACGATCCTATTCGTATTTGAGTAATCGAAAGTTTGATCAAACGTTTGAATAATCAAAAATGGAATATATTATACCGTTGACTAAAGTCGAAGTTCTACTGTACATTTACAAATATAAATCAGAGGGTGTAATTAATCAAATTTTCAAGCATTATATTTTGTCATCATCACGTAGACATTCTTCCAGAATACGTTGATGGAAAACGTGACTCCGGATACTTCTAGAAGAATCATAAAAAAATTATTTCTTAATTTATATTCCTTTTTTCAGTTATTTATGAATTAAGAAAAAAAGAATAATTCGCCATTCCTTTGTAACGTAAATTTTAATTTGCCGTTTTAATAATTGTATAATTACGATTTTATGTATATGTACAGTAATTTAGCATTTCTAACTGATAGTGTAATGAATACCGTTTTTGAAATTTGCTATTGTAGTCTTCCATAGATAGGTTCCGGAGTCTTTATACGTTTTATTCCGCTACGTAAAATTAAGAAATATGCAACGATAATGAAATGCCACTCTATTCGCAAGTCAAGCTGTTTTTCCTTATAACACTGCCTACGTTATGGCTACTAGAATACATCGATCGACAATGCTAATTATGCGAACCGGACGTTTTCCTCTTTTCGGTTCAATTACTCAATTTTCGTTGCATCGTTTGTACCTGTGATACACCGATCGACTTTTATCTGTTATCTTCAAAGAAAAATAGAGGAAGTGAGAGAGGATGGGAAGAAAAGAAAAATTTGAGTGATCGTATGAAAGAATCTTTGCGAGAATACCTAGGTGTATAGATTTTTAAGTGGAATTTTTATCAATTTCTAGTTATCCCCATAAAAGTACTAAACCAAAATATTATCTCTAAATACTTGATAATTTTCAAGAAATCACACATAATATTTTATAATTTAATGTTCATTTTAGAAAAAGTATTAGCCTTATTATATGTAATTTTTCTAAAAACTACTCCTGATTCTTATTAAATGAAGAATCATGTATTGCAAAGACTGTTTTATCTATTATAAGCAGATAACTAACTAATTTTTTTATCTACAAACTGCGTGTTGTATGTAATTTTTAAATTTTGTTTAATTATTTTAGTCATAAGAATATTTACAAGTATAAATTATAATGCTATTGACGCGAATAAAAATAGAATATGTGATTTCTTAAAAGTATAAGTAATTATGGGCAATATTTGTAAAATTTATTAAGGAATATTATGAACTATAAATTAATAGATGTTTCATTCAAAAAGCTTTATACCTAGAATTTCTCGAAATTTTGTTAATCAGTGGACGTTTAAGTTGATGAACCATCAAAGGATATGAAATCGATGTTTTATACAATATGTATCATAGTAACATTTATATCTAAGTATTTATATCTATATTTATTTTTAGTTCTTTCTCGTGTAAAGTTATTCCTAAATGATCGACCAACGTACTGATTCACTAATACGAAAATTTTAATATCGCTTTATACATTGATATAAGATCGACGATAGTAATAAAAAGGAATATTGAATCAAACGGTTCTTTGGAAAAATTTAATGTATTCTTATTATTTAATGTTTTATTTCAAACATCTGGGATTTCTTGAGCTCGGAAGCAGTCACTTACAATTTTCCATTTATCTCCCATTGCTGTAATAAGAAAGCTCTGATTGAATGGTTTTGATGTTTTATCATCGTATTTTACAGTTCCCCCAACTTTTACAAGAAAAGTCAGCTGATTTGCCACTTGAGGACCTATACATACACAAAACAATATACATTTCAATACTTGTTTAATGATAGATTGTTAGATATGAATATTACTAGCTTACCTGTTATTGGTTGAGCATCTAATGTAAGTATATTATGATCAGAAGGTGGCAAATCTGTCCAAAATTTTTGTATATTATCTTTGCCATTAATGCCATTTCCATTCCAAATTAAAGTTGCAGTATCCAGATATAACCTTGATATCAACTAAAATTTACAAATTGTTTTTTTGCAAGAATATTTCAATTATTTAATTTATTTACACCCATAATAAATTTGAATTATTTTCTTAGAATTCACTGACTTTCGCAGGATACAACATTCAAGCATTATTTGATATTAAGTACTTACATATCTTCGTTTGTCTAAACTTTCATAATAAAGCTTTGTGAATTCCTCAGCTGTCCGACAAGCCTGATCAATCTTACTCTTCAAATCCTACAAAATAATAATATATTAATTTTGGATAATTCTACAGTGAGTAAAATAATATTTTAATGTTTAATGGTTTCAAAGTACTTGTTCCATTTTTCAGAACTATTAATTAAATCAGCTTTACGGAAATTCAATATTTTCTTTCCTGTACGGTCAGAAAAAGATAAAACATAACCTCTAAAAACTAAACAAAATTAATCGTAAGATAAGTCTGAAAATGTACGATCATTATTGTCACTAATTGCTTCTTACAATTAATAATATCCACATCCATATATATTAAATTTAAGAATGTATGTATGTTTTAAATAAAATTGCAAGAGTATCGCATTTTGTCACTAAAAAGATACACTTGCTATGATTACAATATTTATTTTTGAATATGTATGCATGTACATATCAAATTTAATATCCGATTGTCGATATTTTTCAAAATTTCAAATATCAACAAATTCTTATATTAAATAAAAAAATGTTAGTTTCTTTCTCACATAAAAGTGTCAAACAACGACAAAATATTTATTATATGCTATAGTAATTAAAATAATTCAAAATATTCAAATTAAATTTTTAAATCACATTGACTATGAAAGTTTTCTATTTCATTGATTACAAAGCTAACAAAGAGGTAGACTAGCCACGAAACTTCACGGATTAGCAGATCGGCATCTGGCCGTACAGATTTCGTTATTACCAAGAAATGTATAGCTACTTGATATTATGAGATGGAGCCACTAACGTTTTCTACTAGAAATGAGGAAGAAACTCAATTCAAATAGAAATATTCTCCGGATTAAGAAATGCAGTGACATTATCTTATAATTTTGGAATTATTGGAGATGTTAAACTAAAATTTCCACTAAAAATACTTAAAAAATAATAATTCTTAACTTTAGTCAATTAAATATCTTTTTGTATTTGTTAAACAATAATTTGTAATTAATTTTAATTCATATTTTTGCTAAAAAAAATTGTTTAAATATAATTTTGGGAATTATCTTTTATATTGTAAATGTGTATTTTATATGTATGTAAAATATGAAAGTGAGTAATTTTTTTTGTAATCAACACATACAAAAATTACCGGAAAGGTAAATATGAATTTCAAACATGCAAACATATTTTTATTATAAAATCTTATAAATAAATATTATTTATAATAACTATAATTTTTCAGAGATGCAGATTGTTACATACAATGCCGTTTTTGTATAACTTTTTAACCATAACAGATATTGACACGTTATTTAATCACAATAATATACAAATATTATGTGATAAACGAGTTTGGAAAAATTATAAAAATTATGTTACAAATATCTAATTTCTCAATTTCAGTTCTCGATTATCTTTGTGGATATTTTTATATGTATGCTAGATGTGAAAGAGTCAGTATAATTTTGAGATATTCAAATGCGAACAGAAACTGGAGAGTCGAAGATTGCTTATCTGTACTACAGCATAAAGAAATAAATATAATACGAAGTATAGTCCAAATCGACACCTATCAATTCCCTTACTAAATGGAGGTCGAGACTTTTATTTCTAGTAAAGTTTATATCATAGCATGCGTTGCCGAACGAGTCATGGATATTAAAGACCCAGCGACTGGCTAACGGCATAAAGTGCAAACAGATAGACAATGACGCATGAATGAAAATTTAAACTTTCACATTTTTCAATATATTTTCATAAAAGTATTACGAATGAACTACATAAACACGATATCATTTAGATGTTCTAAAAAAATATTACAAATTTTTCATAACATTACTTATCAATCAAAAATGTCTAATTATACTCGAGTTTGAACACATTTTTATCTCAATGTATCTTGATGCTTTTATAAAACTATATTGAAAAATGTAAAAATTTAAATTTTCATTTGTGCATGATTCCCCATCCGCTTACATTGTACGATACATAGTGTCTCCCTAAATGCCGTGGGATCGAAATTGAAAGTGTATTTCAAGCGTCAACGAGATACGATTCTTTGTCTCGCGGTTCGCCTTTATAGTTGCCAACATCACACACGCGTATGTGTTGTATGAACGAAATTACCTAAAAAGGTAGCGGCCACCATACCGGTATAAATTACTATGAATACATTGTAAAGCTACTCGGGCCTACGTCCGGCGGGAACATGCTACATTCGGAGGGAAGATGCCTCGATTACTTTGAAATCGGTGGCAAAATAATGTTTATTATAAAAAATTTGGTGAGAAATGATAACTATTATGAATTATTATTAAAAAATTGGAATTATTGTAAATTACTACTGAGAACTTATAATTACATACTATAAATTATGATAAAAGTATACTCTTATGATATAAAAGTTATTTAAAAATATCATTTTTCTTTGTTCCGATCATTCTAAGACACTTTTCATGTTAAATGCTACAAATAAGTTAGACAATTTTGAAACATTTATACATCTCTAAAGACGTTTTGTTTGATGATGTTTTAATATTTGTGAATTTTAAAAACAAAAATGAAGACAATTATAGACAAAGGAGCAGTAATATAGCTTCTCAATTTTATATTACATTATAAAACTGAAATTATATTTTTAATCATTTTAAACGTTAACTTCTTAGCTAATAAGACAATGTAAGGAGAAAAGGTTGCAAGAAGAAAATTGAATGCAAAAATTTATCTTGGAAATATAATAGTATTTACTAAAAACTTTCTCAGATATGATATGTTATATCTATCATATTTCCTAGCCAATTTTCCTTTATTTTTTGTATAACATAATAATGTATAAAATTTCCACAGTTAGTATATAAATTTCATTGCATTTTCAAATAATACTTAGAGGCCGCAGCTTGATGCGTAGCAAGTATCGGTATAGAAATTTTCGTTGCCCCGATTGGCTGACAGTTCACTCCTGAGACAAGATCCACAGCAGATTGGATACACAGTAAAATGAAAGGAATGTATGTGTCAACTTTGGAAATAAAAAAAGAGTTTGGAGTAGGTTCTATTACTGTACTTGCATGTGTATGAAAATTATACATACAAACGTATACTGCCGATGAGCAAATACGCATCCGACATAACATCAATCTAAGCTTGCATCTGCCTCCGATTCCACGTCGACAGTCTTTCTATTTAGGCGCCACCTTATGAGCACTAGTGTAACTAAACATGTCAAATTACTTGTTTCACATTATCGATATCGCGATTTTTAGCACTACAAAACTATGTTGAAACGCTTCTCAAGTTTTTATCTTTATATAAAAATATTTTTCTATGGGAAACGAATCATTTGAAAGAGGAAGGTTCGAAGCAATGCGCGTGACTCATGACATCACCCAGAAAATTCATCTAATGGCATAAGAATACTTGAATTCCATGACTTTGGAACCATCAATTTTTGATTTACTTTCTAAGATTTCAATTATCAAATATCTGCATAATATTCTTAATTCGTAAGTTACGCGTGCTACTTCCTTCTTCGAATGATACATTTTGTATCGAAAAATATTCTTATTATAAGGACAAAAACTTAGGGGCCGTAAAACCATCATTTTGTCGGTAAAAATGACATTTACCTTTATCGCGTTACCACAGAGTCCACCCTCTTAAGATGCCAAACGTGTTTTTAAAAAAGCAAGAATAAATAATCATGACCAAGATAAAATAATTTACTAAAATGCATTTATTGATATGAATTTAAAGTCTGTTAGGTAAATTTGTATAAATCGTTATTAATGCATTAAAACACTAATTTGTTTTCATTCTGTATGTACAGGAAACTATCACAAGAGAGCGCAAGATATTGATGAAATTTCAGTTCAGTTACCTGTAATGCTTTCAGTTATTTCGTGATCTATTGAAAATGATTTGACTGCTTAAGGAAAACCCTAGACATTGCTACTTACTTATCGTAAAAATCTTCCTTTATTAATAATACCACTTTCTCCTTTCTATTTTTGAATTCTGATACAACAGAGAAGTATTATACGAGGCGTTAAACACAGTAAAGAATCTCCACACTTATTATACTTCAAATATTAAAAGGTCGCATATTATGAAAATAATGAGAAGGTTGGTTATTTATAGTGTTCACTTATTATTTTCACAAGCTGTTCCTAAAATTCAGACATATAAGCGATTGTTTGAGTGTGAGCCTACATCTAGTGAAATTGTCAGAGCTTTTGATTCTGCTCTGTCCCCAGAGCAGCTGGTAGTCCGTGCCGCGGATAAGAGCAATCGCAAGATCTCACCGTGTTCTCGCGGGGTCACGTGACTCCGCGCTCAGACAGTTATTTTTTTAGGCATGATGGCGCCAAACAGCAGTATCCACATTAATGTAAATATAATATCGATTCGGTGCACCGCGCGAGGAAGAAAGCCATCGGGTGTCCTTACGGAGGCTATTTGAGGGCATCGAGCGTGCTCAGCAGGAGCCCTCGGCCCACGAAGTGAGTAAAATCGAGCTAGTCGCGGCTGCGACTCGAATTGCTAATGAGGACATCTTGGTTAGGCTGCCGTGACAGAGGCGTACTCGGACTACTGCCATCTCGGAGCTACCGATCGAAGAATAATTCGATCGTTCACGATCAAACGTACCGGCTATTATTCGTCACGTGCATCATCGCGCGCGAAATCACCCTCTCCGTCGATAGATCAATAATAAGGCATTTACTGCCTTCCGACCATCTATATCTTTCTCTTTCTCTCTTACGTTCTGGTTCTCTCTCTTGCGCGCGTGCGTGTTCATGTTTGCGTGTGCGTGTCGAACTTGTGCTCGCGTGTTCGTATCCATACCGTGCGCTTGTGTTATATTCACGTTCGTGCGTACCTGTGCATTCACGTCGCGTGTGCGTATTTACTTACACTCGTGTGCATGTGCATTCGAATTCACATACGTGTGCGTTCAGATGTGTATACCTGAGTGCCGAGATTCGTGTGCGAGTCGAGCCTGTCGCCATCTGTATTGTCAATGTTGTCGGCCAGCAGGAGCACCACCAGCCCAATGGACCCGTGAGCATTTTCGACTCTCCGCCCGATCTTCTTCTAAACGTCTGTTCTCGACCGCGAGTCTCGACTTCCACGTGTCGAGTCATCGAAAGTCCTACGGCTATCCTTCACGGTCGAGCCTCGGCGCCGCTCGAGCGTCGCCGCGGAGTAACTCCGTCGCAATGTTTACATGCCACCCGCCACGGCGACCAGTTTCTCCAAAACCCTTGTGCTTTTGCAACTGCTCGGGGCCTTATAGCGTTACGGATAAACGATTTCGTTCAAGTTATAACTCTTCCTGCTGGACTGCCCCATTTATAACCTCTCCGCGGCGGCCATCGAGGATCAACGGCCGCAGACCCCCTGCAATACAATCGGTTCATACCATCGGCCCTTTTGTCCAATTTTTATGCTCGAACAACTTTTACGTCGTTAGAAATCTTATATCATATCTTTTATTGTGTGCCAGTTTGCAGAATTGTGTACCTGTGTTACTAAATATCTCTCAGTCAGAGTGGTATCTTTGTAGATTCACTTTGCGAAGGAATGCTTTGTGTATTGCACTTGTGATCACTGTGAAATACCAGTTATTATATATAGTTTAGCTTTTTCAACTCTGTAGCAGTAACTTCTATTAGATCTAAACATCTTGTTTTCAAGTGGTTAACATGAAATCTGATTAAGTAGATGCATTTTACCTTTTTTGTTCTATACGTTCAACGCTACACATCAATGTTTTGTTTACATGCTATTCTCACTAATTAGATTTGCTATTTTCATTTGTTTTTGTGAAAATAATTAGTTATTTTCATTCCCATGATGTAATAAACAAATACTTAATTCTATATATTATTTTGTTGCAACTTCAACTTATTATTTAGTTGTATTAGTATGTTTTAGTTATATTTCATATACTACTTTTATTAAATAGTAAAATGTGTTATATATATCTTTTTGTTTTTAAAATGTGATAATTATACACAGATAATTGTGTATAGTGTTAAGCTTAGTTGTTTTTATTTTTGTGAATAAGCTTTGACTCAACTTTTTTATGTCCTGTTTTCAATGAGATATATGTGACAACTGTTTCCTCTTGTTACAGCTCCGAGAGGAATCCAATTTCTAGATAATAAATACATGGACAACTATGTAGTGAGTAGTTAAATCAAAGTTTTGTTTTTTTTACTTTCTCTGTTTTATAGTTTTCAGTGTGAAAGGAAATCAAATTTTTTAGGGTGTGCACGGCTCACCTGCACGTGCCACATACCGCTAGCTCACTTGGTATAGTAGAATGGCACAGCGAGGCAAACGAATAAACAGAAACGACAATGATTTGGCGTCTTGCCCAGGCGCAATCAAAAGGCGCAAATGTAGGCTGGGTCCAGCGACGGGTTCGTCGTCGCTGGCAGCTACCATGGGGCCCTCAGAAGAGGAGGAGACGATGGCGTCGTCCAGTCAAGGAGGGGCATCCTGGACCCCCAGACCTCTTAGTGACATCAAAATCTCTAGTATATACAATCGCTCCTCTGCTGAGGCTCCAGCAGAATTATTTCGTAAGGATTTGATCAGTGCGATGAAATTACCTGACAGTGAACCACTAAGTCCCAATGAATATTGGGTCATTACTGATCAGTGGAAACAAGAATGGGAAAGAGGTGTTCAAGTACCTGTCAACCCAGATTCCCTTCCTGAACCTACAGTCACTATCACGCAGGCAGCACCTGTAAAGCAGCACTCTGAATTTAAGCTGTAAGTTCCTTTATTTATATAATTTATATAATTTATATACTCCTATATAATTGGTTTATAGAAATGAAGCTGTAAAATGTAAAGAAACTACGATAGTTTTATGTAACAATTTTGCATTAGACACAATTAACATGATGTAAATTATGATTTCTAGAAATATATATGCGTGAACAATAATTTCATTATTTTACTATAGTTGAAAAAGTAGGTCAGTAATGGAATTGCAATTTATACTTCTATAATATATAAAATTTGATAAAATTGTCCTTTGCTTGTTGATTCAGCATTAAATTCTTCTAAAAATGCTCAAAATTATATCTTATATATAGAGCATAATTCTAATGAAAAAAATATTTAAAGATGAATTAATTTAAATTAAGCAGACTCTCACTGTAAATAGATTAAATATGTTATTTTATGTTTTTTTGTAAACAAGTGTTAATGATTTTCTTTGTCAATAATGCTTTCATAGACCTAAGAAATTCGTAAGGATATCGCGTGACGATTACTTTAACTCGGAAGATCATCATTTAAGCACAACACCAGCACGAGCTGAGAAAGCTTGTGCTTATGACCTTGATGACACTGATATTGCTTGGTTGGATGTATTAAATGGTGAACGCGCACAGGTACATTTAAAGTTCACTGTTTCTAGATAAGTATGAATAACACAGTTAAGAAGTAGTTTATTTAACTTTCTGTATTTGGTTTATATGATAATTTTTCTATTTACACATTAACTAATTACTAATTCGTTTAAAAGATCTTAAATCCATGTAATTATCATATTTATTAAACCATTATGGTTGCACATATTAAATTTCTCTTTAGGGATAAATCTATAATACATGAAATGTATAAGTTATACAATCTAGTTAAATATTCTAAAACATAATCTAAAAAGTTATGTTAATAACTATATTTTAGGCTGGGCAATTGCCAATCACGGAGTCGCAACTGGAACGCGTGATAGAAGAACTGGAAGTTCGTTGTTGGGAAATAATACAGACTATTGTTAAAAATGAAGAAGGTCTTGGCATTGAATATGATGAAAATGTAATTTGTGATGTCTGCAGATCTGTAAGTCATTTTTAACAATAC
The DNA here is from genome assembly GCF_028453695.1 of Augochlora pura. NCBI lineage: Eukaryota > Metazoa > Arthropoda > Insecta > Hymenoptera > Halictidae > Augochlora > Augochlora pura. Next base: position 17,384,289 of record NC_135781.1, read on the forward strand.
AACGAACTTTTATAAAAAAAATAACTGTCAAATAAAATGTGTGTTTATTTTGTTTTTTATTAGCCTGATTCTGAAGAAGGAAACGAGATGGTATTTTGTGACTGCTGCAACATATGCGTGCATCAAGCTTGTTATGGGATTACTTCAATACCAGATGGTTCCTGGTTATGTAGAACTTGTTCTTTAAGTCAACGACCAGATTGTGTTCTCTGTCCTAACAAAGGTGGTGCTATGAAGTGTACTCGAAGTGGCCAAAAGTGGGCTCATGTCTCTTGTGCTTTATGGATCCCAGAAGTCAGCATTGGTTGTGTAGAAAGAATGGAACCTATCACTAAAATATCCAGTATTCCGGTACATACATATTTACTCATGCATACGGAAACTTGCAAAGACGAAATATTTCTCTTTAAATAGTGGATAAATGAATATTAATAAAATAAACCTTCGATTACAGCAAAGTCGATGGGCCCTAATATGTGTGTTGTGTCGAGAAAGGGTCGGTGCTTGTATCCAATGTAGCATAAAAACATGCAAAACGGCTTATCATGTGACATGTGCCTTCAAATATGGCTTGCAGATGAAGGCAATCATTGAAAATGAAATGGCTGATGATGGAGTAAAATTAAGGGTACTTTAATCTTATTTTTCAATGTTGTAGTAAAACAATTAAATACATTTTAGTAATGTAAGCATGCATTAGAAAATAGAAAAGATGTAGAGAACATTAATTCAATTTTTTTTTAATAATAATATTAAAACAAATTAAGATGCTTCTAGACTGTAAACAAAGTGACTATAGAAGTTAAACAAAATCTAGTAAGTTTGGGAATGTTTTAGAAAGAAAATGTAAATGTTCAATTTACAGTCATACTGCCAGAAACATTGTAGAACGAATGCAAAAGATAAAGTTCAAGGAGCTGGAGGCAGTATAGGAAGCGGAGCAGATAAAGCAGGATCAGATTCAGAGGATGCAGAATCCAGGAGACGCAAAAGGAAAGACATGACTTCTGAGGAAAAGAATCAAGCACGCGCTGCAAAGTACGTAATACTATTACCGTTTCGTCTTAATTTTTTACTAAAATATTTTCCATCAACGAGATATTTTTATGTATTAGATTGCAAGAAATAGAAGCAGAATTTGACAAACACGTGAGTTTGAAGGACATTGCTACACAACAGTTGGATGTGGATCCTGAAGGCATTATCTACATTTATAATTATTGGAAACTTAAGAGAAGAGTAAGTAACACTTGAATCTTTGATGAATTCATTAGAAAAGTCGCTTTTAATTATTTGTTTAATTTGTTTTTTCAAAAACTACATTTCCAAACTTAATTATTTTTAAATTTATGCTTGTATAGCTAGTAACAATTTTTATCATATAAAAAGTATTTTAATTAATTACTATTTTAAATCTTTAGGCTGGTCACAACAAACCTCTGTTAGCACCACGCTGTGGAGAGCTTTCCGGAAGTGGATCTCGTAATCAAGGCCAAGCAGCTGATCTCGAAAAGATGAGAACATTCGTTCAACTCCGACAGGATCTAGAGCGAGTTCGCAATCTCTGTTACATGGTGGGCAGAAGAGAAAAACTCTGTCGATCATTTCTCAGATTACGAGAGCAAACTTTCCATAAGCAAGCAATGGTGATGTCTGGCCCGCCATTACCGGCGGTTGCTGCGGCTGCAGTAATGGAAGCTAATCATGGTCCATCAATCTACGACCGTCTTTACTCTCATCCCGATTCTGAGGACCATACTCATGACTTTGACACGATTGTTGCCAGGATTGCTGGAATAGAATCACCGACTAGCGACGAGAAAAAGGCGCAACAGCAACAACAACAACAATCGCAACAACAGCAGGACTTCAATGGTGCCTCTAGTAAAAAGCTATACTTCAACGGCTCTGTCCGTAGAAAGAACCTCTATGGTAGTGATCTATCGTCTGTTAGTAGCAGTGAGACGGATGCGACAAAAGTGAAAACTGAGAAGAAAAATCTTAAGATGGAAAGTGATTCAAGCACGGAAGACGAGACAAACGTATCAACGAAACCGAAGCTATCGCGTAGAAAGACTAAGAAGAGCGGTCAACATGCGGATAAGTTGCTCAAAGAGAACAGTGAAAATGAGAAACTCGTTAATAGTAGATCACACACGCTTCAGCATATGGAGAAGGAATTAGGAAGTGCTTCTGGCAGCGAAAGTGACGAATTGTTGCCTTTAAATGCTGTGACGACGAAACACCTTACAGCTTCAGCAATATATTCAGACACCGATTCAGACTCTCAGGAGCATACGTCTCACTCATCAGCAGTTCTAATTACTAAAGCAGCAGTTAAAGAATTCTCCGCAGCGAACTTGTCGAAGAATTCTCAGAAAAACTTTATTAAAGACTCTAGACACACAGAAACTGCGTACCATAACACTGGGACAAAGAACAAAGAGAATCAAAATAAAGTCAGTACTAAAAAGAAAGAGTATATACCTACACCATTGATAGTACCTCAAAGACAAGCGGCAAAGAAAGCTTCGGAAATTATGCAGCGTACGCAACAAAGTAAGAAAGAAAATCCGGTACCTGAAATTCCATCAGAAGCAGTAAAGTCTCCTGTAGAAGAGGCATCCAAATGTTCCTCTTCTAAACCACCAAAAGAAAAGAGCCCCAGCAAGAAGCAAAAAGAAAGTAAACCCCCGAAAGAGGTTAAGAATAACGATGTCTATGACTTCGATAAAGAATTCGGTGATGGAACTGAAATCTTAGCGTATGTTCCACAGAGGCAAGCTGCAAAGAAGGCTGCCGAGCACATTAAGAGTGGTTTAGGCAGCAAGCCTACACAACAGCAAATGGAACAAGAAACCCTCGATGGAAGGAAAAAAGAATCTCCAGAAAGTGGCAAACGAAAGGAAGCTAGAAAAGATGATACTTCATCGACCAGGAAAGAGGAGTTGCCTTCACGAAAGGAGGAAATGTCTTCTTCCTCGTCATCTTCGTCATCCTCATCTTCATCTTCTTCGTCGTCATCGTCATCTTCTTCTTCATCATCTTCTTCTTCATCGAGGAAAGAAGAAGCTTTAAGGAAAGAAGAACTATCCTCGAAGAAAGAGGAATCTTCTTCGAGGAAAGAAGAAGTACTGTCCAAGGACAAACGGGCAAGAAGACCAAGGAAACCTAGTGAAAGGAAGTCAGCGCTCTCCAGTAATAGCGACAGTAGCAGTAGCAGCAACAGTTGCAGCAGTTCAACAGAAAGTAGTAGTGATTCTGAGAGTCCTACTCATAGAAGACTCTCCACTGATGTAAAGGACGTTTCTTCGTCCACGACTTCCTCTGAAAGTGATGCCGGAAACAGGACAAAGAATAGGCTCACAATAACTTCAAGCACGACAAACAGAAAACAACAACCTGCTAAAGCATCACCGGAACGAGAAACCGAAAGAAAACCAGTCTCAGGGCGGAAACTTAAGAAGCTGCCCGAGAAGAAGCTTAAAACTTCCGACGGGCGGCGGGGACCAGAGTTTCAGCCGCCTACTGAGAGAGAGGAACCTCGTAGAACCTCTAAAGAGCAACAACAAGAACAACCACCACAACAACAGGAGGCAAAGAAGCAGGATCAGAGAGACAGCAAGAAACAACCAACCGCGGGAACGGAGGCTAATGAGGATCTGCTCGTTGGGGTTGGAGATCATGATGGGGCAAGAAGTATTTCTGGGTCCAGACCTGCCAAGAAGTCGAATCAGGCTGCTAAACAACAGTCCCAGCCTCGAAAAGAAGATAACAAGGGTAAACCCGAGGGCAGGAAGCGAAAACCAATCGAACTTGTCGCGAAGGATGAAAAGAAAGAAACGACCAAAAAGTCGGAGAAACGGGTGAGTGAGAAACAAGTCAAGGAAATTGAAAAGAAAGGCGAGGAGGAGAGTAGAAAGGACGAAACGAAGACTGTGGAGCAAGAGAAGTCTAACGAAACCACCGAGAATTCCTTCAAAAGTGAAGACAAGAAAGCTAAGAAACTTGGAGGCAGCAAAGAGGCCGTGAATATATTAGAAGAAGAGATGAAACAACGTAGGGCCGAGAGGGATAGTCCTAAAAAATCGCTGAGGACTGGAGGTTTAGATAAATTGTTAGAGAAACGTGAGCACTTGGACAAAATATCGAAAAGTAAAAATTCGGAGGTGAAGCTCGAGAAGCTTATCGATGAAGAAAAAGAAGAGAAAGAAATCATAGAAGAGCTTCCACAGATAAAGGAAACTATCAAAAACGAAGATCGTAAAAATCACGTTACAGAAATTGAAACTGTAATCGAAAAAACAAAACCAGAAGAGTTGCCGGAGGAAGAGTCTATTAAGAAAGATATTGTAGAGGTGCCACAACCAGAAAAAATACCATCTGGTAAGAAGAAATCTGAGAAAAGCTTTGAGAACTTTATTGAACCACCGACCATGGAAGTTGTCCCTGTCGAAGAAAATCTTCAAAAGGAAACATCAGAAGAGGACAACGTTAAGATTGTTTCAGAAAAAGTTGAAACTGTTGAAAAGGATCATCAGAAGAGACGGAAATCTGGGAATCGATCAATTTTCTCGCCACAGCATGGCAAGGATCCAAGTGTTTCAGAATTATTTGACTTTGATCAAGATATGCTGACCGAGGAGATGGTGAATGAGGACGGATTCGGTATATCCAGAGATCCGGAAGAACGATCGGCGCCACTGAGTTTCTCCTTTAATAGTGAGCTGTGGTTCAAGGAGGACTCGAAAGAAGATAGTGCTAGGGAAACTCTTCATCTTGTAGAGAAGCTACGCATGGAACTCTCAAAGAAGTCGAATTCTAGTCAGTTTGAATTAGAAGCAGTACCTGTGGACGGTGAAATAAAGAAGGAGGAACCACCGATGGAGAAGGTGTTTGAACAACCGCCACAACATCAATTACAGCAATCGCAATTGCAGCAGCAGTTGAGCTTACAGTCGGAAAAGGAAACGAAGATTCTGGAACCTACTGAGTCACCGGTTTTGGAAGTGAAAAATAATGTTGAAATACCCGAAGAAGAAATAGTTGTTAACGAAGCCCGTCCCAGTAGCTGTAAAGACACGATAGACGAAAAGAGGAAAACGTGCTACTCCAGTACCAATGACAGATACACGGCCTACGAGGAGGATCGAGAAACAAATAAGGTCAGTCTGGTGGAACGATCGAAGCTTGATCGTGCGGAGACCGACGAGAGGTGGGTCCCACCGAGCACAAATAGCTTCGAACCTACCGATGTCCAACACCTGAATGCTCTCATGGAAACACAAAATCATCGATACGGCAATCACCAATTCTCTAACGAATCTATTCAAGATGGCGAATCATTAACGCGTTCACACTTAAATGCGACTACTTTACAAGAGCAGTATCTTCTTCAGCAACCGCACCCTATACTTCATGGCCAACGCGAGACGCACGAGAGGACAATATTAGATCAACAAATACCCGAGGAGAATCCTATGGGTATTAGGCATCTTATAGAATTACCAACGTCCGAAGACGATCAGGCAACAGAGATAATGGATAGAGCGATGGAAAAGGAAGAAGATGTTGTTAGACAACAAGAATACGATCAGAATTCTCCATACAACGATGTTAATGGCCGACCAGATACCAGATGGGCAGAGAGTCAAGTTCTGCCCTCCCGTAGATCCACATCTTCGTCCATCACGTCTGCCTCCTCTGCCGAGGATCATTCCATTCCGCCGTATAAGAATGTCGCAGGAATGCCTTTTCCACCCTGCTCAATCGAACAAACTTATTACACAGACTCGAACTACGGTACAGGTCCTGTGTCTCTATTTCCGCCTCAGTCTTGTGCCGCCCCATTGCCATACCCATCGCCCGGGACTGCCCTCTTTCCACCTGCGTTTGGAGCCGCCTTTCCAGCGGCACAATCGTTGTTGCCACATGTGAAGCCTCTAGAGGATTCGTTGAACCTCCAAGCTTCACCTTGCACTGCAGCGTTCACGTCTTCCTCGCACAATATGGCTCTCACAGCCGCCATGGTTTCACCCACTAAAATAGCCACTCCACCACCACCGCCTCCGCCACCACCTCCGCAAATACCACCGCCGACAGACACCATTGATAGGGCACAGCAACAAACGCAAGTTAGCGATGCGCCGGCCTTGCCTCTCAATTTCTTAAACGCTATACCACCCGAGAGTCACGTTGCCGAGCCTATTGTCGAGACTATACCCGAAGCTTTAACCGACACTAAGGTCCAGCACCCAGGGAAGAAGTCACCCTCAAAGCCTACTAGAACCTCTGCAAGAGTTACATCGTTGCAGAGCAAATCTCCAGGGAAGTCACCTAGGCAAGAAACTCCGAAAGGTGTTCCCGGTGCAAGGGGAAGAGGCAGGAGTGCTAAGAGCTCCGCTCAGCATTCAAGTTATCGACCACGTGGCCGCGGACGAGGCAGAGGACGAGGTAGAAGTCAAAATGCGGGTCTCGCTTTGGTCTCCGGCGTAACCGTTGGACAACACGATGACTCTATTCAAAACAAACTAGTCGGTACGGTCTACGACTTCGATTCTGACGAAGATTCCACCAGTGAAGCTAACATTGCTGATCTACGCACCATGAGAGAGAGGAAAAAGTCAACTGATGCAGCGACTGCTGGAGTCGAGAGGAGAGATTCGACCGTCGTGGTTCTTGAAAGTGTTCAATCAAGACTTTCCAGTCCTGGAAGCAGCAGAAAGTATCTGGAAGATAGGAGAATTTCCTGTTCTCCCGGCCACGATGATTCCGGCGTTGTGGAGAACGAGTCGAACGTCGGACAAAGCTTCGACACTGTTTTACCGCTGATCCCCGGTCCCGTCGACATGAGGACGTACAATTCCGCTCTGGATGCGTCCAGTTCTTCCACGTTACACGGTCAAAGCTACGAGAATCATTTCTTAAGTACGTTCACCAGCGTTTCCACGAGCGATCCCACGCTTCCGGACATCGAGGAAGACCTGGACAAGGAGCTAAGGTCTGCGTTGATAGGAAAACAAAGTCAGGAAGACTGTTCAAAGCCAAGCTTCGACGCCAGCATCGACGCCTCATCTTCCGGTTTTGCGGATGCTAATAAAGTCTCCCTGACAGACTCGCGGAACCAACTGAAGGTGAAGATTAAAGGTCCATTCCTCGACGCAAATTACGTTCCTGCCTCGTCGGTGCCTCCGTTAGCGCAACAGGCACCTGTAATCATCGCTCCGGCTGCTACCAGCGCTTCCGTGGCTTCCGGAACGTCGAATCTCAGGCGAATGAGAAAGAAGGAGTTGCTCAGACAGTATTGTTCCCAGGACATGAATATGGACGAGCCAGGTTGCGGAAATTTGGCGACGTCCGCACCAATTATCATACCACCTATCAGTCGTACAGTGATCACGATACCCAAAGCTGTTGCGTCAATGACCAGCATACCAACTAGAGAAGACTATAAAGCGGTGGTCGATGCGAACATGGAAAAGAAGAGAAGAAAAGAACGACCCGCCGGGTTCCTGGATACGAACGAAGAAGAAGGCAATGTAGAAAGAAGGCGAGGTGGTGCTACCAACGGTGCCAGTTCTAGCGGAAACACTCCGGTTGTAAACGCGGATCGCCGTAGAGGAAGGCAGAGCAGCAGCGGTAGGTCAACGACAACAACTACATCGACCACCACAACGAACAGCGGTCCGCCTAAGCTAAAGATCAAATTCGGTAACAGTATAATCGGTGGTCAAGAGACCGGCCAAGATGACAGAACCAGGATCAGACCGCCAAAGAAGCGGCTAAGTAGTATTCCTAGCAGCACACCGAGTATAGAAGAGTTACGTAGGGAGAGTATGAAATTCAGGCGGATGATCATGGCTGGTTTCGACAACGATGAGAAAGTTCGACAAAAGAGCAAAAAAGATAAGAATGGCAAAAGAAAGAAACGTCAATCTAGTAGAAAGGAAGCAAGGGTACGAATTCTGGAAGGTGGAGCAGCTCCGCCGAAGCTGATCATCAGATTAGGCAAGGGAAATGATTCACCCGACGAACTGCCGATTTTACTCACCGACGAGGAGGAGGAAGAAGAGGAGGAACGGCATCCGACTGATAGCAGGGTGGGTCCTCCGCCACCGGAACCGGCGAAGGATGAACCAGTATATCCGGCGGTGGTTGCGACCATCGAGGAGAAACAGCCAACCGATCCAGATACTGGCGGAAGTGCGCCCAGGAACGTTCGTTCGGCCAAAGTTACGCCCATCAGGTTAAAATTAACACGTTGTCAGGAGGGTTATGAGCTGAAAGGCCCGCCGGTCCATGGCGAGGAATCCGGTTCAACGACGGAGAAGCAGAGTCCTGAAGCAACAAATGAGGAAACGAGGAATCGACCCGTAAAAATTCAAGAAGAGGATTCCTCCAGGGAAGAAGAGGAAGAAGAAGAAGAGGAGAGCAATAGCAATTCCGTGCAAAGAGACTCCTCCGCGTGTCCTGCCGCGACTAGTATACCGCAAGGATGCCAAGTTAGGTGATAATTAATGATACTCGTGGAGTAATGGAGCAAGAGGACACGGTGCTCGTTTAACTTCGATTTTGTTAACGTCGAAAACAGACTCGATATGCAATTATGACCGCGGTTGCTAGCGATACGAACGCACGCGCCGCCGTGATAAGGGGGACAGAAATGCGTTCCATGAGGTATGGTTCTTTTCATAGAGGTAGATGAAGAATATTTTAATTTTTAAGTCGGGAGTGTTTTAGAACTGTCAGTGATTTTATATGAAACAAACTTTTTAATTTTGGCATAACTTGATACAGTGCTCGTGTCGATGAAATCTGTTTGAAGTGGTCCACAAACTTTTAATTTTTTTTTAACAGCTTTTTTCATATGAATTCATCAGCTTTTTGGTTGTATTAATTCTAGGACACTCTAGAATCGATGAAACGTGTTGTTGGTTTAGTGGAAAAACGTAGAACGTGTTTCTTTTTAAGAGATTAAGATGAATCGAATTTAATTATTTATTGGCGATAAAAATCATTGACAATTACAATTTTATGTTTTACAGATTATCCAGTATTTGGGCAAGAAATTAATCATATAGAAAGGCCCTAATTAGTTTGCAGTCTGCTTATATCCAACAGCTTCCGACTTCTTACCATTTATCTTCGCAACTATCTTCTCTAACTTGATATGTAAGTTATCCACAAGAATTTCGAAATATTATAAGTACGATGAAACAGCCATCGCGAAAGGTTGAAACGAATCAGACGTAAAATATTCATTCTAAGTATAACATAAATAATAGATAAAAGGTTATTAAAATACCAGTGTTCAATCATAGATAACTTCCATTTTTCTTTTTAAAACTTGTCATTCAAAAAGATAATTTATAATTAATATTATTTTATTGCATACTTTCTCTTCTTAGTAATATATTGTTTTTGTATTTATTTGGTAATTTTACATAGGATAGGCCATGCAGTTTTTCCTGGGGCAATGCATTTTTTTGTCATATGTGGAAGATACTTATGGTCCAACTTAGCAATCAACATAAGACAAACTAATAGAAACACTTTGTAGTATTAAATTTAGAGGTAAAATTCACCATCGTGCTTGTAATAATATTTTGAAATTTTTAGTTTAACATACATAACATCTCCATTAAAAATTTTCACAACTCACTGCACCCGTTCGGGTACCTGAAATTCAAATGATACTTAAGCAATATTTTTAAGAAACACAACTGCTTTATAAATAATAGTTAAGTGAAAAGAAACGCCTAAAACATGGGGAAATATGGAATCATCGAAGAATAGAAATGTTATCAAGTGCCCACTAAGCTTGCAATGCGATACCTTTTATGATTTTGTGCAAGATTTTACGAAGTTAATAAGAAAATAACTATTAACGTTACGTTGATGGTAATATTTGCAAAACCTTTTTATTCTACATGTCTTTTAATTTGACTTATATGGAAGAAATACAATCGTTATTAATTTCACTGTATTACGAATGAACATCTTTTACACAGACTTCACTTTCTCACGGCGGCCGAAAACGTTCAGTTTGGTGAAAGGAAACAAGGTGATAGGAACTTCTAAGATATACTCGTTTCGGACTCGCTACAAAGGACATTCTCCGACGTTATCGAAGAACCTATGCTCCTCGAGGAATCCGGTTTTATTCTTAACAATACTCGAGAGACGAAACGGGCGTGCCATTTCGCGGCGGCGACGATGACGACGAAATGTCTGTGTTTTTCCATTTGCGAAAGAACAGACGAAGAACCGGTCGAGGCCGTTGACGATGATCTCTCTAAAAAATCCACGAAAACTGCAATAGCTTTGTGTTGTACATAATAGGTCCATTCATTTAGAAATTCAACAAAACCAATAACGGTACAGTAAAAACATTGTAAAGAAACAATCGTATTTTTTATATTATAGACTTCTGTTCAAGCATATATATCTTCGCAATATGTTTGTGTGTCAACATTTTTAATAACAAAATTTACAAGAATCGTTTCTACACAACATACAATCATATAAGTTTTAATATAATAATATTCAGAATAGAATCTCGTTATCAATCGTGAAGTTCATTATAGGCAAAGTAGCCATGTAACATTGGAATTTAAAATGCTTAAAACATCATCATTTTGGATAATAGAGTAATACTTCTAAGAAAATAACATTATCTCAAGCAATTAAATGAGTTGACATAAAATAAGCTTGCTGAAAAATGGCACATTTTATTACCGAATATCATTTTTTAGAAACTTTTTTAAAATAATAACATATGTATCATAAAAAGTTACATCACAGGCAAGATACAATCTCCAAAATGCGAGCAATAAAAGGATGTTATGGTTTCGATTGAAACAAAAATATTTATTTGTGCTGTCAATGGTAGTAAAGGCATTTTAAAGATTACTGTTGGGTAACTACTCCTATGTAAATGCAAAGTAATTGCGAAAAGTTAAAACAAGTAAAAGGATTCTAGAGAGCACTTCGTACACGGCCTTGTCAGCCCCTTCGCAGTAAGAACTAGTTAATTGTATATACTTGTAATCTACGATTGTATTTAGTTTAAGTCCATGAGACAGAGATGAAAGAATGATTGAGTGAGCGTATGCGTCTGAAGAGTGTGAATGCGCGCGAGAAATTTTTGTAATCAGTGCGAAGCTTACGTGATGGCTGTGTTTTACCACGCGGTCCGATCTTCCAGGCAGTCCTGGGCCGTGCAGAAACGTTCGGTAACCCCCTAATTAAACCGCTTAATATTATCCGAGTGGTTCCCTTCCCTCGATGAGACGCCGTCTCTCGTAATTTTACACTAGATGAAAGAAAGGGAAGTAATAACAGATAGTGTAAAAGAAAGCGGTAGAACAAATACGTGTATATCGGACGGAGTAATTCGAGTAAATGATGTATCAGATAATTCCACAAATACTGTCGTTTCTAATGTTATTTTTAGATTTAGAAAAATTAATATTCATATATTTAACTATTCAACTCATATCATTAAGATCCATGTATCGACCAATTCAGACTTCTTCTGTCACAATATTGACACTTTGATTTACGTAAAGAGATTAGAAAAATAACATTAATTGTGGAATCATCTGATATTTTGTAAATTAGAAAGCTGCCACAAGGACGGCGGGAGTGGAATATGCAAAACTTCAATGAATCCGCATAGTCTAATCGCAATAGTCGTCCACGATTACGCAGTTGCCCATAAAGACATCCCATAAATATACATAAATACACGCAGCGTCAACTACGTCGTTCAAAGCAAATTCGTAAGAACCGTATAACACATGCATTCTTCATCGTTTTTACGAATTCATTTGATATTATATATAATATCTTAATCGTCAGAACATCGTTCTGTTTTTTTTTATATATAATATATATATTATATATATGAAAAAGTATATTTTACACCGAGTACAATGTTAATAATTTATTTTTATTTAGTGTAAATAAGTTCTATAGAGGAAGTATGTTTTTATACGATAGTATATATACATATATATATTATACATAGCATTATACATAGTTCGTTCGCTCTTCTTATGGTTTTTACGTATTTACTTTGAAAGATTTATATATATATATAATTGTCGAATTGCGTTGAAATACATTCAATTCCCTCAGAGACAGCTGCGTAATTAGGGGATTTCATTCCCATGGACATTTCGTTATTTTAATAGACTATAAGAGGATGCATTGTACCTCACTTTATTGCCCGAAATACTTTCCCCAAGTTCGGTATTTTTTTTAAAAGCTTTTGTACTTGCAATGTAGTACACTTTTTCCTCTGAAGTTTTATGTAATAAGTACACAGCGGGTACAAAAAAATTTTTGCAAATTTTATAAATTGTTATACTATTAAAACTTTTTAACTTAATCTTCGACTGCATTAAGCATCGAAACGATATACTCCGTTGTACATTTCTTTGTCTTCTTCAATGTATATACATATTATAAAAGAATTGAGTATGCAAACGCGTTTTGTATCCACTGCGTATTTATTTGCAGAATAGACGTCAAAGGTAACTTGAGGTCACCCTGTTGTTTTTCATTTAACACAGTATTTTTTCATACTATTTGATAATAAGTATATTATACATAAAACGAATGAATTTTGTTCGTTAAAAGATATTTTAACTTCTATACACCATTGCTAACAAGTTTTACGAAAATCAAACCTCTGAAACTTTTTTTGTTTCAGTTTAAATAAAATTCAACGTTTTTATTATAAAAAAGTAACACTTGATAAGCGGAAAGATATATTTAAATATATTTTTTACGCAAAGAAAGTGATTTTCATTTAAAATCGTCATTCATGCAAGCATTACTTAGTATTACAATTTGTGATGTTCATTGTTACATGTGCAACTATTGTACCAATTAATAATCTATTAGCCTTCAACGAACTTAAATTTATTTCTAAGAAGTCGAGACCTTAGTGTACATGTACACTAGTGTTTACATATTCACCAAGTTTGCATACAATTTTTGTTAAGCAAAACGTTGAGAAGACATTTTAAATTTAGACTAATGCATAGTTTATTAAAGAATATGACAAATTAGTTATTGGTACATTTATTAATAGCTTCTAAGAGAAGTCCAGTGACCTAAAAATATGAAGTCTTTTAAAATCTGCAGACGGTATGCAAAAATAAGATCATTAAAGAAAAATACGAACAGAGTGACCTATATTTTCCCTCAATATTTTTACTAAACATCGTAATATTTTCATCTTTTTATGGCCCTAATGAAATCATACATCATTACTATGGGTGTTTTATAATTCTAACAAAAATACATAAAACTAAATCAAAATTAATGAACATTATTAATATAATCTTTTTATTTAATAAATTCTTTAACCGATAACGCAAAATAATTTTTGCAGTTAAAATTTGTGAAAAATATTAGTGGATATTGTAGAATCTGATGTAGACAAATTGCAGCCCCGTAATTTCAAACAAATTTTTCACGAAATATTCTGAAACTTGGGAAAATGTTTTAAGCGAAAAAGTTTGGTCGGACTCCCTATATATGGTCGCTGCGAAATCCAAATCTGGATCGTGTTGCGTTCTCTTTGCAAAAAGAAATTTTGTCCTCGTTTGTAACTCCGCCACGGTTGGTAACAGCGGAAGATTTCTTCCTGTTGCTGGTATTACGTAACTTCCGCTTCCTCCTACATTGTGAGTGCAAAGGAAAGGCAATTAATTAATTAAATGAGAAAATAATAATGAAAAAATGTGACTTATTCGCTCGGAATCCCGGGGGACGGAATTTCTCTGCGCGGACCAGTGTACTTTCATCCCAGATCCAGTCAGCAAATATCATTACGTCCGCTATTGCGTACTTATCGTTCTGTTCTCCTTCTTTGTTATTAATTAATACCACTACGAGAATTCCCGTTCCGCTTATCGAAACAATTCGGAATCAAAATCAAACTTTTTACAAGTATGTAATGCGGAGATTCTTCACGTTAATGATAATTCCTGTGTATTTGTAGTTCTCTATCGTTTAATGTTATATTTTAAGTATGTATGTGTGTGTACAACACTACGCACACGTATATATTATGTACATATTGTCCCTTTAGAAATATAACGCGAATGATTCTTTGTGCTACAACCACACGTCGAATTCTGAAAACGTGTTCTATTCTCGTTTTCATTTTTTTATTAAGTTGTTGATTATTACATCTTTTAAGTTATTGAGGAACACTATCACAGATTGCAAAACTTCTAACGCGCCGCACTCGCATTCCATGATGTTGAGCGCGTGTTCATTTAGGACGTTCAAAATCGTACTCGTTTTTATATGAATTTTGATATATCAACACCTGCGCAAGAGAACGTAACGGAAACGCTTTCTTAACGTGTACGAATACCTCGTAATGTTTTTTTTAATATCTTGTTAATCGTTGTTTATCGATTTTACGAGGGATCTTATTTAATAAAATCCCCGCGAATGATAATGAGGGAATCGTGATCGATAAAAACAGTGCAAAAGAATTTTTTTGTAAATCTTTTTTTCTGGTAGCTTGATATCGATCTCAAGTTGCAACAATTTTTATGAATATATAATAGAAAGATCAACGTACAGCGTATTTATGAGTTGTAATAAATTTCTGTAGAAAATGGCGGTGCAATATGCTACGAATACCTAGAATTCTCTGTCTACTCATGTAAGTGTTTCACTGCTTAATCAACGCCGTTAAAAAATTGGAGGCGGACTTTCTAAATTTGTTAACTTTACTTTTGGCTCAAAGATTCCTTTATTTATATAAATGCGTAATTTTTAAACATTGCAAACTAAATATTCTGTCCTTCATTCAAATATAGATCGTTTCGTTTCGATATGCATGTGTACCAGAAACGGTGTCCCGCTCAACGTTGTCAATCTTGTGACTTACATTTGATATTGTACATTTTTGTTATTTATATCATCGATTTCATGCAGCAATTATGTTTATATTTAAATCGATCGTGCTACTCAAACTCAGCAAAATAAACAAAAAACAATACCATTCGTCACAGTGAATTTGTAAATAAGAGGATTAAAGTTGCAAGGCTGATATCAACACGTGAATTTTAATCGTTTCAATGTCGACTGGTTCTAGGATAGAAAGGAATGTTAATACCATATATTAAAAAATAGTTAGAATCCTAAATTTTGAGGAAGAGAAATAACGTTACGTGTCCTGGAAGCCAGGAAGCGAGAGAATGAGAATGAAAGTGAGAAAAAGAGAATTTTGTCGACGATAAACGGAGCCTTAGCGGAGCCTATTACGTTGTACAAAGAAAAAGAGGAGAGAAATGAGAATTAAGAGAGTGAAAGTGAAAGAAAGAGAGAGCACGCCCGCAAAGCGAAATCGTTTTATTTCAAATCGTTTCTTACTTACGCTAAGCATAGAAAAAAGAATCCGATAACGATAAATTTCTCATTAAAAGAACATAACCGTTGAACGCGTCCACATGTGACCATGAATGCGGACCCATACGACGAGCCGGACACATACGCGAGACATATATATATAAATATATAAATATATAAATAGTTTTATTATATTGCAAAGTGAAATAATACAATATTTAGCTACTGTATATAATGTAAAAGAAAAAGCTGGTCTTGTAAGATACGGATTAAGGTGTTTTAATGTGCACATAGCCGCGTCATTGTCAATAATCATATTATTACGATTAATAATAATTACAGTTTTTTAAAAAAAAGAATATTGGTGTCATAAGTCTTAAGTTATACCTTATCCTTATTTTACTGTAATCGTTATCTCCATAATGTACAGCATAGAGTTACTGCCGGTTCCTACTATCAGTTTGCTTACAGAAATTTCTAGAATACAAGTTAATTAATTTTGAACAACTTTGTGATAAATGTTGTACATCTGTGCAGTGCCGATAAAGTATTATTTTCAGCCACTAATAAACAATAAAAGATTTGAAAAGGAACCAAATTAAATTAAAAATGAATCCATGCATTCAGGTGTTTTTAAATATTTGAAATGTTTGAATTGTTTCGCTTAATCAACACTAGAGGACACTGGGCGATTTAGAGAAGCATGCACTGTATAGTATATACACGTATTTACGTACAGTTCTGTTCTGTCAAAACTAAGGATCGGAAAGGAATTACATTGGAAGTTTGTTTTTAGAGTATTTATCCAAGTCAAATTTGAAACAATATGAAGCCCACCCCTGTAGCAGATGAAATGTTTCCCGAGGGAGCCGGATCCTACATTGACTTGGAAGAGGTAATGAAATTAGTTTAAGGTTATGTTTAGTTGCAAATGATTACTCATACAAGTATCAACGATTTAGAAATATTAATATCATCACCATATAGAAATTAGTATAGTGTTTTAATAATTATCTTTTTATATGTTTCAGGTTGCAGGAAGTCGTTTATTAATCGATTTTACTGTTAGTGAAAAAGCGGTGCATTCAGATTTTTTTAATGGTATGCATTATTTTTCTGTATCTAAAAATGATTTCAATATAGTTGTTGTTATTGACAAGTATAATAATAACATCCTCTATTTTACAGATTTTGATGATTTGTATGATGATGATGACCTCGAGTGAACCAATCTTATATTCTACCAATAGTTATATCAAAATTCTAGATGACATTTATTTCCATTGAATTTTTCAAATTACAAAATTGTAGTATCAATAGTCTTTTGCAGTTTGTGATATATAAAATAAGTTTCATATAATATCCTATAACTTTCTAAGCTTTAGAATAGTTAGGTATGAATAATAAAGTAAACTCTGCATTGAAATAAAATATGCAATGTATTTTGTTGTATTGGATTCTTACAACATCCATAGAAAGGTTGAAATTACTGTACGATAGTATTGTACATTTACGAATAGAAAATTTTAAATTACAATTAGTTTGATGTAGGTGAAACCTAATGTTGTAGCAATTAAATGAATAAAGGAAGATAAATTGATGTACACAGTTCATTAACATTATTACAATTTATTATTTTTAGTTCGAAATTGAATCAGACGTGTGCCCGCATTCAGAATACCTTCTTGGTACGTCAGCTCGGGCGATATTAATTATAAACGTGCCATAAGAAAACGAGTACTGGTCATAATGTCTCGTACACATTAATATCGATATCATTGTAAAGATTATAATTTACAATACATAGATGCTAATCATATAAACCTGTTAAGATGATGCACAATTAAAATAGCACCCCGGGTTTCAGTCGCGCCGCATAATATGGATTCCGTCGATTGACATGAATCGAGTCTCCTTATTTTCAATTGAGACATTCTGAAGCTTCTCTCAGTTTTCACTTCTGCGCGATTTCTATTTGCTTATATTCGTTTCATTTTTTTGTTTTACGCCTTGGCCCCAATCGACATTCAATTCACTTTTTGACCATTCTCATTTCACATTAACAGACTTTTATCAACGGTGACAACGAGGTTCCATTTGCAAGAGACCCCCGATAACCGTTACTCGTGCGCATCTGGATTCCGTACGAGAACAAGAGCGATATCGATGACGACCAAATCGAATACGCTACTAACGGTGACGAGTATCCTGGAAAGTAAATCTATTGTAATACTAAAATATACAAATTATTGTGAATTTTAGCTCATATAAAAATATGCGTGATGTGATTTTGTTCTAATCTTGAATTTATCAATTTATACCAACCCTGAGTCCAGCCCCGAAAAAGTCGTTCGGAGTGCTAGTTAACTTCGAGATCACTATCGGTTTGATCATCTTGGTCGCTTTCCTCCTCCTCATCTTCTTTCTCGAAAAAATATTACGAGGGTGGCGACAGAACATACTAGGAACGTGAATCGAAACAGTTCGGAGTCAAAATCAAATTTTTAAAAGTATTCAACGCGGAGATTCTTCACGTTAATGATAATTCCTGAGTATTTGTAATTCTTTATCATTTAATGCTATATTTTAAATTTGTATGTGTGCGTAAACACTACACACGTATGTATTATGTACAGATTGTCGCTTTAGAAATATAACGCGAATGATTCTTTGTGGTACAACCACGCGTCGAATTCTGAAAACGTTTTCTATTTTCGTTTTTATTTTTTTTATTAAGTTGTTGATTATTACATCTTTTAAGTTATTGAGAAACACTACCACAGATTACAAAACTTCTAATGCGCCGCACTAGCATTCCATGACGTTGTGCTTGTGTTTATTTATGACGTTCATATTAGACGATCAGTATTATAGTATCCAAGTATTCGAAGTGTGCTTTGAGATAATCAGTTTTCTCTTGCAGTTAACTTTGGGTGACCTTGAAGGACTTTCATAATAGGTCATTGTATTCGCCTTGAAACACTCTATCAGAAGTAAAAAAAACTTACTATTCCGTTTAAGAAAACAGAATTGACTTTCATATCTTCGTGACACCTCCACCTACAGAAAAATTGGTAATACCAGATTATGAGCCTCCCGATACTAAGTAAGTTTGGTCTAGTGCATTATCTCCTATCTTCAAAAACAAGCAAGTTATTCAGGTGACTTGTTTAAAATGCCCCAACCGGGCATGGGTACAAACGTACAACCGGGTGTACACGTATACGTATATAAATATATAAATAGTTTTATTATATTGCAAAGTGAAATAATACAATATTTAGCTACTGTATATAACGTAAAAGTAAATACTGGTCTTGTAAGATACGGATTAATCGTTTGAGTGTCACGTGTCTTTGCTGTTTTCCCGTTCAAAAGTACCAAGGAGCGCTTTTTCACTTGTCTTATTACCTCTCCAAAAGTACCATGTGGCGCAATAGCACGTGTCTTATTCTCCGATTAAAAGTGCTAAGGAGCGCTATTGCGCAGTTTTCTGTTCTATACGGTATCCAAATGTTCGATTGAAATTAAAATTTGTTCTTTTACCAGCTGTCTCATTCACTTACTTTTACCTAAAATGGAATGGGAACCGTAAAGTCGCACATCGACGGAAACCGAGCGTGTCGCAGTTATCGGCTTCACAGCCTAGAGCGCTGACACTGTTCGAGAAACACAGAAAAAGCGCAAAATCTCTCCTTAAGGTGTTTTAATATGCACATAGCCCCGTCATTGTCAATAATCATATTATTACGATTAATAATATTGTTGCGACTTTCCTGAACCTGGTCCGGTTCCTGTCGCTCCGACCCGCGCGTCCGCGGCATATTTATTTACAGTTTATTTATACACGTTTAATACACGTTTTATACAATATTTGGAAGATGATCATGATACAATCTGTCCGATCTCCTGTCAATGACTGACTATCTTCAAACCGATCGGAAGACCCTGAACCGTGTTGCTGTCTTTTATTCTGGCAAGGGAATTCCGAGTCGGCACTGGCCATCCATCCGGTGTTCGTTACATTACTCCTCCCTTCGAAAAGCGGTCGTCCCGACCGCTTCCCAAGTCCTCCTAGATGTAGTCACAATCTACTTGTGCCCGAACACTCCTGTATGAAAAAGAGGTACGAAACAACAAATACCTGCATGGCCTTTCCCAGACAATTCCCGCCTCGAGATTCGTCCTATGGTCCAGGGAAAACCATGCAAAAACCCTGAACGAGGCGACGGTGTTCTCTTCGGACCTTCTTTTTTCTTTTCTTTTTCCTCCTGGCTGAAAATCTTTACGTTCTTCCAATAGAGGAAGAGTCCAGTATCCCACGAAAAAGGTGCCCACTCCTCCTCACAGAGCCCAACCAGGAACATGACCTGACACCAGGTGTTTAACCAAGAGATTCCTCTTCGCACTCTGTTAGGAGCATGCCCGTTCTAGGTTCAAGCATCTGTTCAAGGAAAGTCACACGACATCGCAAGATCTGTAACATCTTCCTCTCCAAACACAAGGAGATAAACAATGCCATTTGTCTCTAATCTCTTGCTTTCCTTAGCTCCTCTTGCCTCTTGACGTCTCTTGTGCCCTTCTTTCTTCCTTTCTTCTTTGACGAGTTCTTCAAGTTTTTCTTGCTATTTGGCAGCAATGTTTCCGCAAGAAGGCCATTCCCAGGATGCATGGTTCCAAACTTCCCACGACGAAAAATTCCTCTACGCTTACGAAATCTTGAATTCGCAAATGCAAAATTTTTGTTCCAAAAACAAAGATGTCTTCTCCCGCGCTGGAGCGAATCTTTACTCTTGATTCCCTCAGGTTGGCCAGTGAACAGACATCCCTGTTCAACAGGTTCACCGGAGAGTCTGTGTCCAGAATTATTTTGCAACTGACTCCCTTGATGTATCCATCCAGTGAAACATCGGCTCCCACATTGTTTCTCTTCGTTCCGCACGCTATCAGACTCTTCACGAATGGGGGAGAAGGAGAGGAAGTCAGACTTTTCCCCATTATCCTGACTTCTTCCTGTTTTCCGTTGCTGTATCTTCTAATTTCCTCCTCTTGAAACAGTTCCTTTTTAGATGTCCTCTTCCTCCGCAAAACCAGCAGGTCCTCGGATCATCCGTATTCCTTCTTCGGAACTCCATTCTTCTTCCCTCTTCCGAATGCCGAGAAGAAACAGAAGTGTATCCCGGTCTAGAAACCTGTTTATATCCCCGCGTTTCACGTATTGAGTCGCACGACAATGTCTCGACGGCTTCCATCTCCAGAGCCCTAGTGACGATAGCTCTTAGAGATGAAAAACTGCCAAGACTGTTTTTCTTACCTCATCGTCGTGTAAAGCAGTTATAAATTGAGAGGCGGCCAATTTATCCCGCGTTTCCGCTGGACAATCCGCAAACGCAGCTCCGCAGCATCCTGCATAGCCCTATCGGCTGCTATCCTCTCTTGTAAAAGAGACCGCTCCTCTTCCCAGAGCTGCCGAGACTCCCGGAACTGTTCGTCCAATCGTCCCTCGATGGAACGTTGAAATTCCGTGAACAGCTCCCGAATCGTCTCCCCAGAAGTGGACGGCATCCCACTTCTGACACCAATGTTGCGACTTTCCTGAACCTGGTCCGGTTCCTGTTGCTCCGTACCGCGCGTCCGCGGCATATTTATTTATATTTTATTTATACACGTTTAATACACGTTTTATATAATATTTGGAAGATAATCATGATACAATCTGTCCGATCTCCTGTCAATCACCAACTGACTATCTTCAAACCGATCGGAAGACCCTGAATCGTGTTGCTGTCTTTTATTCTGGCAAGGGAATTCCGAGTCGGCACCATCCATCCGACGTTTGTTACAATATTTACTAATTTAAAAAAAAAAGAATATTGGTGTCATATGTCTTATGTAATTGGGACTACGAATAAGTTTTGAGGGACCTTTTTGTAACTTTGAAACTTTCTTCAGAGGAGTTGATAGAATTAATTTTATTCAAAGTATTATCCATTGTTAGCTACGACTTTTCCCCATCTTCCAGGCAGCATACGAATACCACGTTGAAAAAAATTCTCGTCTTTTGAAGCGATCCAAGAATCGATCCAATTTTTTGCTTCTTCGTAGGAAGCTGCTCGTTTAGACCATGAGCCATCGACCGGAACAAGTGATAGTCGAAAGGAGCAATATCTAATGAATACGGCGGGTGGGCTAGGACATCCCATTGAAGCGCTACTAAAGTGTTCTTGACGAATTTTGCAACATGTGGCCAAGCGTTGTAAATTCTCGACTCAGTTGCATCAATTGTTGTAGGTAACGTTCCCCAGTGATGGCTTCGTTAGGCTGGAGTAGCTCATAGTAGATCACTCCGAGCTGATCCCACCAGATGCACAGGTTATATTCTTGCCATGAATATTTGGTTTTGCCGTTGAAGTTGAAACATGGCCAGGCCTACCCCACGATTTTCTGCGCTTTAAGTTGTTGTAGTGGATCCACTTTTCGGCCCCCGTCATGATTCGATGCAAAAAAACCTTTCCGATTTTGCCTTTGGAGTAATTGTTCGCACGTGAAGAAACGACGTTCAATGTTTCTTGAATTGAGCTCATACGGAACCCAATTTTCTTGCTTTTGCACCATACCCATGGCCTGGAGATAGTTTGAAATCGCTTGTTGAGTCACTACCAAGCTTTCAGCAAGCTCCTTTTGAGTTTAGCATGAATATTGGTCCAATAACGCCTCCAACTCGGCGACTTTAAACTATATTGGCCTTCCTATGCATTTTTTGTTGTTGATGTCAAAACCGCCATTGTTAAAACACCGGTACCAATACTCACACGTTTTTATTGCTGGAGCATGTTCCCCATATGCTTCACACAGCAATCGATGTTCATCAGCTGCATTTTTCTTCAAAGCAAAGCAAAAAAGTAGTGCTTCCCACAAATTGTGTTTTATTAGCACAAACTTTAGCGGGAAACAACAACGCTTCGACATGAAATAGTTGCAAGATGATCCGATGCGATTTAATGCTATTGATGTTATCTGTTGTAAATCCCTCAAAACTTATTAGTACTTTCGGTATATCTAATTCTTATTCGACTGCAATCGTTATCCCCATAATGCACGGTTTAGAGCTACTACCGATTACTACCATCACTTTACTTACACAAATTTCCAGAAAACAAAGGTAATTAATTCTGAACAATTGTATGATTAATATTGTACATCAGCGTAGTGCCGATAAAGTATTATTCTTTTTGCCGTTAATAAACAATAATAGATTTGAAAAGGAATCAAATTAAATTGAAAATGAATACATGCGTTCAGGCGTTTTTAAATATTTGAAATGATTGTATTGTTTCGCTTAATCAACACTAGAGGACACTGGATGATTTAGAGAAGCATGCACTGTATAGTATATACATGTATTTACGTACAGTTCTGTTCTGTCAAAACTAAGGATCGGAAAGGAATTACATCGGAAGTTTGTTTTTAGAGTATTTATCCAAGTCAAATTTGAAACAATATGAAGCCCACCCCTGTAGCAGATGAAATGTTTCCCGAGGGAGCCGGATCCTACATTGACTTGGAAGAGGTAATGAAATTAGTTTAAGGTTATGTTTATTTGCAAATGATTACGCATACAAGTGTCAACGATTTAGAGATATTAACGTTAGCTAGATATAGAAATTACCGTAGTATTTTAATAATTATCTTTATAAAAACCTTGTTTTAGGTTGCAGGAAGTTGTGTATTAATCGATTTTACTGTTAGTAATAAAGCAGTGCATTCAGATTTTTTTAATGGTACGCGTTATTTTTAAAAATGATTTCAATATAGTTGTTGTTATTGACAAGTATAATAACAACATCCTCTATTTTACAGATTTTGATGATTTGTATGATGATGATGACCTCGAGTGAACCAATCTTATATTCTACCAATAGTTATATCAAAAATCTAGATAATATTTATTTCCATTAAATTTTTCAAATTACAAAATTGTAGTATCAATAGTCTTTTGCAGTTTGTGATATATAAAATAAGTTTCATATAATATCCTATAACTTTCTAAGCTTTAGAATAGTTAGGTATGAATAATAAAGTAAACTCTGCATTGAAATAAAATATGCAATGTATTTTGTTGTATTGGATTCTTACAACATCCATAGAAAGGTTGAAATTACTGTACGATAGTATTGTACATTTACGAATAGAAAATTTTAAATTACAATTAGTTTGATGTAGGTGAAACCTAATGTTGTAGCAATTAAATGAATAAAGGAAGATAAATTGATGTACACAGTTCATTAACATTATTACAATTTATTATTTTTAGTTCGAAATTGAATCAGACGTGTGCCCGCATTCAGAATACCTTCTTGGTACGTCAGCTCGGGCGATATTAATTATAAACGTGCCATAAGAAAACGAGTACTGGTCATAATGTCTCGTACACATTAATATCGATATCATTGTAAAGATTATAATTTACAATACATAGATGCTAATCATATAAACCTGTTAAGATGATGCACAATTAAAATAGCACCCCGGGTTTCAGTCGCGCCGCATAATATGGATTCCGTCGATTGACATGAATCGAGTCTCCTTATTTTCAATTGAGACATTCTGAAGCTTCTCTCAGTTTTCACTTCTGCGCGATTTCTATTTGCTTATATTCGTTTCATTTTTTTGTTTTACGCCTTGGCCCCAATCGACATTCAATTCACTTTTTGACCATTCTCATTTCACATTAACAGACTTTTATCAACGGTGACAACGAGGTTCCATTTGCAAGAGACCCCCGATAACCGTTACTCGTGCGCATCTGGATTCCGTACGAGAACAAGAGCGATATCGATGACGACCAAATCGAATACGCTACTAACGGTGACGAGTATCCTGGAAAGTAAATCTATTGTAATACTAAAATATACAAATTATTGTGAATTTTAGCTCATATAAAAATATGCGTGATGTGATTTTGTTCTAATCTTGAATTTATCAATTTATACCAACCCTGAGTCCAGCCCCGAGAAAGTCGTTCGGAGTGCTAGTTAACTTCGAGATCACTATCGGCTTGATCATCTTGGTCGCTTTCCTCCTCCTCATCTTCTTCCTCGGAATAATACTGCGAGGGTGGCGACAGAACATCCTCGGAAAGTGAAGTGTGAGAAGATGAGGGAGGTCGAGAACCTTCTAATTTTGTGTCCAGGTCTTCCATAGAAGTACTTGGTCCAGGAATGGTCACTGGGATAAATTTTTCCAAATCACCACTTGCCAGTTCTGAAGGTAAATTATAACATTATGTAATCAATCGTGACATTAAACTGAAAAGTTGAAATTACACATGAAACATACGCTCCACATATTTTTCAAGTGATTTCGGAACCATTAACTTAGCCTTTCGCAAATTTTCCTCTGCACATTCTCCTTTTTCTAAACCTAAAAGTAATTAGTTTATATTAATAAGATTTATATTATTTTATAAAATTCATATTGCTTAACCATGCTTTAAAAGCAACAATTTTTAAATATTAATTTAGCTTATAATAACAAAAAATAGGTCCTTTACCAAACGCTAAACCCATTTGTTTTAGAACCTCGATATCATCGTGAATTTCAAACTTATCGTTAAAATTGAACAGGTACTCGGTTCTGCAATACACATAATTCATTACTAAAAACTTAAAAAAGAGAAGACGCTTGTAACGGTAAATGTAAACGTTTTCAGTAATCCTTACTTGTCATTTGAAATGCTGCAATCTATGACAGTCTTTTTGCTGGTATTCACAATCAGGAATGGCAGCTGTATGGCAGAATTTGGTTTCGGTGGGCCACGAAGACTCTCATTGACACGATTACGCTCCACCAAATTTTTAAAAGAGATATGTGAGAGAATAAGCTGATGCAATTGTTGTGTTTTTGCCTTGATCCTCTCAATTTTTTTCTTTTTGTCTTTTTCAAGTGCCAGACATTCCTGAAGTGAATTAGTTGGCAGACCTAGCCACCTGATTTCTTTTTTTTCTTTTGAAATGATATTCATTGCCATCAGGACATTTAAAGCATCATAAACGCGTCTTCTAATGTTCTTCTGATCATATTGCTGTAAAACAGAGATAATGTATCTTATTTGTTCTCAAATTTTCATTGTTCGTAATATGAAAAGGAAAATAGAGTACCTGATCTGTTAAGGAATTTATATGAGCAGGATTAGTAAACTCTCCAACAAGTTCGTCCGCAACCTCGTTATACGATGTCGTTCCCTTCTTTTTAACTTTTTCGCAGACTTTCATTGAAAAGTGACGTAGACCTTTACCAACTTTTTCTGTTTTTCTTCGCTTACTAAAAATTAGTTGGACACTAAATTTTGTGTTCAATATATACAATATGATATAAGATTTTGTAGGAAATGTATTATTACTCTGGAACAAAATCGCCACCATCGACGTCTTGTCTTTTCCTAGACCCACTATGGTCCAATATTGGGCTGATATATGTCTTTCCACTTGCATCTTTTACAATTTGTTGATTTCCGGATTGTTGTTGCTGTTGTTGTTGAGACACTATTGCCTGCTTTATATCACTCTAGATAAAAAAATAATTAACATGTTTATTCTTGGATTAATTTTATATTAAAGAGACAGTGGAAAATTGATTTAGAATAAACTTTAAAGTATAAAAAGGATATACCATTTGCGCAGATGTCAATTGTATAGTCTTGGTCAGTACTGGTTCACCAGCCTTGGCTGTTGCCAATTTTGTGTTCTGCAATGGTATTGTAACCAATCCTAAAATAATAAAACATTGACTTTATTATCTCTCCTTAGACACATTTATTTTTTAAGATTCCACCATTAAAACAAAGAAAAATGGAATACATAAATTTTTATTGATTACAACATGTTACTAATATACAAAATACTATATTTTTAGGATACAAAGATTAGCATTTGTTTACAATAGTTACTTACTTTGACCAGGGGTTGAAGGACTCTGAAGATTAAGAGTTCTAAGAACTTGTGCGTTCGATGACAAAACCTAAGTCAGATAAATTTATACTTAAATTGATTAAAACAGTTTAATAGAAATTATTAAAATGTTGACTATAAAAAATAATTAGTTATGAAACCAATTCCCAAAATGATCAAAATATTATACCTGAGATTCTTGGCTCGGAGTCTTAATGACTTTAAGGCCACCTGCATTTGTTGTACTGACAATGCCACCCAATGCTTTATTTGCTGTACTCTGCACTACTTTTATCACTTGTGGATGACCTATAATGGGTATAATTTATGCTTTAATTTCTTTAAAATGTAACAAAATAAACACGTTGATTATATAGAATAAGGAAAACAATAAAAGTACACATAACAACCTCTGGACATAGAATTCACTTCAAATAAGATTCAAACCATAATTGTAAATCAAAATCCATTAAAGGAAGATATATAGAAGCATTATAAAATAAAAGTTTAATTGGTTATTGAGTCATTTTTGTCTAAAGCAACATAAAGCTAACAGCATATATATTTACATATCATTGAAAATAAGTACCTAATACTAGTACATTAAACAAATGGGCAGTCCAATTTATTAGAACTTCTATTTAAATAGAAACTTCTATTAAATAAAACTGTGTTTTTGAAAGAAAGCATTGAGAAGTAAAAGTGACCTCTTCGATTGGATAACTAAATGGGATAAGTAGACACTTTTTTGGAACAGAAAGAAGTTCGTGGATAAAAAAAGAAGATAAATATAATCATTTAAGAGCAAAAGTGAAATCGACAGTACACTTTATTGAGTTCTGGATAAAAATATTGTGAGGCAGTCCGACATATGAGCCATATGAATATGAAGATAGAAAAGACTTCACAGAGATTTCGAATTGACAAAAATCGTTCAGAGTATAATAGAAATATGTGCACGGGTCCAGAGAAAAAGTGTTAGTAGAAGGTATAAGCAGTCTTAGCAGAAATGAAGAGAAATTAAGGCATTATCATCGAAGTGTGGCATGCTGATAATTGGCGCGCACTCGGCATACTCACCGTTCGCGTCATGTATGAGAAAGTTCATCGTTTTGTTTTGTTGCGTCATCCTCGAGGTTAGAATTCCGTCCCGGCGTCACCGACGATCACGACGATCGACCGAATGCCGAGTGAAAATAAAAAGATCATAGGTACACTCGCTAATCTTGGCTCGGTCTATCACCAAAATGGCGACTATGTTATAGAACCATTTGAGATCAGAATTTGTGAATATACAGTGAAATAAACGTTCGAATGCACACGCGAGGATGAAAGTCAGCCGTTTCTTTATTGAACTGAATCAAACATTTTAACAGAATATTCGTCTGTTCGCGAAACTAACGCACGGATTTCTGCCTTCCGCGTGCACAGTACGGAATAGAGACGAGCTTGGCGGCACGACAAAGTTAAACAGCTGATTGGTCACTTTCCGAGTCACGTGGCCCCTTCTGTTCCACGTTTATGGGCACTGTAATCTTTGCAAGAACAACTTGTCTCTAGATAAGCGAAACATGGAATACTCTAGGATTTCGCGGGAGGGGTGGGGGCATATTTCCCTAGAGTAAGAAAATCTAAGGCAAGCTTCACTAGGGTAATAATATTGTTTTACGGCAGCGTTCTACCATCTACAGTATCTCTTAATTCAAGAACCATACCCAGGGGCAACAAGGCTCTTGAACTGAGAGAATGCAACGAATTGGTGTGTTGCGATTGACTGACAATTCACAGCTGAACGGTATCTTGTACACTGTATTCTATGTTTCTAGTACATGCATTTTTCCAGTAACTTAATTCTACCCCACATGCATGTAGGTTTCCCTTTCTTAAATTCCAGATGTATACTGTTGCGTAGCTTTTGGGTGGGATTTGGGGAGTTTTGGCTGATTCGGATGCCCGTGGAACACAAAAGTGTTCTGCTTGTGTAGGGCTCGTAAAAATTAACTAGTTACACAAAAATCGTCTTTAAAACTTTATTTCCTGGATAATGATGTTACCTCCAAGCCTTCAAAGTAAAGTCTGCCCGTATCTTCTCGAGGAATCGAGTTTTCTTCCTGCGTTCCCTCTGGTTTTTCCTCCCTTGTCCAATAGGAAAATTGTAGTCCTTTAGTTGGATGCTGATTTGTCGGATGGCCCATTTTCCGGTTGCAGATTGGTGGTGATTGGTGGTTCGACGGAGCGCGTGCGGATGGAAGTGCGCGAAAGTCGAGCGCGCAGGGGTAAAAAGCCCGCCGAAACGAACGGAGTGGGGGTATGCCGCGCGCGAAGATTTCGGCTCGAGGACAGAGTGAGAGAGAGAGAGAGAGAGAGAGAGAGAGAGAGAGAGAGAGAGAGAGGGAGAGAGAGAGAGAGGGAGGATCTTTCGGGAGGCTACATGACATTGTCTATATTCCTCGATTAGTCTCGTTAAATATAAAAAAGGCTCAACGAAGAATTTCGTGGGAACTCTCTCGTTATCTCCTTACATATTCTCAGTTATTTATCCCCCTTTCGAGCGATACAGTGTCTCTATATAAATGTACGATATAAACCTGTATTTATATTCGAATTTCCCTCCTGTCGACATCAACTAAGA
Organism: Augochlora pura; assembly: GCF_028453695.1. Taxonomy (NCBI): domain Eukaryota; kingdom Metazoa; phylum Arthropoda; class Insecta; order Hymenoptera; family Halictidae; genus Augochlora; species Augochlora pura. The sequence goes on from NC_135781.1 coordinate 17,413,254, forward strand.
TTATGATTTGCAAAACTAGAGGCGCTATTTATAACTACGTTTGCGTGATCACGCAATAAAAATAACATTTTTTGTTTTTAGATTCTTGCAATTCGTGTTTCCTAATCTTACCTTTATATTATTCTATGATTTACGAAGTACAGACTTCTACATTGGCCAATGTGTCGTATGCACTGTACTTCATTTCACAATATTTTAAATTTACACTCTTTATATATTTGTTCTATCATTCTATATTGGCCTATTTCTATCAAGAGTTCCTTACTTTATACTCAAACTGAACAGAAAGTACCTTTCACAATTTCGACATCTTGGTACGCGGGTACTGGGAAACTAATTGTAGTCCTAAAAAAGGAAAAAAATATTCACTCTCCATGCGATAGCGATCTAGTAGTGCTTCATAAAAATTTTATATTAAATAGAAAGATTATAATTAGATATTCCACGTAGAGAGGAAATAAAAGTCAAAGGGGTAAAGGAATGTGGACCATTTTTTCGAAACGTTTTGCAACGTTATAATGCAAATCGCGATGTGCTCATCTGAGCTGATTGTTGGGACCTTCTCCATTGTTGTAGCTGCAGCATGGGCTCCTGAAAAGTCGAATGAAGCTATTGCAACACAATTATTTCGTTGCAACGCTAGTTCAACGAACAGAAATTCGAAAAATTATTTTAATTTCCAAAAAGATGAAATCTATAAATTTTGAAAAGTAAACTGTGAATAGTTTACAATACTACTTTTGAGGCTACTCAACACAGTAACTTAAATAAACGCGACTGTTTCATTCAAAAAGTTAACTTTGATTTTTATTTAAAATTTCTATTCAGATCTATACATAATAAATTATATAATAATATACATGGTAATATACGCAATAATTTTTGTCTTACATTTCATTAAAATAAGAAATCTGAAAATCCTAGTCAATAAGAGTTATTACTTCCAAATTGTTCTTCAAAATGAATCTATTTAGATGAATGTTAACAAATTTAATTACTTGAGATTTAAAAGAGAAAACGCGAATCATTAAAAATACATGGTAACAACAAATATGCGATCTCTGTTTAGTAAAATTGAGAATATTAATGATAAAAAAGAATATAACTATGGAATTTGAAATAAGGAGTGAATAAAAATAAAAGAGAAGCAGCAGCAACAAAGAAAGGCAGCAGTAAGAGAGAAGAAGCAACAGGAAGTGCAGAGAAGTTTCTATAATTCAATTCATTTATATTTCGAAAGATGAATTTATGTAGAAAATGAAAATAAAATTTTGTTAGATAAGGAGGAAGTAAAATAAATTTAGATCAACTTTAAAAAGAAAAAGAAATTCGTTTACACAAACTAAAGTCAACATCGTGGCTCTAAATATCGAAAAAACGAAAATGATTTTTATATAAAAGAGTTTTAAATCACCAGAAGTGGCCAGTGCTAATCACTAAGATGACCACTGCTAACTACTAGCATGACCATTACTGAACACAGGAGTGGACCAAAGGTCAGTAATGGTCATCCTATAGTTCCATCCTAGATTAAGTCACTTTTGGAACGAAACCCTCTACAACCACTCTGCTTCTTCCGGCGAGCATACAGCAACTGACTGAACAATCTGCTCGGCTGAATAGGTAACCAAGAGTTACCCCCACTACTGATTTCGATCAACTTTGATTTCCGTGATCAATGACATGGATTATGAAATCGAATTTCTTTCATTAATAAATTTATTACTTCTTCTTAATAATTATAACAATACCGTTCGTTAGAAATATAGTTAAGTAGCTCTTGGCATTTTTGCCAGTTAATTTGTAATTAAAAATAACTGACAAAATCAGAAATCTGAAATAATGTTTCGAGCACGAATGTTTCAAAAAATTTTTGCATAACATCTGAAAAAATCATCTTTTCCCACATTTAAACAAAATTTTGACAATTAAATTAAAAAGTGTTTTCAAGATATACTTTCCATTTTTATCATCAATCTGAAATTAGCGCGCAAAACAGTGCAATAAGCTTATAAGAAATACCATTGACAAGAAAAAATCCTGCATTAATAATAGTATCTCATGGGTGACATAGAAATCTATTAATAATAACACTGAAAGTAATATAAACTTTCATAAAACCCGGTTTTATACCGTCACCCCTTATCTTCCGCAGTAGATATTTGCGCACTTCATTGCGCCGGCACAATGTGGTCTGGATTAGCATAAGGTGTGACATTTTACCAAAAAATGAACTTTCACATATCGATCTGTATTGAATTGTTGCGTGATCACGCGAACGCAGTTATAAATAGCGCCTCCAATTACGCAAATTATAAACTCAGTTGATGCCGATAGAAGGGAAGTTCAAATGTAATAATTTAGAATAGGTAAACAGATAACGAGAGAGAGAATTCCCACGGAATCTTCAATAAGAATTTATTTAGCGAAACTAATCGAGCAACAAAAGAAAAGTCACGTATTCTCTTGAACAATCGTTCCTTATCTTGAAGGCGAGTCGAAACCTGAGCCCTTCAGGACAGGAAGTCATAAATTCTCGATTGAGGAACCCCTGGACCTTTCCCTCGGACCTCTCTCTCACACGCGGCCCACAGGCAGAAATCTTCGCGCGCAACACCCCCAACACATCTTGTTTTGGCGGGCCTTCCACCCTCGCGTGCTAATCAGTTCCCACGTGCTCTCAATCTTTTGCGCGCGTCGTCTAGCTACCTCCACCACCATCAATCTGCAACCGGAAGACGGGCCATCCGACGAATCAACATCCAGCTAAAGGTCCCCAATTTTCCTATTTAGACGAGGGAGGAAAAACCAGAGGGAAAGCAGAAAAAAAATTCGATTCTTCGGGAAAATACGGACAGACTTTATTTTGAAGGTTTGGAGACAACATCGTTTATCCAGAAAATAAAGTTGATTAGAGACGACTTGTGTAACCATTTAATTTTTACAAGCCCTGCACTTTTGTGTTCCACGGGCATCCGAACCAGCCAAACTTCCCAAATCCCACCCAATGCTACGCAACAGAATATGTATTGCTTACAAACGCAAAAATTCGAAACATATCTCAATGTACACTGAGCATCATTCACAAATTCGCTGATAAATATGGTCGAGAATCCTACGAGGCGAAAAGTCAACTATTGCGCCGCATGTTTTGGATATAGCTTCAGGCGTACGGATGCGCGAAAAGAGTGAGACAGCAAACACGATAAAGTGAGACAAGTTACATTGGTGGACGGTGTAAATCGTTTCTCATAGTGCTGTCTGATGTGCTGTCTTGTTCACTTGCTATTTTTCTCTTTCTCATTGACTATGAGGGCAGCACTGTTCAGTTGTGAATCCTCAGCCAATCAGAGTACTGCAATTCTCTGCATTCTCTCAATTCAAGAGCCTTGTTGTCCCCGGATATGGTTCTTGAATTGAGAGATTACTGTACATATGTATAGTGTAAAATAATGTTAGAGGGATCTTCCTCAAAATTAATACATGAGGCCTAAATATTTTAATGTCTCGTTATTTTAGAACAATAATTAATTGCCACGAAAGAATAGATCGTACAGAAATTAGTTACGTTTGAAATAATGAGTCTTAGGTTGTAACGAAGCCGATTGAATCGCGATTTTGTTTTCAAAGTCTTCTGATTGGCCAAGAAGAAAATTTCTAGATAGTCAAAACCAATAATATTTTTGCAGAGTCGGCGTTAGTCGTAAAAGAATTTTGATAAGAGACGTCATAGAATCGTGCAATTAGTCAAAAGTTTTTAAAGATAAATAATTTATTCGTGGTGTTCTTTAAAAATATCTTTATAACACTGCATATAATTAGAATCCGTTATCGACGGAGTTGTTATAATCGTATAAATTGTGCTTTTAATACGGTATACTGAATTGAAAAGTAGCTGCCTTATATGTGCGCTTTTAAAAGAATCGCATAGGATACCTCGAACCGAGGTTGAGGGTTCGTTCAGGGTCTGACTGAATGGTAAGATTATTTTAAGGCTCGCGAGGCGATTGAAACACAGGTTAAACGTTTACTACCTTCTTCGATAAACCCGCAGTCTAGCAAGTTGCATCTTAACGTCCTTTAGTCCCCTCGAATCTATCAATTATCATTTCTATTATTCATCATTGTAGTAAAACTGTACGAATTTCTTGTTGTTTTGCTAATTTCATTTTTTCTTTCACCTGAATCTCTCTATCGTCATTGTGTCGTTCATCGACTCAATAAACGACCTCCATTTTTGTTGCAACTATTTCGTTTGGTGTATTTCCTGCAGTATTGCTCCGTTTATTAGTTTTTAATATTTTTTCAATCTTTTTGCAGTTTGGCGACTGCAACTCTACGATAATTGAAACTTTTAGGTTAAAGTTAATGCAACATTTCTAAACAACAGAAACCATAAATTAATATGTATAAAATAATGCTTCTTAGTGGTAGATTGTAGTCTGCAACGAATTTGACATTTACATGCACAGATATAACCTGATGGAACCTGTTTAGTATCATTGATCACACATTTAATAGAACATGAAAAGTACATATGTATAAAGCATTTTTTTTTTTAAATGACACAAGGATATACATGAAATCAAGGATGTCATATTTAAGGAATACAAGAAGTTTTGTCAACAACATTTTTTGCCTCTGAATTTGGAGCAGTTACAGTGATAGACTAAATCACGTAATTTCTTAATCCAAATTTTATTTCAATAACTTTTTCTCATGTATTTGCTCATATTTACGCCATTAATTCAAATTATTTTAATTTACAAAAAATAAAAAATTAATTATTATTATATGAGGAAAGATTTAGTGTATCTAATATAATTTGTACATAATGTACACCGAGTTAAGACATCTAACATCTTTGTTATGTTCACATGTTCCACTAGGTCTGTACATTGTAAGAAACATGCCTCTGTTCGGAAAGTCTCAAAAGAGTCCGGCGGAGGTCGTAAAAGCTCTTAAAGAGGCAGTAAATGCATTGGAGCGTGGTGACAAGAAGGTAGAAAAGGTATGTTGTGAAACTGATTTGTGGTTTCTATGATGCAGTATGTTAATTTTCAGGCTCAAGAGGATGTCAGTAAAAATTTGGTACATATAAAAAATATGCTTTATGGAACAGCCGAGACAGAGCCCCAGGCAGATATTGTTGTTGCTCAGTTGGCACAAGAATTATATAATAGTAATTTGTTGCTTTTACTTGTGCAAAACCTTAGTCGTATAGATTTTGAGGTATGTGAACATTTATTTTGAATGCAATTTATTATCATACATACTGCCCATCCACAACAAAATGGCACAGGAAAACTTATATGGTTCTATCCCATACCCTAAGAATGGCCTCTCCCTGTACCCCAGAGTAGGCATTTGTACCTTCTCCTTGTGGATGGGCAGTATATATAAACAGATGTATCATTTTTAGATATTTATCATTAGTAACAAACAAAACTGTTATAGGAATATGAAAATTTATTTAGTTTGGATCCATAAAATGTAATCATTTCATACTTACCATTACTATCTATTAATTATATATTTTCTATTTAATTCTACAATCTCTTTTAATTTTTTTTATAAGCGTTTAATTTTCAATTCAAATGTTACAGAAAAACCAGCATATCATGCAAAATATATCTGGGAAAGTAATTTTTCATCTTGGCAGTGCTAGATTTTAAACTTTTAATTGTCCACAAACTTTTTTAACTAAATGTAAAAGAAAGTATAAAGTGCAAAAGTTGTAGAATTAAATGTAGTATTAAATATGTTTAAATTGACAATGATTAGCATGTTAACATATTAAGAATCTTTTGTGTAATGTTCACTCTAATATTTATTTTTTTTACAACATAATATTTAATAGGGAAAGAAAGATGTCGCGCAAGTGTTTAATAATATACTGCGAAGACAAATTGGAACCAGGTCGCCAACAGTGGAATATATATGTACCAAACCAGAAATATTGTTTACTCTTATGTCTGGGTAAGTGGAAAATAAAATCCAGATTACTTTTCTTTTAATTTAGATCATTTCTAAAGTGACCCATATAATTCTAGGTATGAGCACCAAGATATCGCCTTAAATTGTGGCACTATGTTAAGAGAATGTGCGAGATACGAGGCTCTGGCTAAAATAATGATCTATTCGGATGATTTTTACAATTTTTTCAGATATGTTGAAGTATCAACCTTCGACATAGCTTCCGACGCATTTTCTACATTCAAAGTAAGCGATGATAAGCGCATGATATATCGTACTTAAAGTAAAGCAATACTGTTGGTGCATCCGGTACGTTGGTTTTTAGGAATTACTTACCAGGCATAAAATACTGAGCGCTGAATTTTTAGAAATAAATTACGATAAAGTTTTCTCTCATTATCAAAGGTTATTGAATTCGGAAAACTATGTAACGCGACGACAGAGTTTGAAACTGCTAGGGGAACTTTTACTTGATAGACATAATTTTACCGTATGTACAATTTTAATTAGTTTATTTTAAAATATGTACTTTGAATGCACTCCAATTAAAAATGCAATTATACATCATAATTTTCAAATTTTAGGTAATGACACGATATATTTCAAATCCTGATAATCTGAAGTTAATGATGAATATGCTCAAAGAGAAATCACGTAATATACAGTTCGAAGCGTTCCACGTTTTTAAGGTATATCTGATCATTTATAAATTATTAACATTTCTTAATAATTAGCTCGTTTTAGTATTAGTCTTCTAGAATTAAATAAACAATAATGCCTGGTTAAGTGATGCTGCCCTAGTATTTTCTAGTGCATTATACTTTAAGCAATGTAATGTTTTTTCAAACTTGCTCATCCTTAAATGATCCAGAAGATAGAAGCGCTGAAGTAAGTAGAAAGTTTGTTAAGTATGGATGTATGGATTATGCCTTGACAATCTTGTCCGTTCTAAGAAGTGGAAGGGATAGAAAGTGCCAGTTAATTAAGAAAGAAACCGAGCATTATTGTATTAAATTTATCTATCGTTTATTCTGTAAATGATTATATCAAGATCGTAATCAGTACTTTTTTCTTTTTTTGAAAGCATTAACTGAGAATATTTAAGAAGAAAGAAACCCAAATAATGGTGGATTTTAAAACAAATTCAGACTTTTTTAAGTGTATTTAATGCTCGATGCTTACTTTGCAGAATGTTATTTATTATTCTAGGATATTCAAGGCTGTTATATTCCGGAATAATAAAAAAGAATTGTATAAAATGCAAAAAAATTCTCTTCGAATTTATATTCTAATCTATACTCATAATTATGTAGGTGTTCGTGGCAAATCCAAACAAGCCAAAACCGATACTAGACATTTTACTGCGCAACCAGGAGAAACTAATTGAATTCCTGACGCGCTTCCACACTGATCGTTCTGAGGACGAGCAATTTAACGACGAGAAGGCGTACCTAATTAAACAAATTCAAGAACTTCAGTCTGTACATGAGAATTAAGTCCTAAATACAAGTTATTGCTACAGCTACCGTTAACTACTACTATTGAAGTCTATTCAGCTGCTGTTGCCACTGGTTACACCATCACAGTCACCGATGTAGCCAACTATCATTATTTTCTTCCTCTCTTTCTGGCTCTTACTCTTCCTTTCTTTCACTTGTTATAATTATCGTTGATCGATTCGAAATGATTCGATTTTTATTATTATTATTATTAATTATTATTATTATTGCTATTACTTTTATTTGCGAGTAGTTCTGTAAATAAAGTTTTTCGTTTAATTGCGTACTACTGTATCTTATATGAAAATGATTCTAAGTTACATACATATACTTCCACCGAATGAAAGTTCATTAAATTGAATAACAAAAAAGTATAGGCTTATAAGGTCCACGTTCATTTCTTTTAACATTCGAATGCTAAGTACTAGTATCATAACTACTATCATAACTATATCATCTAACAGTAAGTTAATGCAACTTTAAATTACATAGTTAAACTAATTTATTATCGATAGATATTCAATTATTTAAAGATATGGAATTCAACTAAGAAAAGCAAATATTCAATCGTAAGAAAAAAGCGCTTAATTTGAATGGTAGAAGTGCATATCACGTGGTCTTTCATCGCAGAAATACATACACACGATGGTGGTCAGATTCAGTCAGATTAGGCTAGTCAATATAGTGATCAGTATTGATAAAAAATTTTACATTTGTATCGGTGATTTAACATTATTTACTAATAAAAATTACGGTTTTTGTTATTGTAAATGTGTTAAAAATTAATATTTCAATGCAGTTGTAAAATAAATAAAATTGTCATTAAGTGGGAATTGTAAAAGTCGAGAATTTGTGTAAAGTAAATTCAATGAAAAACGAAATCACATGAAACTGTTCTGGTATGTCATGACAGGTGATATATTTGTCAATAAGGAATATGGAATAAATAAAAATGTTCGTAAGAGACCCTTGTGGCATTGTATGCATTATAGTCACGTACATTGCTGTCTTTTATGCAGATTACGTCGTTGTACGTTGGGTTATTTTGCATAGTTTTCAAGACAGGTAAGCATTTATAATCTATACTTTTACCTATAATATATATTCATGTTTATCAATAATAATATTTTAACTATTATACAAACTTGGATATTCTATTTTTTTTTATTTTAAATGTAATATATACATCTGAAGTACTTTTGAAAATATATACAGGGTGTCCCGGAAATCGTAGTACAACTGGGCAAGGGGTGATTCTACATCAAAAAAGAAGAAAATATTTCGGTACAACATTTTTTCATCCGGAGCTCCGTTTTCGTGATAATCGACTTCAAAGTTCGTTCAACTTGTAAACCATCTAATAAAATTTGCTTGTCATGTATTTCACTGCTCTGCTTGTCTCTGTCCGGAATAGTGTTTACAAACAGTGATAATTGTGCAGTTGAAACAATACAAAGTGTGTCTACTGATTACTTATTTTTTATTCTTTTTTACTACTACTATTACAATACTACAATAATTGTTGAAAATGTCCTCCTTGCTGCTGCATACATGAGTTTGCTCGATAAATTAATGACATCTGGACAGATTGTAAGTTGTTATCGCTTTTTAATTTTTCGAATGCCTCATTAATCTTGTTTGTGATTATCACATAAACGGAGCTCCGGATGAAAAAATGTTATACCAAAATATTTTCTTCTTTTTTGATGTAGAATCACCCCTGGCCTGGTTGTACTAGGATTTCCAGGACACCTTGTATAATCATTTTTTTCTTATACTCTCAAAATGCTTATGAATAAAATCAAAAGAAATATTTATAACTGTGTGCAATAATTTGTAATTAACATTTTTTTACACATTGTGTACAGTTTGTGGGGTCCCTTTCATGTAGTGGCTTTCAACACTGTTGTATTATTATTGATAATGTCACATTTGAAGGCAGTCTGCAGTGATCCGGGTGTTGTACCACTACCACAAAGTCGTATGGACTTTTCTGACATTCATACAGATAATTCAGAGACAAATATTGAATGTGATGAAAGAGATAATTGGACTGTGTGTACTAGGTGTGAAACTTATAGACCTCCCAAAGCCCATCATTGTAGAATTTGTAAACGATGTGTTAGAAGATGGGATCATCATTGTCCCTGGTATGCCATAAATTATATTTACTAATTTATGAATGTTATACATATTAATATGTATTGGGAGTACAAATTAGTTCGGTCCGCTTTTTTGTGGTGGAAAATGCATTTATTTCGAGAACAAAATGAATTAACAGATTAATCAAAGTATTGTCCATCGCTGTTTGCTACTTTTCCCCACCTCTCAGGCAATTTTCGAATTCCATCTCAAAAAAATATCTCGTCTTTTGAGGCGATCCAAGTTACAAGCCAATTTTCGACTTCTGCGAAAGAAGTGAATCTGTGACCTGCCAAATCGTGCAGCATCGGCCGGAACAACCAGTAATCAGGAGGAACAATGTCGGGCGAGTACGGCGGGTGCGGTAAAATATCCCATTTGAGCGTTTCCAAATCATTTTTCACAACTTTTGCGACACGAGGCCGAGCGTTATCATGGAGAAGAATGACTTTGTCATGTCTTGTGAATCATTCCCATGGATTTCAATCGTACGGAAACTGCTTGTTGAGTAACTCCCAATGGTGCTGCAAGCTCCTCTTGAGTTTCACTCGGATTTTCATCGAGTAATGCCTCTAATTGTTTGTCTTAAAATTTGTTTGGCTGCCCAGAGCGAGGCTTGTCTTTAACGCTAAAATCACCATTCTTAAAGCGTCGAAACCATTCTCTACATGATTTATCGGTTCGAGCATTGTCACCATAGACTTGAACAAGCATTCGATGTGCTTCAGCTACACTTTTCTTCCAATTAAAGCAGAAAACTAAAATCTCCCGCAAATGCTGCTTAGTTAACACAAAACTTGACATATTCAACAGAGTAAAAAACAGGTGTATTAAATGAAACTCAAAGCAATATAAACTGAATGTTATTGGCAGATATCTAATCTCTCAGAAACAATTGAAATCAGTTGTTAATATGAAACAGTCATAACAGTTAGAGCTATCTTTTGAAAACGGACCGAACTAATTTGTGCTCCTAATATGTTTATAGCTCATCATTTAATTCATAGCTTTTTTTCTCGTTACCAGATTTTGTGAATTTCTTTACTTCAATAAAGCAACTTATATCATTTTTGAATTTTAATATTTTAATTATCCATTGAATATTTAGTATTTCTATAAATTTTACATATTAATAATTGGTTCAATCATAATGTATTGGGTATTACTAAAAGAATAGAACACTTATTAGAAATTATATATTATTTACTTGAGTATTCAGTCATTTTGTTTCTTGAAATATTCTATATTACACATGTTAAGTATATATTGTTAATACATGTATGTAATATTGGATTATTAATAATATTGCACAAAGGATAAACAACTGTGTGGGAGAAAGAAGTCAAAAATACTTTATCCAATTTCTGGTCTATGTTGGAATATTGGCCATTTATGCACTAGGCTTGGTGATAACATCATGGGTTATAGAATGTTCTCATTGTAGCAATGATATGGCTGTCAAACAAACACGCATGTATGTTTTATGCAAATATTACTTAAAAATTATTGAATTATTTTTCAATAAGTTGAAAAACATCTAACGTAAATATAGAAATAAGTTGTCAACAAAAAGAAGTTGATTTTAATGAGGAATTTTTCTACAGCTTGCACTGTGTTATATTGATGTTGGAGTCAGCATTGTTTGGCATGTTTGTCATCGCAGTACTGGTAGACCAATTTCTAGGTATTCTGGAAGAAGAAAACACAACGGAACGTGTGCAAAATAATCATCATTATAAGAGAAATAGTTCGCGGACCTTTGTGTTACTGTCTCAGGTTTGTGGTAAGGGTCATCCAATTTTGTGGATGCTCCCATGCCAAAATCCACCAAAATATACTTTCAGAAAAGATGCGTACCTGATTGATCATGAAATTTAAGCATACGTGTAAATAATTCTTGAGTAATGACTGCTTTGTTGTGGCTTTCTATGCCATAATTATTTTCCTATAGTTGTCAAGAATTTTTCCATTATTTAATACATAAAAGATGCAATTCATAATACATTGAAATATATATATATATGATATAAATAATATAATATGTAAGATATTGTTTTACCATTTTAGACTGAATATTTTGTTGAATTTCCCATTCTTTTATAGTACTAAATTTATTTAAACATAGTAATATGTACAGGAAGATGAAGCGAGAAAAAAGTATTGTTTTGTGAAGTGTATAGTAGATTTATCGATTTTTTATATTATTATCTTTCTTCTGTTAGTCTATCTTAGGTTTGCTACAAGATATTAATTATAAAGATAAAATATTAGATCAATGTATTGTGAAGCATTAATTTGCAAGTCATTCCATGATAAGTAAATCTTTTAAAATTACAAATTAGTATATAGATAATTGAGCAGAGTATTAATACTTATAATTAACAGTGATCTTTTAATAAAACTTGCAAATTTGCATGTATAGAACTTTGCAATATACTTTTAACAAATTTTTATTATGAATATATGTCTCTATGATATTGGATGCATCATTTTAATATGCATAATATTTAATCTCAATTGCACTATTTTTTTACAAATATTTATAAGGTTTATTTATATTCAATTTATGCAAAATTATTTTAAATGATACGCATATTTTTTTATATTTTTACGCATCATGGTATTATAGTAAAGAGCATTATGATGTTATAAAAAGGAATTAAGGATGAATACAATCAAAATTATTTACATACAACGATGAACGAAAGAAAAATTTGCTCTACTTTGTGTATGAAAAACATTTATTTGAAAGATAGATTTTAAAGACAAGCAGCCATTAAACCAGCAACATTTTCAAAGTCTATTTTTTCTGTAATATTCTTTGTCTTTATGTTTTCATCTTGATTGGCGATAAAGATAATCGTTTTACTCTCTTCCTTCCATCCATATTTTTTCACCCAATGTTTCAGGGTATTATCTGAAATTAAATTTGTACAAAATGATCCACTGATTTATGTCACTTTTATTCTTTGTGAAAATAGATATTACCATCAACACCGCCAAGTAGTTGTGCCAGTAGACTTTTATCTATGGTCTGGAATGTTATTCCTACTACATGGCAAACAAACTTCCTTATCGAGTCTTGGAATCCTACAATCCTGTCACAAAGTTCAGACATTGAAAAGACTCTGTCCCAAAAATGCTGAAAGTCACACTGCTCTAAAATGTCTCCTAGGTACATAATTTCACTAATGGGACTTTCTTGCATCTGTAAAAAAATTAAATTTATTTAAATATATAATAATTATATATTTTTTATGTATTAAATAATTTTGTAAAAACACTGATTTTTAACTGATGTAATGCAACAAGTACTTCCAATATGTGCACATTATAGGACAAATTGTGTTAATTATTATACTTATTTATATTTATAGCAGTCATACCTATTTAATATTGTATAAATAAATATGACAGCTGTTCTTCAATATGTAAGAAAGAGATGATATTGTAAATATATCTATAAGTAAATAACTTACGATTCTTTCACTGAGGAGACATTTGCAAAGAACAAAGTCGGTGTGTGGAAGATTTGTTAGGGCTTTTAATAATATCTGACAAGTAATATCCATATTGAATCTATGTGGATTCAATTGATAAAGTTTTAAAACTGCTAGATTAGCTTCCAAGTCATATGCATTTTCCCTTGATTGTATCTCAACATATTTTTCCAAAGTTGCTAAATGATCTGGATTATACCTGGAATTATATTTGTTTTGCTTCATTCATATAAAATATTATAATTGACGTACAATCATATCTAGCATATGTGAGTAAAAGTAATTCAATAAGGTATTTAATAAAAGAAAATTAACTTTTAATTTCAATTTTTTCTAAATGATCAATACATGATAACTGTTACTATATACATATTTTAATATATCTGTACTCATTATAAAAAACACATAGGTATGTTAAATAATTTGACAAGCTGTACGCACCTTTCAATGCCTTTCAGCATACCAGCCACGGTTTGCCTCATTGCTTCTGCCATTTTAATAATTTAGGCTTCTCAAACTTCACGTTACGATTAAATACAAGCAGATTATTGCTTTAATTAATCTACAATGTATAATATGGTTTTGGGTTAGGAGATGGTCACGCTGTGACAGAACATGCAAGGTTGCCAAATTCGACATGTGCAGATACCAACTTCTTGTAAGTCTGGTATAGAAAATAAATAAAATTGTTACTAGAATGTAATTAAATTAATATTCTGTATTCACAATTGCTCAATATGATGTTTCCGATTGATATTTGATTGTACACTGTTTTGTATTGTATTTACAGTAATGGATTTTATTCATTCTCACATGCAGGTCGTAGCTTGATTCGTTAGCGAGGGTCAATATAGACAGCTTTTTGGCTCTCATTGACGAACGATTCATTGCTGAGATAGGAACCACTGTGGATTGGATTTCTAGTAAAAAAAGTGGGGATGTACATGCTAGCTTAGGGGAAATGAGAGTAGTGCAAGAATAGGTCTCATTACTAAGTTGCGTGATCGCGCGAACATGTTTATAAATGGGCCCCTTTGGTTATGCAAATTATAAACTTAGTTGATGCCGACAGGAGGGAAATTCTAATATAAATACAAATTTAAATCGTATATTTATATAGAGATACAGTATCGGCTGAGAGGAATAACTGAGAATATATAAGGAGATAATAAGAGAGTTCCCACGAAATTCTTCGTTGAGCCTTTTTTTATTTAGCGAGACTAATCGAGGAATGTAGAGAAAGTCACGTAGCCTCTCGTAAGATCCTCTCCAATTTCACATGAACTAGACGAGTCACAATACAATCCCGGATCTCTCAAGTACAGGACGTCGTAAATCTTTAGACAAGGACTTCCCGGAACTCTGTATGACCTCTCTCTCTCACTCAGTCCTCGAGCCGAAATCTTCGCACGCGGCACACCCCCACACCGTTCGTTTCGGCGGGCTTTTTACCCTTGCGAGCTCGACTACTGCGCACGCGCTCCGTCGAACCACCAATCTGCAACCGGAAGACGAGCCATCCGACGAATCAGCATCCAGCTAAAGGACCCCAATTTTCCTATTGGACAAGGGAGGAAAAACGCAGGAAGAAAACTCGATTCCTCGGGAAAATACGGGCAGACTTTATTTTGAAGGTTTGGAGGTAACATCGTTATCCAGGAAATAGAGTTTTAAAGACGATTTTCGTGTAACTAGTTAATTTTTACAAGTTCTACACAAGCAGAACACTTTTGTGTTCCACGGGCATCCGAACCAGCCAAACTTCCCCAAATCAAACCCAAAGCTACGCAACAACTGTGTACTGACTGTGACGTATGCCACTAGAAGCAGCACATGCACCATCTACAGTCTAGTTCCTAGTTTCTAATAAAGTCTACATCAGTCTAATGCAGAACTCCCCACGTGTAAGATCGTTTTTCAATCATCGCCGTTCCTCCATCGATCCCTAGTTCTCGGAGATCCTACATTACGAGAACAGAACACCGTGGAAATTCGCCACATGACAAAGACCTTTACCGCCATCTATGAATTCATGATAGGTAATAGCGACTGTAGTGATGACATGATAACGCTAGTTGTATCTCAAATGTTTGAAACAAACTTCATTAATGATCGGATTTGAAGTAGAAGAAATTAGAGTCTGCTACATTTAAATCTGGCATACACGTTGATTGAGAAACATTTGTTGAGAAACAAATTCTTGATTTACATTAAAAAATTTGTAGTAGCACATTGTTACATTAACGTATCCATGTTTCTGTTCACCATATTTTCTTCTCTGAAAGTTCTCGGTGATTTATACAGACTTTCGAACTATTAAAGTTACTCTTCAATACGTCATTTCGCAATTAACGAGAAAGATATTAATTATAACAACGGTTTGTTGAATTATATTACTCCTTTTCAACTATCACACATTTGACATTTCTGGCATGAATGAAATGACATTTCATGACATTTCTCATTTTAAAAAAAATCATATCGAATGTTTTAAAAACTGTAATGATTTTCAACACTTTATCTACCAGATATCGTGTTTATTCAATAGTAGCTTAACAGCATTTTCTCAATAGAAATCCTAAAAATTTCGAAAAGTAAAGAAATTATTAGACTATGAAGTTACTGTCATTATCGAAAAACTATTATCGTTAAAAAATCTCCTAGGATATAAAATTACATTGTGAAGCCAGAAGACAAAAATACCCAACAAATAATAGAACGATGTAAAAACGGCTAAAGATTCAACTAGACCATCGGCTTGATAATAAGTAAACTTGATAGAGGAAAATGACGAGAAAGAAACACACGGACATTCTGCGTTCAAGGTATTGAAGTGGTGTTAAAAACGGATTAGACAGTTGAAGGATTAAAGTGACCGACAAAATCAAAGATGGTACGACTCGTAAAAAAGATTTGACCCGCAAAACGATTCTTAACGTGGTTCCCGCGCCACTTCCCGCACATCCTCTAGTCATTGGGGATGCTCCCCTCTGCCGTTGCTGCCCGTTAACGAGCAATCAAACTTATGTGTGCGCGCGCGAGCTCGTGCGCAAGGTATAGAAATTAGTCTCACCAAAAATTACCTGTTTTACAAAAATGTGAAAAACAAATGGAGAGCCCTTAATCGCGTTTTCGATCGATCGCGACCAACCGAAGCTGAAGATCGAACTTTTCGAATTTATCGGCTGGAGAGCTTCCGGACGTTACTTCCGGTTGCGTGATAGCGCAATCAGAAGATACATTTCTAGTGAGTATCTTCATCTTTTCAGACATTTTTCTATGCTGCTGGATCGACCCAACAACTAGTTTCTATCTATAGTATATGCTTTGGGGATTTGTGTGAGTTAATGTCGATCATCCTGATGATCTATATTACAGTGTGTACCCAGAACGGATGTAGCGATAGATCGGTGTCACGTGAACCCTCCGGATATACTAGCTTCCTAGTCTTGCTCACCTACTTTAACGTGCTCTTCCATTTCGTCGGAAAGTATAGAAATTTGGTACGTGCGAAGAACAGATTCCGCTAACGATGATTATCAGTAGCGAAATTAGACTTTGTCAATTATTTAGCGTTTGCTATTGATAAAGAAACTACACTTGTTTCATTGTTCCACGTACATTGCAGAGTTTCGCTCGCGGATATATTCGATTAAACTTTTATGAATGAAAATTAGCGATCAACTTTGCTATCAGTATTTTACGTTAAAATACGAAAATGGCTGCTCACAATGTACGAACCACCTTGACTACAGAAATCAATTCGCATTCAAACAGATCATATATTACTATCAAATTCGAAGTAAAGTGAAAGTAAACATCAATTTCATCTAGATTTTAGATCTAAATGATTAACCGGTTTTTATATGTACAATACTGTTTAATACTTTAAGAAATTGTATTCAAACAATAGATCATCTATGCAGAACCACATTTTTATAGATGAATGGAAAAATTATTTTGTATTTTATTACCTTTCGTCTATTCAAGCAATTATTGCATTAAATCAATCCTTACATGCAATATAAATTCTTTTGATTACTTAAGCGCATGTTTATATAGATTTTCTGGTTCATATATACGTTTTTACAAAGAGCTTTACTGCGTACAACATTATTGCACAAGTCGGAGAGTTCAGCTAATTAACGAGTGAAGTAAGAGTGTCCATTATTAATATCTAAATAAATGAATCATATTTATATGAATGACATATGGCAATCGTTTGGATGCAGAAGATGCTGTGCTGAATATTCAACTGATTTAGTACAAAAAAGTTGCTAATGTCAACAGCACATCTCAAATAATACCATTGTACACCATTTCGCACGACAGAGATGCAATATTTTCGCTAAGATCGGACTTTGCAAAACGTTTCCTTCGTTCCTGATTATTAGATAATCAACATTTTCTCGACTAGCAGCACTTTCGCATGAAACGGGGGATTTACTGAAGACTCTCAAGGCACGAAAGCAATTATCGGGTTGTGCAAGACCCAGTGATTCCCGCGCGCAACCGTGTAAAAATAAAAACATGTACGGGCGTGCATGTATCGGAACATTGACAATAAAGAGCACAGCAGCCAGGATAGCCGTCAACTTGATGATGATATACTGCTGCGATCTTGGTGACCCTCTTCCTCCTTGTTTTCCTCGTCCCCTCTTACTCAGCGGAGCGGGCGGGCGCGCGCGCGTGTTTGCGCGAGCGCTTGGCCCGGCTGCAAGTGACCGCGCGCGGAATAAACGCGTGACACCGATGTAAACGGCAAGGGTGGACCGGGGGCAAAAAAGGAAAAGGGGGATCCCCCGATTTCGTACCCCCAATATTTCAGCTAGTTCGCCGTCGAAAGCGAACTCCCGATTCCAGTTCTGAGCGAGCCGACCGAGCACTCGCATCGTCTTTCGGAGACGCGTCTCAAAATAGGCATCGAAAGTTAACAGAAAACATCAGAAACAGGAATCAAGCTTCCACCAAGGCGAGAGACAGGAGACGTTCCTCATAACTGGAATCGTTTTCGCACAGGAACTCATCGAAACATAAAAGCGCAGATTCCTTTCCGGGGGAAAACGTGATCGATGATCGTATCGCGACTAACACCACCAGGATCAAGAGAAGTCAATTCTTGATCCATCCTTGTCGCTGGAGCGGAGAGTTTCACGAGTCCAGGAAACTTCGTTTCCGGAAATGCCGCCCATTTGAACTCGCTCGAGCTGTTGCGCGAAGGATCAAGAGTGCGCCAGTGACAGTGCGTAGAATTCTCGCCGGGAAAGTTCCGAATTAATCATTTCTTTCGTGCGACTATTTATCCTACGCATAAGTTTTCTGTCTGTATCAGAAAGAATTGTCTTACTGCCGGAAATTCGCGAGAAACCAACTGAACTATAAGAGGAGGAAGGAGGGGGAGAAAAGGAAGAAGGAAAATATTAGAAGAGATCGTGCTACCGGGAATCTCTGCTACTTGAAAGACAGTGTCCTCAGATCGAAGATTGTTTTGAAACAGGTTCGTATGCGATTTAAAGCGTAGAGTATAGAACCGTAGAAAGTATCGTAACATGTGCGACAACATTGTTGATTCTTCGAAGATAATTCGGTATGCGATCGAATATCCATTGTTCCGTGCGAAATTTTGGGAGTTGTAATTAGAGCCAGCGGAGGAATTTAAGATTACAGCTATGTCGGTTACGCGGAACATCGCGTTCTCGTTTAATTAAAATATAGCTGTTTTTTATGAGCGTGGAAGAGGAAGAGGGAGCCGAGCAATAGATCGGCCGCGAAGGGGCCGGGGAAGGATGAAGCTTTGGGGGAACGGGCTCGGGATATTCATCGTAGGGTTCCCCAGCCGGACATTCGTATTTAACCGTGTTGCATCGATGTTACTTTTGCGCCTTAATTCTTTCTTATTGGTATAAACGTGGTGTATGCCGGTCATCGCGCTGTCTTCTGGTCTCTTATCGTAGAACCGGAAGCGCTGTTGCTCGCCATTGTTCCGAGCGGGATTTCGTGAGCGCATACGAAATTGAACTTTACCACTTTATCCGATCGTTTGTCAAGATATTCAATAGTTTTCATTTCATCCATTGTTCATATTTGCACCGATCGTACAAAGAAACGGATACAATATTTGATGAACTTAACCTTGTAAAAGAGTATAGGAAATATTTTTCAATACTGCGGGGTGTATTCAAATTAAAGGAAGATGTTGAAGCGTCAAGTGAAATGGTGCGCAATAATTTTGATGTTGCTCGTGTTGCACATTGGCGTACTGTTCTTATTTAATTTATTAAATGGGAGTAAGAAATAAATCTTGCGTTATTTTCTTCGTCTAAACGAGGTAAGAGGGTGCAACCATTTGAACCTTGTATGACCGACACAGATTCGTGAAATCTCCTGAATAGAAAGGTTAGTTACAGATTTATTCTCGTAGAAAACGTTTTCATTTGTCAATAGATTAGGATTCTAATTCAAAGCCATATCTTTTACTTTATTTCTATCGACGAACTAAATACTGTAATGCTATTAGACCACTATTGAAAAATTCCATACGATTGAACTTGACTTTACATAATTTACATCCGTAATCATAAGGAAACAAAGTACGCGGAATTTATATTGTCGCTCTACCCTTTGTGAAAAGTTTTTATTTCTTAACGATTGGGGTTGAACAGATGAAAACTTATTTTTTAATATTAAATCTTATTTGCTTATTCGGTTGTTTTGAAATTAACATTTGCTTACCACTTTCTTATTACAATAACAAATTGAGGATATTTCGTCAAAATCAACGGGCTATAAGTTGATATTCTTATATCAATTATAGCAATTGGTTTATTTGGCAATGTGAATCTTTTCTTCTCATGTCAGAGGCAGCAGGATAATTCTTCGTCCTGATTTCAAGTTGTCTGGTATTCTTCAATATTTAAGGGTAATAATCTTCCGCAGATTTTCCACGTGATGAGACCCGAGTTACATCCGGCATCAGAACAAGAACTCGGTCGAATCGTTTACCAAAAATTGCATCCTTCGCAAGAACCTTGAGAGAATGACGAACAGCATCTCGTAAAAATTTTCAATATGCTAGAAACAAGTCTTGCTCGATCTTTTGCAGCTGAATCAAAATTATTAGATAACAAATCAATTTGTTAAATCTTTTTTATGAAAGAATAATTTTGCAGTTAACACTGACCATAGTATTGTCCCGTATGATCAGATGAAATAATTTTAAAAAATCTTAAAAACGGTTCATCACCTATTTAGAAATGTTTTTTAATTGTAAGAAAAACTAAAAAATTGTGAAAAATGCAGTATACGGATAACGTGTATTATTGTCGACAGAAGCTTTGTTATGTATTCGCGGTAGTTGCGCGAGGTGTGGAGGAACACGCGAGAAAGGAAATCGGAAGCGACGGAACTTCTTCAAGGTCAGGTGACGGAGATCTAATACAAAATGACGGAGGCATCGAGAGAACCGGAACTTGGGGATCCTGAAAACCCTGACAAAACCGCGTTAAATTTGACGTCCAGCAAACAGAAGCCACTACCAGAACGTGGCACATGGAGTACCAAATTAGATTTTATTTTGAGCGTGGTAATGTTTCAAATATCATCATGTTCCTACCTGTCTGAATGATATTCGGATCAATAATTAATTGATCTCTGTATTCTAAAGGTTGGTTTAGCGATCGGTTTGGGAAACGTCTGGAGATTTCCGTATCTCTGTTACAAGAATGGCGGTGGCGCTTTTTTAATACCATACTTCTTGACACTGGTTCTCGCTGGAATCCCAATGTTCTTCATGGAGCTAGCCCTTGGCCAAATGCTTACCGTCGGTGGCCTCGGAGTTTTCAAGATAGCGCCGCTTTTCAAAGGCATCGGTTATGCCGCCGCTGTCATGTCCTGCTGGATGAACGTCTATTACATTGTCATCCTTGCTTGGGCAATATTCTACTTCTTCATGTCCATGCGAAGTGGTACGTTTCGTTGTTCAACCGGTATTCATACGAAACAGAAAGTAACGCGCGGTAGCAATCGTGTTCAAAAAATTCTCGCATGCGATAATTTGGAAAACTGAAACAGAGCTAGCCTGGGGAAGCTGCAACAATTCCTGGAATACGAAGTACTGTGTGAATCCTTACGACAGGGACTCGTTGCCCTGCTGGGGCAAAGCGACCAGACATCATAAGGCCGTCAGCATTGTCCAGATATGTACTGTAAATGGCGTTAACATGACGGTTACGGACCTCACTGATCCTGTGAAAGAGTTTTGGGAGTAAGTACCTGATCTGATTCAAGAAACTCAATCAAAAGATGATTTTGCACGTGTGTTTTTTTTCAGGCGACGGGCGCTTCAAATTAGCGATGGTATAGAGCATGTGGGCAATATTCGTTGGGAACTGGCCGGTACCTTACTTTTGGTCTGGATCCTCTGTTACTTCTGTATTTGGAAGGGTGTTAAGTGGACCGGGAAAGTCGTTTACTTCACCTCGCTTTTCCCGTACGTCTTATTAACGATTCTTTTGATTCGTGGGATCACGTTACCAGGTGCCATGGAGGGTATTCGATTCTACATTAGTCCGAACCTCTCGAAATTAAAAGAGTCGGAGGTAAATGTGTAAGAGGTTTATAGAAATTCAGCAAACTCATTAAGAACGGCTTACGAATTAATCGAACGTGTCTGTAAATATTTATTGTATTTTTTAGGTCTGGATAGACGCGGTCACCCAAATCTTCTTCTCTTATGGCCTAGGTTTGGGCACGTTGGTAGCTCTTGGTAGTTACAATAAGTTCACGAATAACGTCTACAAGGATGCTTTGATAGTGTGTTCGGTGAATTCGTCGACCAGCATGTTCGCTGGTTTCGTGATATTCTCCGTAGTGGGCTTCATGGCCCACGAGCAGCAAAAACCGGTTGCAGAGGTTGCCGCTTCCGGTCCGGGATTGGCCTTCTTGGCTTATCCTTCAGCAGTTCTTCAGCTTCCGGGAGCGCCATTGTGGTCGTGCTTGTTCTTTTTCATGCTTTTACTTATCGGCTTGGATTCGCAGTTTTGTACCATGGAAGGATTCGTTACTGCCATGGTAAGCTATATATTTAGCACGGGCTTTTCGTTGTAAATAAATACTTGTACTAATTTTTGTAAATTTGTTCATTCAAGGTTGATGAGTGGCCACAGTTGCTTCGACGACGCAAGGAAATTTTTATAGCAATCGTCTGCGTGCTATCTTACATTATAGGACTCTCCTGTATATCCCAAGGTGGTATGTACGTCTTTCAGATCCTCGATTCATACGCCGTTTCCGGATTTTGTCTTCTATTCTTAATCTTCTTCGAGTGCATCTCGATAAGCTGGGCTTTTGGCGTCGATCGATTTTACGACGCTATCAGAGATATGATTGGGTATTATCCCCTAATGTGGTGGAAACTTTGTTGGACGTTCACCACTCCCTTGATCTGTGTAGTAAGTTAATATTTCAGTGATACATTTCTAAACAATCTTTAAAGACATTGTTCTGAGTATCTCAAATATAATAATACGTATTCGTACTTTTTCTTTGTAAGATTTAATAAAACTTTCAATGTTAAACTTTGTCATTCAGGGAGTCTTCATCTTTAATTTGGTACAATGGACACCTGTGAAGTATTTAGATTACGAATATCCATGGTGGTCCCATGTCCTCGGCTGGATGACGGCCTTATCATCCATGCTGTGTATACCTGGTTATATGCTCTACGCCTGGAAGACAACGCCAGGAGACGTCTTAACGGTAAATTGCGAATTATACACCATTGTTCTACCTTTCGGTCAATATTCGAACTAACAACTGATAACTGATATCACTATTTTATTTCATTTAAGAAATTCAAACTGTTGGTACGAATAGAAGATGACGTAGCAAGTCTGCGAATGAAAATGGGCCAACCGTCCCTTGAATTGACACCCCTTTAACTGCCGCCGACCTTCCCCAACTTCGAAAGGAATCAATCGTTTTGGTCTTTACTATCTCTTCCTGACTATCATTAATTTAACGAGCTAACCAACGTAACAGCGTCATCTTTATGCTATCACTTCCCGTGTAATTCCTCGTAGGAGCGTCGTTTTTCGTTGACGGAAGGTGTGGACGTTCTTATATTTTGCGATGCGAGCAATAATCGTATTATTGTATTGTTCTTTTTCCCTTTTGTATCATTACCAATTGACTAGGTAATTGTTAGGTCGTGGTTCGCAGGATAGGATGTTCTTGTTAAAAGAAAAAAATCTACAAAACGATTAAAGTGTTCAGAAATCGCATCTAGTATATTAACGTAAGTGTATCGTTAATTGTATTTATATAAGTACAAGAAATCCTCGGTGTACGCGAAGAGTTCGCAAACAGTTGTAATTATTATTATTATTATTACTGTTATTATTACTATTATTATTTATTATCAAACTACGGACATTTTGTCCAAGAACAGACTTTCATGATCTAGTTTTTTGAATTAGATTTCAAGTAACACGAAAACTCTTTTGAATTTTATTAAATTTGTTCACTGAGCTCTACTTTAAACAGTCACACGTGTTGTAATTGAATAAAATCCGCAGTCTAAATATCATTATCAATGTTTTTGTTAAAAGATAGTAAAATCTAAAAGTTATATCTCACGTAAGTCTGGTTGCATGTAGTTACTACACCTAACTTATTTTAGCGGTATCGGGTATGTACGATAAAAGAAATTAACTGCACATTTTGAATCTCGTTATAAAACATACATATTTGTGCTGCCATAATTCTCACTAGACTGCGGATCTTTATGAGAAATGGAATTTTCATTCATCAATTTCTGAAGACAAGCAATGTGATTCACTGCTCCTTTGGAAGTAAAAATAATTATTTAAAAAATTAGCGAAATATGTTTTCAAATTTTATTATTGCGCTTTGTATATGCAAATATGTTATAAACATATAAAATTCATAGTCTTATTTGTTATATTCGATCGTAGAATTGAACGATAAGCCGCGATGCTTTTTTCGTCTCACCTATCGATGTCGCGTCTTACACACAACTCTACAAAGATGTTCGTGCAAATGTGGAAATCGTAGACTTGTGTAGAAACGATACGGTAGTAGATATCCATTGTATTGTTAACAAGAAGTCATTATCGACCCGTATTAGATTGATCGATAAATATTTAAAATGTTTTTCGAACGAAACTCAACTGTATATTTAATTAAAAATTATTATTAGCCGCCTGAATAGCAGTTATTGAAAATACACATATCGAGAAAGAAAAATAGCAAAGAAAAATAGCAAAGAAAAATCTGTACGAGGAAATTTTTTTTGGTAAATAAAGATTATCATTAAAAATCTGTTTGCAGTTTTAAGTATAATATGTGGGAGAAGGCACAAAAATAATATATACGTTGTGTGAAGATTCTGTTGTATTATTTATTTTTAATAGTATAAAAAGTACAAAAAATATATGGAACAAGTAAAAACATATTGTCACAACGCAACTTTTATTATTGTTTATTTATGAGTATGTGATACTTCATTGATTGAATTTATATTGAGTGAAATTTAACATTTCAAATAACGATTTTAAATTTCGTGAACTTCAAGATGGCAGTGCTGCTAATCTAACGGGTGGATGATAATTAGAACATCAATAGCTTTCGTATCAGGTTTTCGACTTACACTGATGTCAAATTGCTTTCCACATGAATTTGACAAATAACTAAACTTCGAAGAATTAACTTTTCTATTTTATCGTCAACAGAAGTTTTTGGTAAAACTGATTATACCAGTGAACACATCAAGTTAATAACATGATAGAGAAAAATGAAGATAATACCGACAGCGATAGCAATCTTGACAGAAGGAAACTAATATCTGACAAGAAAACATTCTTGGAGAAACACTTTCTGAAGGTACATTTCTTCCGTTTCAGACGATTTTTTTAAATAATATTTTAGAAAGAAATAAGTACTTTAAGGTTAAGTTTTAATTCTTTACAATCAATTTTTAATCCTCAAGTACTGTTACCAAGATATGAATATTCTTGCAATGTTTTGTAAATTGTACAATTTGCTATTATAATTTTAAGGTTCAAAAGGAAATCAAAGTCTCCTTTGCACAACTGGCACAGACATTAAATGCTAGAGAAAAACAACTATTACGACAATCAGAAGCACTTTATAGACAACAAATATCTTTGACATTATTAAATCCTGAAATTCTTCCTCCATCTATAACAATATTAGATGATAGGAACACCCTTGAAGAACAAATTAAACAATTTGGAAGAATAGAACTAACAGGTTCTAATACAACAGTAATTACTGACTTAGAACCATATAAGATTCAGGAATATCAAGACATTACTAAAGATCATGTCAGCTTCGATAAATCTGTTAAAGGTTCAGAGGATATTTCTCCCAATGGTGATGTGGAAGATTTATCTACAGTAGACGACAGAAAGATAGAAAATATCACCAATGGTTTAAAAACTGTTAGCATAGAATATCTAACAGAAAATACCAGTAAGACATCTAATTTTCAAGTCAGACAATCTGAAGAAAATTTGAACCAATCTACAGAGATAAATCCAAATTTCAGAAACAATGATTTTAATTTTCAAAATGTTGTTACAGAACAACAAAGTGATGGCACAAGTGTCAGGAATTCTGGTAGAACTATTATGGAAGAGCAACAAAATTCTCATGGACTGCCAGAACAAGTTCAACAATGGTTAGATCAAATAGTTCTGGAAACAGAAACAGAGCCAACTATACATGAAGTAAAAAAGCACTTAAAATAACAATGACATGTCTGCAAAAAGTTTCAATTAGAGATGTAGAAATGATATTTGTTTAAGTGAACCATCATCCTACTATATATTTTTTCCATACATTTATTCTTAATTTTATTACAGACAACTATTAAATTATTTTAATTAAATAACTTATAATCTTACCTTTTAATGTGACTGTATTTATTTATTTGTTTATTAAGTCAACATATTAATTATAATGTATCCATATTAGTCAGAATTAATATTGCTTTTTATTACCAGTAAGTTTATAATAATAGTAACATTTGGAAAATTTAATTATAAAAACATTTTGAATTGTTAATTATGAATTTAATGTCCATAATATAAGAATTATTATTTATTGATGTTAATATGCACAAACAGTGATATTAAAATAATATAAGAAATATTAAGTATACCATAATATTGTGTATAGTATATTTTTTAATCCATTAATCAAAAATATAATATTAAATAACATTAATATTAGTTTTATAATTAATATGATTATCTTATAACGTTGTGGCAACTACCTCCGACACTCGCCAACAGATGGGTTCCTTTCCCGAAAGCTACCTGAGGCCGTCGCCGTTTGTATATATGTATACTACCGAAACCGTCCTATCCTTATCTCTATATCTAAAGCAGGGCCCGCTAGATACTAACGAGTCCTCTAGCGGGCCTAGGACCGAAATACGCTCTCATTCGTTTTCCTCGCTGCAGAACCCAAAAAGGTCCCAATCTTCGTGCGCTACAACGTATTTCTTTTACTTACCACTAATTACTACATTCTTAGCTTTTTATTCCTTTTTCAGACATTGGTGTTCATCAAAGATAAACAATCATTTACACTTTTCAAATAACAGACAAGACAGTAAAGCAAACATCTTATTTGTATGTTAGTTTGTTAATCCAATAAAAATTCCTTAACCCTTTATTGCCTGATGGTTTTTGTATTGTAAATACATCGATATGTATATGTCAGAGAATCAGTGTTAGCCAATTCTTTTGGGTTTTCATTAGATGTTTTAAGGTTTCTTTCGGTGCAATTTGATTTTTTCCGTATAATTCGGGAACATATTTTTTATAGCAATTAAAAAATGTAAATTTATAATTTTTAATTATTTTAAATTAATTTGTTCAAACAACTATTTAACTATAATAAACAATATTATGAAAATTCTTCAAGAGGAATTCAATCAAACTTGTTCTTCGACTTGATTCTTCTTCTCTATTTATTCTTTCGAAAAATTTCGCATTCAAGTGGAAAACGTTTAGAGTTTAGTAGAAAAAACGTTTTCGACTAAACGTACGTCTGAGTCTCTGGTAACAGTTTTCACAATAAAAGTAAAACTAAAACTTTACACCTTAACATCTATTTACAATGATTGATTATTCGATTGAACCGATACTACCGTCATGACGACTAGTCGATTGATTCGACATACATATATATATATATATATATATATTATATATAAATATATATGTATATATATATATATATATTTGTGTGTTTCTGTTTATTTATATACACAAGTTTTAATATTAATTATTATTCATTAAATAATTATATTTAATATTAACGTTCTTATAATTAAATGATTATTATGAAATGTTCTTGTGTTCCATATTCAATAAAAATTGCATGCACCTACGTTTATCTATTTATATCTGATATAGTTTAGTTTATATTTTACAAAGTTAATGAATAAATTAAATCATTAAAGGATTAATTATTGGTATATATTTGTACAGCAATAAAGGTTTTGAATTACTTTCTTTGGGGTTACTTGTGTTAAATTATTGGGTGATTCACTTTGATTATTGACAATTATTAGAAAAGATAATTCAGCACCTTTGTATAGTTTATTAGTTACTAAACAATTAAATAAAGTCAGATAACCACCACCTACTTTATGTACAGACGCCAGTGTGGTAGAGTCAATTGGGATTTTATGTCCAGCATTGGGATCTTTTTCTCCAGAGACCAATTCGGTAGCAAAACATCCGCAATTAAGGTTGAATATGGGTCATAAGGGAGGAAATGGGTTGTGAGCATGCCTCTCCAGGAACCTCAGGATTACATAATTAATCCATCATTCAAACGATACTTGATAAAAAACCCACTCCTCGAAGAAAGAAGGTATAAAAGCACTGTCTTTAGTAAAGATTACTGGTACACAGAGCTGTGAGAGGACTTGCTCGAACATTTCTAGTGCTTCTGGACAAGATGTTCCATTAGCCTTTAAGATAAAATATAAGTTATGTTTATACATATAATTTTGAAGTTTTAAGTAATATTAAATTGATAGAACCAAGTTTCTACGTGAACAATAAGCAATTACGAATGTATAAATTCTAGACAAGATGTTCCATTAGCCTTTAAGATAAAATATAAGTTATGTTTATACATATAATTTTGAAGTTTTAAGTAATATTAAACTGATAGAACCAAGTTTCTACGTGAACAATAAGCAATTACGAAAGTATAATTGAAGACTTAAACAGTTAGTATTTTGTGGCTGATAGAATACTTTGGAGTGATTTTTATTATTATCATTGAAAGGAATCGTATTAACGAGCAAACTAAATTTTAATGTACTTACATGGGTCATATATTTCCCAGACCGCTTTAAGACTTTCATTGAATGATTTAGAATAAGTTTAGTGAAATCCCATTCATCACCTTGTGGTGAAGTACTGATTGGTATATCTGTAAGATCTCCAAAAACATAATCGAATTGTTGGCCTCGTTCAATCATGTACTCTAAGGCTTTTGCACAATCTCCAACAATAATCTACAAATTTTTTATGCTCGTAAATATTTTTTTAACTTTTGCCTAAAAATATCGGTTAGCTAGTAAAATTTACCTCATAGTTTTCTCCCTTTCTTTTATCTAGACAGTCTCCACATACGCTCCTCATATGTTGACTGCAGGCATTTATAACAACATCATCAATCTGAAGATAGAATATCATTAACAGAATAATTTTATAATATTATGTTAAAGAAATTTACTATACCTTAAAAAGATAAGTAAACTTACTTCCAGCATTGTAACAAATTTTGGTTTCTCCTTAAGTAGTTCCCACAATAACCCTCCATCTCCTCCTCCTAAAATAACTATTTCTTTCCCTGCATAATCCTCTTTTCCACGCTGCATTAAAGTTTCTGTATAAATAAGATCTGCTTCAGAAATATCTGAAAATAAATAATACATTAATACAAAATTTATAACACTAATTCAATAATTCAGATCTTAAAATTCTATATTAGAAATTCTTAAATTTCGTATTTCTTACTTTGTAATTCATCAAGGACTAACAGGTTTCCTAGTGATTTTGAGTGAACGATTTGCACTTTTTGATATGGCGAACGTGCTTCGAAAACCAACTTGTCTATGTCGTATTCAAGTAGTCTATCATCTTAAAAGAAAAACAATTGTTCTATAAAAAGATTTTGTTGTATAGATTAAGTAATGCATAAGAAAGCATTTAATAGATACATGCAATGCAAAGCGCAAATATGTTAAAAGAATAAATAACTTTTTCTTATATACAATAAAGTGATTAGCAATCAAAATATCAAGGATTTGGGACTTTCAGGTGGATAGTACTAATCTATCTCATTATTTATAGTAATTATTATATATTTCTAATGTAGCATAAAATTAGAGGAACATGTAACTTCATTCAGTGGATAAATACAGCTGTAAAGTGGAAGGTTAGTATTAAAATTTACAATTCTTAAGAGTATTCAATACTTTGGAGTATATTTCTTATGTCACTTTCTGTATTTGTTGTTTTCTTAGGAAACCATTTATGTAGATACTGCAATGAAATTGGTGAAGAAAGTATAAACTATTGAAATGGCTTCCTTTAATGGGGGAAGGAAGTAAAAATGATAGTAGAATTTAAAAAAGGGGCATTAACAGTATTACTAACCGATATACAATTCTAATAAAATATATTGTTTTAAAGTGTTAAAGTAAAACTATTATCACTTTGATCACGTAGAAAATAATGAAAAGAATGTTTATAGTTCAACGAAATAAGCCATATATAATCGAAGAAATTATTCCAAAATAATTTTTGTCGGCGCACGATATAGTTTACAATTATGCGGACACATAACTCCGCTGGTTCCGTAAACAGAATAATAAATAAAAAACTCACCGGCGGTAGGAAAGTATCTCTCAAAAGGTCCACCGCGTTTAATTGGTGTAAGCATGTGCGAACGCGTAGAGGCCGCTGCCGCCTCCAACGCCATCTCCAATTCTCTGGTCAACTAAAGATGGCCGCGATAAGCGAACCGATAAATAAAAAAAAAAAACAGAAACTATCTTGTTAAACCAATCGTAACAACTCTTCTTTTACATATGCGTCATAAGGGTCATTTCAAATCCCTTGGCAGAAGAACCAAAAAAGAAACACCAGGGAAAAATACCGCGTAGATAGGAAACAAATTAATCAATTGGAGCTGTTTGCGTTTTAGAGTGCAACGAAAACGATTCGCACATTCATAAGGTGCTATAGATAGCTAAGTATGGGAACTAATTGGGGAAGCGGTTTCTACCTGATAGTGTCAGATAGAGGTCATATATGGTTCCTCGTCTTACTGGTGGCAGGCACTTACTGCGTTGGCTATTCAGAGCCATCGCAACGTCCGCTTCCAGGTATTGCCACTGCTACAAGGTCCTCTTTGTTACACGTGTTTCTTCCGTATATAGTAAACTTTCTACTTATTTCTATTGGTACTCATCAAACGATGATGATCTTTTACAACATATTTAACTTTGTGACTTTACTCTCTTAATCTAAAGACTGATGAATGAAAATCTCAAACGTTTTCAAGCAATACTCGTTATATGGATAAGTTTAAATGCTTGAAAGCATGTTTCAAATGGTCATTCTCATAATTTCTTAACAAATTAATATGTAACAAGATATACCTTGTACTGACCCCATATTTGAGAGATATCAAAGCCGATTTCATATCTAATACCCATGAGAGGCAATTAAATATTCTGAAGTTTGCAACTAGATATTGCAAAATAAAACGATTATGGTAATTAATATAAGCAACTATACCTCAAAGTTTAAGAGTGCATCTTCATCATCTTTTTTATAATACTCAATGTTAACAGTGATCAAGCCTTCAGTGTATCCGCGAACAGTGATTAGACT
This sequence comes from Augochlora pura, assembly GCF_028453695.1. Taxonomy (NCBI): domain Eukaryota; kingdom Metazoa; phylum Arthropoda; class Insecta; order Hymenoptera; family Halictidae; genus Augochlora; species Augochlora pura. The sequence continues at coordinate 17,444,346 of NC_135781.1, forward strand.
ACCTCTCGGACCCTCATAAAGGACTAAGAGACTTCCATCAAGATTTGGTTCAGTTAATGGCTTAAGTTCACCAAAATGTTCTTTAAGAACTTTAGCAATAGCTACTTTCAAATTGGAACGCTTCTGTATGTCTGCTATTACATTTGACGGCACTGTGAAATCCAAGAGTACAGTATGGGCAACCATTGTGTTTGAATCTGAAATAATTAATATCAATTATTAGTATAAAAAATTAATTATGACATATTTCCTAGAAGTAATGAAAACTAAGGTTATGTTGTACTACCGTAAGAAAGTACAGGTTAAATTGCCTTAATAGCTCTATGATAATAAAACCATTAATCACACAATGAACAAAATTGATAAATATTCATATTTTTAGGTAATAAATAACTTCTTAATATAAAGAAAATATTATAAACGATATTTCTTCTCTGTAAATATTTTAAATAAATTTATATTTAGTATAAGCTACCAAAAAAGTAAGATTTTAATACAGACCCATAGGAAATAATACCAAAGTTTAGGTATAACAAAATTATATAATATAACTCTGATTACAATTTAATGTTATCAAAATTAAAGAATGGTGTTTATTAAATAAAATTTATTTTGTTCCACAATATCGTAAACACTTATAAATTTTGATAACACAAATTAATCTAAATGATTATGAATACTAATGAAAACAACAATTATACTCACAGATTAGATCGTTGTAATTTTCAATTATGAGAAGATTGATTCGTTATCGTTATATAAAAATGTTTCTGTGGCACAGATCAGTGTGTACAAATGCGTGTACGTATCAATACTGCCAATCACTTACAGTAAAATGTTTCCAAATCGTACAAGATTTACATTGTTGCGGTCTGGATTGTTTGATGTGGGGAATTCGATGTGGTTCGGATGCCCGTGGAACGCAGAACCGCTCTGCTCGTGAAAGGTTGTAGAGAGATGTACAAACTCTGATAACTTTGAGCAAAAGGTACTTTATTTGTAGAGCTCTAAGATGTACTTTCTTTGACTGTTGAATTAAATCTGAAGTTTTCCAAGGAGTTCTGCATTTTCTTCCAGCTTCTTTTCCTTCCTTCCTTCTTAGCCAATAGGAAAATTAACTGGGCACTGATGAATTCGCTGGATGTTGATTTGTGGGGCGGTCCGTCTTCCGGATGCAGCTCGAAGGTGGTTGGTGGTTCGACGGTGCGCATGCAGGCGGGAGTGCGCGGAAGTCGAGCGCGCAGAGGTAAAAAGCCCGCCGAAACGAACGGTGTGGGGGTGTGCCGCGTGCGAAGATTTCGGCTCGAGGACTGAGTGAGAGAGAGAGGTCATACAGAGTTCCGGGAAGTCCTTGTCTAAAGATTTACGACGTCCTGTACTTGAGAGATCCGGGATTGTATTGTGACTCGTCTAGTTCATGTGAAATTGGAGAGGATCTTACGAGAGGCTACGTGACTTTCTCTACATTCCTCGATTAGTCTCGCTAAATAAAAAAAGGCTCAACGAAGAATTTCGTGGGAACTCTCTCATTATCTCCTTACATATTCTCAGTTATTCCTCTCGGCCGATACTGTATCTCTATATAAATATACGATATAAATCTGTATTTACATTCGAACTTCCCTCCTGTCGCCATTAATTGAAAGCGTTAAGTTTAATAGCGCGGTCGTAATATAAACTAGTGACTATGTTCGCGTCGCTCATGAAACGTGATAACGTAATAGGCGCGCGATGTCTACCAGGTGGATATTATTGTGGCGTATGCCACTAGAAGCAGCACATGCGCCATCTACAATCTAGTTCCTAGTTACTAATAAAGTCGACACCCGAGTCTAATGCAGAACTCCCCACGTGTAAGATCGTATCCAAAAAAAGAGTAAAATATATTGAGGTTATACGAGCACGTGTTTTTCAATCATCGCTGTTCCTTCATCGATCCCTAGTTCTCAGAGATCCTACATTACGAAAACAAAACACCGTGAAAATCCGCCACATTATAATTCTGAACTACGATGACGACGCAATGTGTATCAAATCTTTCCAAATTATTATATGCTTATGTATACATACACTTTATATAGTAAATAAGAGAACATCAATAATTTTTGTAGATGAAATTAAATTATTTTTAACTTTAGGTTAATATATCTCAGAAATGGCAAAAAATAGTAGAGATTAAAATAGTTTAATTAGTAAAATTGTTGTGTTTCGAATTACAACGAAAAAGTTTAAAATAATAGTATTTCGTATGTAATTTTTGTGCAGCAGAAAAAGTCGTATAAAACTGTTTCATACTTCTAAGAGATCGCTAAATAATCAACAATGCAAAGCGCTAAAAATGATTTGAGAAAAATTATGTAAATTTTATAAAATGCAATTAAACACAATTAATTACCACTTAATAAGTCAGAAATTACTTTAGTCATCTTGTATAGTACAAAAACATGTTAATCTTAATGAAAATATAGTATTTTAATCGCTAGCATTATCGCCTTGATTGTCGTCTTCTCTTCCGCTTTCCGAACCACTTGCGGAATTCGACTCTTCATCTGAATCTTTTAGAACTTTTCCTTTAATGTTTTTCTTCGGTCTAAGAGCTTCGAAATCTGAACCCTCTTCATCCGATGAATATATATTTGATGCTAAAAATGTAAAGATGTAATTATTATTTCCTATTTGTTTAGATTAAGTATTGTCGTAGGCAATGTATCTCATTGTAACGTACCTTTTACGGGAGCATTCATTCCCTTCTTATATTTATTCTTAATTGCTGCCAAAGAAATGGCTCCTTCATCATCTGAACCATCGTCATGATAGGTATCAGCACCATAACCACCAACAGATCTTGCAGTACTTCTGCTACCTGTAGTACTCTTTTTGGTCTTGCTTTGAACTCTCATTGCTATACGTAATTTTTCTTCTTCTTTCTACAAATTATAACAGTATTTCATACAATTATGTTACTACACAATAATACTGATTTGAATATTTTGAAGACATAATTGAGTTAATTAAATTAAACTTACCTTAATCATTTCATATCTATTCTGATCTGGGTTAGTTCCTACTTGTGATAATACTTTTATACCAGAAGTCTTTTGTGATCTATCAGCAAGAGACATTGTCATCTTTCTATGAGTGAAAGATTCTGTAGAATGTGGTCGGAATGTCAATTTAGTTCTAAAAACTGCCTGACCTTGGAGACCAGTTCCTTGACGAATATACAGGTGATTGTGATCACCTTGAAGTGGTTGCTTGTACACATCAAAAATCTCGGAACCAAGATGTAAAGACATGCTACCATCAGACCATTTCACAAACCTAGCATTGCTTTCTTTAATAACTTTACCACTTTCATCAAAGATCTCTTTCCACCGAAGAGTGTTTTCCACCTTCAATTTTAATCTAGCACGACCTTCTTCATCCAAAGTTTCCTCTTCATCGATCTCATCTTCATATGTTTCTGTATCAAATGGCCGCGTTTCTACTGAAAGGAAGTTTGGAAGCTTTACAAAATGTATTTCACGACCTAAATCTGTTGTAATTTTTGGAATCTCTACATCAATTCTAGTTTCTGGAGGAGGCTCAGGTTCTTCTTCTTTTTCCTTATCTCCATCCTGAAAAAGTTACGGTATGGTAATTGAAAATTAATTCCTTGTTTATACCAAATTAGTGTTAATACGTTCGCGGACGTGGATGCTATAACATTCATTTTCATTGTGATGTAAAATAACATGAATGCTATAACATTCAAATTTATAAGCCACATAATCGTACATTTAATTCTATATTATTTATTTTTTGATATTTCTATGCATTTTAATTTGACCTATATTGACGTAGATATTACAGAATTTAATGTACACAACTGTTAGCATTTGATATTCTGAACATTCTGAATAAACTACGATTATTTTAAGAATAAATCTGTCTATTTCTGCAGCTCATTAACCCTTAGGGCTCTATGGACGCATATATGCGTTTGGCGAAAGTCGCCGTTGTGGCCGATGGACGCAGATATGCATTTACTCTAAGTCATCGGCTTGGCCTAAGGGCGCATATATGCGTCTGTTCTTAAATGCTCAGTTCAGTCTAACATAAAAGTATTCCGTCCCCAGCTACCGTCAGCGCTAGCCAGGCGCCGTCCCTACGGACCGTTTCGGCCGGGAGTATTTAAAGCCCTAAGGGTTAAACTTTGTACCGTTTGCGAACGTGTTAATGTATTATTGTTTATTATACATACATCCTCAATAACCCCTTGACTTGGACCTTCGCCACCACTGTCAGATCTATCACGACTTCTACTTCTGCTTCTACTCCTACTTCTACTTTTGCTTCTGCTTTTGCTTCTGCTTTTACTTCTACTTCTACTTTTACTACGACTTTTTTCTCTCTTTTCCTCTTCCTTGTCTTTCTCGTCATCTGTACTAATATCACTAGCATCTCCAAAAAGTGCATCTGCTGTTGGTGCTACAGTTCCTTTTTCTGCAAGTTCACTTTCTGAATCAGAATCTATTAATGGCTTTACTCTCTTTATGGCATCATCCTGTTCTGATACGGAGTCACTGTTATCATCTTTTTGAGCTGGACTACCTTCCCCATCACTGTCATTTGATTTTGTACTCCCTATAGTACAAGGAATATAATATTTTGGTATACTAATTGAAATTAATTAAATTTTCTCTCGTCACAAACCTCTTATTTTTAAGGATTTTTCAGATTCATTATCCTCTTTATTGTCTTCAGGGCTATCATGTTTATCAGAATCTGCTGGTTTATTTTCTTTAGGACCAGGAGAATTCAAATTCCTGAAATTTTAGATTAATAAGGAATGATAATAGGAAAAGTTAACAAAACACTATTTACTGACTCTGTGGATTTTGGACTTTCCGATCTTCTTTCATGTGGAGAACCTGATCTTGATCTTTGTGAGTCACTGTTATTAGACGCAACTGATTTTGGAGTACCACTTCTAGATCTCTGTGAACCAGATTTTTCACTTCTTACAGATCCAACACTCGAGTGCCTGGAATCTGACCTAGTTGGAGAGGGACTTTTGGAGTTTTGTTTAGAATCAGCTTTTTCTTCTGCAGATTGGCTACTTGATCTAGAGGACCTTCCACTAACATTTGACACCCCTGATCTTGCTTCATTTTCATCATCAGTATTTCTTTCATGACCAGAATTTGCTGCATTAGATGGTGAACCACTACGACTTGATCTAGAAGACCCTGATTGATTATCTGATTCTGAACCTTAAACATTATTAAAATCAGTTTTAAGTAAATTTTAGAGTATAATATAGTATACTGTTGCAAAGATTCTGTATTTGATAAAAATTAAATACATATTTGAAATAAAATTATTAATTTTTTACCAGAATCGCTTGAGTCACGTAAGTATCCTCTTGTTGGAGACATTTCTTTTCTTCTTTCTCAAGGAGAAGTAGTTTTTAAAACTAACTTACCAAAACCATTCAGAATTCTTTAGGCATTCAATAGATTGAAAAATAATTTCATGCATTACATACTACATATAGTAATACCACAAGTTGTTTCAGGATTTACGCGATTTTTCTGCCTCCTATAGTTTTTGTAATCGTCCCCACTATTTCACTGCACATCCAATCCACAGTGAATTCTATCATAGCATTAAATCGTCAGTCAATCAGAGCTAAGCAATTTCTACTCTTATTCTCGCTAACGGAACACGTTACAGAACGTACGAAAATTGTCGAAGTACTTATATTTCTCCTTACGGCGAATCACGCTCTTCCCTAGCTAACAATTAAGTGTACAATTTAGATACACGGTTGTCATGAATTTCCTCAAATGTCATGTAAATGTAACCCTGACTTCACGGATGAGCAGTTTAGTAACTAGTCATTAGCATAGTTAGTTGTAAGCCCTTAGGTTAAGTTAGTTGTATTCTACCCTTAAGAGAAAGCGCCGCCGACGTGGGTGTTTAAAGAAGCAAAAAATATTAATTCATTCTTCCTACATCCGCCCACGCATCAAGACGCAGTAAAGCCTGTTTCATACTCCGACCTCGTGTCCAGTTATTTCCGCGTGTGCGCACTGAACCACAGTTGAGAATAATCTCACACGACATGACGTGACCAATCACATACGTAAGAACATCTCTGTGGCGAATGTAAATAATTAACGTTTCCTACTTTATCGACACTTTTTAATGTTGATTACATTTATGAATTACACTAATGAAGTTTTTGCCACCTTGTAAATATTAATTCATTTATTATTATTTCCTACCAATGAGTAATTCAGTGATAATATGAATCTTCTTAGAGAGAACACGTATATACTGAATAAGAATAATTAATTTATTAGTTTAATAATTTTATATCAAATACTCGATTAAATTATAAGCGTTGAGTGGGAATATTTGAATTATATAGTTTACTTATATTAAACCTCTACGTCCCTAAAAACCTTGCTATTCTCTACCCTTACTCTGCTGAACTAGTTAACCCTGACGCCGCATTTAGAGTTGAGCGGCATTCGACGAATTTCGCGGTAACGGCATTTATATACAAGGCTCTTTGGCCGAACAAATTTTCAGAACATGTCCCCTCTTATCTAATCACTGCTCAATACAAAGAAAGGAGAATAGGATTAAAAGTAGGAAATGTCAAATCACATTGATCTCGGTAACTCCTACTCTTTTTTCCTTTCTTTGCGGGTAGAAAAGTAGAGGAAAGTAGCAAAGTAGAAAGACGAGGCTCTTGAATTAAGAGAATGCAGTGAATTGCTATACTGATTGGCTCACGATTCAAACTAACAGTGTCCACCCCTCACACAAGCGCGCGCGCATAAAGCGAGAGAGGGAGAGAAAGGAAATAGCAAGGTAGCATTTGCGGTCTCACTTTTTTCACATATCCGTATACCTGGTGCACCACACGAAACAATCACGCTTGATCGCACTCAGTTGCATTTGACTGCGTAGAGCAGAGCAGATCATAAGAGATTTAGAACAGATAAAAGTGGGTTAGAAATAATAAGTAATGTAAAAGTAGTAGAGTAAGCAAATATAATAACTTATTACAGAGGAATGAAAATAATACACAATTCATTTCATAAATATTAGAAAATTATCGACGACGTTATCCAGCCGCCAGCAAATTACATAATAATACGAATAACAAGTTTTTCATTAAACTATGTTTTATTACATTAGGAAATTGTTTTCTATGTTTCAATATAATTTGTAGTATATGCATATTGCTTTTTCTCATTTGTTGATAATATTTTATTATATCTTTATAAGCTTGATCCCACGTTCAACAGTATCATTGACAATTTTTAATTGTTGGATTCACACCAATACAATGATAATCTAATCCAGATCTTGTGAATTTGTTAAAACATTACCAGAGAATATATTTATGTCAAAGTAAATTGAACAGCTCTCGGAAATACAACGCGCGCAACAGATTTCATTTATTTGAAATTCCTTTACAAATAGAATTTTATGACGCATGCCTCAGATGGCGCGCCAACTGAACGAATGCGCGAAAAAGAGGCTGCAAACTCGGCAAAGTAAGCAACCGAGGTTTTACTAGGAAAAGGAAGCATGATGTATTCAACCTCTCTGCTACACCTCTTGTTAATTGACGTGGATTTTACTCCAAGGGATTTCACTTCAAGTAAAAGGTTGTTGCCAAAATCGGAAGGACGTTCCGCCCTCTGTTCGTCTTTTAAGGTCGTATCTCCAGAACGGAATTTTATAAACCAATTTCTAACTGCCCGATCAGTTAGAATCACCATATACGCTACATATTTTTTCAGCTGTTGCCTTAGCACTATCGTCTTGTTTAAATTCCCAAAGCATTACGTGACGAATATGTACGTCTCGATTCTCCATTTAAGAGGTTAAAAAAACAGTGTAACGTAACGTGTATCACACAAAACAGTTCACAAAAGGTTAACTGAAGTCATGTCTATACAGCGAAAACAAAAACTTGTTGTCATGGTAACTCATAGCGGGTAGATACAAACAATAGATTCTGCTTAGCTGCATCGGAAGTTACTTACAACTCGACCTAATACATGCAATAGAGATTAACTTAATTAACTATTTAACCACTTCGGTACGAGCGTCGACTATAGTCGACGGCCACAGATGAACACGCACAGCCGAGTGTCGACTATAGTCGACGGCCGTGATATGAACGCACACGGCCGAGCATCGACTATAGTCGACTATAGTCGACTGCCAAGAACTTTTGCCTTATCTCTACAATTGCAGTGTTTACGTCCAGAAATACACATAAATAAGCTTTTCTCGTCAAAGATCTGTAAAAGAGCAAAACGGATTCACTGTCGATGCACGAAGTAGCATGCGAATGGTGAGTGCCGGCTGTGGGCACAATTTCGTGGCCGATGCGCGCCGTACCGAAGTGGTTAAAAAAGCAAACTATTCAGTGCAAAAAATTATCCATATATTAGAGAGAAGTCATTGTGTATTTCATTACTATTTAAAAAATAAAGAAATATATGTTAAAAAGATATGGGTCATAATAGTATAATAACAGAAAATAATAAAAGGTTCTAAGCATTTGAAAAAGCTTAAAATGAAGAAGCATTCGCCACTAACTAATAAACATAAACAAGTCAGATTGGAATTTGTAGTGCATCAGATACATTGGCACAAAAACTGGAAGAAAGTAATCTTTTCTGACAAAAACGTGTTTCTACTAAAATGAATAGTAGAACATATGAGGATATCGTTAATAGGCAACTACAATCGAAATATGCACAAAAGTAGGTAAGCAATAGTATATCTTTCAATATGATAATCCAGCCTATTGAAAACTATTTGGTAATGCTAACTACAGAAGTATACTTGAGAGAAAAGCAGTTTAACACTATAGAAAAAACAAAAAGCTATATTGAGGATATGTAGAAGATTTTGAAACAAAACAAAATTAAAGAACTATAAATCTTTACCACAAGGAATGTTAGAAATAGTAAAAGGAAAGGATAGGAATATACTATTGTGGCGACTACCTCCGCCATTCACCAGCAGATGGATTCCTTTCCCGCAACTACCTGAGACCGTCTTGATTTGTATATACCGAAAACCGTCCTTGTCCTTATCCCTGTCTAAGGCAGGGCTCGCTAGAACGCTTTACTGACGAGTCCACTGGCGGGCCCGGGACGAAACAGTCTCCCCTCTCTTTTTCCCGCTCCTCGTTCCACCAAATTTCCAATTTTCTTATCGCGCCATACTATTAACACATTCCCTGACGCTTGGGGCTTATGCGCCCACAATAAACTTTTCATTCAGACCATTTAGTATTATCGTTATAAAATAAAGAATTTTTAAAAAATTCATTATGCAGTTAATTATGGGCATCTTAATACTATTGCTAATGCATTCATTTGATCGCTGGCGTATACGTCCCACATTGCGTGACGGCCAATTTTTTTTTACCGTAACTTGTTTTAACTGCGCTTCTTCGAGCAGTCAGTTATTCGCGTGCCGTAGATACGACAATTATTGCTTCACTGATGCTGGGATTTACCTATATTTCAGTGTATTTCTAAAGTACAATAAACCAAGAAAAAACGAAGGAAATAATATGTATATGCTATTTCAATGTTATAGATGAGAATATTTTGCATTTCAAAATGTTTGCAAATTTTCCCTCCTTCTCTTCCTCAGAGGTTTTAAAATTTTACAATAATTACTCCTTATAAACGGACATGGCATCACACTGCAACAGTTTTTCAAGTAGATTGGGCTTACGCCTTTTGTTGGTACACCGAGCTTCAAAATATTTAATCAAACTTATGAAAAACCAAAAGATATTTAGTTTTTGTTGGTGAATGATGAATTCTTCGAACTCATAGTAATGGAAACCAATCAGTATGCGCAAAAATTACTATTAGAACAAACATCATCGTGATTAGGTGAATGAAAACCAAAGGACAAAAGGGAGATAAAACATTGTTTTGAAATTATTGTGAGGATGGGGATTGTAAAGCTTCCAGAAATAAGTTTGTATTGGTCCAAAGATCCGGCATATTCACAAACTCTTACATCTTCAATAATGTCAAGGAATAGGTCTGAACTTTTGTTGTAAATGTTGTATTTTAACGACAATGGAAAAGAAAATTTAAACGACCACTTTTATAAAAATAGAACAGTAAGTGTTATAAGTGCTATGTTAAATGAAAATTTTTAAAAGTATTTTGAACCAGGCGAAATTGTTTGTGTGAACGAATCTCTGATTCCTTTTCGAGGTCGCATTATCTTGAAACACTATATAAAACAAAAATTACATAAGTACGGTATTAAAATATTCAAATTATGTTCAACACCAGGATACACGATCACCTTCAAAATTTATTGTGGGAAAAAAAACGAATATGGAGAAACAACACCTACCAATATTGTTCTGTTGTTATGTAAAAATATATTTGGCAAAGGTCATACAATATGTACCAATAATAAGAACATAAGTATCGAATTAACCAAGAAGTTAGTTGCTCAAAATATTCATTTGGTGGGAACAAGGCGATCAAATCGCCGTGGAATTCCAAAAGATCTACTTTTAAAAAAATTACAGCGATAAGAATATATTGCTAAGGAAAGTAATGATGGCTTGACAATATTGAAATGGAAAGATGTCGTTATGCAGAAAGGGGGGAATAATGTTATAAAACCGAAGATTATTGTCGATTATAATAAAGGAAAGTGTTATGTAGATATCTCAGATGAAATGGTTTCATATTGTAGTCCTCTACGAAAATCAGTAAAGTTGTACAAGAAAATTGTATTTGAAGTTTGCCTCAACACAGCTATCTGTGAATTCATGGATTATATAATAATAGTCTCACAAACCAAAAAATAACAAGCATCGAATTCCGAAAAAAATTAGCAATAAATCTGATGTTATGCAATAATAATAATTCTTTACTGATGGGACTAAGCAGAAATCTACACGAAATTTAAAAAAAGGAAGGTCACTTTAATTAGATAAGAAGACGCTGTAGAATTTGTTATAAAAAGAATGTTAAAAATTTAAGTTCCCAATCAGCAAGAGACCGTACTGTAAAAGTTGCAATATTCTGCGATATTTGTGTAGATTAAATAATTAATATTTATTATATTTTGACTAAATGTTTTATTTTAAACTAGTATAGACATACAAAAAATACATCTTAAACTATACATCCTTTGCTCGATAATTATGATTTTTGCACCATTTTATATTTTTTGCACGCATACGCCCCATGCGGCCTGAATAGAAAGTCTTCAAAAAATGGTCTGGCAGGGAACGTGTTAAAAAGTAACAAAAAGAATTCTATATACATATTGATTTTTTATGGCTAACCCAGCCTGTCTTATAGTTTTGTCACAACCATTTTTATTGTAAACTAACATTTATATACCCGGGGAGTATTCTATTACTATAAAACAGCATGTCAACTTTTTGTGAATTTCTAAGTAAATTTTTTATGTATTGCTACAAAAGGAATACTTTGTATAATATTTATATATAAGTACTTCGTACATATCCATGGTTTTGAAAAACATTAGAAATTCAGGAGTGTTTTATAGTTTTGTCATAGTGTGTAATGGTTTCAATGATTCTTCAATATTTATCAAATATGATACAATATTTTACAATGCCTATTATGTTATTAGTTATAATAGTTTGATATGAAATTTATGCATAGTGGGAGTATAAATAAAGGTAATGAAGAGATAATTTATGACCATTAAATTAATCTTCCTTATCGTTTAGAAATGCTGGATTATCATATTCATGATTTCTTAATGCTTTATCTATATTTTTAATATCCTCATTTGATCTTTGCTCATTTCCACTGTTATCAGATGTTGTACTTTGAGAAAATTTTCTCTTACGTCCTACTACAATTTTAGAGCATGGCTTTTCAAACGTTTTTATTACATCTTCTGATACATTCGGGGATATTACATTAGACAATCCTAAAATAATGATTTTATAAATGAAATAATATGTAAAAAATAGAATAAAATATAATAATAAATTCAAAATTAATACCGGATTCAGCAGATTGTCTCCATTTTCTGTGAAAAAGATTTTCAAAATTATGAGACAGCTTTGGAAGATTTTCAGCATCTTCCATTAATTCTTGAATAGTTCTTTGACCTCCTGAATATGACATTCCATTTTCTACCACATTTTGAAGTCCTTCTACTATATCTTCTGTATATTCATTTGTAATCAAATCATCTGTTACACCTTTTGTCTGAAAAATAAAATTCAGACTCTTAAGTAATTTTTATGTAAATTACTAAATTATAAAATAGTAAACATGAAAGTATATTACTTTTCTGCAGAAACATAGGTTTAATTTAACATTAGCAATAATATGTGTAAATGTACTAAATCTGTGAACCAACATTGCTAAAAATTGAATAAATAAGATCATAACATATGCAATAATAAAAAGACATCCTATTGGTTCTAAATGCATATATGTTCTTGTTATGTTCATCTGAAATATAACATAAATTGTAAATCATTTTTTACTCATTACAAATCATGGTACTAAATAAAAGACTTACTTGTTGTCTAACTTCATCAAAAGTTATATCATATTTAACAGCAAAAGGCCATTGAAAGTTTAACACATCCTTATTAATTTGTAACAAAAAAAATTGCTACTACAAACAAAGTATTTATAGTGAAGAATTTTAAAAGACACTCATTTCGTATATTTATTAATCCTTTCGCAATATTTTTCTGGAAAAAAATTAATTTTTGAAAAATATAATTATTAATTTTTTACTCTTATAATGAAATTTTTATGAAAACATACTTGTTCTTCAACATTAGTCTCAATAGGATGTAAATATTTTGCAATCAACTGTTTCCAAAATTCTTCTTCTGATGTAGAAAGAAAATCTACCTTCCAACGTTGCATGTGCTCATTTCGCAGCCAATTAGGGCTTATTAAATAATTGGAGTATTCATTATAAATAGTGTTAGATGATTGCATTGAAATTTCACTTTCCATATCTGCATTTGCATATAATTCGTCGTTAACAATATGATTACTTTCATCATCATGCACATTAGTTTCAGTGTCATTGTGGTCTCCTGCATTATCATTTGATGTGTCATTGATTCTGTAACTACTATTTATTTATTTAAGACTAACAGATTCATTATAACATTCATCTATTAATGAAAATAAAAAACTGAAATACAATTTTTTTTATATTACGACAATAATATGTTTGTATCAATTACCTTTCTATTCTTTTTAAACGGATATTAATTTCATTTAATGCATTGTGAATAGGCCCTAAATATTCTTCTTTTACTGAATTGTATTTACAACAAGTACTTTTGAAAAAGTTGCCAAATGAAAATTGTTTCCAATTTTTTCTAAATTCTTCATTTTGTCCAGCTTGTGAATTAGTTTCTTCGGATGACTGTAATAGTAAAATTATAAGTAACAAACTATTTAACAATTTATTATATGGTAAGTTTTAGTATATATGAATTAGTTTTGTTTCCTTTTTTTTATAAAACAATGTGGTTTTATACAAGTATACCTTTATCTGTTGCTTGCTTTCTCTAGTACCCCATGTAACATTATGTACATTGAAGATAGAATAAATAATAAGCAACATGTACATTGATGGTACTGTAATATAATAAATAATTCCAAAATTCAGGCATGATATCTCATGTGGATGCATAAAACCTGTTAGTATAAACTGAGCAATTACAATAAAAAATAGAAGTGTGTTGGGTGCAAAACTTCCTTCTTCTGCTACTTCTAGTAGTATTCCAACTAATACAACTATCATTACTAAACCATATAAAACAGTAATAAACTCAGCTACAATAAGCTGCAAAATAATAGTATGTAGTTAAACTTTGTCAAAACTTTATATTGATCATTCGTTTTATCTTTTTTTTTAAATGGATTGAATCTAATTACACATTAATATAATAATTTAAACAATTACCTGTATACGACTTTCAGTGAAGAAACAAACTACTATGAAAACAATTACTGGAAGTAGATTGAACCAAAAACTCGTCCAGTTGTCTATTTGAAAAGAGGTGACAAATGCACCAGCCATCATTAAATAAATAAAAGATGGTCCAATAATAGTACTGCCTACAAAATTATGATTAGTACTTAAATATGTGAATAAAATATATTTGTTTTTTTTGTTCTCTTACCTGTTAGTATCCATTGATATGCAATGTAAAGCCTTGATATGTCATTATTTAATTTTCTGGTTTCTTTTGATGTATTTAATAAGTCAAATATATTAGCTATGGTAGATGGAATCCATCGCCGACGCTGAATATAAAAATCTTTAAATGTTTCTGGGGCATGTGTATAAGCATCGCCAGCTGCACAATATTCTACCTAAGGAAATATGGTAAAGGAAAGGTAGAAAATAAAAAGTTTTATACAAATTAGTTGCAAAAAGCTTTCAGAATATAATATAGATTTTACTCTGCAGCCAGCTTGTAAAAGAAGTGTACAAAGCCATCGATCTTCTCCTTGATCATACTGAATATAATGCTTAGGTTCAGTTGATTTAGTTGCATACTTTGCTATGACATTATGTTGCATTAAAGCTTTTGCTCTGAAAAGAGAAAAACACCCAGGACTACAAAGAACCGAGCCTATAGTATGTTCTGTTGATTTCTGGAGCCAATGTCCTATAGCATATTCAAATTTTTGAAACCAAATCATTGGACCTGTGCAAAAATATCTTATTTTGTAGAAATTTAATAAATACAAAATTGCAATTTGTTGTATATTATAATTAGAGAAATAAAAATACCGTTTCCCACTGGATGTATTCGTCCACAGGCTGCACCTAATTTCTTATCTTTTTTCATTAAATCAATCAATGCTTTAACGGCTACTGGTTGAAAATCAACATCACCATCCAAGGTTAGAATGTAAGTATTTTCTGTAATTAATTCTTTGTGATCAATATCGATCGATGGGTCCATCAACCGATAGCCAAGAAGATAATACATGTACATGACCTACAGTATACCAACAATAAATATGAGTTACATTTCCTTGAGTAAAGACTGACTTCTTTGACTGATTAATTCTAATAAGAATAAAATTACCTGACTCCATCTTTTTCTATGTCGTATTTTGTTCGTATCTTTAAGGTGCACTGTTAAGTATGTTTTACCAGGCAGAGTCCAAACAAGCTGACCCCCATAAGGTGTTGGATGTTTGGTTGGAGATAATGAACACATACCAAGATTTTTGACACTTTCTTCCATAGTTTCCAGAAATGTTACTACATATTCGTTTATTTGTGTTTCATGTTCAAGGTGATTACATGTCCCAATACAACCATGCATACAACAAAATGCATTGTCAAAAAATATGTGACCTAAAGTAATGATTAAATTACTTTCCTTTACGTAACATGTATCATTTACATAATTATACAGAATGTAAATTAGGGCTTTTACGTACTGTCCAGTTCGAAGTAATCTTTATAATATTTTTGAGTAACTTTCTTAGCACATTGATCCTTATCTAATCGTAATATACTACCAATCAGTTCCATCATTTCTTTTTTAGTTTCATGCCACATAGTAGCACATACATAAAGTTGAGTAGCACAAGCATTTTTTTTATTATCAACGTTTTCTTCTGAAGATCCTGAATTAGATCTACTTGAGCTTTCTATTTCTTGTATACTGTCAGTCTGAAACATTAAAAAAATTTTAGATACACAAAGTTTATAAAAATTTCGATTAATCAAAGTAGAATGAAACAATTACCTTAAACTGTGTTGTCAAATGGAAATGTTCTTCTTTTACAATTGTATTGTAAGTTTGATATTTTCTTTTATTTAATCCTATAAACTGATCAATCATTAGAGAATCATATGTTGGATTATAGAAAATTCTCTCCACTGGAGCAAGTTTTTCTTCCTGATCAAACCATAACTGTAGTGATATCCAAATTTGTGATAACCACCATACTATCCAACACCATATGCGCCAGTTTAGGTAAAAATCTTTCATATTGCTGTATTCAGGTTTTTTGAAAAATAGATAATCCGATAGTAAATCATGAAACACACATGAATCCTTATCTTTTTCAATAGAAAATATTATTATTAAAAATATTGTCCCTGGTGTAACTAAACTTATTGGAAAAGCAACGCTAAATTTTTGCATCTGTGTTTTATATGAAAATATGGCTGCAATAATATTAAAAGTAATTATATATTCCAAAGGACTTTTACATTATACAATTATTATAAAATCTTGTACTCACCTATTATATATATGAAAAAACCACAGAAAACTTGAATTAAAAAAGTATATAAAGGAGTTGATGTATTTACAATAGGGGTATAAATATTTTCTTGTTGAAAATCGTTGTCTTCAAAATAAAATCTGATTTCTCGTGCGTTTGAGGAAACAGAACAATTTAATAATGGAACTAATTCCACATGGTATTGATTCATTTCTTGAAATTCAAAAAATTCACTAAATCGAATTCCTTTAAACATTGAAATTACAGATGCACTTAAAATGAATATTAAACACCTCCAAAATGCTATGTAGCCTTGCAATAAATGTCTACTGTTTTCTAAATCTGTTCTTACTGCTGCTAGATACCTTATAAAACCTGTTTATAAGACATAGATGGTTATAAAAATTCTGGTATGCATTAAAGAATATATTGCATAAAAAAAAGTTTGTAAATTCAAAAATCTTACCACAATAACTATGGTCAGAAACGTAATTGATCCACCAACGACAAGAAGATAATAAAAGTGATATAGGAAATATCCACATTAGCACTTCATTTGTATTATAATGCAAAAAGGAATATAAAACCAATCCAGAACCCTGGGCAATTAATGCCAACATATTGAATAATAAAATTAATGCGAACATCTTAGATGATCCCACATAGTTCTGATTTTGCGAAATTAAATCTAATGAAAAACAAATTTTTAAATTTAAATTAAATAAACTCTTACTTATTTACTAAAACATTAAATAAATTTGCCTTACCTATTAAAACGGGTATAAAAGACATACAACTACATATTGCTGCAGCTTCTATAGAGTTGATCTTTGGAAGACTGTAGAAAAGTAAAAGTGCTAAACCAATTGGATGAAGAGTTTCCAAAACAAGAAGAATTGCTAAATTTAATTTCGTAGGCATCTTCTCATTCTTTTTAAAAATATAATACCACATAGACTGTAAAATGTTGACACATTCTGGTACAAGGAACATGAAGATGATGTACCATGACCAGGTTGTTCTACCCTTTTTGGAAATTTTTGTTCCCAAATCTTCTTTAATGTCTGCAATATTAATAACCATTACATGATGTTTTTTACATTGTGAATCGTTTAAAAGTATATAATTACTTATAAGCAGTACTATATATGCAACATTTACAAAATACCTGAGTAGTCATTGCATAATTGTGTACATTGTTCTTCATCAAGCTGTGAAACTGCAAAGAGAACTGCACATTTCGCAATTAAACTACAGAAGAGAATAATGCAGAAAATAATACCATACATAAAAAATTTAATAATATGCATAACGGTAACTAGCCATTTATGATCCTGCATTGATGCACTTTCTTTTTTTATTGAAGATAGTTTAAATATATCCCATGGTGAGACATTTTGTTGAATTCTAAAATCAAACAATGCAATTATAAATAAGTTTATTTTTTGTTATTGTGAATGAGATTTCGAATTGTAACATTTAAAAAATGTTAATACAAGTAAAATGTGATTTTTTAATATAAATTTTTGAATAATTACTAATTAATTAAATTTCCTTACGATTGTTCAGATATTGTATGTCCATTTTTGTATTCCGAAAAATCGTCCTCGTAATTTTCCAAATCGACAAAACGCGACGAATTGTTAGTTTCTTCCAAATTTTTCATCGTAAATATCCAATTCTCTGACGGTGGTTTACCACATATGCGGTGAATCATTTACTGCCGAAATTTTCGTTGACTTATCGAGCACTTCGATAAACTGATAAGATTCCAAATTTGACAAAAGTAGTTCATTGTTATCTAAGAGATAAAAAGTTCTTTATCAATATATCTCAAAACGCATTTTATTATTTTCAAACTTATCAGAGAAGTAGAGCCAGATGCACATTTTCAATTATTATAAACATGCAGTATTTTGAAAAATATATCGATAATACATATTATTATTTCATTCAGAGTTATTTAATAAAATTCTGCTATGTCAAAGGCTTACACAAAGTTCTTATTCTAAATAAAATATATAGTTATTTAAATTAATAAATAGAAGTTTACACTAAAATAAAATTCAACATTATTATAATCGTAAATTATATAAATATTTCCTTTTTATTATACAAGAAGACAGAATATTTGTATAAAAATTGGGAAGAATATAACATATGAGTCACAGGCACAAGATTTGGACCGAACAGATATTTCAAGTTTACCGCTATTAGCGGTCGAAGTCGAATTCTGAATCGTCGTATTCGATAACAAATAATCGATAATGTATGATCTCGTGTGTAGCACCTTTCACGAGATAGGTTTCTATCTGTGAATTACGCTTTGTAGTTGATTTATCAATAATCGCGGATAACGTGAAATGCCGGATTAACTTGTTTGGTATCATTTAAGTAAGTTCGTAAAGGAATATAGGAAGCGTGAAACAAATGTGGAGCATCCTGAAAGCTGGCTCTGAGTTAGGACTGGGTTAGGTTGATGGCTCTTAAGGCCGGAGCCTTTCTTGTTCAAATGAAAGTATTAATACCCTAGGTTGAAACGGGTTTAACTGCGGTATACTTTTATTCGGGTACTTTCAGAGTATTCTGCCCCTGAGAGAGTTCATATTCTTCAGGGGTAGATCCTCTTTGGTAATTTGTTTTTCTCAAAAATGGCATCGCAAAGTCAGAACGCTACGACTGTGAGTCCGACAGTTTCACCGGCGAATGGATCATCAGGACCGACGACGACCTCCTCGATCTGCACTACAAAGATGCAGTCGTTCACCTCTACACCATCTTCACAACCTTATGAACAAAATTCGTCACCATCATTATCGCCGTCACCATCAACATCACCGTCACCGTCACCGTCACCGTCACCCTCACCGTCACCGTCGCCGTCACCGTCACCATCACCGTCGCCGTCACCGTCACCATCACCATCACCGTCACCGTCACCGTCACCATCACCAATGCAAGAGCAACAGCATCAACAAACTCTACAACCCAATAATGTAGAGGCACTTGATAAAAATTCTTCGAACACATTGAAAGTATGTGCTACCTTGTTAAATAACATTTTTAATTTGTCCATCATATTTATTATTTAAAACGTATTCTAATGTCTGATTTGATCTACTATATTTGACATATAGTGTATCTCATAAACTTAAGTGTTTAAATGTTTTATCATTGTTTAATTCCTTTATAAAGAATCATCAAAGTGCAAAATTTTATGAAACAGGATAATCTCTTTTCCATAAAAACATTTTTATTTACTTGCAAAAAACTGTCAAGATCACATCAAGTAGATCTAAGAAACTATGGCATTTTTTGGATGAAAATTGTTAATATAAACTTGATTTATTATTTTCCTGCACATATTGCAAGATAGTCTATGTATTGATTCATAGTTTTCTTGGTTGTAATTTCTTAAATTTTTCTTGTAGCGTAATCCAAAAATGGAACTGAACAAAAGTGATTTATTGAAATTGTTAGGACATCTTGAAGGAGAATTACAAGCAAGAGATATTGTAATAGCAGTATTAAAGGTAAATCTATTTTATGCAATCAACTAATATGGTTCTAGCAAGTGATTTAAAAATAATATAAAACCTTATTTAGGGAGCAAATGATATTTTTTAAAAATTTCTTATTTATGTGCATTTTTTAGTCGGAGAAATTGAAACATCTATTACAAGCTCAATATATGAGTAAAAGTACAGATCCACATGCTGCACTTATTCGTGATATGGGTTTAACAGGAGACATAGGATTAATGGGACATGAATCAAATCTGATACATCAACAAGTTGCTAGCTTAGAAGCACTTGTACAACAACAAAGGCGTATGAAATCCAGGATGACCAAAATTCTTCAAGATGCTGAACTTAGACACAGAGCTGTATGTTATTTATTTTTGATTTATAATCTTTTTGTGCTATGAATAATGTTTATCTTGTACAACCTCCATTTATTTAATTTCAGGTAGTCAAGGAATTAGAAGAAGAGAAACGAAAACATGAACATGATACTGCCCAAGGTGACGATATTACATATGGACTTGAAAAAGATAGGACACGCTTGAAGAAAGAATTAGAAGTAGAGAAACAATACAACAAAGGACTGGAAGCAAAGTTAAAGAAAATAACTGAAACTCAAGACTCAGAGCAATCACTACATCAGAGAATAGTACGTGCTCTATCGAGTGAACGTAGAAGGTTACACACAAAGTATGTGGAGGAAAAAAAGAGATCAGAGGATTTGGCACAGATATTAAGTGAGGAAAAAGTGCGAATAGATGCAATGGCTGAAGGACTGGAAGAAGAAAGTAAGAAGTCTTTACAGATGGAAGCAGAATTAGAGAAACAACTGGCACAGTTTGATATGGAAAGGCAGCAGTATAGGCAAGCTTTAGCAAAAGAAGAGAAGAGGGTGAAAGATCTCGAATTAGAATTAGAAAAACTTAGAAATGAAATGGACGTGTTAAAAGAATCTCAAACACGTGGTTCTCCAAGAGGAGTGGGTACAACTCCACCACCTCCTCCAGTCAAACCAGCTAACTTAGTTGCGATACCTACAATTAGGCCTGCTAGTGCTCCACAAACAAGTATGTAATGTTACTAATGTATAGTAGTTACTATGAAATGATAGTTAATATAATTTAACTTGACTGTTTGATATATTTGTAGCAAACAAACAGTAATATGAGTTTTAATATTCTTTGTGTGATTATTGAATTGATCGTTTAAAGCCATATTTTATATGCAGTTAAAGGCACAGTATTGGGCACTGGGACGCCGATGGTTAGTAGCAAAGTTGTTCAGCCCACTGCCACGGTATCTAGTGTTCCTGTCAGCGGTCCAAGTAAGAACAGCTCATCTTATCCATAAATTGATATAGTATATACATAATTAAAATATTTTGAACATACATATGTATATTCTTTTCTGTAAGAGAATATTTTTCTCATATAATGATGGACGAATTCATATTTACATTATACATTCACAGCTGATTACAAAAGTAAATGCTAGTTGAAGTTTATACTCATAATAATATAGTATATTATGTATATACATAATGTTAATATGAGTATATTCTCCTTGTAAAAATTATGATTATGTCTAAAATTTAACATTCAATCCTGGTTCATACAAACATGGGTTGAACATAAATAATTTCTCTTACTTATTATTTGTATTAAAACATACAATTTGTTTATATTTTTAACATAGGTATTATAAAAGTCAAATAGTAATGTCTATAGGGATCAATAAAAGCTACTAAAATTTTTCTTATAGCTACTGGGATCGCTAGATCAGTAACTCCTGGACAGGCATTACGTGGGGTCACATACACATCCAACATTACGTCTACCAGTGGAGAGACTACAACGTCTTCGGATACACAGGTAAATTGTCCTCATTTTTCTTCTCATTCTACTTGAATTTGAAGATACCATACATTACATATATATTTGTGCATATATTTATGAGAACAGTTTTTTTTATCTTTTATTTCAACATACTTTGTTGATTTTTATTATGTAATTATTTTTTATGCACTGGACTTGTATGAGATTATTAGAAATCATTATAAATACTATCATAACTAATAGTATGACGTAATGATGATACGGATAATTAATAAAGACGAACATCTACAATTTAAATGCAGTATAAAATGTTCGATAAACTATACATATACGCTTAATTAGATATGAGATTGATTAAAAAATTCTGAACCGTAGATCTATATTATATTTTAAAAAAATATGACTATGTTGATATATTAATAGATAAATCAATGTGAATATTTTATTACTATTTTTATAGTTGACAATAGAATTTATTTTGCTATACATGTATCGATCAAATACAGGAAGGGTGTGTAATCTACATGGAACTTCCATTGTAATATGTATATCTTAATATAATACATAAATAGAAATGATCATACAAGTAATATTTTCAACTATTTTATTTTACTTATGATAGTGGAGTGCTTTAATTGGGAAACATTAGAAATAATACAATTTGATATTTCTTATATACATACCATACTTGTATAAGATGTTCTAGTCTTATTATTTATGGACTCTGAATGTTCTATGTAATATGTTCATTATTTATATAATTATTGCATGATAGCAGTGATAATTATAAATAAGTTTTGTCGTCTTTCTTAGAAATCACAATTATTGCGCATTATTTACCTTTCTTATTAGTTTTAATATAACAATGTAACAAACGGAAACTGCTTTGGGGCGAAACTGGTTGATTTCTTCTTTTAACACACGGGTATGTCATTGTTTGTACTTATTGTTACAATGCAAAAGGAACAATGAGTACCAATACTAAGTTAGGTAAAATAAATATGTATATATATTTAGAATAATATTTACATTACAGTTAATAGGTACTTTTTATACTTTTATGCTACATACAAAGACTAGAATATAAAATAGATAAGGCGATTAAAGTTGTTATCTGTGAGATACTTGGGTACTCGGTTAAGATAGCAGGGTTAATAAAAATTATCTCATAAAATACTTGGGTATACGAGAAAGTTTTTATAATAGTATTAAATAGTTGAAAGAGAATTTTTTAAATCTTTACAACGCAATTCATATCTTTTAAGGATAAATATATAAAAAACAATTATTTAATTATCAAATTAAATGTATTCATTCTTGTGTAAAAATATTAACAAGTCTACATCTTTCGGTAATATGGTCGTACGTTTCAAATTAACGAAAGTACCAGATGTGGAAAGTAGTCTGTTAGAGTCGGTCGACATTGCTGGTATTTATCAGCTTTGACAGTATTAATTATCTTTTCTGACATTTGCTGATCTACTACTATTTCAAAATTAGATAGATATCATATTTGCAGAAATTATACGCGTATGTACTTGCTAAATCTTTTGTCTCCTTGATGTACAAGGTGTTGTGATCCCGATTCTAATATTGATGGTTGATCATTGTCACTGTGTAATGCAACTGATGAATTACACAGAACATATTTTTCATCTACAGATGGAATGTTATATTCCCACACCCAACCTTGAAATAGAGCAATTTACCTATTTATACACTGAATTTCATAAATTTTTAACAAAGATTAAAGTAAATTGTAATAGATTGCATTCTTTATTACATCAACTGAATTTTTGAACATCAATATCAATGTCATGATCTGGAAATACCAAAGACAATTCGAAAAGTACTTACTCATATAATTTTGATAAAGTGTCTAGTATGTTTTGTAATAGTAAAACTAATTTTTTACATTGAATAATTTTTAAAATGAAATATTTAAATTCAAGATAAATCAGTGTAATTATTTAAAGCACTATGGGTCATTACAATTTTAAATTTTACAGCAGTTTATATTCGTAGTTATTCAAGGAGGACCGTTTCTCTGAAAATAAATGAAATACATATACATTTATATGTGAAGAACGTTCTAAATGTAGTAATCACAATCAAAAAATTATTTTGACTGATGAAGGAAAATATCGATTTGGTACTTACATTACAAAATAAGAATATTAAATTTAAAAAATTAATTGTTTTATTGTTCTAAATAGTGTTTGATAAAAAAGTATGCATTAATCGAAACTTTATCTGGATATCATCGAGTGTATACAACCGTTTGCGTGAAGTGGGATATTTTTCTAATCGTGATTAACCGGGTACCCGAATAAGTACCGGGCAAGTTGAGTAGAACTCGAGTAATCTTTTTTATCTTGAAACAGATCCGGATACCTAAGAACTAGGGTAGTCGGTGCTTGTCTCAAATATTTGTAGAATCTACAAAGTGCATGTGATCAGTGAATTATAGGTATAACGATCACGTATATACATTTCTTATAGACGCGTTGTACGTAGTTTCTTTTTAATATTACGTTGTTACTTTTAACAGCATTATGTATTATACGAAAATATAAAATAATAGTGCACATAGCTGCAAACATGTTCATGTCTGTAGATGAACAAAGATGTACAATTAGACCAGAAATCAGATTCTTTCCTATTACCATAGGCTACATAACACGAGCCTTCTTAGTTTGCATCATATACACATACATTTTTTATTGTTTGTAAAATTTTATTCATACCGATCATACCACACTGTATTATTTTATATAAGTTAGTACACCATCAGATTTTTAACACGTTGAGTGCCATGTAGGTCATATATAAATAAATTCTTTGTTTGTTTCAAAAATTAATTTTTGTCTTCATACAATAGTCCCTTAAATGAAATTTTTGTAGGGTTTATACAATTTCAGAAAATGCAAAGAGCAATCACTGTGATAAGTTTTGGTTCTGTAATTTTAAATACAATGATTAAATTTTTTTGATTTTGTGAAATTTTTCGAAGCTGATTCATCGGCAGTCAATGTGTTAAACTGAATTGTATTATGCTATTCTTATTTTGTACATAAGATTACTATTTAGTATGTACATTGATTATTTCCTTAATTAAAAAACTGTATGCAACTCACTTTTGAGCCTTATTTACATATTTTCCTTGCTTGCCCTCCTAATTGCAACCCTGTATTTGCTACTGCTAACTTTATATGGTTTGGTTGTATATCTATTATTTTCCTCGAATTTATTACAATGTACTATCCTAACAAAGAACGTAGATTATCGTTCTGTCCACGATAAAGAACTCAAATTCTTCAAATACTCTATTGTCGATTATCTTTCGCTCGCCGAACATGCGTTGTATTACTTTTCCATGCTTTGTATTATCAATAACATTATCAAGTTGCACACAATATGTTAGTTCATGCTGGTATATTTAAATTTCACTTTGTTATCAGAAATCAACATCTTGGCTGGAACTAGCTAGAAAAATTAAAACGTGATATCTAAACGTGATTACCTAACATGACCTACATTTCAATTATTACTATCCTGAACAATTCAGTTACTTATTATTTTTTCTTCTGCTTTGGATTGGTGTCTTGGTTTAGTTTTCGTTTAGTTTTCTTTAAACACCAGCTCTAAATTTATAGTCGATTGAAAAACTATTGGCAGGCACAGATCTGTTCCAATAATGTAAATTACAAACGCAACATATTAATTATATTTCAATTTCAAAATACTTTATTGCAATGTCTAAAAGTACTTTACCACAATGTTTCGAAGTACCATAAAAAGCTATCTTTGTAACTTACATTATAACAAAAAGTCCTAGTGTGTCAATGTCTTGATCTACTGTACATATACCCATGTCAGATAGATCTTCAGATAATCTCAGTTCTAGCTGACTGAAAAACTTGAGCTTGTTTGGTTTGCAAAAAGTTGCAACCCTTCCATTCTTATAAGTATCATAAGAACAGTCAGGTTTTCGAAGGCTTAGGGATTTAAAAAAAAGTCTTTTCAAGTTCAAGTTTCGGAGACTGTGTGAAAAAGAAGTTCAGAGATTCAAGAAGTTTGTATCTAGCTTTTGAGGAACTAACAAGGTAAAAAATTTAAACCGTATGTGAACTCTTGGTCTTCTGTAGTCATTGGGCTAACAATGTTAGGTGATCGTCATTCCCTTAAAAGTTTGGTGACTATGAGAAAAGAAGAATCAGTGGTTCAATCGGTTAGAAACTAGCTTTTGGGGGATCAATCAGTAAGAGATCTTCAATTTCACGAACCTTTTATATTTTTCCTCTTTGCTGTAGTTATCGGACATAACAATGTCAGCTAACAAGCATTTTTGCTCGGGCGGGCAACTTGTGCTCACACACAAAGCTCATGGGGGAAATAAATCTTGCATACGTAGAGGTATGTGCTCATTTGAGAGTAAAACTTTTGTGAGAGTTGCTCTTTAGTCACGAGGTTCAAGTTTCTCCGAAAACGCGGCAGTATCATTTTCGGAGAATCTAAATGCCACATCCTGTCGCACAGTGATCCTTTTTCTCGAAAACTTGGCCATAATTCATCACGGTACTGATCATATTAATATTATAATCTTAATTTCAAATCAGTTTTTCATTATGGCAAAATTGTTTATTTCATTGATTATTAAAAAATGTTTAGTAGGCAACTTAGTACAAATGCCGTTTCTCAAAATAGTACTAAAGAATATGATAAATTAGAAACAATATCATCCTGTGATGATTAACTATATTTACAGTCAAAATAATTTGATTTTTTATGGTATAGAAATATATGTAGTTACACGTGTATATACTTAATACATTTACGTATATTAAGAGCTATATCTACAGTCAAAGTTATATAGGTACAGTTAAGGTAGACTAAAATCCTGGACGTACTTTACGAAAAGTGTTGATGGACACAATTTGGTACATAAATGTAACTATTTTAAAAATTTACAAGAACGGTCAAAATGTCTTGATTGGATATCGTATTTAACATTTTTTTCTATCATTACATGACAGTATGATCACGATTTAAGAGATATTAAGGACGAAAGATTTCATTAAAAAAATATTTTACATTACCTATGTACAAAGGTCATTACTATAACATATATTTTAATACTAAAATGTTATATACAAGGTTTCTTAAAAGATAAACTTTAGCTTTTATAAGGTTCTTGCACGCATGAAAATTCGCCCACTTTGACGGTTTATATCTTAGTAATCAAGTACTTGAAAATTTTGAATGGCATTTTGTGCTCTGAAATGTACACAATATATGTAGAGTGCCTAGAAATTGTTTGATACAAATAAAATAGATCATTCCTGAAGTTGTTTCCAAACACTTCTTAGATAATTGTCTCACCTTCTGATTGTTAATAACTCGTTAACAAAATCTGCAGAGGACATTTTTGTCGAGGACGACATCTTCAAATGATATCAAGGGATTACTCATCTTGTTTGATTCAAAAATTTTTGTGAAACTCTGCATGTACTACAGGAACTTTCTGATCTTGTTGTATACTTAGCAAATTGCATTTTGGCCAACTGTTTTTTTTAGAAAAGTTACCATTGTGCGTCGGTTGCGTTCCAAGTATGGCTGTAACAAATAAATGTGTATACAGTTTCTCGAGAGCAACTAACGCGAGAAAATTTCGAGTTGATTCACGTTCTGAGAATTCGTATTCTCGTCACGAGCTCCCGCGGGTCACCCGTTGAGCGTTGGACGCTTTGAAACACCAGCCCTGGCCAAGAATGCTTGAAATGGTGAATCAGGCAGCTCAAGTTTTTCGGAAGGTGATGATACCTAGAGTGGCTGGAAGATCCATCGCTGTGGATACTCTAATACATTGAGGCTATATCAAAGAGCTAGCTCCGTGGTTAAATCGGTTCTCGTGTGTATTAATTCCTCAGGCTGTAGAAAAACGTGTGGTTGTACCTGCTACCGTTAACCCTGGAGGTGCAGTAAAACTTATTCCGCCGACGCAAACTGCAGGCAAGCTCGGTTATCATGTTGGTTCCGGTTCGACCGTTCAAGCATCTGGCATGCTGCCCTCGAAAAAACCACCGATATCACGCGGGGTCCCTCCCCCAGTACCACCGAATAAACCGGTGGTGCCACCTAAAAAGGAGGCCGCTTATCTTAGGAGGGCTGAATCCTCGCAAGCGACACAGGACGCTGTTAAAATCGGCAAACAAGTCCCGGCACATCCTGCTGCTGTACCCGCCGCACCGCAGGTCCAACAGGCAATAGCGACCTTGACACAAGCCTCCGAAGAAGAGGTTAGTAATGCAGCTCCTGTTTCCTAACCCTGCCACGTCTTCACGTCTTTTTCGATTCAGTCGTGTTTCTGTTTCTTCCACCCTCCGGTGCACGGGTGAAGGTCACCCGCAGACAATTGCTTTTGTCCAATCCGTAGCCCCACTTCTTGACGACGAAGTAGTTAATTTACTTTTAGTTGAATGTTTCAGACTCGTTCAGATAATTCCAAGATGATAGAACAGGATCAGTGTATTTTCTCCCGTGTACCGGATGATTCACTCTGCTACGATTCTCCAATTCTTCTCTGCTTAACAATCTAGTTTGAATTTCTTTGAGAATTACTCTATGATCGAGGAAAGTACAAGGAATTTATAAGCAAAACGTGTGTCCTTCTTTCCTCGACACCTGACTGATCCTGAATTAGGGGTCGTAGCAGATTATGGCCGTCAGCCGTCTAGTTAATCGGAAATAGATAATGGAATATGATTTTAAGTATCAGTACCGTAAATTTTCTTGTATCTCTTACTCTTATTATATTTCTTCATTCTGTTAATAACTTTGGACGACTCATTGGGTTCCCAAGAAAGCTATCTTCTTCTTTGCTCGGATGATCACTGCGAAGATGTTTCTTCTTGGATGAATGTTTTCACCGAGGTTGCATTTTAACATATTCAGATTCATAAGTGGCTATTATGCGAATTAGGGTTGCTGAGATGTCCAGGATTTTAATTGAAGTTGAAAAATTCTAGGATTTCTAAATAGATGTTGTTAACGATACAATGAGATTACTGATTTTTAGAAGTAAAAAGAGTGCAAAAAATTTTCGATAAAATGGGGGTTTGTTGTCTGTTATCTGGCAAATTGGGAACTGTTTAGCGACACCTGGAATTACGCAAGACCCTCTTTCTAATTAAAGTGGTAGGGATGGTAGATTCGAATAAATATCTCAGCCAAAACTATTAATATCCAAGATGGCTGAAAGTGTTAATGTATATTTATGATATTTCATTCGACTGTCTCGCACTAACAACCTCAATAATAAACGAACCAAACACTTCATGTAACATTAGTAAACTTTGTGATTGGGAGATAATATCTTCTTTAAATCAGGCATTTGTAAAATGTTCTCTTTGAAGAACAATTTACATGTACTTTAGCAAAGAGTAATACTTATTGACAATTAATTAAGGACCGAGGATCGCCGTCGTTTTGCCTGAGAGAATGTACTTTAGAACATTATTCGGCATAAAAACTTCATCCTTGCAACAAACATAGCGAATTTATAATGATGTACTGTAAATTTCGTGTTTATTCCGATCGTTTCTTCCACAGTTATTCTCGCGTTTCGAATGTCGCAAAACTGTCCAAGAATAATGCAATCCGCGTCGGAGAGTCTTTCATCAAAGACTTTTTTAGGTGCCCAATGAATCGAAATGTTTAACGTGCACGAACACCATTCAGAGCTCGTGAATATGATTTCAGACAAAGCCACGTTGATTTAACAACGGGTAGGAAAAAAAAAGAAAAAACGCAGTAAGCATTACTACTTAAAGTTTAAGAAAGTCTGAATCCTGTGTACCGTGTGAAACAAATATGAAAACAAAAATAACTAAATGATACTTGGGGTTAGCGTATTTGAACCACACTGAGCGGGATCTGTAACGACGTTTCTGAATCAACGAAACAGAAAGAGAAAACAAACAAAGAAACGTGTATTACTCGAACCGCTCCTTCATCAATTGATCTTAATTTTTGCGTATAATATAAGACATCATTAATCTACATCGCTAGATCTCAGTCCAGCCGGACGGAACCGAGAACGGATCCGCCGGTCATTATTGACGATCCATCATGCAACCATGCTTGTAACATTGTACTATAGCCGTGAAGTCGAATCGAAATCGGATTATTCGAATTATTTAAGGTAGACTCTTGTAGATTCTGTAGTTTATTAACTCGCGACCCGTTCCGAATTACGTTAAACAGAAATGGAGAAAAAGAAGAGAGAGAGAGAGAGAGAGAGAGAGAGAGAGAGAGAGAGAGAGAGAGAGCGCGCGCGTGTGTGTGTGTGTGTGAGAGAGAGCGATAGGAAGTGCGAGAGAAAGGAGAGAAGGCGTTAGGTGAGTTAGTATCGTTGTAAACACGCTGTCCGTAAAAAGGAACGATACCATGGACGTGAATAAATAAATGTTTATGCGACACAGAGAATTAGACCGTGTATCATGTTAACAATGATGAAACAAATATTAAGTACTTTTAGGTAGGGAAAAATACGATGGGGTCATTTAACGTTGAAATTCACGCGGTAGAATTTCGTTGATGTGATCATATTCGTTTTGTCCCGGCTCCCCTGTTCTTCCACTCCCCCGATACCACACCATCGATGATTGATAGGATATAAAGTGTGTGTAATACACGATTGATAGAGGCGTAATCAAGTCAATACTTGACCGCGGGGTATAGCAACATTGATGATACCAGGTTGTTGCACAGAAAATTGCCACTTTCGCTAATGGGTATGCTTGATTCCACTTTTGCGAATGAACATTGTTAATACAGGTCGTGTCTAAAAAATTGAAACATATACTCCGTTGTCGCGATAGCAGTGTGTGTACCGGTGATATAATCAGATGAGAGCGCGTCAAGGCAGAGGACCTTGAATTAGATCGTTTCAATTTATAATTCAATGTCGTAAACCTTCAATGAAATTTCTATAACGTTTCGTTATGAATAATATCCATTTTTTCTGACACTTACACTTTTGTATGACTTACAATTGAGATCAGTAGGTTA
This sequence comes from Augochlora pura, assembly GCF_028453695.1. NCBI lineage: Eukaryota > Metazoa > Arthropoda > Insecta > Hymenoptera > Halictidae > Augochlora > Augochlora pura. The sequence continues at coordinate 17,475,072 of NC_135781.1, forward strand.
TGTATTTTTGATCGTTGTGAAACTATTGACTTTGTATACAGGTTGTTCCACCCAGAAATTGTCTCCTTTTACTCTGTATCCAATAGCAACTAACCTTGGGCTCTAAAATTTTTTATTTAGGATTAAATTTGTATCGAACGACATTTCAGATTCTAGAAACGCTTGTCGAAGTTAGAAATGATAATCAGATATTCTAAGTGGAGCACCTTGTATTTTCTTGAACCTGTTGACTTCGTATGAAGCCGTTTTCATTCGAGCTATCGATTACGAGCATTTATAGTTGCTAGGCGATTTCGAGTATAAATTGTCTCCGAGACAGGTGGTAATTATTTGTAACGACGCTGCGGACGTTTATACGAATATACATTTTTTATATACATATTACTATATAGCGCTAATTTGCAGATACCGAGGTCAGACAAGCATTTCCTTTCCGACTAAGTGAGAGAGTATGATAAGAGTATGCTAACTTTTAGATCGTCGCCGGATATGCGTAAGAATTCACAGTGCACTTACTGACTCAGCCCAGCAATAAATATACACTAAACAAGTCATTTCGTTGGCAAAAGTGCAATGGAATCAATTGAGACGTGTGTCGGCCGATTCGCGTGCAGCAAATTGGTAAATCCTGAACTCGATCGATCAGACGTGAAATGACCCACAGAGGAAGAGTGTGTATACTATAATCACTGCCTTGCCTGACGTAATTGCGTGCATCGTCAGTATACAAGCGAATAATACCGTACGGGTGCGAATTTCGAACAGATTTATCCGACGACGTAAGCACGTTCGGAGGCGAATAAATCGATCGCTTTGTGTTCGACAAACAATAGACGAAATAAAAACGATCGCATGAAATTCTGAAGAGAGAACAAAAAAAGAACCACCGATCGATCGCTGTCTTTCCTGACAATACTTCTCCGCGAAGTAGCATTATTTTTTATTCACGTGACCGACGTTGTCCAGCGATGGCTACTGAGACGCAGTTGTAAATCGAGCGGACAGAGCCGGGTATAGGAGGCAATTTATTTTATACGGGTTTCTATATAAATACGTCATCAATGATTTGAGGGCGGACAAATTTTTCCCAATGACGTGTGGGCCAGTTGCGTAATGATGTTAAATATTCAATTTAGTTATATGAAGTAGCGAACCTGCAGTGTTCCCCAAAATGCACGTTGTGCTGATTCAGTGGATCTCGAATAGAATGAGAGGATTCGTCTTCCTCATCCAGAAAGCGAGAACCGACTGTGCAGACAACTCTGGTCTTGTTTCTCTTCTAATGAAATACAGCATCACTGTACAAAATGTTGCTTACTGCGTCGCGAGAACGTACGTTAGAATCAAAAGTGATAGAATCAAATTTTGAAGTCTGCTGAAGGATTTGAAAATTGTTAGTAGTTCTACCTGTCCCTATACTATAGGAGATTTATTGCTAGCATGGGACACGACGTTCTACCTATATGAAGAGAGCAGGATAGATAGTCTGTTACCTCTATGTATGCGTCACATTCTCTGCCCCTGAAGCTAATTTAGTTTGCTCCGAGGGCAAAGATTGATGTCACGGTACAACAAATGTCTCAATTTTGACGACTATACAGACTAGTAGTAAAAGATTATATAACTCTAAATATAAGATTATTCAAATTGGCATCTTCAGATTCGGATAGAACGCGGATTATTCAACCAAACAGAGAAAACCAAACAGATCTCAGATAATCTGTATTTTCTATCGATCTGAAGACGCGAGACTCGTTTGAATAACGTTATACTTACATAAATTCTTTGTACATTTTTGCATATGCACTCGGTTGTCACTTCCTGGACGGTCCTCGTGTCAGTTCATGGAATATTCATCAGGCCGGCGTACAGAACGCTTGTGTATCGCAATTTTCATCGTCGGAGAGGCGAACGGTTCACGAACAATGATCGCACGATGATAAAAGAATAATTTTCGGCTTGGAAATCCTCTCGTTCGCCGTGGTACAGCACATCTTTCGAAACCCCTGTAAGCAAATTTCGTTCCCATAACGTAGAGTTTATAACAAGGACATGAATAAAATTATTCCGTTTGTACACAGAGAAAGAGAGCGAGTGAGTGAGCGAGTCGGATGCGAGAGAAAGGGTGAAACAGAAAGGAGACAGTGAGTGAGAGAGAGAGAGAGAGAGAGAGGGAGAGAGGGGGAAGAGAGAACAAGAGACAAAGGGAGAGAGCAAGAAAGAGAGAGAGAGAGAGAGAGAGAGAGAGAGAGAGAGAGAGAGAGACCGACACAAAAACAAACATAACAGTTTCTCTTGTATAAATTATAAATGGATGGAATTACGTTCTTATAAACTGTGAAATTATGTACACGAAAGAAAAATGTATCGAGTTATTTAAGCATGTATCTCATCTCCTCTGGCGCGTAGAACGAGACGACCGTGATTTCAGCGGGACGTGTGAACATATTCTTGGCGGATAAGAACGGTTACAGCGATTGTCTTTTGTGCGAAGTTTCAGATTTCTAATTGCCAGCCGTTCGTTCCGGCGAAGGGTTTTTGGAAATTCTTTCGTATCGAATGCGTGCGGATACGCCGCGATTTCGTAACGTTCACGCGCACAATCTCCCTCGATTTCTTCATGGTTTGGGAATACTTCGGAGCTATCCGAGGTGTCAGGCTCGCGCAATCACGGTCGGGTGCCAAAGTGGACATTAGGGAGCGAAATGATCGTCTAAGTATACCCTGTTGAATGAGCTCTTACTTCAACTAGCAAATTCACGCGAATAACAGATTGTAAAAGTATCGAAGATAATAGGTAAGTTCGTTGTCGTAAAGCTAGGAAGTGGCGCGAAGTGACGATGATTAACGAAATATTTTCGCGGTTGTATTAATTCGCCATTTGCAGGTCTTCGAAACGTCAGATTCAGATGTTTGGGAAATTGCGTCTTCTTGGATTCATTTATTACTGATTATTATTCTTATCTTTGCTCGCCTCTATTGGTGAGATTGTTTAATGCTCGAACGGCGGACTTTTTTAACAGAAATATACCCGAGTATGCCTAGGATTATTTATAATTTTATTTTTAACAACGATAATGTTTTTGTCGTTGTGCAACATCTAATAAAATATCGAAAGAACAGACAGATCAAGTACTAGTTAGAAAAATAGCGATTTGCTGGCAGTCGTCGGATGTAGTTGTTACATTACCCCGATGCATGTGATTAACTATTGGGTTGGGGAATAAGTTCGTAGCGTTCTTTTATTTTCTCTTATTTTACAACGATTTATTGCTATTTGACAAAGTGTGTGAGCTGTTTTTGCTCTACAAAACAATGCTAATAGTTATAACAATTAATTAATCCATTATGTATTCGCTGTTATTGTTTACGACCTCCTCCGACCTCTCGACCAATTTGTTGATATGTGGAAAAAATGAAAAATAAATTAAAAATAAATAAAGGAATAACATAATTTCCGCACTAACAAACGTCAAGGAATATTTTTTTCAGCAAAATCTTGGTATCTGCAAGCGCACGGCTCGAATTGGTCGCCGAACATGTACTGCTACAGCATCAAAATTAATAAAAAATTAAGTTACTAAAAAAAAAAATTAGCACAGTTTTGTAGAGCAGAGACAACTCTAACGAATAAATATGAGGCACTTTGTCAAAGAGGAACAAATCGTTGTAAAATAAGGGAAAATAAAGAAACGCTACGAACTTATTCCCCAACCCAATATATCTAGATGATATTCTTATCGATCATCAAGGATGATCGACGTCAGACTCGAGGGGGTGTGTGCAGGTCGCGTGGCCTACTCGATGACGATATCGGTGTTTGCCAAAGCTGGTTTTGCATTGTTGTTGCAGGTACTCCACCGTGTGTCGCTCTTCGTGTTGTTACGTGTTTGATCGCGAGGGGTCGTTACTAATTCTCGCACGGTGGATCATTTATGACCGCGATCGTTGGACTTATGGTCCATCCAGACACAAGTCTGAATTTCATTACTTAGTATTTGAATATATAGGGTTTTATTGATTGACGATGATTTGCTTTATATTATTTGTAAATTATTTTTTATTCTTTTTATTAGAGGTAATTCATAAAATATTATTTTTGTATTGTTTATCTATTGCATATATGTACATATCTGACGGTCTTCGCATCCGTGCGTATATTTATAGAGATTGTATTTCCCACATTTTCGGTGATTAGTACATGATTCAGTCGGTAGCTTCAATAGCATGTGCAACACGAGATTTAACTGTTGTCTCCATATTTTCAAAAGCAGCAGCACGTTGGTTTATATCTTTATGCGATATACAACGTCTGTTGCCTCAAGGAGTGTAGGATAGAATGAGGTAACCGTAATAGTAGCCACAACTGTATTTGTACATATACGATGTATAAACATTGTATGGGTTGCATGGATTTTGAGTTCGCCAGGTGAGGGTTAAAATAGTGTGATCTCGAGATCACATCGGCGATCGTCGTTAGCCTAGTCACATTTGAAAGAACCCCTTGCTCCATCATCTAAGAAAGTGAAATTATGCCCTGAACAGTTAAACGAAACTACTAAGAGCCTTTTCACACGTATCCAACACCGAGCATCCGATTCCGGATATGTTTGTTTTTACTCGCCCTCACACGTTTTTCGATTTGTAACCGGACCGCTCGATTAAATGCGATACATGCGAAGCGAAAGCAGTAGTATCCGATATGTCCCCATAGAACGAAAACACATCTTTGCTTCGTGGCTCATAAATCAAATACGGCGTAACAAACAAAGGCAACGAATATATTGGGTACACCCCATCAATATAGAAGGGGAAGAATTTTGGGCGTTTAGTTAGATATAAGATAGAGAAAAGTTTTTCGATTACTTTCGTGTCGGTCTCGTCGTTCGATGAATTATACAATATACCGCAGTTATACATACTCTGATAACATCAAAATACAATTACGAGAGATACAAACCACTCTTGCTACTGCCGGATAGCTGACGGATAAAAACTTGCATTGAATTTCATGTACCCGACGTATTCGACATCTTGTATCCGGCGTCCGGTATTGGGAACTTGCCAAGGTTATGTTCGGCAGCAATCCAATGCCTGAATTTGAAAAAAAAAACATATGAATTCTCTTATACTTTTCTAGGTACCTAATACCCATTATGAAACACCTCTCAACTGTGACTTGTGTTTGAAATAGAAGCACATGATATAATAAAAAATAGACAGAGCGTATGAAAGTTGATGTAAAAACTTTACCCACATTTCTCGAGATTGTTCTTTATGAATTCACTCATGTGAATGTTTTTATATGACAATCAGCTATAAAAAAATGTTTACTCGAATTTTTTCATTATACCGAATTGTGTAACAGTTATCAACCGTGTATCATATTCAATATCCCTATTTTGGAACAAGTATTTAATACCGGTGTTCCGTAATAGGGACATTTAATATAAAACAGGTGCTCTATAATATTGGGTTGGGGAATAAGTTCGTAGCGTTCTTTTATTTTCTCTTATTTTACAACGATTTGTTGCTGTTTAACAAAGTGCGTTATATTTATTCGATAGAGCTGTCTCTCAATTAATCCATTATGTATTCGCTGTTATTGTTTACGACCTCCTCCGACCTCTCGACCAATTTGTTGATATGTGGAAAAAATGAAAAATAAATTAAAAATAAATAAAGGAATAACATAATTCTAACACAACTCTAACGAATAAATATGAGGCACTTTGTCAAAGAGGAACAAATCGTTGTAAAATAAGGGAAAATAAAGAAACGCTACGAACTTCTTGCCCAACCTAATAGATAAACGTTTTATTTCTACAATTCTGTTTTTATTATTTTTTATTCGTACTAAATAGACATTTCAAAATCTATTACATTATGTGGAAACATCAATCTGTCGAGCAGTAGAATAAATATTCAATGGTAACTTGTTTGAGTTGTAATCAAATCGATGGTAATCTTATACTCCCTAGGAAGCATCAACACTGAATAGTTTTATCCAGCACCTATGAAAATATGTTAAGGTGTCGAAATTTTGCATTTGGTTTCCTAATCTAGATCTTCTCTTGCGCAATTGTGTACCCATGTTTTGCATATATTATCGTTGATATGATCTTCCAAATTGTCGTCGCTAATGGCCGCCTTACTTATGGGTTACGTATGCAGCGGTCTAGTTGACGTCCTTAGCTAAAACAACAATATGAATCAATGCTATTGTTGCATTAATAGCCCTACATAGCCATAGCAGTCAAAGGTGGCACCCTCGTCCAACAGGACCCAACAATTAGCAATGTCTTCGCGTAAAGTCCAATTAAGGTTATGTCAACATATGTGTACTACACGAACTACGTGAATATTTCGCTTATTTTTTACGATAGGTAAAATATCAGAGCAAGACATCATTAATATTTATATAGAAATTTGTGCAAAAGAATTGTAGAAGTCTTTTCTTGTACTTGAGTTTATGTATTAATCTCTGACGCGTCGGAAAATGATGCGTGAAAAACGGTAAACATGCTTTGTTCATAATACCAATTTATATGCACTGGAACACTTCTTTAAAAAACAAAATCGCTGTCGCCCTTATCATCGAACATTTGCGCGACAATCATTTATTGTTCCATCCACCAATGATCGCCACAGAACATTTCGAGTGATGACCTCAAACTGTATAGTCAAATAAAAATATTCACGTTCTGAGTTAAAATGGCCTCGAATTCCGCTGTTCGAGTGTTAATAAAACTCGTTCGATCTTATCAACCTATTATGTGTAGATAAGAGTTCACCCATTTCACGCTTAATCAAAATCCATAGAATTTTATCAAGAGATTTCATCGATATCGAAGTATGTAACATGTTATTTTTCCATTTTCTTCTTTTATTTTAATTATTATTAAATTGCAGATTCAAAATGATGTGCTTCACGGGGTCGAAAGGATACGATAGAGCTAACCTTGTCATTTTAATTGCGATCTCCTCGATATCCTTATTCGGTATAGCTTTTTATCCAAACAATGCTCAACTCTGTTCTCGACTAGCAACTTCCTACCAATTCCTTTCCCCCTTTGTATGTCACTCGAGAAGCTTCCGTCTTGCGCAACACTTGTGTCATGTATCCAGTTTACTTTCTTTCGAACTCTATTTAACACGTCGTTTTACATCGAATCATTTTCACTCGCTTTAGACGCTAGAACCACAAAAAATACTGAATTTATTCCTTCAAACATTATAATAATAGAACCACGAAATATACAAAGTTAATTAATTTTATAAATTCCATGTGAAGATAATGTTTTTCGTCGTCTCGGTTCGTATCTCTCGATTCTCTGAATTTTCGACTAAGTGCTGACATAACCTGACATAAAATCATCTCGATAAACTTTTTCGGGGAAACTTTTGAAATCTTCGTGCACTAGATTAATCCTCCACCGTATCGTTAAAGTGTTGATTAAAATCTGTGTTAACGATATTACTCTGCTGGAGCTCCCCTACCACGAGAACAAACGCTATTTCTTTCTTCCACGAAATAATTAGCAACGGTGTAGTCGTGGCGAGTGTAGCCACGCGAAGGATCATAAGCCAAAGGGTTAATTTCTGTGGACGGTGTAGCGCGTCGGGGTTGCGATTGAGGATGCTGGAAGCGCGGAAAAAGTAATTAACAGAGGAGATGTAATCTTTCGAAACGTAGCTCCAAAGACGTGGAAAAAAGAACGCAGCTGTTACTTTCTCGAAACTTGTGTAACAAATGCTGCAGTGTGGACGATTTGCCAAAAACCGTCGACGAAGTTCCTTTCTTCGATAATGACGTGTTATTTAATTACAAACAGTTCTACCTTAGGAATTTTCTGGTTTGTAGATTCCGACATTCGCATGGTTTTTTTGTTACGATACAAAACCATTTTTTGTAAAATTATATTTAGAAACGAGATTGAGTTTAGGGATACTCTTATAAACACCTTTTTTAAACTCAACGGTGAAACAGTTGTTGTTAATAAAAGTGATTAATATGTCACGATCTTGATGCTAGCATATTGTAAAGGAATGCATGTATGGTTTTACTATACACGCGATTGCAGAATGATCCGCCGTGCAAAATAAAAACCAGAAATTAAATGAGAATTCTTCTATCGGTACTGCAAATTTATCAATGATCAATGCTGGAACATCAAGCATTAACGCAGGTTTCACGAAGACTCGCTTCTCACAATTTAGTTCATATTTCCCGGGAAATTAGCCGCCGCGGGGTCGGTGAGGGGGTCGATGACTGAGGGTTCTTCCCAAGAAGAGAAAAACGGACAAAGATATGGGTCCGTGCGGGTGGACGTCAGAGGACCCGCGACAAAGGAAGTCCTGGATCCATTGACGGGGAAAACCGAAGAGGAACCGGCTGCTACACATTTCTTCGAGCAGAAACTGTCTCTCGGGAGAAACGAAGGAGAAAGAGAAAGCACCGGAGATAGCATCGGGTCACATAGAAGGAAGATGACCAGACCAGACGGAGCGCCGCGAGAGGGTTACGCGGAAAAATTTCGCGAGGGAGACAGAGAGAGGAAGGACCGTCGAAACAGAAAGGGGACGCGGATAGAGGATGGTCGAGGGGAGGACGACGAAGGTGAGAGTGGGTGTGAGGATGGTAAAAGGTAAGCAGCGCGTGAAGCGCGTGCGCTGGTGGCGGCTAGCTAGGATTGCCCGATGCACCTAGCGCATGGTTAGGGGGCTATCGCAAGGGGTTAGGGGCAGGGGCCGCGGTGGCGGCGGCAGGCTGAGAGGAGCGGTTTAACATCAGAGGGAGGATCAAGCAGAACGAGGAAGCGAGAAAGCGAGGAAGTGAGCGGGTACGTGGACAGGAAGAGGAGAGGACGATCCGCCCGTGAATGGGAGAGAGGGACAAAGGTAGCGGAGCCGTGATAGTTTGATAGACGAGGAGGCGAGGATCGAGAGATCCTTGCGCGGCTATGAGGTTTGCATGCCTAGCCGACAGCTCCTCAGTATCGTCGTACGTCTCATTCGCGACGCGACGCCGGCCCTTAAACTTTTGTCTCTCCTCCTGGCTCATTACCCTCTTTCTGTTGCTCTCTCGTGCTCTCTCCCTCACTTTCTTATACACACACACACACTCTCTTTCTCCCTCTATTTCTATCTCATGCGCCGGTGCTTACCTGCCGGTACCCTGTGTGCTCCTCTCGCACCTGTACGACACACGTTCCGTGCGCCGGCCACGGGTTCACGCGGTCAGTGATACGTTAGAGCACCCAGAGCTTCCTCCGACGGTCCCGGGTGATGTGCGAATTTTCGTCTTGTTGAGCCAGCGAGAAACACGAGGAAGTTCGGGGTGGCGAGCTGATCTTGCGGTCCACATCTTTACTATCCACGTACGTATTCTATTCACCGATTTTTTCAAACCGATCTTGCACCGCCGGACAAGCGAGCAAAAAATTGGCGGATCAAGCGGATTCGAATACTTCGTTCGAATGAGTGTTGTGCGAATCGCCCGTCCTGTTTGCTGACCGGCGAATAATCAAACGGGGATTTTCTGGCCAACAATCCAAGCACGTCCCTCGATTTTCACACGGTCTTCGCAAGTGGTACCAATTTGCGCGTTGTCTAGCTTTTCTTTCGAAGTAGGCTCATTCTATCCGATTTTATTTAAAACCGATAGATGGATCGCGCAGTTGTGTGCTTGATAATCATTGCTTTCAAACCTCTGACGGCGAACAACGATTTTTCTGTTGATATTTTTCCGATTCAGTGATATGTGATTTCCGACAGTGATAACAAGCGACGAATTCCGAATAACGACTGGACGGATTGTTATACTTGATGCAAACAGATTGCTCTGTAATTTTATATGTACAGCGGATCGATGACCCGTCTCCTTTTGACATTGTTGCATCGATCTTGATTGTTCATTCGTTTGGTCTTTAGAATGTTTTGTTCTTGATTCGACATAGATCTCAGTAAAGTGTAAGCCAGGATTAAGAAATGTATTGTGTATATATCGTAAGAGTGTTATGTATGATATTGACAAGAAAACGTATATGTAGCGGTTAGCGCGGCATGTTCCTCGATTGCGTTCGGCGTCTCTCGAAGCGCACAAGACAACTTTTTGGAATTTGAATGCATTGACGTCGTGAGCATTGAATCTTATAGAGCGTCCCGAACAAATGTACCTCCGAATTACAAGAATATATGGTATAAACAATAGAAAACTGTAGCCTTCTTCCTGATTTATTCTCTTTTTCCTCCGTCAGTTTTCTCTAAGTACGGCGACGGGGACTAAAAGCTTCGTTGTTCCATAAAGAAAGATTAAAACAAACTTTCTTAAGCGGGAAACTGTAAAGTTCTCCCATCGATAATTACGGGAAAATTGCAATCCATTACGATCTGCCTCGGTTATGCAAGTCGCATTCGTATGCAAATGTTCTTTTGGTAGTTCGATCTGGAATTATCAGTCAAACGATTAACCGATAAATCACAGGCCCTTCTGGCTTTGCAGAGACGAGCGAGTGCACTGCTTTGAGAATGCTTTAATACTTTAGGTATTGCTGTGATATCTGTTGGAAGAGAGGTTTATAAATTAGTAATTCTCTTTGTAGAAACAAATAAAAACTTGCTTCAAAGACATCTAGGATACTTAAACGTTTTTTTTTGCATTCACCTACGAAATACAATTTTGAGTAAGCTCACCAAGTTCAAAGATTGAACGGCCAGAAAAGAATTCAACTTTTGTTCAGTATTCTTTTAGAATCCATTAGCTTTTGACTTTCAAACTAGTCAAATAGAAAATGATTTTTTATCAATTCATTTATGAAACACAATTTTAAAAGAATATCCCGAATCTGAAGATCCAAATTCCAAAAAGAATTAAATTTTAGTTCTATATTTTTGTAAAACCCATGGACCGTTGTTTCTTAGCTTATCGGAATTTAAATAGATTTTTTGTGAATTCATGTGTGCAGTATAATTTTTGATAAACATCAGGGCATTGGAAGATTGAAGAACTCTAAAAGAAGTCGGTTTTGTTGGAAACCATTCGGTCGATGGAAACCATTTTTTTCTGAATTAATTTTTAAATATCCTAAACGTAGTTGCCGTAATTTCAGAAAGATTAAAAGATTTCGGAATCGAAGAATCGTTGACCTATATTCGCGAACGCAGCAAGTATGTCGTAAACAGCAGTTTAAGCATTAAAACAATATGACTCACAGCGTACAATATAATTATGAGTGTGATTAATTAAACATAAAGAAAACGAGGTTCCCATGGTCGACATTGCGTTGCATCTCACGAAGCGAGAAACAGTTCGCTTGGGCCGCGTCTCAGCAACGTGTCGCACACGTCAGAGTCCATAAATCCGCGATACGCACGCTTCCGAGTTCCGGTTTCCACGCATAAAACTGAAACCATTTTTCTGTAGCCTGGTAGCCTGGTAGCTTCTTCCCTCGTGCCCATTTTTTCTCTTTCCTCGTCTGTGCTCGCATTATTTCGCGCCGGAGAAAGCGCTGTTACAGATTAATAACGTAAGATGCATTACCGTGCTCGCCGCGTACAGGGTGAATTAGCATTCGAAGACGTAACATTTTACGTTCCAGAGAAATTAGGGGGATTCGTTGTCTAAGAATTACGTAGAAAGCATCATACTTTTCTGTTGGGAAAATGAGGAATCGTTGAACTGGAATACTAACCACCTTGAACAGCGATTGTGCTCCTTAAAATCTGCCTAATTGAAGTTAACCACGGGCTTACCCTGAACCCGCTCCTAGAAATGGTGTACAGGCTTTGCCCATTCAACTGTATTATAAGCTATCTATAATGTTTTCAAATATTCTACATATTTTTCTACATAATTCTGATCATTAAACGGGTCGGGTAGCTGGAAACAAAGTTAACGCTTTATAAATATTTTCCACCAAGTTCTGGATAAGCTCTTCCATGAACGCTAAATTGTAAATTGATCGCGAAAGGTGGAGGGTGAAGAGTGAAATGTTATTGAGGATAATGGCTACTTACTGAAGACGGTATTATTTTTAACGACGAGCCACTAAAGTTATTAGAACCAATTTGCAATTACCAATTTTCTTTTATTCTGGGACACATAATGACTGTAATGCCTCACTTTAAATATTCTTAAGAAAGCGAATCGCGTATCTCTTCCTTTACGTCTAACTAGACATCGGTTTTATATAACGCTTAATATTTCGAAATATGATAATTAACCAGGTTTCGTTCACCATTATCTTATAGCAAATAGATTGAATAAAATCTTTTTTGATGTTTTCACTCATTTGAACACTCGATATTTTAATACTCAACGATGATAATTTTATGCAACATAACGTAAAGTCTTCAGTAATGTTAATTGTTACTTGCGACACTTAGTCTGCTTAATTTTTATTGTCGCTCTTTACCAAGCAAATTCCCATTGTTACTGTAGGTTCCAATAAAACGCTTCGTTCCAATACAATTTTAAGCACTTTCATATTTTTGAAATGTTGATTAATTTATTTGTTAAATCACTATGATTCGAACTTTTTAAATTAGCGAGTGTTATATACCGTAAAACCAGTATACACCAATGTTTATAGATAAATTAATAATGAATTCACAATTTTTTAAAACATTGAATATATGTACTCTGATATATGAAGTAGGAGTTAAGAACCACGATGTACAATCTCCTTGGTTTAAAGGAGAAACAATAGAACAATGTCATTTACCACAATGTGGCTGAAAAAGCGATTAGATTAAAAAGTAGAATAAAACAATGTGCAAGTACAAAGCTACATTCAGCTACAGAGAGTCGATGAGTTGCGTACTTTACGCATTCATGACAAAAATTTATTCATTCTATTTATTTATTGTTCTTTTTGAAACTGGCACAGAAAACGATAGTTTTTGTCAAAATATACTGTCTACGAAATGTTTCGCATTCCTCTATTAAAAGAGCAATTTTTTGAACTACACTTAATTGTTCACGGCAGACCTCTCAAGCGTTTAATCAAATATCTCAGCCGCGAGGTAGTTATTGATAGAAAAGCGAAAATACTTAACACGTCGTGCCGGCAGTAACGAAATAATTATACACCGTTGAAATTCAAACCAAATAGCATTTTCTACGCGGAGAAACGACTCTTGAGGACCGTGACTCGTTATTCCGGCGCAAGGTTTAGCCGGTTAATTATCGCGACGCGGCAAATGGACCGAAACCAAAAAAAAAGCCACCATTGTTTTTGCATACGCGATCTCAGCCATTACGCCCAATTTCTCGCAGTTCATTACCGAGTCGCTAATGATAAGCATCTAGAAATTTCTGTTCTTCCTGATAATTACAACAAAAAAGAAAAAAAAAGGAAGGAGAAGCTGGAAAGAAGAGAGCCTACAAAGTTCCTGCGCATATTCAACGAGCAAACTTGCGCAAAATATTGAATTATAGGATAACATCTCGACGACCGATCTTCTCATGCTCAGGCCGCGCCGCGTTGTCGAACAATGTCATAATTACGTGTGCCGAAAGAGAATTGACATCGTCGCGCGGCGGATAAGAGGAAAAAGAAGAAGAAGAAGAAGAAGAAGAAGAAGAAGAAGCATGTTGCCGCCGCGTGTCATTCCGGTCGCTTGTCTTTTTTCGGTCAACACGAATATTTCACAAGTAATCCGGGGCGAATTACACTCATTACTTTATGATTAAGTCCCGGTAATGGATAATCGCGGCGGGGGAGTGCGATATCATCGCGAAAAGGTCTTTTCTGAAAGTCCCTGGCGTGTGTACCGGTAGCACGTGTGCTTGTTAATTTCACTTATGTCATAGCCTCTCCCGCTACTAGGCACGATCACCCTTCCTCCTCCTCCTCCTCCTCCTCCTCCTCCTCCTCCTCCTCCTTCTCTTCTTCTTCTACCGATGTTACCTGGCTGTTGTCTCCTCTTGTCTCGCCGCAGCCGACACGCGAGAAAACCGCCGCCGCGGAGGACAATCAGCGTTTCACCGGGTCTGAAAGAGAGGTCGTGGAGTCACAGCCGCATGTGTGAAACTAGGCGAGTGTCCTGTGAGGTCGTAGGTAGAGTGCGACGCGCAGCACACCGATGAGTCCACTTGGCTGTGCGCGCGCGTTCCCTTGGCTGTGTTCTGCTGTTCGCCAACGCGCCGCGGCGAAAGTGGGCCCGTCTTCCGGATCAACGCCTGTTCGATAAATCGTACGAGCCGGTCGCTCCGCTTCCGTCTCGCGTAATGATGCGCAATACACGTAATTAAACGCATTCAATTGATTCGCAAAATCTCTCCAACGCTGGCTAAATCTTCGTCGCTGCGCCGCCTACGGATAATTAATCTGCCGGGCGTTGTATTATATTTTCCGATGGAAATCGGAATTACTGGGGCGATAAATTGCGTTCAAGATTTTTATTCAGAATATGCTAATATTACTCTGAATATTGTGTTGGTTTACCGATATGTTAATATTATTGTAATTTTATTTACTAATTAGCTACGACATGCCCCAACACTGTAAATGATACGATTAATACGATTTCTCTTACAGCTGCGCTGATTAGTACTTCATCCTTAACAGTTTACCTGATCGAAAAAAATAATTTTTGTTTCTCGAACAATGGCTGAAATAATGATAGATTTATTTCACATTTTATTTCATATTCTAGTTGTCAGATCTGTGTTAGTGGATAGAAAACTCTTGGTTTAAGCTTAATCGGCAATCGAAATCAAGTTATTACTATTATCTTATTATTATATATAATTGATAGAGTTTGGTCATGTTTTAGTGTGCATTCAGCTTTTTATTTTTGACTTATTTAATCATATTTCTTGTTGAATAGTTTCCATCCCATGCAACAATGTTTAATTAATAACCACAAGTATAAGTATTAGAAAATTATACGATACAGCTATAATAAAGATATCTATTCTAATCTATCGTTTAAGCTTACAAGATATGAAAGTCTTTGTTCAACCATAACAATGTGGTCACCGTTTGTAAGCTGATCTCCAGACATTGCGGAAAATCGATGAGCACAGGAAAATTATTTATTAATTTACTTGTTGCGTTTGCGAATTTCATTTGCTGGTAGGTCTTCTCTTTTAGCTGCTTTTTGAAACCTCTCTAATACATATAGTGGACATGTGACTTATTGTGATTCAGTGGGACGTTTTAATTGGAATGATTTGCATGTGATTCATGCTTTCTCCAACGATTGATGAACTACTCGTGTCTTAAAAAGGTATTTGAAAGTATATGATTTTTTATTTAAACTCTTATGATTTTATAAAAATGAATCATGCAACGGTAATAATATATAAACTTTAATGCTCCACTTTTGCAATTCTTGTGCATTTTCTATCGAGATATTTCTTTACGATTTGGCTCGTAGGATACCGAGGATATGGTTTCGTTTGAAAATGTCTCAGACGTGAAATAGCTCTAAAAATAGTAAATAACGTATTCATCAATTGAATCTATCATAGATTTGAAGATGAAGAATTCCATTATACAACGATACTCTAAAATTAAATTTACGATACTTTTGGGTTATTTTATAAAATAATAATGACGAACAAGTTCGGTAACGTCTGGGATCTTATAGAAATTTATAGTATATCAGATTCTAGAAGTATATAAATTAATAATATTTTTGATTATGTAAATACATACACTGTGGCCTCTAGACTTCAAGTCAAAAAAAAAAAACACAAAAGCTATTCATTAAATAGATCGATTGCATTTCTAATTACTGCCTTACTGCTTACTGCTTACTGCTTAATTTTTACAAAAAACTGACAAACATAACGAATGTTTTCTGCTTAGTAAATTGCCCAATGTATCAAAGCAGTAGATTTAATTGAACTCTCAGTGCAAGTCATCATTAGCAATTTATTGCGACAGCAATCGTTCTCTACAAATCGTGACGGACAACGAATAATAATTGAAATAATTGGAAAAATTTAATTCAATATCTTAAATTCGGATTACTAAATGTGAGGAAAAAACAAGACAAACAATTAAGATAATAGTTGGGTAAATGAATCCAATATTTAGATTCAGTTAGCTAAATATGCCTAGCCTCTCTTTCTTCAAATAAAGAGAAACGCAGTGAACGTTAGTCACAAAAGTCAGCGGTTTGAATTACAAATTCTCGACTTTCGTTGGCAGAGATAGATCTCGGTGATCTGTTACCCAAGTGTTAATATAAATCCGTTCCATCAGCGTCTTAACGAAAACGCCCGTTGGGATTTCGCCGGATTACATCGTGTCGAACATCCGCGTCTGAAATATACAGTTCTCGACGACAGCGCGCAGCTATTTATTATCGGCGGAAATTAGAAGCGTTGCGGGGAACCGCCTTTTTCTATGATTGTGAACGGTAATCACGGCGTTACTGTTTCAACATTCCTCTATCCGAGAGATGACAATTTCGTCGCGAAATTATATGCCAGAAATATTCGCTCCGGCAAATATTGCTGGTCGACGACCGCGACACGATTCTTCGGGAACGTTGCATTAATAATAAAACGCGGCGTTAAACGTCGTTTTAGAGCTCGCAATCTTCGTAAACTATTCATGCTGTGCCCTCCACTTGATTTCATATCGGGAACCATCGCGGATCGAAACTGTAATATTTATTTGCCGAGACATTAGCAATTCATCTGTCAGCTAATTAATGACCGGTCGCGTATTATAATTCTGAGTTGATATTTAATCGGATTCACCTTTAGATTCACATTTGTAGAAAAATGTGTAAATGAAGTATAAAGCAATGAATATATTAGAAAAATTGAAGTACCGTCATGTTGTTATCAACCTACAGAAATCATTAAAACGGAAAATTTTGTATGTAAATCCTGTTTGAACAAATAAATATTACATATACGATATTGTATACGTACGGTACATATACAATATATACATTGTATATTCAAATTATAAACCATACAATGATCTTGGTAAATTAAATGCTCTCTAAACACCACAAACCGAACCATGTGAGTCTCGTCTGTATTACATATTAACTAAAAATTAAAGAAAAAAAACATTAGTTATCTGGACGAACAATTTCATACAAAGTTTGTATGAAACATTGTTTCAATTTTTTTTATGAACTCAGATATGAAAAGGAAGAAACACAAGTTTTTTATTCTCTTTCGTTAACGCCACCAATTGGAGATTCTGCAAACATTTTTTTATCCATTTTCTAGTAAATTAAACTTTCTAATATGTCAACAAAACTGAAATCCTTTCGCACAATTTCAGACAAGTTTATTCCACTTTAAAAGACATTTGAATACTTTCGTAGCTTACTGTAAACATTGACTATTAGCTACAATTTCACAGAATACGAATACTACGAAAGCAATCCAGAGTAAAGTAGTCATCGAAAAAGAATGTAAAAGTAATCTTAGAGATCATTTCATAAACAATGTTACAATAATTGGTGCAACGAAATCTTCATTTTATACTACCACACACGAACCAGATAATTATTTCTCATCTGCCTCCTGGATAATATGAAATACATTAAATATTCAAACTTTCGCAAAACTGTAAACCAAAATAAGTTCTATGTAACCCTTTATAACCTGAACTGTTTATATAGGTTTAAAATAATTGATGCTGCTTAAAACTATTGAATACATTTTCTAGATATAAATCAATAACGAATTTATATTTTTTAATAAAAGTTAATCTACTCTGATGTATGCAGTATGATCTAATAATTAAGATGCAAAATTTTATTGGCGATAACAGAGAAACAACAGAACAAATTACTTTTATCACATTTTAGATAAACATGAGGATGAAAGCGGTTACGGTAGAAATAGTTATTATGAAGCACTGCTCAATCTATTTGAAGAATAAGTTTGCTCTACAAGCGACGCAATAAAAAATGGATAGAATACATGAAAGTGGATGTAGAAATTCTGCCAATATGTTTTAACATTGTTCTGTATAAATTTACTAGCAAAAACATTGTTACATAACAATCAGCTGTAAAAACTCGTCCCGATTTTCGATTACTTTACTAGTTTAATCATATTCTTTTTTATTTATATTATATGAATATTGAACTGCAGTATAAATATCCAACAACAACACTTTTCAGTTGTAATAAAATCGACAAATGTCTCATACCTCCTGATAAGCGTTTCGTAACAGGTACTTTTAGCATATGATATTAGTTACGGTTTTTGAAACAGTTATGAAGAACCAAAAGGTTATATCGCTTTCGGTTTCGGTTCTATAACTGTTATTTTTCACCACAAATTGTTTTTGCTACAGTTTATCAATAATAGAAAGCTTTACAATGCTGTGATCATTATCGTACGCATTCTCGACTTAGAGACTAAACTTACCGAGGTGATTAGAATGGCCGACTTTATTGTTGCTGAAATTATAAAGATTTTTTCACAGAAAATGATAGAATAAATTTCTTAATTTAAGCATGCATTGTATATAATAATGATTACGAAAGATCTAATTAAATACTACAGTCTTTCCATCGTTATAAAACTATGCACGTTAGTTAATTGTAGTATTCGGTAAAAGTGTTATATACATGTAAAATCCATAATTTGAATAAATAAAAGAAATACAATGCATTTACAATATAAAGTAGAACTATAATTGAAACTCAGACTCAAAAAATAACAGTTATAGAACCGAAACCGATATAATTTATAATTAAACTGCAAATTTCATGCATTTGTACAATGTTCAATGATGTTCGATTTAAAATGACAATGACATTAAATGAAATTAAGATTGCCATGATATTAGCTCCAGTGAGTTAAATTTATTGTACAAAGGGATAGCTTTGTATTTGGTTTCAACTTCTTGAAATTAATACAGACAACTTTCATCGTCTATAAAAATCCGCAGTCTACCTATAATATTTATGAGATCGTTTTCGTTCCTCCGTTAGTCAAATCTGATGGTTTAGAACGTTGATTGTCGGAATCATCTTTTCATTCCTTATATAAGAAGTTAACTAGAAAAGAACGTTTATCTCGCCGCTTCGAATCCTTGTTATTTACAATTTAGTCTGCGTTTGACGCGCATTGAACAAATGCACGACTGCAGGACAGGACGAGCGCAATAAAACAGGATCGATTGATCACTTAATAGGTTGGTTCGTGGTTAAAGATACGAGTGTGACGTTAAGGAGCGTTTTATTGGCGCTGAATCGCGACCCGACGCCGCGCCACGCCGGAGAATTCATGACTCGTCTCTCCATATGACTCAATATCGGTTCCCCGGTGTCGGTTCGCCGCTTTCTAAGATCTTCTGCCGTCGTGGGGGAGAAGACGGTAATCAGATTCGTTCTGAAGATATCTCAACGATCTTCGTTCGCCGGTAAAGGCGTCGGTGAGTGGCCCCAAATGACCTTTCTTCTGCAGTCGGGATCGTAAACGCGGGCGGATTCTCCCTGCCGGCGGTAGGGTCAACGCGGACACGATACCACCACCGCCGCCGTTGGTACCAAGACGAAGACGAAGACGAAGACCAACGACAACGACGGTAGGAGGCCTTCGCTATACTTCCGCTTCTCTCCAACAGGTCTGTCTTCCCGTCGCCGTGACTACTATCCGAGAGTGCCGCACGCTCGTACATACATACGTACATGTTTTGCTCGTACATACATATTCGTGAACAGGATGTTTCATAAGACGCTGCTCCATAACGATCGCGCGACCACCGTTTCCTGTACCGAAAATATCTAGCGACGATTTGGTTTCTCGAGTCCCATGCGTCGTTTCTGTCACTAGTTGTTACAGTTGGCCACAGTTGAGTAATGCTTAATAACAGTAATCATTTAAAATTGCTGTTAAAATTTTTGTTTGTTGGTCGTGATTCTACGGTAGCATAGTGAGAATCTCAGTGAAAATAATGTAAACCATTGTTCTCAGCAATTAGGGATGTTTGTGAATCGAATTTGGCAGATATTTTGTAGACCTAATGGGAGAAATATACATGTTTGAGTAACATTTAATATTTTAAGAAATTTACGTCTCATTGCATGAAAAGTACATATTATAGCGAAGCATGTTTGTTTATATTGTAATATTGTTTTATTTAATGCATACGTCAAATAAAAGAAAATAATAGAAATAAATAACGCACGAATAAAATAAAAATTATAAATTAATATTCTCGTTCATATGGTATACATTTTTATTATACATTAAGAAGATTTGTTACATCCATAAACATGCATCTGTGTAATAGTTTTTTAACTTTCGTGGGCAAGTGTATTTGTTCGTAATACTTTTTATGTCCTATGTCTTACATTTTGATTAACATGTCGAGTGGTTACTCGACGTATGGTTATGTATGTTACACTAATTTTTAACTAAGTTTTGAAATTCATTGTTGTCGTAATATACTCGAACAAACTCTATGATAGTTCCGGTTTCATTAATAAATGTCTTTGATGACGCGGGAATGTTTAGGATTGATATACAGTATTTAACATGTTAACAGATAATGTTGACTTACACTCTTTTGCTAGTAGAGGATTAGAAAATAGAGTAGAAAATATATATCAAGAGAATGTACGGACAGATTTTTAAATTGAGTTTATAAATCGTCACACGTATAATATTTTTAATCGGCTGTTGATGATCTGCGATTAATATTTATAGTCAGTACTCGATTTCTCTCTAATTTCGTCAATAAAATTAATTCTTTTCAACCTTAAAAGAAATCATGATTTGTCAGGATTACGCAATCTCTACATAAAATTTTTCAAACATTATTAGAGTAGTAATCAATTTTGTTCCAGAAAGGAGCAGTCTTTTTGAAACTTCTAAAGCTTATAATACTGGATTTAGATAATTCTGTAATCAAAGAAATTGTTCCAAGGGAATTCTGAATTTCGAAGCGAAATTATTTTAAGCAAATACTCCGACAAGTAAACTGCCAAAAAGCGGAATTTTTTTCGTTTAAATTCATACATTTCAGATAGTTCTAGATCGCGATTCTAAGGATTAATCGAGTTATAGCTCAGTAGAACATAATGCATTTGCAGCGTAATTATAATGATATTAGTAATATCTAACTATCTTGCTTTATATTATACTATTATGTCTAGACAATATATTCAAGTAATGAAATCGTATGACTATCTGAGCATTTGTTCGAAAAACATATTCACCAACTTAAATCAACTGTATGTTCTCTGGTTGAATACTCATTATAAAATATCGGAATACAGAGAATTGCATTACAAATTTATGCATACGTGCAGGTATACTTCAATTAGTCAGCTTCGGTGAAAATATTTTTTAATCCTCTTAGAACACGGCAAAGTTCGTAACAATTTCAACTTTCAGACGATTTAAAAACTGACGGACGACGAGGCCGTTTTCGTATAAAGGACTCGATAATTGCTGAAAATAGCACGCGAATTTTAAAAGTTACTTCTTGCAACTTCTAACACGCCACTGATTAATCGTTTCATTGTTAGACTCAGTTTCTTTCATGTGCCAAACATTCTCCAATTTATTTATAATTCATTAATAGTTGAATATTGTTGGCATGTTCTGTATTTGTAACTTTAGAAATATTCTATGGTGTACTATGTAGCAATTAAAAGTTTCTGCATATAAAAAATATGTACGAGATTCGAGGTATTCCATTATCCATCCGTACTATGTTAATTCAATACGGATGTTTGCAATTATTTGTTTAAACAGCGGATCTGATGAAGGATAACAAAGAATACATTTTCCAATATCAAGACATTTAGAAAAACATTTAAATTAATAATAATATTTTTATTGAACAGAATAAGCACGGAGATTCTGTCAATGCTTAGATTTTTGCACCTTAGTTTTGTTTAGTTATATTTTTCGTAGAACGATAAACATAATATACGAATTGTATTTAATTTCGTCAATCTTTAATACAACGGTAATAATAAAAGTAAAATGTTACGATTAAAATAGTTTGGTAAGATTGACAAGTGGAAATATATTTGCATAACATTTATTCAAATGGTCATGTGACAATAGTATAGTGCAACAAGTGCAGCGGTGTTTATAATAAGATACTAGTAAATAGTACAAGGATAAACGGAACACAGGAATTGCACTATGTCCTCCCATTCGCGGCATCCATTATGGATTTTTTCTACTTACACGTACGGAGCCTCGCATCACCGGAAGTGACTGGTATTATCTAGATATAACTACAAAAAAACATGGTGCCAAATAATTCAGTATGAAAGGATTATGGCACCAAAACTCAGTCACGAAAGGAACGACGACCAAGTTACAAGAACTCTCCCATAATGAATACAATGCTTTACGTAAGGTGGCACCTATACATGGGAAAAAGTTCAAAAAACATCACGCTTCTTCGGCGAAGTTCGTAATAATCGTAAATCCCTTAAGAAATACGGCTGACGAATAAAGCGTTATTAAGCATTCGAGTTTAAATTGAGTAACAAATCATTTTTCATAAGTTTGTCTCCGTAGAAGATAATCAGTATTTTGTTAACGTGTATGTATATCGTTAAAATGAATACAACTGGCAAGTTAAATTTACTCGGAGATGCAAATGATCTTTATTTCGTTTTTTTCTACAATAACTTCGGCTATTATATTTCAATTGAACATGGCCGTATTTCTTTATTCGCTAATTATTTCTCGTGAATTTTTTGTTAACTTCTAGCTGAATTATAAGCAATTCCATCTAAGCTTCTGAAAATTAATTGTAGATGTTTCAGTGACGATGGCTGTAAATCATTTGACGAACGTTGAACCTTTCAAACGGAGAGCCAAAGCAACCAATGTAGTGGAAGTTACTGCGTTCCATGGCAAAAAAGTAACGAGAAATGGCGAACGGAGTCGAGTTAATGGTAGCATTTACCTTCGTTGCTTTTAAATGGAAAGGGAAATTTCTTCTTCTAAATAACGGCGAAGTCGTCTGAAAAATGTCACGGATGATTCACGTAATTAACTTCGTTGCTGCTCGCCTCGATGAAGCTGAACGAATGATGGAAGGAAAAGATGGTGCACGATCCTTTGCATTCGTACTCAATCTTTATTATACTTCAAAGTATTAGTAGTCTAACATAGCTTGCAGACAGAAATAAACAACGGTTTTAAATAAAACAATAATTTCTTTCAATAATTTGAACTTCAAATTGCCGAGCATTGAAGAAGAAGACATATGAAAAATCGTTACCTGCATTCATACCGTGCACTCGGATAATTTTCTCTGATTATTTACCAAAATTTTGTACATAAATACATACATATAAAATATAATACAATATAAATACAATACAAATATAATACATATATATATCATAAATACAATATACATATATATATATATATGTTTGGACCCGGAGTACGAACATTATTACTTGAATATTCAGTTTCTGATAACTAATTTGGTTATGCACAGATTTCATTAAGTCCTATAGAAAACGGTAACATGTGGGGAAAGAGTATCGTGAAAAGCATGTTGATAAAATTATTAGATAAAATTATAAATGATTCTAAGCAAATTCGATTAATACTTTCATCAAAAAGACCCACCGTTCGGGCGTTCAAGAAAATATAAAGTTAAGACTGTACGAATTTGATAAAAGATTGTATTCATAGAGATTTCATAAAACAAAAATTGTTAATTTTCAAAGTAGGATAAAATTATCGATAGATTCCTTATACGTCCCTGCGAGGGAACAGCCGATTGCAAATGATTGATGAAGAAAGATCTGAATTCGCACGAAGAAAGTCCTCGGACGTTTCAAAACCGAAATAACGACGTTTAGCGTTTCATTGTGTCCTAATCAAATCATTAGGATTAGAAAAGTCGTCTGTGTATTCGAGCCGGTAAACGCTCGTGCAAGTTCGTTGCGAGACAGTCATTAAATGATTTCACCATCTTGATAAGATAATCGAGCACAGCGTCTCAGCCCGTGGTGGTCAGGACCGTTAGCCTAATGCAAGTTTTTAGCCCGGGATAATGATTACAGGGCAATCTTACGAATCGACGACGGACGATGTTACAATAAAACGAAACAGAATTAGCGTTTCCATTTCGTCGGAATGACGGGTTCGGGTTTTCTTTTCATTCGCCAATGGAATTCCATCAACGAGAACTGCTGTTTAAAGCTGGCGAGGTTTCCAGCCGATCTTGTCGCTTCCACTTTCCCGATTCAGTCTCATTGGGAAAAGTAATTTGTTTCTCCCAACACGCAACGCGGCCACGATATTATCTACTGACTCGATTCATTTACTCATTGGATTGTTATCCTTACGTCGGTGCTTTCCGATCGTTCCATTCGATTTCTATCCAGCGAGGTCTACGATCGGAACGTGCATTGAAATGATGTAACCGAGCGCAACACGATCAGTACAAGCAGATACAAATTGTCGTGAAAAGATTGCTTGTTCATTATCTGAATTATCTTTTCTAGAAGTTATTTGGACACTAAACTGACTGTTGCCAGTAAAATGACGAGTTTCAGATTTACTATTTCATGGAGAAGCGATTGTTGAGTTTCTTCTCTGATAATTTTGATCAGTTATTAATGACTTAATGGGTTATTAATCTTTTCACTGTTTGAAATTTCATTCAGTCTTATCGTTAGACTGTGGGTTTAATTCATTTTTGGCAAATACCACTACATCAATAACAAAATTGTAGAGACCTTACAAGATTTTGAAAATGATGTACATTTATTTCAAATAATTAAAAAAGGAAAAACATTTTCATCTGACTAATACGTTAGATGAAAATACGATATTTGTTACAAATGCGAATTGCACATTTGGTATTTACTGTATTATTGGTTTTAAGAAAAATGATATGTATAACAGACTGTGCGAGGTCATGTTCGCGGTGAATTATGGCAGTTTGTATAGATGTATAGTTAGGCGAAATCTATTTGCTCCATCAATTTATTGACCGGCAAAGTGGATATCAGATGTGGAGTGTAATCGATAGCGTATTTTATGCGTTCATGACGTAACTCGGTAAATTCAATAGGAAACAATTAAGATATTCAAAGAATTTAAGAATTCTCATTTATTAAAATTGTTTTAAGAAGAAACATATTTTTACCAAACAGAGCGTATTTTCAATAAAATTCTATAATCTCTTAATCAAAATGTTTAATTTCTTTATGCCAACTTTTAAATCTGTGGATTAATGTCAAAGTTAATACGTTATTTTGTATATGGCACTGAATAGCAACACTGTCTTGAAGAGGGATGCGATCATGCTGAAGCGTTCAGGAAATATGTTTCGCAATCTTCACCTCTGTCTTCTTTCTTCAAAACATTAGAAAGCATAGTATATAAAACAAATATACTAGAATAGTATATTCTTGTTAAATTTTTGACAGTTTTTACGTAATGCACCATATTGCATAATTTTACTTTTGGTAAATAAACAATAGCATTTATCATTTATCTAGATTATCTTAAATTCTTCTGTTACCTCTGTCAGCAATTACATTCACAGTTCTGATCAATCATCTTTCGATAGCGAGAGTAGCGGCATTAACTTTCGATATTCCTCGCGACGCGTTTGGTCCCATCGCTAAAGAGAAGACGAATACCATCCGAGTATAATTAGACTGTCGTAACCGGCGTGTTCTGGAGCGTTTCTTTCCGTTCCCTTCCCCTTACGTTCGTTAAAATTTTGCCCGGGCATCATCCAGATCAACGACGGCGAATTTTGCGGCCGACTTTCGCGTTCTATCCGTTCGGTTTCTAAGGACGACGCCGCGCCGCCGTGTGCCGCGCTCCGGGGCCGGGTGTCGTTCGAGAAACTAGAAGGTTACCGGTTACTCCTGAAATAATTGCCTCCTTTGAATTAGCATTACAAAAGAGGAAGGCGGTATACGTATGCGAGTACGCGCTCGTTAAGACGCCAAGTTTTGTTTCGCTATCTGCCGGCTATTGTTTCAACATCGCTATCCGCCAGGCCCGGTGCGGCAAGCTTCCCTTCTCCTGTTCGCAAAGTCTTCGAGTTCCGATATTACTGGAAATTCGAAATGTGTCCCTTATTACCGACACTCGGGAAAAATTCGCACGCCGGACGACGTAGAAGTCGTTGCACCATTTCTTCCCTTTGGGAAATACAGTGATTCGTAAAACTATAGTGGTGTGCATAATAATGGAGTCAATGTAACTTTTGCTTAGTAACTGATATTTAATCGAAAACTTAACAAAACATCGTATACGTATTTCTATTTTCTATTATTTCTAATGTAGAAATATACAAATGTAATAATTTATTCAGTTCGTTTTAAATGTATTGGCTATTCCAGTTGAAGCAGCCCATCTACAGTGTTGAGAATAATTATAAACTTAATGTTACTTTTACATTTCCACTGTTATTCAAACAAAAAATAAAAAAAAGCTATATTTCTACATTTTTATTATCTATTAAGTTTTTGTTTAAATATCCTAAAAAATGTAGATGTTACATTTAGTCAATAATTATTATTCACTGTATTAGAACATTTTCAACAATTTTCGTAATATTGTTGTGTTGGAATGACAAAAGTAATACAGAACTGTTTTCTCTAACTTGTTTTATTTAAGCCAAAAGCAACAAATTTAAACAATTTATTATGTCGAAAGGATACAAACGACAGCTTTCAATACGTTACTATAGCAAATTACTTTGAACATATCTGTAATGTCTGATTATTACGATTTTTAAACTTTGAAGCTAAGGCTATATAAAAGTTGTAGGTTTGTTTTTGAATATGAAACAGTCATTTAAAGAATGTAAACTAAGTTTTGCTATTCCGAATTCATTAAATTCTTGAATTATGTGTTTGATTCAGTTTATTTTAACGTTTCTCGAAAATGACAAAACATGTCTCTAGAGCCGTGAGAGAAAGTAATTCTGGAGCATTTCCCCATATTATTACAGAACATTTTGCTTACATCACTAATGCATTCTTATATACTTTTCAAAAATATATTAAAAGTCTAAAAGTATCTTCTCGTACGTCCATATACTCGAAGCACCAATACTTGTACCATGTCTCTGCATCACCGATTTTGATAAATTTTTCAACACGCATATAAGTTATCGATTTATACAAAATGCATTAAATAAATTCTTGGTCTAAGATCAGTTAAGAAAATTGTCTTTCGAAAAGTTGTTTCGTTCTTTCACGAAACACTACAAAATGATTTCTTAATGTTTAGGGTATAAAAAAAAATCCGTGATATTTTTTCTGGTAGATTTTAAATAAATATGGAAAATAAAAACTACTGAATTTAGAGTATTAAGTTTAACATCCTTACGAAATCAAATTTTTTGAAAAACAAAGCTATCTTCGAACGATTTACTATTTAAATTTTTATTTTCACATTAGAAGATAATAGTTCAGAAACAAAATTTCTGATATCTTTTGTCATTCCAACAAAGTGCAGTTTGTTGGAAAAATTAGTTTGTTCATAGTATAGAAAACTAGTTTTTCTATTATTTAAAAAAAATTGAAATTATTTGGTTCTATTTGGAAAAATGGTACGTCGTTTTAAAAGGTGTTTAATATTTTTTAAGTCACTACACGTGCAGCGGTGAGTACAATTTAAATATTTAAATTCTAATCGTTGTAAAGAAGAAATAAAATAATATCTTATCAGTAGAACTACTTGACGACTCAAAATTACTTGCTTACGATTAGGCTGTGGATTTTTTGTAAAATGAAAATTGTTTATATGTTATGAGTTGTGATTAATACATTGACATTCTTAGTTTCTTTGAGTATCTTCATTGTTTTAAATTTTACCTACTAATTTAAAAAAAATTTTTTTAAAATTTTTATAAAATCCGTAGTCTACTTATAATACTACTGTTCGTATAAATGAACTTATCTACATAGTATGTGTATATAATAATCAAAATTGCATTACGTTTAACCAAATACAATCCACTCATTATCGTAAGTAATTATTTTGGTAGTCTACGATATAAAGTAAATTGCTTCAACACCAGACTACCAAAACAGTCAAAATGAGTAGAGCCTGATTTTTTTTTTCTAATTGCTGTAATTATATAAATATTCCCCTGAGAAATATATGAATAAATTTCTTTGTTCTAGGAAATACTATAATACAAGGTCTATTTTAGTATTTGTCATTATTATGAAACAACATACATTGGTCGTTATAAATAAATAATACTCGTTAATCTATTTTTAATATTATAAGAATATTTGTAGCAATTACAAGAATACATATTTAAATGAGAATATAATTTTCTTGTCTTAATGAGTTAAACATTTTATATTTAAATATAAATTTAAATATAAAAGTCTTTTATTTTTAATCCTGTTGAAAAATAGTTGATATTCCAACGATATTAAAAAGAATATTTTCAACATATTTAAAATAAAAGTGAGACTTAAAAAACAGATGACGAACGTGTATCTCCAGAAGGAGACACACGGTATCGTTTTAAGACGCAAGAAGAAATCATTGCAATTAATTCCCTCTACTTTTAGATACCGTCTTCCGAATACGCCGACAATACAAAATGACTTTCCATTATCATTTCGGTAATTTTTCAACGTTCAATATTACCAGATCACGCATCTTCTTTTAGATGTGTCAACATCTTAGAATTGTTCGTTTGTAAATGTTTGCTCACTAATATATATCCCCACAAATAAAAATTCTGGACTCGTTAAAGCTGACGATCTTCGCGATCATTCACGTGTATGCGGTGCGGCATTGGTTGACATCGAGCATAATCTACACGGGGTTGGTGACTTTTATAGCCGTATATTTTTCGAATTTCAACCCGGACGCCGGAAAATCGCCTAACAGCTGATGCTATTATGGACCGGTAGAAAAAATAGTATCGTGTAAAATATTTCTGAAAAACTGACCTGATCACACTTGTGACATTAAATGTACAAGTTTCAAATAGATTATCTTGTAAAAAGCAAAATTTCTTTGTTATTAATTAACCTTTCTAGATTGCCAATATATTGTGTCTACCCAACCATATGTTTATATTTTTTTACGCAGAGTTCGCTGAACTCACGTGAAGGCATGTTATGGTTCCATATTCGTATGACGTAGGGTTTACATATCATTCAGAATTTTCGAGCCATCTTAACTACACAATGCGGAATTAAAGATAGCACGCGCGTGCTATTTCTTTGTTTGGGAGTGTATATACCTGTGAAGATGATCCGTTATCCGTAAAGTAACAAACAGGTTCTCTACTATTTTATTTTTACACTGTTTCTTTTATTTCGCAACTTCTTCATTTCTCTATAATATTCAAAGAATTAACCCGGCAATTTATTAACGTAAACGTTCGTCCGTAGTTTACAATTATGTAAATGCCGCAAATGCATAAAGCAGTCCGTGATTGACGAAACACTATCACAGAAACAATCTACAACAGGACTACAAGGCTGATTGAAATCAACTTGACGCTTAAGCTCGCCAGGATAAATGAGTCTCGCGATAAGAAACATCTGTCTTTTTCTTTTTCTGAAATGAACTTTAAGAGACGCTGCAATTTTCTAACGTCCGCGCAGTACCATTCCCTCGGGTCGCAGGAAGATCCGTGACATTTTTGCCGGGCGTCGTGATCACCGGGCTCGACAACTGTTAATGGCTGAATCAATCTCGGCCTGCATCCAGAGGGGGGCAGAAAATGGGGGGGGGGGGGGGGGGGAGAGGGGAAACGGGGGGGGGTAAGAGGGGAGGAGACGGGGTGGCAATCCTTGAAAGTAAATATTCGAGATCAACGACAACGATCGCCGGGATCATATCGGACGGAGCAGAGCCGAACGGTGCCGTGAGTGAGAGAGAGTGAAAGTACGACATTATAATACTCATCGCGGTTCGCCCAAAGGATTAACCATAAATTGCGCGTCGCATCAAATGCCAACTGGCAAGTTAATGACTACCGTAATCATTTTGAAAGTCCGGTAAATCGGTGAACCGTGAGAATGAACAAGATATTCCCTACCGTGTCCTCCTGGCTCGGTTGCGTCATCCCCCTCGACAACATGATGCTATTTGTTCTTCCGACAACGAGACCCAGGCGAGCCGCGTGATGTCCGATTGAATATCACTGGCCGAGAGAGGCCGAGCCACGTTCCCAATCTGACGCGGACGTCCCTGTTCCCTTCGTTATAGTAGGCACCCGCGAACCGTTAATAGAACTTCCATTTACCGCGGCCAGGATTTTGATTAGGATAACCGTTCTCGCGGGTAATCATCGGGTAACTGACTCCGCGCGGATCACGCGCGCCCATTATCGCAATTGATCCCCGGCTGTTTTCTTCCTTGGCCAGCACTGCCTTAAGTTATCAATAGAACGGGGATTCTGGCGCGTGAGTCTTTTCAGAAAGCTGTAATACGTTCACACCTCGATTAAGTTCCGCCGATATTAGGGGATTTTTTATTTAGCAATGCCATTGTTCCGGAAAATCAGATACTATGGACCAGAGGCGGGCAAAATTTTATTTGTACGACGACTAAGAGATAAAGAATAATAAAATACAATGTTATTCGACACTATTGATTAAATATCCAAGAATTTATTCGTACAGGAATTCGTACGGAAAATAATCAATTCGATTAAAAATGATAGAACAGAAAGCGTTTTTATCATAGTTTATCAATTTATTTCTTCCATATACCTTTTTACAATTAACTTCATTTCAAATGTTGCATCGAAAAGTTTATTACTTTCGGGTAGATTGATCATTGATTCATAACTAAAGCATCTTTCTACGGGTACATTTGAAATTAAACGGATTTTCAATATATTAGTATGGTCAACAGTTAAAAAATTCGAATAATTTTTAAATCTCTACAGGAATATCGAATTTATTCTAATAATTTTAAATAGATAGAATAATTTGTGGTGAATAATAAATAATTGTTATTCGAATAAACGATTGGACTAAAAAGTATTATTCGAAACAATCGATTTGAATCTTGAATTTTTATCTATTAATTTTATGCCACAAAGTCAAATTCTACGGGCTGTGATTTGGATTCGGTTTAACCCTCCTAGTACCGAACAATCCGGACTATGTATATGTACAAGCTCTATGTAACACAAAAGGGTCTTTACTAGCCCGTTAATAAAGAATAATAATAAACAGACTGTGGAATTTATGCATTTATGAGGAAAATGAGTACGTGCAATCTGAACTAAGGAGATTCCAAAAAGTAGGTCGATATATTATTCTCTTTCTGCCAATCTTATTAAGGAAAAACAGGATTTTCAAAACGGGCCCTGTTACTTATAATAAATGCAAAAAAATGTGATTCTGCATAAAAACCCACAGTCTAATTATTAGTTTAGATTAGCTCGCCAAAACTTCTCAAATACCTCGGAAATTAATGCAGATTAACATTTTGTGGACAAGAAAAAGTTATTCAAAATGACAAGCTGTACAGCATATTAAAATTTCATTAAAATCGAAGATTTTTAATCGATATTACATATTTGGTAAATAATTAGGCCAAATCCTATTTAGTTCCAATCGAAACAGATGATTTTAATATTTTTTGAAAGTGTTAGGAAGTTACAAAAAAATAATTAAAACGGATTTCATTCCACTTTAAACTAAAGAGTTCCGGACCTTTTACAACTAATTTTCTATCCGTTAGATTTATAACAATTTCAGTAACTTCATGTGTGCTAATATACATGTAATTCATTCTGTTTTAATAGAATGCGTAAGTATGACGTAATTTAAATATTCATATATATATATATATATATATATATATATAAGTCTTATAAAAAAACTAGTAATTGAATGCAGTTAGATAAATAGTAAGCATACGTATATATTCCCCAAATTTTTTTGTTTGTTTTAAAATTCATTTCATCTATTCGGGAAATCGTTATTCATTTGACATTTATTTATGAAGCCACTTAAAATATATCAATTAGTTATGCGAACACACATTTCACACAACTGTTTATTTTATTATCATTTCAAGAATACGGTTAATCCTACTATTAAATTGTCTGAAATAATTAAAATAAACATAAAATCTCTTCGACTCCAGATATTAATATTTCCTATTCTTTTTTTATTACAGAATAATGCATAAGACCCTGTCAACGATGGCGTATTTTGAGATAGTAATATTTTTGTGTAAGTATCAGAATCATCCTATTTATCTTTTCACCAGTCAAAGAGTCATATCAGGAAATTGTAGATCTTACGTAAATCCTACGATTCTCACGTCTGTTCTCGATCAGATTTCCAGGAATAACAATTAGTAACTACGCACAAAATTTCTCCATATTTCCCTTCACGCTGTTCGGTAACTCTTTCGTCAAACGGTATTCGGAGAAAAGAAGTCATTGTACATTCTATGGAAATAAGAACGTAACCGTTTCCTAAAACTTGATTCTTACATGTGTGTATGTTATTCTGCTTTTCAGGTTCAGTGATTAGTTTCGTTCCCAGCTGCTGCAAAACCGAGGTGACTATTACGTGATGTCTACACGCTTACACATTTACTATAAATAATCGTAGAAAGCGATAGAGAAATGTAATGAGCCGTCAAATGAAAACAGTTGCATGCATCTTTTTGATGATCGGTGAAGAGCACAGATATAATGTAACCGTTAATCACACCGGTCCAAACGACTTTACAAACTAGATACGGAAAACCTACAGAGTGTATTCGCGTTTAATATTCTTTAATAATTAATAGTTTCAGAATTTATATATCAATTGATAATCATCAGTTTTGGAGTTTTCATTTAGTAATTAATAATTACCAGTTTTAGCGATTACAATATCGTTTAATAATCAGTATGCTCTCGGTAAACGTCTAAAATCTGTTGACTAAGTGATTGACGTACAGTTTCAAAATCGTAAACGTGATTCGATGAATGAAAAATTGTTACCTAATCATTCCTTTACGAAACAGTTTATTGAATCTATTGGAATTATTTTTCTTCATGAAAGAAGAATTAATAACCAGCTGAAGCTCGTCAAAGGGGATCAAATGCAAAACAGTAAAGATATTTAGAGTTTTGGGATATTGTTGCATTATTTCAAATTTATTTAGATCATTAACACTTTACTTATCGGAAGTCTGTTATCTCGCTTTCAGACGATTGGACTGTAAGTAAAAGAAGCTCGATAACTTTCTGTTACATAATAATTTCATAAACAATTAATAAATAACATTAACGCGAATAATTTGTTAGATTATGGTTAGAATTGTTACCGTATTCTTTTGAAGAAATTCGCAACTATCGATCTTAGAGTTTAAAATGACATTGATGATGCTCCTGTATCTTGTAATATATGCAGAAAATATCGGAGCTGCAGCGAAATTTGCAGCTTGATCTCTACGGTCAAGTAATTTCGGATTCGTTCAAGATGCAGCGAGTATAATAAATCCGGAATAACGTTGCCCCGAACTTTCAGTCAGAGAACAGCAACAAAAGGGCGAGTTTGCCGAAGTTCCTAACCGAGGTGGACCTCTCGAGCGTGGAAGGATCGGCGGAGAGTGGCGAGTCGTTGAGAAAAATCGTGAAAAGACTTGCGCCGGAGAAGAATGGCGAGTACCAAGTTTACCAAGGTTCCTAATGCGTCTCTCTTAACTAACGCCCGAAACTAACTGTTAAAACCGTGCCCCATGCCACCTCTAAAATACTTTCTTCGCGTTTCTTTCCCAGTCTTCTTCGGCAACCCGGATCTTCTCAAGGAATGGCTCAAAGGAGCGGGTATTATTATTAATACTGTACAAGTACTGGCATCACTTTCTCTTTTCAGCTTCCTACCTCGTAGAATGAAGCGCATGCATCTAGTTAGCATTCTTTTGAAACTGATCAACGTGACAACCGATCCTTCTGATCGGGAAATCGATATCGATCAACGGGGATCGCAAAACAAACGGAAACTACGAAAAAATTCAGTTGAAGGAACTTGTTACTGGCCAGTGAAAAAATTAACCATGCTTCCGTGTTCATTTACTGCTTTTGTTTTGCCGTATTATATAGTCAACAAACAGCTGAATGCCCATGTGCTTATTAAAACTAGAGTGGCGGACCTTTTTGATAAAAATGTAACTAAGTACGTTTAGGATAATTTATAATTTTATTTATTAATTTCTTTTCAATATGTATTTTAGGATAATCCATCTAGAGCCGACAAAATAAGTGAAAATAAAAAAGTTAATTAATCAATTGTCAGGAATTGGATAGTTAAATAATAATTTTTATACTGGATCTATTCGAACCCAGAATGTAAATTTTGTGTCTCTATCTTGTTTCAAACAATTCATTTAAATCTTCACATGTACATTCCATTACGATACATTATATTATATTACATTGTAAGAATTACCTTAAAAAATATATTGAAAAAAATGAAGATAAAATTATAGATAATCCTGAGCATACGCAGTTATATTTTGTTGGAAAATTATACCGTTCGAGTTCAGAATAGATATACAATCGAGTCTCCCGTAGTTTCAGTGCATTTTTGTTTGATTACTTAATCCTTTGCACCATCCTCTTTTTCATAACTTTATTGATTAGCACTTCTTTGTTCTATACATATAATTCTATTTTTATTTGTAGATTTTAACAGGGGAATCAAATTTTGAGTCGATCTAGGGGATATGAATGACCTTTGTATTTCATAGAGCATCGACTATCTTCATCTCGAATTGGAAGTTGTTACATTGCAAGGGCTTAACGATGTTTTACTATTCGGAATATTTTGACTCTCATATACTTCTTAGAAATAATTGCGCTAGAGATACGTCATGTGAAATCCTGTTTCACACCTTAACCCTTCTATGGTATTTCGAGTTTATATGACCTGAACCGTGTATTAGGCTTATGTAATATTTTTACCCTTCCAATGTTGACTAGAACGAAGAAGTACAATAGAAAAGATATCTACATTGTATATTATTTTTATG
Source organism: Augochlora pura (assembly GCF_028453695.1). NCBI lineage: Eukaryota > Metazoa > Arthropoda > Insecta > Hymenoptera > Halictidae > Augochlora > Augochlora pura. The sequence continues at coordinate 17,510,011 of NC_135781.1, forward strand.
ATTTCATGTTCTGTCGGTATTATATGAATGCTATCCAGCTCATACTACATTATATTCATATTTTAAATCTTATAAAAATCTTGGTGGATCAAATTATTCTATAATGTCACAAATTAAATAATATGGTTGTTGCAGCACAACGTTTGGAGTAAACGTTCAAAGATTAGCGTTCTATATTAGTATACTGGATAATGAGTTAAAATTGATTTAAAATTTCCGTTTAGTTGAAATGACAGAAAGAATGAAAAACATAGGTCTTTTACTTCTTGATTTGACGTAAAATCAACTAAACATTTAAAAGGATAGTTACCATGTTATTGGTATCTAAACTAACTTTGTTTTATTATTTTATATTAATTAATATACTACTTCCATATAATAAGCTTACAATTATCTACGATAGTCTACAATATCTACCGTAGAAATATTTGTATCACTCTAAGAGACCTATGAGTTTTAACGAGTACACCTAATTAGAATGCCATCACAGCAAAATAAAAAGTTTCATAGTATACGAAACAGAAGATGGATGAATTTTCATTCGAGGAGTGTATGAGAGTTAATCAGTTTTACATTGCCTTAAGACTACGTTACGAGTGCTCATTTTCGGTAGAAGTTTTATTGATTTTGCATTGACAAAGAAATAGCGATTTTTGCACGTGCTTTATTGACGAAATCCATTGCTCCGTTCTCCGATAGGCGTGACAGGACAACCTGGAGTCGACTTTCCAGCTCTCACGACGATTCCCGCCACTTCGTTCAGCTGTCGCGGTCTGAAAGGTGGTTACTACGCGGATCTGGAGACAAATTGTCAAGTAAGTAATGAGCGGCTTAATATATCTTACTCAACGTAATTACCTTAATCAAATGCAAGATTCAACGTTGCGCAATCGCGATTCGTTCGCGCGCGCGCTGCATACAATCGGGTCTAAGCTTAAAGAATGGGATGAAATATTTCAAGTGTTTCCGCATTAGGAAGACATTCATAATTGAGGTAATATTTTCCATTGGTTTGTAACAAGTCAAATTCTAAATGGTGTTCGAAGTGTTCGGAACTTATTCGTACGTTTGTTTAAAAGTTGCCAGAAAGTATAAATCGTTTTTTTTTCAAAAATTATCATATGCAAGATACTTTTTTTAGAAATTATTTGAAATTGATTTGTTTCTACTCACTACATAAGAGTATACATAGTAACAATCTAAATAACAACATTTAGATATTTTATTATGATCATACAAAAAAATTCTGAAATCAAAGTGAAACTTTAAAGAAAAGGATTGGAATTATGATTCAAGATTCCAACGTCATAGACTGTATTTAATAGAACCGTTTCATTTTCACTATTTACCATGCTTATCGAAATATTTGAATGCTTCGATTCTACATTGCAAATTTAAGTTTTCAAAAGTCCCATAAATCAACGAAGTTTGGGAAACTTCGACCTAAAGCTTCGACCTAATTTTGTAAAATACGATGCAAAACCACGACGATTCGTTGCAGGTGTTCCACATCTGCGACAACGGGCGGAAGATATCGTTTCTTTGTCCCAACGGCACCATCTTCCAGCAATCGCAGCTGATTTGCGATTGGTGGTTCAAGGTGGACTGCAGCAAATCCGCGGAGTTGTATGAACAAAGTAGCGAGCAGTTGCTTGAGGAGGAACGAAGACGAGCAGAATCGAGAAAAGCGAAATTGGAGTATCAGCAATCGATCGAAGCTGGTGGTCAGCAGGATTACTTCGACGTCCAGAATCTCAGCTATGACGGGAAACAGAACGGCCGGATAAAGACATACGAGGAGCCACCCCTGGAGAACCAGGTGCAGGAGAGGATAAAGACGTCCAGATTTTTCGACGGTGGCAACAACTTCAGCCAAGAAAATGGCCAGAGGGACAATAACCAGTTCGTTGGAAACAGTGGGTTTCAAAATGGTCAGGTACCTAGCACGAAGCCGCCTCTAAACCAGTTTACCAGGAATACCGACGAAGGGAACGTGAATAAGTACTCAACGACCAGTCAGGACTATTATAGCACCCCAAAGAAGGCGCAGAATTATCACACCACCAGCCGAAACTCGAATAACCAGGAGAAAGGGGCGCTGAAGAGGTTGAAGTTCAAAAGCCAGACTAGAAACAGTAGCGCGTCGACTCTCGCTCAGAGAGTCACTCCATCTTACACAGAGTCTACCACATTTAGAGCCAGCAGCCCGAACTCGATTAAGGAATCACAGCAATTCGCGGAAAGCGCCGCTTTCGTTGGTAATCGCGGTAACAGATTTGTTGACACCAATGGTAACTCTCATCAGTATTACTACCAACTATACATTAATCGCGAGACCACCGCCAAGAACGCAGAGTACGAATCCACCACGGCCGCGATCGAAAGAAACGATGCCACTACACAGAGGAACGACTTTTCGTTCACAGATGCCACATCAACCCCTTACTACGAAACAACCACGCCATATTTTACGACTACCGTGTCACCACCTCCTTGCGACGACGAGACTACCACGGAGGGTGTAACGACTTATCCTCCGCCCACCACGGAGTCCCTGCAATTCGCTGACAGTAGTTACGACTTCGAGAGCAACTTCAAGAACTCGGAATCGAGGAGCGCCTTCTCCGATCCTAGCTACTACAACAACGCCAACAGGGACGCGAATGATCCGACAGATGGAAGCAAGGAGGGATCGTACGCTCCTTCGACGACCCGTTCCCAGCCCATCACGAATAGCTATCGTCAGAATACTGTTACGTCCAACTATGACAGCCAGACGTTCACCGCGAGCAGTTTTTCTGCCAGTTCGCCGTCTCGCGGCAATAATTTTGGTCGAGGTTCGGAAGGGCCGACGACAGGCAACGCTTATGACAATCAATATAGCAGGTCGCCGAACAAGAACCCGTCCACAGCTTCGCCAGGCTATCGACAAAACTTCATCAGTTCAAGCACCGAGAAACCGTACAGAACCACTCCAACCTACCAACAGAATATTGTCACGGAGAAAGACTTGAGTCCCTACGACAGGAGCTTCACGTACAAGCAAGGAAAAGTGATGTCCACTTTGGGTCCGTACGTGCCCTTCACCAGGAACTATGCAAACAGCGGCACATCCACGACGAAGCCCACACCGTACACCCCTACGATACCCACTTATACTTCAACGAAGACTCTGATCCCCAAACTGAAGTATTCTGCACCAACTTCTTTGAGCAAGCTCAAGTCGACCCGTTTCTCCGAGAGGGAACACGCGCTAAGCATGCTTCACTCTTTGAAGAACCTGGAGAACAGCGTGCCTAGTCTCACCGAATCCCCCAAGGTAAACGACAGAGTCTCAAACAGGTCAGGAGCACCTGCGCCATCCACTTTGCACTCGTTAGCGTTGTACTTCTCAACGGCTACAGAGAACTTCGATTCCAACGAGCCTACCGACTCTTCGATCAGCGCGGAGTTTGAAGAGAACGCTGAAAAAATAGTTTCGAAGAAAAGTAACGGTACTGTGCAGGTACCCAGTACACTCTTGACGCAGCACACTATTGATTCCTACACCGATTTGTTTAAATTAAACGATGCCTTTGAGAACAATGTGACTACGGATGATCACTTGGATAATTCTAGTTACAGCGAGAATTCCAACGAAGATTTGGAGCTGCAACAGAGTGGAGGGTCCCTGGATGATCTCAGAAGGTCAAATAGTACCAGACTTCGGGAGATTGCACAGGTCTTCACGCGCGCTTTGTCCGCTTACCTCCTTGATCCGGACACTTTCAAAAGAGTGCTAACTGAAATAAGGCCCACAGATCCGCCAAGGACGACGCTGGACTTTGATCAATTTAAGACTACGACAGATTCGGTTCTGTCGGATTACACATCAGCTGTCAGAGAGAAGGACGAGGTCCTCGATTTTTCCGATGACGGGAATGATATCAGGCAAAAATTGACCACCGTGTACCCCACCACCTTCGAACCACCTACAACTGTTTCTGATAACATCTACGATATCTTGAACACTCAGTCGAGTTCTTATTACACTACACCGAGACCGTCCAGCCAAGAGACTTACGAACCGAGTACCAACTTCGTTACGAATCCTGTCACGAATGATTATTATGAGACCTCTATACCTCCAACAGAGAGTACTGTAACCGTAGAGCAAGGTAGCACGGTGTACACCAGTAGTTCAAATGGACTTTATAATCACGACAAAGAAGTGAAGGATAATGGCAGAACGAAGGTGACGGACAATTACGTTTGCACGGAATGTACAGGCGATGTTGGGAATCAGAATAGAGTTGGTGGTTTCCAGAACAACAGCATCAACGTCGTTACAGAACCCTACAGAGAAGCAAAGTCATTTGCAACGACTCCCATAAGCGATAATTTCGTAGTTTCGCCGACTCCCTCACCGCCATCTTCGTTGGCACATATGGTTACGCACAATTGGAGTAAGAGGCCAACCAGCAGGAAACCAGAACAACAATTGACACCCCCGTTTTATGAAAGTTACGCGGAAGCAATTCGAAAAGAAAACGCGAGAGCAGCTCTGAATTCTGAGAGCTACTCAAGCACCCCTATGTCTGTTCAACATGTCCGCGCCACGACTTCCGGCTTTTCAACGAACAATTACGAAACTCCTGATGATCATTCATACAGATCTCACCTACATAAATCAGAACAAGGACTTCCGTTCCCCACGTCACGAACCAGCTACACTAAGTTCAGGACTCCATATAACAATATCGAGTCAACAGAAAGGCCAATGACGACGTCTAGATCAACGACGGAAGTGACAACTCCAACGACCATCGTAGAGAGCACACCTTGTACTCATACTGAATCACAGACCGAACCGTTCGAGACTACAGAGCCGAAGGAGAACACGAAAGTCTTGAACAACGATCATTGGACCTCGTCTCCAGCCGTCACTCATCTTTGGGAGACCTCAGTCTTCGTGGACCCTCAACGCATTAATCACGGTTTGGAGTCAGATATCAGCACAACAATGCCTTCGGTCACGGACATTATGACTGGAAGTCAGGAAAGTTCGGAGTATGATAACGTGTTCTCCCGGGAGGAGTTAGGCAGCACCGAAGAGTCTTCTAGTAACGAGACCGACCAGCCAGTCCCACAAAGGCACTCAAGGAACAAAGATACTCCCACGAGCTTCTCTCTGCTGCCTACGACGACCGCCATTGAAAGCACGGTGACTCCAAAACCTCTGATCACAACACGATCTAGCATCACCACTACAATAACATCGTCGATTACGTCCACCAATTCTCTGCCCCAAGAGAGTTTGGCGACCTCGTTGTTGCCGTACACGGGGATACCAAACGCGAACACTACCGAGAACGAAATCGCTGAGAATCTTTTCGGCAAGCTGAATGCTACCAGCAGCAACACTCTGATGAGAGTCATGAAGCAAGCAGACAACAACGAGACTGTTAGGCAGCTGGTCTTATTGCTTGTACGCCATTGCAAAGATCCGGTGAACAAGACTATGCAGGTGGAGAAGGATGAACTGTTGAACGCATTGCTGAGATTGCCAGTGAACGAATTTGCTTCTGAAGAGTCTAGAAACATCGTGGCTAGCATCAATCAGTTGAGCGTTGCTCCTAAAGCGACCGCCAGGTCCAGGAGCGCCACAGGTAGCTCGAGAAGCACTGCCAGCGCCAGAATTGCTACTGTTAGCCCTAGAAGTGTCACCACTAGCCCGATGGTCACCGAGCCCGTTGTCACCACCTACAGAAGCAGGAAGAGCCGGAAGTTCAGGACGACTACAGAGAACTCCGCGAATCTGGTTCGGCGATCGGAGAAACTACCGACTTCGGAAGCCATTAATTCGCTGCAAGAGGATCAGACCTCTGCATCAGACAGCAGGGCGCTGGAACTTCTCAGATCCTTGTACACGATAGCCACGAAATGGGGGTGAGGTTATGGGGGCTGAGCAGGAAGTTCGGGGAAAGGTTCGTATCGACGACATCCGAAAATAAATTCGTTTAAGATGTCCTTACAGGTGGAGATAACTTTTTTTATGTTTTCTGGACGAATCTGAACATTATTCGAATAAGTATCGTTATTACATCGTTCAACAATTATTAGATTGTTTTTATTCAACCGATTTTGTTGCTAGGAATTTTGGTTCAAATAGGTTTTGTTTCGTTTTCGTTTCAATAGTATAAATATACTGTGAGTTTTATTAGATTCTCTGCAAGTTAATTAAAATTATGAACGAGAAAGATTAAACAAGAACATTTTTCATTACTGAAAACTAGAAGTAACTGATATGTGTCTCTTAAGTTGAGAAATTTGTTCGATTATTTCCTGTGAAATGTTATCAGTTTTGCAATGATAAATGTGAAGTTTGGTGTTGATACATGTACAAAATCGTTCTATGCTACAAAATCTGTCTGAACTTTTAAAAATGTGTAGTTCTTCATACTGCAAGATCAATTTAAGTGGAAGGTTATTTTGATTTAATTCATTTTGTCCTGAAATAGAAAAATCAATTTCTTGATTATCATTTTTGATGTACAAGATGATAAATTATTTTTAAAAAGGAATTGGTTACCCCATAGTGACCAGCTCCACTACCCCACAATGAATTACATTTAGCAATTGTGTTCAGATTTGATCCAGCATAATTTAATCGTCAATGTGAACATTTCCCCGGATCAACATCCTCGCGTTTTTGTATACAAATGTCTGACATGGTGCATACGTTACTGTAAGTGTGATCAATCTGATAATGATAAATATTTATGAGTACATGTACATTTTTTAAATTATTTGAACATTATTGTTTAAAATTCTCGTAATTTTTAACTGACCTGCTGATAAAATTCAAAGATGCTATTCTAGAAGATTCATTATGGGTGTTGGTAACGTATTATTTTATTCATATAGTGAGTAATAAAAATATAGGAAACAGCAAATGGATCGAAGAACGATCATATAAACAACAGTATTAAATGTAACGTTTATCATCAAAATTTATGAGCATTAAAAATTTTAGATATATTATATTATATTCTTTAAATAATTTTCTTATATATTTATTTAATCTTTTTCAAAACAATCAAGATTTTTCCATTAATCTAAATACTGTTTACCGAGTACTGTTTTTATATAATAGCTCTTCAACTGCTGGAATTGAATACTTTCATTACTCGCTAAAGTCAATGGAACTAGTATTCTCTCAAGTATACAAGCACGCAATTCTGGAACTTAGGTTTATCGAGTTGGGGCCACAGGGAAATGTTGAACGATTTCTAATTGATTTCATTTTGTTCAGCCAGTTTTACTTGAACGCGTTTGCCTCCTGAAATCGAACGAACAGAATGGTGGCTTTTAAATTAAATCTATTACCAAATAAAGTATACTTCTTAATGAACATTGCTACGATAAATTTATTAAAGCGATATTACGTAAAGTGAACTTGATTAAATTTTATAGAAGTACATATTGATTTTGTGTCGTCGATAAAAAGTTCACAGTTGAAAATGTTTGATGTTTTTGCAGTTCGAAGTGAACGCGTCAACAATGAAATTGTAGGGAACTCGTTCGTTAGATTTTGCGCCGTCTATGCCTGCAACTGCACCTGATCGCAACAGTATTACCTTGCATTACGTACAAATATGCTGTATTATAATCGTTGTACATGTCCTCTGCCGACTAAATAAGAATATTCGATGTGTAGAATTAATAATCAGCCTCCACGTGGTGCGTATACAACGCGTCTGTGTACAAACACAAGTGAAACCTGACGGAAAGCAACTTGGATTACTTAAGATTGCTATAAATTCTGGTGTTGGTTGTTCCTTTACATTTGGGTATTTACAATTACTATGCAGTTACTGCGATAAGCTCGTGGAAATCTCGAAATACCTCCATTATAGGAAAACGAATAACATTCTGTCATTTCGAACGTATCTTATTTTATACATTACCTTTTTCAATTTAATTACCACTCGATTAAACTCAGAAATACTCCCGGTACACGGCTTTTCGTGATATGTAATCTCTCGTAATCGCGCTGCTTAGAAAATCATCGTCTTGCATAACCGTAGTAATTGAATCCCGTACAATTTATCGCAATCGCAACAGCTAAAAGTGAAATCCAAATTTTAAAAATGTTTAACAAATATTTCATATTTATTTCAAATCATGTTCTCCCCGTCTTACATATGTTGCATTACAGTGTGCTTAAATGCATGAAGGAATATGCCATTCATTCTCTTATAATGGAGATATTTTGGAAGCTTTGTAAACGTAGTAAATATACACCAGATCGTTCTGCGAGTAGTGTCGTTCCTTTTCTTATTTTAATTGTTCAAAGAAGTAGTCACTCTTAAGAAACAAAAATCTGAGCAGTAAACACTTCAGTATTTAATTATGGGACATTTATCTTCGCTAATAACTCGACATTTCTATTTTTAAATAATCTTAAAAGCACGCTAAATTATGTATCAATTATGTAAAATGTTTCGAAGCTTCGAATTAATCGTTAAAAATGACACTAATTGCGGAATGAACCGATTCAAATGTTTTTGATCCGAAGGGCGCGCATGAGTTGTCGAGGAGAAAAGAGGTATTAATAATAGAAAAGAGGATTGGCTTTACGATGTGTTCCATTTATTTTACTTAATTTTAAAGTAGAAATGCATATAATTGTACTTCGCTTGGACAACGTATACGAATCGAAGCTTAACTATAGGTCACCGTCCATTACATAAGCACGGTGGACATCGTTGACTTTATGTAAAATACATTTGTACAGAATGTGAATAAATAAAAAAGGGTTTTGTTAATGTTTACGTTATGCAGTTCATTGATTCGCGATGAGAGCGATCGAGCATTCGGTTTGAAATGCAAATCGCGAAAAAGAATGATCGTGATTAAAATGATTCATCTCGTTCATACTTAAATTCTATCGCGTTAGTGTCAGCGGCAAGTGTTTTATACTCCAGATTCGTTTGCCAATAAACGCAAACTCATCTTTAATTATTTCATCAATACAGCCTCCAATATTCATTGAGTTATAACTTCTTAAAATCTCACTGTTCTTACAACTACAATTTCTAAAAATTTCACTTCTTCATACAATCTCTCTCTCTCTCTCTCTCTCTCTTTCTCTCTCTCTCTTCGGTTTATAACTAGACTGCAGTTTTTTATTTACTTATAGCTTGTTTTGTAGAATTCTTCTAATAATATTTTTTTTTATTTTCTCGATAAGGAATTATCTTAAGCTTCATAAAACTATTTGAAAATAATTGGACAATTAGGTCTGCAGTTCGCAAGTAAAAAAGGAAGTAGCAGTTTACATGTGTAGATAGCAAGAATTTTGCACAATTCGAATGGACCGCATTCATATCAACTTACTTACTACTGGCTCTTCCGGTTCAGCATTTCTTATAGTGAAATTAAAGGAAAAGGTAAATTTATTGTTCGTTTGCGGTGGCGACCACACTTGCTCCTCGATCCAGTCTAAAAATGAAAGCACCGACATATAAACGCCAGGAGTAGCAGTACCGCAGGCTTGGCCAAACGCTGTGATCCCGACGATGCTGTCACCGTTCTCGGATATCATTAACAGTGGTCCTCCGCTGTCCCCTTGACAGGCGTCCGATCTTCTGCTAATGTTTCTGTCGATTGCGCAGATCATACTGTCGTCGAAACCTCGAGGTAATTGACGCATTCCTTCGTAATGCTTGGCACATTCTTCTCTCCCCACAAGACTACACATGAAAAGACGATGGAAAGTTGAGATCATGGTTTTGAACGTGTTTGGTATTTATCCACTTTCTAGTAAACGCACTTCTTTGCACACGTATACACGGGTAAATTGTTTTCAATACACATACCCTTGCGGACAAAAGTTAAGAAACATGTTGCACAGATAAATCTTTTAAAAATTCGGGTAAATATTTACATTAGGGGCGACCTTATTGATTTGGATAACCTTGAAAAATGTTGTCAAGATGGACATTCTGAACAACATCTTCCAGTACGTGTTGTCGTCGCTCAAATTTATTAGATTCCGATATATTTGCACAAATGTATTTGATATAAAATATAAATATTTTCTAGTTAGAACAATTTGTTATAATCATATAAAGAAAATGTAGATATGATAAATATTCCTTCATTTGAACGTTTATTTTTATAATATATTGTGGGATCCAAACATTCTGTTACCTAATCATTATATTATTTAGATCAATTGTGAAAACAATAAACTTTCAGGTAAGAGAGTTTTTACAGTACTTATATATTAATTACTGTATATTTCAATGTGCAACTCGTGTACCTATATATTGTCCACATATTTTGTTCGATATGCGACTACCCGTGTGATCGTATATAAATAAGTACGTGTGTACTTGTATAATTCAATATATATATAATTCATTGTAGTACCTGAGACTAGGCGTCCTCATCAGTTTATTAGATTTTTCCCCTCCATTACTTGTTGCACCCCATCCAATCGCAACTAAAGATGTTTTCGATGACATAGTTATAGTATCCAAAGATTTAGTTTGAAGACAGATAGGTTTCACATTATTCGACATTTTTACTTTTGTCTTCAACTTCAAAATCGCCACGTCATAATAGTGTATGCTGATCTTATATTCCGGATGGTACATTATGTCGCTGATTGGGATGCGTTGCACACTATCGTCGTTGCTAGTTAGATCTTCATTGCCTAATCTTATCTAGAATAATGCGAGGATAATTGTTTTTATGTAAAACTGATTAAACATCAGGCACTCGTACAATCTGTTCAAATGAGAGCTCATATTTAGTAAATTTTGTATAACGTAATAATACCTTGATGAAAATTGTCGTCACTTGGCACATATGTTCTCTAAGATTACAAGGTACAAAATCGATGATGTGCAATCTAACATTTTTTTCCTTTGATCATTTTTTTATGTACAAAGCTGCGTATCTTCTTAGGCAGTTTTACATTTCATAAGGAGGAATTTAATTCATATGCCACGTAATACTATTATGAAGAAATTGTTTGTTTTTTTGCTTTAAATCGAAGGAAAAAGTGCTACAATGCACACTGTCGACGGAGAGGTCAATAAGAAATAACGTGCACTATTTCATTAAATGTCGATAAAATTAACGAAAAAGGCATTTCGTATCTTGAATTGTTAAAGAATATATGTGACAAGTGACGATAAATTTTACGAAGATCTTACGTTATAGAAAATTTGCCAAATATCGCTCCTCGTTTGAACTGTTCACACGGGTCTCAGCCTTTAATGCATGTTTCCAGCAGAGAATAATAATCGACTTGCACTTACCTCTACCGGAACTTTTTTATTTATATTGTGCACACAATGGGCTGCGGTTAACACATGTTCAAAAGATATCAAGCTACCGCCGCAGTCATAGTTAATTTGTTGCCCGTCCTGCTCAGCGTTTTCGTTTTCATATCCTAGAGTAACCATGTATGGGAATTCACCGGGTTTCGCCTCGGTACCATCGATTATATGGTACACCAAACTGTTATCGTATGCGTTGCAAGCTGGAAATCATATTACAACAAACAATTTAGATAATTGACCTTTCATCATTTGTTATGTTTTTTGACATAATTTATAACGTTGCAATAATCGTATATGTAGAATAGTGATATTGTTATCACGGGAGTTACTATTGCAACTGCAGTGACTATAAATTATATTTCAATTTATACTGTTCAAAATAGCGAAATATTGAATGAATAATTCACAACGTATTTCAAATAAAATAATGTGAAATAATATTTTGGTAATACGCTGTAGTAACGAAAGTCACAAATCAACTGCAATGAAGCATGCTTTGCATGTTCCATTCAAAATTTAAATGTCCGACCTTCGTCGAGAATTTTCGTACACATGTAACTAAACTTGTGCACATGTAACAAAAAGAGAAGCAATATTTTATTTCCGTTATTTATTTTGCACGTACGAGTAGATTTCATTTTTATATTAAGATAATCCAAAACAAATATCGTGTAACCTTATTTTCTTTGTTTTCCATTTCGTTCTATAACAAATACCTTGCAGATAAAATTCTTTTAATTCAATTCGTGCAGATAAGTTGTTGGAAAATTAATTGTTCATGAAAGGTTCTACTGAATCAATTATTCATTAATTCATAAAATTGATAGATAATATAAATATATTACTAATATATAATATATTACTAAATAATACATTGTTTATAACATACTTATATTAAAACTAGTAGAAAAGTCTAAATTATAAGTAAGATATTAATGTAATTTGAATACATCGTTAAATAAAAATCATGGTGTTTTGTGGTAAAATGTAGTAAGAAAATCTTCCACGAATAATTTTTTTTTGTTTTAGTGGACACATTTCTCTTATTTCTTTAAAAATTTTTTGCTTCCAGTATACATAATATTTTCTACCTGTTTCTTCCGATTGCTATCAATTTAAGATCTACAAGGTCCTCGGGTTGAAATAAAAAAACCTACCAAATCAAGGATTCTCAAGATTCCTATATGATCAGTATCGCGACTTGAAGATAACAACTGTCAAACTTGTTGCATGAATCGCCAATGACCTCATATGAATTAAAAATTCTAACTAATATTACATGGATTCTTTTGGTAAGATTTCAGAAAGTTAAATCTAAACTTTGACTAATTATCGTTGATTAAATCCTTAAAATAAAGGTCAACCAAACTACAAATATTCCCAACCACTTTACGAAGACCAATACAATCCTAACTGTATTAAATTATTGGGAATACAATAACGTAATTCTGTACAGTTTCTATGTAATTTTGGGTCTGATAAGGATCATTAGAATTCCAATGTCTGCCAGTTAGTTAACGAAAATATGAATTTGCATAAATATACAACGGCTGATAAACAATTCCAACTTTTGATCGACACCGTGCGCGTTTCATAACGTATGTTGAATGCAACGTACTTGTTTTCTGTTTCGATGTTCATGACTCATTCGTGCAAATGTCTTTGCGCCGCATAATCGATATACTAATTTCATAATTGACAGTGTACTTTCATATCACGAGCGTATTAATCTCATCGATTTGCCTCGTGCCATAAAAACGCTTGGATAACAATTTTACAAAAATTGTTTAAATAATCTGTTTCTACTATTTTTTATTGTAGCTTAGACCTTATTTTATATTAATCAATAGACTATGAATTATTATTAAAACTCAAATTATTAGGGAAATTAATTTATCAAGCTTTTATCATCAAAATTTTAGATAATTCATAATAAATTTAATAAATAAGATACTTGGCAATTTGCCAACATTCTGATTTTATAATCTTCTTATATGTTCTGACGCTATCAAATGTCACAAATATATTAACCATTATAGTCTACTAACAAATTAGACGTGGTCTTAAAAATGAACACGTTGATATACCACATTTTTTTAAAAAGTTGACATCAAATGTATTTATATTTAGAAAAAAAACTGTTAAAAGCGTAAATGTGTTATGCTAATTCAATTGGAAATATTACCGGTGAGATAAAAGTTACATTCTAGATTTTACATTGTAAAGGATAATAAATTGGATGAAATTTTTTGGAACTGAAAAGTAGAGTATGTTCAATAAAAGATCATGCACTTGCTTCGCTTTCTTAACCGAGTAATATTGTTGAGACAAAGATGAAAGTTCTCTTTTTTATTAATTTCTCAATATTTGCCTATGGAAGTGTGAGTACTCGTAAACGTCCATATTCAAATAATAACGTACCAGCTTCGGAGGGCCTCGGATTGAGCTTGTCGATGATAGTGGTCGTCCCTGGACAGCAAACGATCTCCATGAAACCTACGAAGCCGCATCTTCCTGCTGCATCCCAGTCTCTTTTGCCTTCTTCCACTTCCTTGATCCTTTCTGGACAATTTTGCAACTTTTGGCACACACCTGGGCCTCCATTCTCCAATGTGCACGCGCTACCTTCTACAAAATACAAAAACAAGGATCAACAATTCTGCTGTAGTTGCGATAAATCTCTTTTTATCTCTAACTTTGTACAGATTGGACATACGAGTTTTATATTAAAGTCTACATTAAAAATCACACAAAATATTAAGTTTTGTGTGAATTAATTATTCATAACCGAACAATAAGCTAACGTTAATTTTGTCGGAATCTAAACGAATGAACTTGTTCCTTTTTTATCGATTCATTACACTGAAACCAATGCAGACCTTCGATAAATTTATTACAAATAACTCCACCACTCCCATTGTTGACGACAACGCAAATGTAATTTGTTCTCCGCCGATTCGTGGCTTTTTTAAAACAATACATGCAGTACAAGAGCAACTTATTGCGTTTTGTATTGCATTGCCGTATTTACGATTCTTTTAAAATTTGTATGCTTGCGTAAACAACAGATATGCAAATTAGAAACAATACAAATTGTTTGTGGTAATGGTGTTTACAGAATCTTCTTCCTTGACAAGGTGATTTGTTTAGTTAATAAAATATCATGAATAAATTGGAATGTAATAAGTATGCTAGTGAAAATGTCATATTATTATCGAACAAACGCAAGCAATGTCTATTAATAAATGAGGAAAATGTAGCAAACAATTATGCGAAAGATATAGGGGTGACAGGGAAGAACCCGGTTTCCCCATTTTGCTCCCCTTTAACCGCACAGCATTTGTCATGATTATTTACGGTGTTTATTAGAAATCTACAGGGTGATTCACTAAAGTTATTAGAAATTAGTATCTCCGTTATAATTAACGATAGTAAAAAATTCTAAAGGAGCGGATTTTATGTTTTAAAGGGACACATTTTGGGATGAACATAATCTTCATCAATCAAAATTTTTCTTAAAAGTCATATTTTTCGAAATGTTGAGGACATTGATGTTTCTTTTTAACCTTTTAGATACTACGCGCCACTATAGTGGCTTTCGCGAATGGCTCGTGCTTTACTCAATTGTTTTATTATTTATTAAAGCAAACAATTAAAGTGAAAGTGTGTATATACAATATATTTAAAAAAGAATATATGTTATTAGTACTATATATAGATATCCGGAAAAAATATATATTAAGAGAAAATCGTAATTTAGTTATGAAAAACTTTATTTGCGCAAAATCCTGCCGTATCTAAAGGGTTAAATGGGATTACATATTTCTATCATTGTATCGCGGCAGCTAAGATCAAAACGAATCCAACGACTTGTAATAAAACGATCTTCCTGTGATCTTGAGTACGAATAAATTAAACATAAAACATTTAGAAATGAACGCGAATATTCAAATAATTACAACCGAGTGGTCAGCAACAAAAATCTTATTCGTATAAACTTTCAAAATTATTCTCATTGACTTGTGCCCGTTTTTTAATTCGTTTTTTTATTCAAGTCATATATCCATCTAAAGTAGTTTGAACCACTTGAAATTAATAAACAGATTTGATAATAAATTCTGGAAATCTAACATGTAGATAATAATAAGAAAGTTTTGAAAAAAAAATATGAATATTGCAAAAAAATAATACCATCCACCTGAATATCCGGGTATTAGTTATTAACGATTACTATACCAAAATAATTACTCCATACATTTGAAAAATCTACGTCACACTGTTAGGGATTTATCGTAGTAAACTTTAGAATAAAAATAACAATTTCAATCTTAAATCAGTAAACCAAACTGAGTAACTGAATGCAATCAATTCTTTCGAGATTATTATTCCAACGAAGATTCTCTATGACTAAATCGCAGATCCTTATGCAAGGTTATATCAATCAATACACGTCGATATAAATGCAAAACAACACAAAAGTTAATGAGGATTAATAACATATTTCCTAGGATCTTTCAATTGATGAAGAAAGCTTTTTCTGAATAGCAATTTTTGATTATTAGCAATTTAGCAATGTTCGCCTTTTCATGACGCACAAGAGGCGAACAAACACATTTATAAGATACATGAGACACAAGTAACATTAGCTATAATTCAGCGTAATCACCCAATAGTTCATCACAATACGATAAAGTGTTACGACTTTTGCACAGCACTGTGAATCAAGGTCCCTGTGTTTTCAGTAAAAACTAATCACTGAAGATGGTGGTTTAAGTTCAACAGCGCCGGTCGATGAGGATTTCTGTGGTTCAACGAAGACAAAATCCCGGATCAAGCAACCAGCGATCCAGAAACAGTCGTGAAATTTACCTTGCAGATCCAACGGGAGTCCGATCGTCAGCGAGCAGATGCACAATTGGAACAGCACTACTAGCAGCACGTTGTTGCGTATCTCCATGACGAGATTGTTAATGCCAAATAGAGGAGCAGTGGATACGATCTACCGATTCGAGAAGTCGGTCTCTAATAAAGCAATCCGCGTCGTATGCAGAACAAGACGAAACTGATCCGATGTCCGTCGGCATCGACGATGTGATGCGGTGAATCAGAGACTGAGGGAAAGAGACTCGCAGGAAGATTCACGCACATCGTCTGCTGGTCTTCCTGTCGATGATGAAAAACACGTAGGAGAGGACACCAACAGACGCAAAACTCGTCGCCGCAACATAATTCAGCAGGTGTTTCCGCGTGGTAGGAACCGGATCTGGAAAACCACCTCTCGGCAGTTGTCAGACGCGTTGCATCGAAAGTATCATCGATGACTCGGCTCCGACCTTGATTCCGATTTTTTCCTTAACTTTCATTGCAGTTGATACACGAAAAGTTACCCCTAGAAATAAGCGAGTAGTAACAGAAAATGTTACTCTATCGGACTTGGATTTGAATGTAATTTTTGTTAGATTATTTGTAGAAATATTTGAAACATTTCCTATCGATCAATTTAATATAATTTTGATAATGCTCTGTTAGATTTTTATTAAGGATAATTCGATGTTGATGTATTTACTGCGTTTGCAAAATTTCCAAAATAGAAGATATCCGTGTATATTAGTAAGAAAATAATATTTTATTGTTTTCATTGTAACAATCTTTTACTCAATGAAAGAAATTTTACTATTGTTTAAGTTTTCGTAAAATTAAGTATCGAAATTCATGCATAAAGTCTAATGATAGAATTTTTATGAAAATTCTCGTCTCCAGCTGTGATTTAAAAAAAATCAGAGTTAAAGAACAGCTTCCATTGTTAATTAACAAATCACTTATTGTACAAAGAAAATGAAACTGCTATTCGGTCTTATTAATTTACATGTTTTCTTGCATTTACATCGGTAAATACGTAAAAATTCGCAGTTTATTAACATTATCATAATTAATTAATTGTACCATAAAATATTAGGAAGTTATTACTAATTGTATAAACAATAGTTATGTTTCCAATTATTGATGAGCGGTATTAGAATAATTTGCGGAACCATTTAATATGTATTTCATTCAGTCTATTATGATCATTTATAAAAGGAAAAAATGCACTGGATATAATTTCAATTAATCTTTATGAAAATATATCATGCATAAAAATACGTCGCATTGTAGCCTCAAAATAACTTTTACATTTTTAGTGATATTTAAATCAAAAATTGAACTACAACTGGTTTCATTTTTTTTTTTAAATATCAGTAAAAATATAGAAGTTACTTGAAGATTTTAATCATTCACAGCAGTGTAGGTGATGCAGATGAAGGTGTAGGTATATTTAAAAAAATCTTAACAAAATACCAAACTTGTATATTATCTGTATTAGAAATAATACAAAATAGAAATATAGAAATACGGTGTTTTGTTAAGTTTCCAATTTGATATTAGTAACAATATAAAAATTACTTTGAGTCTATAATTATGTACACCACTGTAATAATGGGTTTCACAAGAAAAAAGACGTTAACTTACGTCTTTCATAATTATGTAACATAAATCGTTACAAATATAGTGCTTCGCAATTTTGTACAAATAAAATTATAAACTTAAACAAAATTGTTTTCGTTGTTTTATTCATAAAAATTTGTATGGTAATCATCGTCAACGGACACCTTAACAATTACGATTAATCGAATATCACTTTCTTTGCCAATATTAATGAATATTCATGACGGAAGTTCTATTTCGGTCACTCTAATCGATTACGGTCTCTTCGGTCAGTGGTGCGTAAGAGTCGTCGGTGTGGGAAATTCTGGATCCGTCATAAAAGTTATCAGTGACGTCTACATTTCGGTGGTCTATCATATTGGTACATAAGGAAAACTTATTTAATTGTCATAGGTCGTCAATGAAAGAGACTGTATTTCATAATACAGTACACCCACGTCACAGCAATGCATTTGTAGCTAAGAAACGAACCAATAATAAAAAACACAACAATATATAGTCACATGTACATATATGTTGCTGCGAAATAAGTTGGTTAATGTGTGGGATTGAAACAATTTATATACAACATAATTCTTCTTAACTTAAGTAGTCAGCTTCTGACGACTATACTCGTCGTAACACAAAATATTGTGACGTTATATTACACAAAATATTGTTATATTATTGCCATTTCTTCATGACGAGTATACTTGTCGAAAACATCTAAGACTATCCTACAAAACTAAATACATAACATATGTATACATACATAAAGTACAACCTTATTATATATTTTTGCTATTATTATTTCCTATTATATTAATTTATTTTATGTTTATTATTATACCCATTGCTAAATTTCATATTATTAATTATTAGACTGCCGATTTAATGTATTCATCACAAAATTGGCTAGGAATGATTAAAAACAATGAAAAGATTAAATGAATTTCGGAGAATCGATGTTCTATGCTTATCTTATATCTGTATAGCAACTGTTTCTTACAATTGACGGAGACTACTAATTATGTTTTAAAACGGAATTCTTTCAAGAAAGAATGTAAAATCCGACAAATCGCAGTAACGAGCTTCGCGAGTGTCAAACTACATGATAGTGGAAGAAAACGTATCAGTATTGCAATCACAATTGTTGAATAAATAACCATTGTATGTCATAAACGTCACAAAACAAAGTCGTCACAAAATCTTTGGAATCATGTAGTACTGTAATTATTTCAAGCGAGAAGGCAATATTGCAATGCCCGACTCTAACTTTGTTGCTTGTAGTAATAATTTCTCGAATTAAACTTTTATTACATAACAACCATGAGTCTCTTTTCTTCGTCGTAAAAGTAGTCAAAATAGATGATTCCTCTATACGAACCTTCTTTGACCACACGCTCACTAGTGTTAATAAAAACAAACCGTTTAGAAGTCTCCCTAAAATATTCGTAAAAAGAATTTTAAAAGAGATATTTGAATCTAAATTTGTAGCACCCTTAGCCACTACATCAGCAATCTCATTTCCATGAATCCCTGCATGAACAAGAATACAATGAAACTCAATTCTTTTCTCATTTGAATTGTTTTTATAATAATTATCGTCTTTTTTCTTATTTAAAGTATAAGAGAGTTGACTTTTATTCTGCACGAAGGATCATTCAAAGATATTAAACAACTTAGAGAATCAGAAATGATCATATACCTTTGATTAAGATTACTTAAAAGACGTTAATAACCTTGTTAAAAACGGCACAATCAGCTATGTATATACTAATGCGTCTGTATTTGTGGTTCTAGTTATTAAAAAGTAGAATACAATTAACATATATAACTAAAATACCCTTTTTTTATTTTGCTATCACTTGGAATAAAGAAATGCATAAACAACTTTCGTTTTTTTACTTTATCATCTGTGCCAATAAAGAAAGTTTAAAAAAATTCTTTCGGTACTTCAGGGTAATTTATATACATACGTTGAAACGTATAAAAATGACCTGTTTTGATTGAAATTCGTTTCTTCGACCAAAATTCGATTTATTTTCGTGATCTTTAATTGTTCAAAATTTATGTTCCAAGATCCACCGATTTCGATGAAATTTTCAGCATGTATATACGTCACCAAGAAGTACCAAATGCATTTTTCAAATTTTCATTATGGACACAGAAAAATAAGAGAAAAAACGAGAGCTATTTTCTATTTCTTTTTCATTCCAAGTAAAACTAAATTAAAAGAAAACGGATTTTAGTGATTATAAAAAAGATTGTGAAGTGATAAAAAAAGAGAAAAAACGAGAGTTATTTTATATTTTCTTATTCTGAGTAATAGCGAATTAAAAGAAAAAGGATTTAGTGATTATAACGTGAACTGATCACTGTAAAATTTACAAAAAAGTTCAATTCACTGTCAATTTATAAAGTTTTAAACGGCGTGTGGATACTTTTGCTTATCACTGTAAATCATTTCACACATGGGGCTCTGCCTTCTGAAACAGCATCCTTAATATTACTGATATCCGTATATATAGCAATTACTTCTTTCTTGCTTACAAGTTGCTCAATTAGAAGACTAGTGTGAACATCGCGTTGTAACATGCAGTAATACCGGCAATAGGTACAAAATCCTACAAACGTCACGACTTTACTACTATCTTACTTGAAGAAATTCGACTCGACGAACGGACAACACGTGCGACAGACCCACAGTACCGTTGCACGGAACATTCATAAATTTTACTTTAACAAACGAAGACGACACAAACCAGAACTTTCGACCAAATTTCCCACACCTTATTCCAAGTTCCTTCCGACACACCCACCTCCAATCAAAAACGCTTCATTTCCTCAACCAAACACTACCCTCCACCAATCAACAGAAAACCGAGGTGACAACAGACAGAACACGACAAACGAGAACAGAACGAAAATCATACTTGAACAGAACGCATACAGAACTAAACTAAAACTCGAACATAACGCATTTAGAACGAAAGTAAAACTCAAACATAACGCATTCAGAACGCAACCTAAATCGAATATAACGCATTCAAAACATATTCAGAAATCACATGGAACACATTCAGAAATCGCGAACATCATATCGGTACAGTGTTGTATTAATAAAGTGTAAATAGAAGCAGACGCGTGTTCATCATTGTACATCGAATTGGAAGGACCATCATTGTACGAAGGACCAATGATGCACCATCAGCTGGTCCATCATTGTACCAAACGCGTACACATAATTTTGATCCTTCGAGCCGGATACAAAAAACGCGTATACGTCAATAGTGTTATTGGAATTCTCAATATATTAAATTAGCAATCGTTTGCTAAATTTCCGTTATTTGTATTAAGTCGTCATAATTTTCATTAGCTGAGGGATGGTTTAGTGGACCAGGAGCTCACTATTAAAATAAATTTTATACATTTTTTCTTGTAGGAAAAAACGAGTGGAACCGATCGGATAGACCGAGACAAGGATTCGAGCCTGGATCTTTCGCTTGCCTGGCAACTGGTTTTTTTATCCAATTAAACTATCCCGGCCGACCGACAACATATTTATTCCCAGTCGTTGTAAACACAATACGTAAATACTACGCGTCAGAAATAATGCCGAGGACTCACATTACTATATTTATAAGTTGTAATTTAGATTCGGATAAGGGAATATTAGCAGAAGAACTGTTAGTATATCTTCTAGCCAATTTTATGCTAGCATATTGATTTTTTCAAGTTTGCCACTGATTGATTCGAGTAGGAAAATAATCATAATATCTACAGTGTGTCCCAAAATTATGTTACTTCCGGGAAGTGAGACATTCCTGAGATCATTTAAGATAACTTTTTCCTTAGCGCAAATGTAATTCGCGGCTTTGTTCACGAGTTAATCGTGAAAACAGTGACCAATCAGAGGCGAGATCAGTTAACGTGAAGCGACCGAGCCAATGAGCGGAACTGGACTCCATCCTCGTACAACCCATATTCGCAGATATTATGTGCCTTTTTTGAAGTATTAACAAGTATTTTGAAATATCTTGTACAATATGTCTATAACTAATGTGATTGATCAAAATCAAATTTTCTACTTCGATTACTATAATAATAAGGAATCGAAATAAATTTTCCTCGTCGACGACTGTCGTAAGCAACCGGATGAAGAATTTCTCTCAATAATTCTTATAGCTAACCTGAGGAAAAATTAATAAACAATAATAATTACGAACAACGAAAACAATTCTGTATGGGATACAACTATTATTTACAACTAAAAACATTTTAATTAATATAATAATAGTTATGATATATGAGTTTAAAGAAAAATTATTATCTAAAAGAAAATAACAGGCTTGTAAAGCTCTGTTGTTCTGAATTGGTAGCGTCGACGCGATTCATTAGTACCGTCCTAAGGTGAAATGTCATGGTGGCCGGTAATCGACATTAATTCGATGGTGGTCGTACTATTAATTAGAATAATTGACGCACTAATCTCAGATCACGTAGCAGTTGATCTCGTATGACGATCTTACACAATGCTAACTTACAAGCAACGAAACTCGCGAGACTCTTAGAATAGATCTTGACGTAAACAACAAACGAAATATTGTTCTGCAAGTTTCGAGCCAATCAATTTTATCCGACACCTTGCGCAATAGAACGAACAATAACAATCCGCATAATGCAGAAAGAGTCCTACAACGGTTATATAAAAAATTACCATACTGTTGATCGAACAGTTATTTCCTGTTTCAATCGATTTGAAGAGGAAAACAAAGAAAACCTTGGTTCGAATCTCGAACGAATTAGGATTTCCCTAAAACCTCCTAGACAATATTTATTACTCGGTGACGCAAGATCGACACATCTATTTTGTAAGCTCGTAATATTTTTACTTCTTTTCCTGGTTCGATCCATTCTCTTGATGTTCTGAGAGAATTTAGGTATGCCAGTTACGAAATAAAAATATATTTTCGGTGACAGGGAAGTTCATCGTCTCGTAAACTAATGTAATAAAAAAAGGTTTATTACGTTCTAAGGAGAAGCTATTGCTTAAAAATTACACATTCTTTTTAAATAGACACGTCGATCTTCCGACACCGTGTACATTTATATTACCAACTATAACACCAACAAATTTTCTTTTACACTCTAAATTAATATATCATTGCAGCCGTAGTTCATTCATTCATAACAGCAATTTTGCTCGTGATTCGACCAACTTTTCTCAGGGTTATTATCAAGACAACATTTTTAATCTCCTTTCAATCCTGTAAAGTCATCGGAAATCCCATTAATAGACTTAATTAAGAACGACAGATTATTCATCCGGTGACCATTATATTGCTGTTTCTGCGCGTAACGTTAAAGCAACCTGTACGTAGACATAATACTTTCATCCGTTTTCAAGGTTCACCGTCACGTCGCCGTTTTAAAAAGAACCTCGCGCGAACTCGGTTTCATTAATCATCGAAAACTTTCGATTTCAGATGGTCCGTGTCGATAAAGTTCGACGAACGATCTCCCGTCTATCCGGAATCGAGAAAGCCGTGACTGTGAAACGGAAAAAATGCAAGATCAGCCGCGTAGCATTTACGAAGTCAGGTCATTGTCGGATGACCGTGAACGATAAGTACATACGTATAGTTATGCTTTTCTAACAAAAGCTGTGTACGTCGTTTCCACGAAGCCACCGTCCGTTGAAGTTCTTTCGGCGATCAGAAGGAATGGAAAACGTATTTAACCTAGTAGATCAGCGGTACTCAACTGCGGTTTTCTAAGGAACCGCGTGTTTGCGTTGCTGGATGCTTCATCGTTCGAAATTCCTAGGAAGCGAATAGTAATTGAATTAGTTCGCAGAACGAGGGACTATCCCGGTTTCAATCGGAGCTAGACATAGTTTTTTTTCAGAACAACTGCATAAAGTGTGAGTGGTCGACATTGAACTGAACCAAATTGTCACACACTGGTTTAAAGCGTAATTCCAGCTGAGCAACGCGATTCTTCCCGATATACTTTCTTCCACCTAAATGTACGCGTGTATTATAATTGCATATTTATATGGTTGTTTATATTACACTGTGCGTACTTTTATAATAATAAATATACCGTGGATGTTACGCATTTATAGTAAAAGGGTAGAAAGTATTAAATAATGTTGATATACTATTTTCGATTTACCAAAATTTACTTAGAGAAAATACAGCTTCCAAGTTACTCTCTATCAGTCGCAATAGGTACAGAAAGTTCTTGTTTTGCAAAAAGACCTGCAGTTTGGTAATAAAGAATGTAGTTAAATGTTTATAATATTGAAAATAATAGATTAAGATTACTTCGTACATATTTGCATTCATATAAATGCAATTGTAATGTTTATTATGTATATTATGTTATTATGTTAATGTATATTATGATAATGTATATTATGTTAATATACAATACGTATTGTATATTTATAGTATATATGTATAGAACATAAATATTGTATATTTATGTTCTATACATATTGTATATATATATAGTATATTTAACATATACTATATATATAGTATAGTATATATAGAATACATATAGGTAAGTATAATACTGCATGTAGTCAAGGATACTACAACTTCTTAAATGTTCGTATTTACACATGTATTTTATTTGTATTATAGTATAATATAGACGTGATTAGTCACTTTTTGGAAAGCTATGTTGCATAAAATTATATATTTATATTTAGTTAACCTGCGAAAACTAGCAAGAGTTGAAATTCTCCTGAAAGGAGAAGAAGACAAAAGACTAGTGACCATCATTGAAGCTATTTCTGGACCGATGGATAATTCAGTTGGACCACGGTTGAAGTTTCTGGAAGCATCGAGACGCGACAGACTCCTTAGTTGCCAAATTGTTATTAACGGTTCATGGCAGCAACGAGGTAGTATATATAGAGAGATCTTGGTCAGATTCGGGGCTACACCTGTGAGAGAGGACGAGGTACGCCACGGCCGCTCACAGGGAAGGGAGAGGACGGCCATGAAGGGCGACCGCCTGATAGTAGTTGTTCCATTTGATCAAAGTTGCTTTCGTTGCTCGCCATAGAAGTTAGCAAGGAAATTGATCAAAGAATAAACCTGTAACACCCTGTAACCTGCTAATCAGAATATATCTCCTTTCGTCCTCACTAATCCTTATATCCTGTATCGAGAATTCATTCCAACTACCCTTCCACCACCTTCCCGCTACACCATCATATTTTTCCATACTCTATAACTATTATTTGTACTTACTCTCTGACGTATTCAAAATCTTTTGCGTTCTCATTTACACGAGCGAACGACTCAAAATTAATCATAGACAAATACAAATAGCACAAAATATAAGAAATAAATAAATACACTTAACATAATATTAATGTAAAAGGAAATACAATGAGGGAAGTCATTTTGCTTAATTACTTTCGCGCTTTAGACCATTTTTTGTTACTTTGGAAATTTGTATCTTGCTGTTTGGAAATAAATTGTGTTAATATCTGAACAATGAACCTTTTTGACAAAAATATAACAGAGTACGCCTCGACTCACTTACAACTTTATTTATCAACTTTTTAAAATATATTTTGAAGTACTTCTAGACGCATTAGTTTTTCGATTTAACAAAGCATGTTAAAATTAAAATCAATTCCAGAAACTAGATATAATCAAATAACAATATATCTACTCTGAGCAGTAATGCAGTTGAATCCTGTTGCCCGAATGTTAATTGATTAGGTTAAAGTTTAATCGCAGTGTACAAACAATTTTCCGTTTAGAAAATGATCTTATGGTTCGGTTCATCGATCCTCAGTTCGTAAAACATTTCGATATCACGGTCCAGGGTTCCCCATAAAAATAGAATATCGAGGTTCATGTCTGCACGACATTGGCCTAAATACTTTCTTCAAAATGCAACCGTATATAAATAACTGACATTCCACAGGATATGCTGAAAATCGTCTTACTCTTGTTTCCTCGGGCACGTAATTACTCAGAGTTTCGAATAAACACTTTGATGATTTCTTCGACGCAAGATATGGCGTTACTTAATAACTCCTAACTAGTCGTGCTGACCTGGAGAATTTTAACTTAATTAGGACTGGCGGGGTTATCTTGTTTCATGTTTGACATACGATGGACCTCAATAGGCGTCAACAATAAGTAAGGATACACGTTCATGCAACTTATTCGAACAAAATAAAAAAAGTTTCAGTGTCTCGTGTAAATTATTCGGCTACTTAGATACGCCAAACTCGAAACTAATTGTGCTTTACAATATATCACGGCACGTTTTGTTTCTTCCTTTAAGTAATCTAATCAGGTTTATGGTAATATCTGTGGCTATAAGGAAAAAGGCGGGTTTCACAGTCATAACAAAAGTCAAGTTTATGAATTATTTACATACTAAAAAAACTAAGACAATTTAGAACGCTACTAATGCGGAGACTTTATACTGAAGAGTTTAAAAAGCAGCAAAAGTAAAAGTATTCGTACATGTGTTACAACGCTGCAATTTTTCTTGATATTGGACTGAACAACTTGAATATTGTTTAAATGATAGAGGAACTAGTCTATTATACAATGACTACAATACTTCTTTTTAATTTTCCTATTATTTCGAATGACCATCTTGAACTAAAATTTTGTTGTTATTACCATCATTAGAAGAGGGTTAAACGTGCATATTGACAATAAATTTTCTAGTTGACGTAAAAAATCCTTTTTCCTTAAGATTTTTATAAAAGGATTCATAAAAATTAGAATTGCATAAAGATTCGCAATCTACAATCAAGGTTCACATAAAGATCAGCATTACAAACAACTAAAAACAGTAAAACAGTAAAAAGTTTTTCATGATTGTCGGACAATAACTCTATGAATGGAGATTTTGTCATTTTTTAATATTTGTGGCTCCACTCTGCGTTAATCGTTTGACGAAACTATCAGCGTGAGAATAAAATACCGAGATCCCTAAAACACATTGTTTAATTTTTCCTTATGAATTGAAATAAAACATTAAAAAACACCATTTTTTTATTTTTCGAAAAGAAAGCGTTGTTTACTAATTTTCTAGTAATCTGTCAATCTAACATTTCAAATAAATTTAAGACATTTGGCACATTCTTTAAAAAGCAGGTTTGTTTAAACAATTGACCGTTTTCGATATATAAAGTGACAAAGGAATGGCAATATTTTCCATCACAACGAATATACTCAACATACGTACAAATTTGTCGTTCATATTGTAAATTTAGCGGAAATTAAAATATACTCTTTAATTTTAAGAGGTTTCAAATATTTCAAGAATTTGGACAAAATAAAACGAATAAATAAAAAATTACAAATAATTATTACGAAAAACCCTGACTGAGTTAAGTAGTTAACTAGTAGGAGGTAATTAGCTAAAAAAAGTATTAACATATTTTCCGTGTCAACTGCACATCATTATCGATGCATTCTAGTGTTCCAAAATCAAAAACAACGTTGCTCGGTACATTCTTCCAGAAGCATTCAATCTTCCCAATCACGGGCAAGCAGGTACCCGACCTAAGTATCTCAACCATTTTCGCGTCGTTATCATCATTAAATCGCGTCTCGGACGTTAGCCGTGATTCCCCGTGGCTATTCTGGCAGTGCAGTTTAGCATATACACACTCGAAACCCGTCAACATTTTCAACATAAAAACATTTCAATCCGAACGAACAGTGCGGGAATCGCGAAAAAGGAATAGAAGGGGAACATCGAAGTTACAAGAGAAATAGAGAGAGAGAGAGAGAGAGAGAGCGAGAGAGATACAAGGTAAGCAAATAAGAAAGAAAGAGAGCGCCGGCAGAGACAGAGAGGGAGAGAAAAAGAGACAGCGGCATTATACGCGTTCGCATTCAGTCTGCCCGCGGCATTCGTGCCAGTCGTGTTCCGTCTCCTCTTTCGTGGATTTGTTGTTTTTGTTTATGCAATTGCCGACAACCTTCTTCGCCGGCTACTTAAATGAACAAAAGAAAAAGCACGCCGAGCCCAAGCACATAGTCGCGACGCGAAGGCTCTGCAGTCACCGATAACGATGTGCATCTTTTCTTTTTAAGAACGACTACGCGAGCTCCTACACATTATCCCCGATGACATAGGTAAGGGAACTTTCCTTCTTTCTACCATGGTGATCCCCCGACAGGAAGCGGTCTCGTTTTCCCGGTTTCGAGCGTGAGTCAGATTTTTTGAAGGAAGCATTCGATTCCCGCGATACTACGTGTGGACTGGTGCGGTCAGTGAAAGTTGATCGGATACATTTTTCCGCGATTTTTATCTCCTTGTTCAGACCACTCGTGGGCCGATCGAATGTGAAAAACGGTCACAATGCATTTTGTTCGTAGTTGAAACGCTTTTCCTGTCGGCGACTGATTAACGTATAGGCTGTAAACGCTTTTACGCTGCGCCGCCGTTCCGAAACTGTGAATGCTGTCACGCTACGCTGAAACTGTAAATAGTGTATATGTAGGAATGACTGGAAAAGTTCTGGAGAACTTGCATACGTATCTGCACTGTACCTACGGGTTTCTCTGACCAATGACTTTGCTTAGGCGATGCGAGAAAAGTCATCTAGCTACATTACGAGAAAGCAGAATCGTGCGAAATAGTTTGGATATCCGAGTTCTGCGTAATAAATTCTTTGAGAAAATTAAGGTTTGTCAAAGATTTCGATCTATGCGATAGCAGCAAAAAACCGAAGGCTCCCACAAAGTTTAACCCTTTGCACTCGGGGCCATTTTAACTGAAAATTTGAAATAATTTTTCTGGTTCGTGGTATTTCCATTCTATTTAACAAAATAAATTTGTATGCATACAAAATTTATTCTTGTGACTCCTACCAACAGTTTTACTACTTGACAATTTTTTAAATCTAAACCTTATTGTTGCAAAAATTATTTTGGGATGAAATAGAATAATTTTAGTGGTGCCTTAGAGTTACCACTCGAGTGCAAAGGGTTAAAGTCTATCGGACATATCGTATCGACTCGTCGGATAGTAAGCTTTTTTGCTATATTTGCTTCGAATATTTACAGAGTAAATCGTTTAAATCTTTTGCTTGAATTTTTCTTGGAAACTACATATTGTATAAAAATATGTTGCGAACAAATGTTGCTTGCTATTATCCTCTTTTATGAACATATGGGGGTCGCTTGACAAAATGTCAAATACTTGTACATGTATAATATCACTAGCATTGCCTAGGTGCTTGCATTCGATGTGATGGACGACATTTTCATCATTTCTTGCATTAAAAATCAACTAAAATGTATTTTGATAAACATTAATTTCTCAACCCCTGTATCTTAATATTTTTTTATTCCGTATTACATTATAGGTAAACAGTCAAGGTCACCCTCGTATGTTGATAAAGAAGGAAATAGTGAAAAATTAATTGTTACTGCATATGTTCCTCTTTATACTAGACAACTTTCGTTCGAAGCATTGTCTTGTATGCGTAGTTTACAAAGAAGATTGAGGTAAAAGTGTTAAATGAGTCACCCTGCAAGAGTTCGTTAGTTTTATAAATCAATACAAATCGATGTTTACAAAATTCTAGATCAGAATACATTTAAAAAGTTTAATACTTCAACTGTCATGCCACTACCTCAACATATTTATAAAATCAAAGTATTTTCTTGACCTAAATTAAAAATTAAAAATAAAGTTGTATGATATCTATTATTATTCAACATTCTTACGTTATGCGAATCTTAATAAAATTAGGAAATTGTAATAGACTAGTTGAAAACTGATTTTCAAATCTAAATAAATAATTCCGTTATTCACATATGAGTGGCGCAGCGATCAAAGTGTTAACAGTGGAGACAAATTAACAAATTAACAAATTATTTTGCTTGATGTAATACAATAATTCCTTTGTAAATTACTATTACAAGAAAATTGTTAAACGTGTGTTAGATAAAACGTAATAACTTGAATATCTATTATTAAGCTTTCGCTAGCTAAGGTGTTAAGTACATTTACAGAATTACCGTGACAAATCAAGAAAAATACATCTGCCCCGTTTTTAATTCGCGGAACTTTGAAGATGAATCTCCTCTTCTTCGTGGAATACGAAGATGCATTAAACCGATGAATCTATTTATCAATTCTCTGCTAACATTCTCATAATCTCTGCTCATTTTGAATACGATATTAAATGATAGGAATTGCTAATTCAAAAGTTTCCGTGTATTTTACGAATCTGCGAATGGCATAATTTTAAAAAGATCTATCTATCGTTCAGGAAGAACTGATTTCCCAGTATTTCTCAAAAACGATAAGCTCCCGCGTACAGTGTACTATACAGATAGTTATTCTAAATTAATTATGAATCGACTTCTATAACGGAAATTAAAATATTAGGTCAAATCATTAATGAACCCAGTTTCTTGAGACAAATTGTGATCGTACATTATCATTATAATGAGTCAAGTCATTGCAAACAATAGCGACTGTATAACTCTTATTTATTAGGTTGAAGGATAAAGTCGATACATTTAAACGGAAATTGTGAGTCAAGCTATTGCGTGGTATACATTAACACTGCAAAATTGTTGACTCACATGTTTCATAAATGTTCAATACCGCTTAAATAACTGTTTTTAAAACTGAACTAACTGACTCGAGTTTTGTTGGAGAATAGGATTACACGTTTCTGTACGATGATTAAGAAAAAAATAGAAGCTCACGTTTTTTTCAATTCCCTATTCGGGTTTACCACGAAAATTTAAGCAATAAAGTTTGTGGGAAATTTATTAACGTTGTTATGAGTTACATTTAATTAAATATAGCGAGAATTGTCATTTTCTACGACTGTATTTAGCGGGAGCTGCAAAACGCATTTTTAAATTTTCGTTGTAGGCACACATAGGTATGATTAAAAAATACGATTTTATATACTATTCGTTTCATTTTAAGTAATAAGAAGATTAAATTATGGTCATTTTCAGACAGACTAATCCTTCTATCGTCTCATAAAAATTCAAGTCATTTGGTTCAATTTTTCAACAATGATACCGTTTTAAAACATGCATGAATACTATTTTTACCCACTGTAAGTACTTTACAGATCACGTTAAAGCACATTGTCAAATAAAGATAGTAAACAGCAGCCATGAAACCGCAGACCACACTGTCATTCAATTTCATCTTCTCACTGATCCGTGACCAGCATGAATGATCCACCAAAAATCTGCAATCTACTGATGAAATATTCTTTTCAGTTTACATATATTTCATTAGTTTATACTAAATCTACCGTGGACGCTTCCATGCGGTGCTATAGGTATAAGTAATCTTTACTGAACGATACATAGATGTTGTCATGTTAAAGGGTACGAGGTATAAGTAAATACCATCGCTTAAAATTCCAAAGGCATATTACACTGAAAGTACTGAGCTGTATAAAAATGACATGATTCAATTTATTCAGATGTTTCGGCATTTGTCTCCTACAAAATATGACAGTATCGGTGATACATCCAAAAAGGAGGTAATTCTACACGAAACAATAAATAAAAAGTAGGAAACAAAATTTTTTCATTTGAGATTTCATTGTCGAGAAAATCGACTTTGAATATTCGAGTAGCAAAATCAAAAAATGGCATTTTAATTCAAATCTAGTAAAAAGTCATTCCGCTTTAAAAGGCGTTTGAATACTTTCGTTGCTCACTGTAATTATAGTTTAGAATATAATAGTTTATATAGATGGATCTCGATAGATGCCGTATGTTAAGGTTACTGATAAATACAAATAGTACAAATGTAAGTATTATCGTAACGTACTGTGTTACTCACTTCTGTCTATGGATCTAAACAAAAATAAGACATATAAGGAAAAATCATTGGAAATGCTGAATATTCAAAGTCGATTTTCACGATAACGATGCCTTAGCAGGAAAAAATTGTATTCTTTATTTTCTATTTGTTTCCTCATGCTAGAACATTTATTTTATATGTGTCTA
The DNA here is from genome assembly GCF_028453695.1 of Augochlora pura. Lineage (NCBI taxonomy): Eukaryota > Metazoa > Arthropoda > Insecta > Hymenoptera > Halictidae > Augochlora > Augochlora pura. The sequence goes on from NC_135781.1 coordinate 17,541,821, forward strand.
CATAATACAATGTTTAAACAATAGAACATTTGAATATCAGAATATTCTAAAAATAAATAAGGGTCTCTGCACTGTAATTTTGAAACAAAACAATGCGAATCTGACCATCTTGAATACCACTGTGAGTTTAGCGTTAAAATCGAGTAAACGACCTAGTGACCGCGAAATCTTAGAAAGATTTAATATTGTTACACTTACGCGGATTCCTTGGCCACACCTATGCTCGCGGTCAAGTACACGCAACCTGTATCGAAGATCATCGTGTATTCCGCTGGCTCCGTGTCATGAAATATTCCGATAATTACCATTTACCTCGCATATCGTCGATTAATGATGCAGTATAATCTTTTCGCAATAAAAAGAAATGAATGAAGAAAAATGATTAGTACATGCAAACGTTACGCTAACCGTTGACCAATTAACACGTTGACTAAAGTACTCGAATTAAACAATTTTCGATTAAGTCCTTAGCAAATATATAGTACGGAAACTAATGGATGTATTAAACACGATATAAAGTATTAATTGCCAGTCCTTGTTGAGCTTTGATATTATAGCCAAAATCGCGCAGGATTTTGCGGAACATTTATACCGACGATGGCATTTAAAAATCTCATTGATTGTAAAATCGTAGCCTATTACGCCTTTGAATAATTTTACGCCAAATCGCATTGCAAATAAAAACTGTAAATTTTGGTCCAACAGAAATAATAATACAAATATTCGTCAAATTAGTTTATACTGAATATCTCGACGCTTAAATAAATTGTATCGTTCAGTTAAATTGCAAACACATTTTGCAAAGACAGAAATAAAAGAGTCCTAATTAATGATTGTCGTTCGTTTCTAATACTCCGCACTTCGACACGTAATAAATAAAATCAATAACGCGTGCACTAATCCCATTTATTTTGACTAAAACCTTTCGCGAAGAGAAACTCTAAAACATAGATCTAATATAAAGGTCAAGGTAAAAAGAAGTTCAATTAATTCTTCGTGTTGAAGCTTCATAAAAATTGTACAACGAAGAACACTTTTTCCACTTTTTACAGAAACTTTACGGAATTCGATTATAGAGTAAAAGTATTCTAAACGCTTCGTTTTAATGTAAATGTTTCTAGCTTTATGCAAAGCAGATTTACCCAATCTCGTCGCCGAATAGTATTCGCACAAGTGTTCGCAATCACAAAATTAACCGATTATCAAGCAAATTATTTTTGTTTCATTTTTTGTTGAATCGCCTGAGCTTATCGAACAGTTCTAGTTATTCCGAAGCGGAACGTATTACCTGTATTCAATATTCGATCAAACAATCAATTAAGACATACCGGTCGACTCTGACGACGTTTGTCTTAATAAATTGACGCGACGGACGAGAAACACATGCGTTAGGTTGTTTTAATGTGCCCCGTGAACGTTTAGAATCCGTGGCAAGGACAAGCCAATTTGCTGCCTCAATGATATGATCACCAGCGCTAAATTGAGTACATTGGCAGCTCTAATTAACCGGCCGGCGTAATGTATGCGGATTGTTTATCGGCCCGAGGAAAACGCGGTTGAAAAATACGCATGCGCCCGATTCGGTTAATTTAAACGTTCTGGTTGATTTGATGTACGGCCGCGGACGTTATCGTCCACGTTCCCTGTTATCGTCGCACGCTCCATTCTGTTACATAATAATCTTTTTAACGCTAAACCGACCGCGTCAAACACCCGTGGGTGGTTCATGAACTTCCACACACAGGCAACTAAACTTGCGCATTATGCACACGATCCTTTGTCACATTATACTGACGACATATTTAACGGGGTATTCTAATATAAACTGCGTATTTGTTTAACTTTCCTTGGTATACTGAGTGGAAACTAATATCTTCTGCAGTCGCATTTACAAGCTTTATTGTTAAGTGAAAGTTAAAATTGATGACATCAGCTATCTTTGAAACGTAGTCGAATTTGAAATCGGCAAACGGTATCATGGTCACCGTTTTGAGAAACATACTTTTGAGAAAAACATTTCAACTTTTTGTATATCAATATTGGTCATTCATATAAATGATCAACCAGCTGTAACTTCCTTAATTTTCCAAATTCAGACATAAAATCTCTGACAGACGCATGTTTAAGCCTATGTAAAGAAAAAACGATTTTTCAAGGATTCGCACTAGAATATCCCCTTATAACTTATACGAGCTGAATTTAATGTATACCTTTTTTAGAACTACGCATTCCTCCATCGGATTTAAAAATCAATTTTTACACTAATCTTACGCTGATTACATCTTCTTAATATCATTAGGATCCAAAAAATATATTTTTCAAACTTCCAACTTTATTTTTCACTTTCATGCAACTCTATTTTGCAACTTTAATCGGATTAAATGTTGCTTTAGTTACCCGAGACAGAACGATAGATAGAATTTTAGGTAGATTAGAAAACGTAATTGAAGAAAGTAAATACAAAAGTTGCTCAAAATCATGAAGTGTGAGGTTCCTGAAATTATTTGAAGTAACTTTTTCCAATCCACGGCTTTCTTTGCAAATTATTAACGAAAAACAATAACCAATGAAAGGCAAGATTGGCCGGCACGAGACGGCCAAGGCTAGGAGCGGAACTGTTCGTTCGTTGGCACCAGTCGGGCTCGCTTCTCATTGACTAGTATTTTTTGTTAATAACTCATAAACAAAGCTGCGGTTTGCATTTGCACTAAGGAAAATATTACTTCAAATGACCTCATGAACCACATTTTCCGATTTTGAATAACTTTTGAAACACTCTCTACAGGACGACCCTTTGTAACATCGGCAATACAAAAACAATTACACAAGTATAATTATAAAAGAGTTAGAATAAAGATATTAATATAAATAGAACAAAATAAAGTGCAAAACAAAAATATTAATATTAATAGTAGAGATAAGGTCAGACGTAAAAAAATTTGCAAGTATAAAAGAAAGAAAAGGAGAGGGTGCGATGTGATGTATAAGGAGGGGATATAGAGGAACTAAGTAAACTGATGTGCCTATAACTGTTGTGATAGTCAATGAACGACTTGATAGTGACGGTTTGCGATAGTCAAAATTAAACAATTTTTATAACCATAAAGAATACGGTGTAATTCGGTACGAAAAGATAGATACGTGTCTGAAGCAATTTGATACGTAGCCGAATCAGTTTTCTCAGAAAACAAGAGAAAGAAGGCACGACAAGTTCAAGCTATTGTACAATTAACTAGCAACTATTTTATCTTCCAATAGGTAAACATTTCCGAACCAATTACCGCGCCAAGTGAACAACTAGACCGCGGACCATCAAATGGACGAATCCACTGTCCAGAAGACGGATTGCTATCTGCTCCAGTCATCGAAACCTCAGTCCAATGACTACCGGAACAGCAGTCCACAGGACAACAATGCCGATCTGCTGAAGATTCCGAAGCGCAAACTGTCGGTGTTCTGTCGATCGTTCGACGTGATCGAGACGAAGGATCAAGAGGACACCCTCGAATTACGTCGTACATCCAGCAATCCCACAGTTCGTCTGGCAGACATGCAAGATGAGGAATCTGAGCGAGATCGTGAAACGAGTCCTTGCAGGAAAGGTTTCGTCAACGCTTGTCGATCGTTGATCGAGAATGGAAAATTCATCGGTAGCTCATCACACGATTCTCTCAACGAGAGACCCGACAGTCCTCAATGCTTACCAACGAGAAGATCGCCCGTGACGGAACTGAAGCTGCCTCGAGTTGGAGAGGACACTGATAATTACTCTGTAATCACCGAAATCTTTAACGAGAAGCAGCCTAAATTGAAAAACGGAGAACCGAAAGTAAGATTCAGTTGAAACAGCGTGCACATAAAGAAAATTGACTCTTAACGGCCGCGCGTTCTGTCGGGAGAGTATTTAGGTCCAGGCTTTATTTTCACAGTAAACCAAATATTCACGATAAATCAAATGACTCGCCTTGAAACGTCGCTACCTATCGCTGCGAAAATATTTTCTTTGAGAATTCTTGGACTCAGTGCAATCGTTTTTCATATTTCGATGGTTTTTCGTGTCAGCGAACTGTGACGAAAATTCATTCATTCGTCGAATTACGTTTGAAACGTGGATCCCGCGAATCGAGCCAATTATCCAACAGCTGACAAACATGACGTCGGCTGTTTTCTTGCAACAAGAGTACCATGTACTTACCTCATATTTTACCTCCTTTAAAGGTCCTTAAGTATCGGTAAATTGTATACTTTCATCTACTGCGATCTTCCACCGAGATTATAGTTCATAGGCTGTAGAAATTTATGGAATTTTATTTATGGAAATTTAGTTACGATGTGTTCCCTTTCTTTCGACAATTTCAATATGCCGAAAGTAGACTGCAGATTTTATGCATATGTGAAAAAAATGGGAAGATATAATTTAAAACGATGAACAAATTAAGAAATACTAAAAACGTCTATGTATTAATTTAAATTTATTAAAATGATTAAAGAAAGTAAGAAACTTGTGCTTGTCGCCTACGTCTTTATTAGCTCTTTTTCATTTTCCATAAAGATCTACAGTCTATTCGAGAGTAATGTAATAATGTCTTCACAGTTTTTTCTGTTTCAAGTCGATACGCAACGTGTAACACTTTGCTCCATGTTTTTGCAGTAACTTGCAGATATATCGCGACTTTTTGCGACACCCTTATGAATAAAGGATACGATTTTAAAAGGAGAATTTAAAAGGCAGTCGAAATTAGAATCTTACGCAAGTGTGCGTCAGTTTTAGATTATTCACCATGTATTTCTTTATCTTTAATATTTAGTTGTCCACATTTTTAATAATTTACGTAAGAATATAATGAAGACTGATGAAGATTTCATACGTAATCCGCTAAATACGAATGCTACTCGCTTCTTCTGAATTAAAACAAAATTTCATTTTTCCGTTATCAGAAGAAATCAAAAATTTTCTTATTCTATTAGAAAAATTATTACGGACGAAGATATGTTAATAGGCTTAGCTATGGCACAAATTGTAGGAAAAAGGGTTAGTGAACAAAGAATTTTAATCGATACACTGGAAAACGATTTTTACCTACAAATGTGAACAATTTCCTTTGATTCTTATAGAATTATAATTATACATTTTTCAGTAACTTAATAAAAACTACAATTTTACAACAATCTAACGTACAAGGAATATAAATAATTATAATCTATGAATTTCATAGATTATTTCAAAGAAAAATTTCATGAAAATCTACAATAGTTCTGAATAATTTCATAGTTTCTTCATTTCGAATATTTAGTTGCACATTTTTCTGATAACTTGCAAAAAAGATTAAAACTCTGCAGTACATTAATGAACCATGAATGTAAATCTATAAAACTAGGAAACGATTTTTATCTACGAACATGAACAAAAATTCGAAACTAGAATTTCGCGCCAATCTGTACAATAAATAATTGTAATCTATGGGTTTAAAGATAAAATTTCGCGTCTGTCCGTTAAGAGTCGAAACAAATTTACTCGCTTGTAATGATTCGCATTTTCGATCAGAGCGTCGACAAACATGTCGCCAACTCTTCCACAGAGGGGAACCATCTTCTGCTATCAGACAAGATCACGTCGTCGTCCAGTGAAAGCACGGAAAATGGCAATACGGAGAAGGATTTCGAGCTCGGACAGAATAAACAAGCAAAGATTGCAAGCGACGGTAAATCTGCGGGAATTCTACAAAACTAAAAATATGATAATTGTATATTTATCGGGTTGGGCTGTACTCTCGTCCGCAGATCTGGTCAAGATCAAAGATCCGGCGTGTCCGCCGACGTTTGTGGACGCATCGAGTGCCGGTCGTGAGAAATACATAGCAGTCGGCACCGAAATGTCGAATCACGAGGATAGTTCTATCGGATCCGAGAGCGAGGACGAGACGATGATCAGAGGAAATGATGGAAGGATTGAGGGGACGAGGAACGACCGATCGCGAGCCTCGTCGTCTCTTTCAATTTCTCCGGTTCCAGGAAAAGCGGATTCGAATCGGAAGACCGATGGAGAGAAGACGGAGGATCTTGTTCGGTCGAACCGAGAGAAGCGACAAGTTGGTAATCCTTATGTTGCTATTTATTATATTTTAGTTGACAATGACGATGGATGTCAGAATTATTGCCAATTAAGTGCCCAGAGTGGTTCACTTTTAATATCGGCGTTGATTAATCTTTTATTTACTGGATTAACGCAACTACCGAGCTCAAAACGCGACTTGATGTACATTGTTTCATAACAATGACAAGATTGGATTTATTCAAACTTCATACGGTTTCTATTCTAACATAAACGTTCTTGCAATTTCAGTAACTGTAAAAATCACAGTTAGAGACCAGTCATTTTGGCTGGTTTGGTAGCTCTAATATTAATAGGCTTCCGAATCTTTTTTAATAATCTCAAGAAATTGTATGGAGCTGCTTATTGTTGCTATTATAAATTATATTATAAATATTATTATCTTCTAATGTAATACAGACTTTGATAAATAAATTTTTCTCGATAACGTAGGTACATGCATGTGGAGATTACGTAGCTAAATATATTTAAAATGTTAGCTCCACATATAAATACTGTTTCAGAAAAAGCTTTTTAACTAAATTGTGTATTACATTAGTAGGTAAAGATATTTAGAATCTATTTACTATTTCAAAAATCTATTTTTTCTCTACCCTGCTAAAGAGCCTCTGAATGTAAAGCATAAATGTTTTTAAAATTATTCAAAAGCAACCGGTAGATGATGTGTTAGTATTAAGAAATGAAAACAGATGGAAAAGATGTTGCTAATACAATGATACCAATGATGAATTTTTTTCTAAAGAGAACAATAACTTTGTAGTGGAAACTTGAAAATGACTTTGCAATCTTGTGCAGCACACATTAAAATTGTATGCCTCATTACGAAACATTGTAACTGCCTTTTGCATATTCCCCTCGTCTAACTGGCCGTAAATTCTTTCTGGCACGCTCTTATTTACAATTCCATGCAATTTTATATAAGTAACATAAACAAGTTTGGTTGCCCAGCACATACAAGTTCGCTTACGTTGCTCATCGATACATGCAACGTTACCTAATATCGTCCACTAACACAAAACTTAAACAATTTTTATTTGCGTATCGCAGTGTGATAGGATGTTTAGAATGTCTGGTGATTCTGAAGGTCAGGTTTAGGTTTGGGTTAGGTCTCCGCTGCAAATGCAGAAACGTTTACCATTTCCTTCCTGTTTCGAATCAGGCTGTTTGTCTTGCGAGACGAAAAAATTCAATGTTGGATCGCATCGTAAACTTTTTTACAATCTAAAAATTTATTTATACTTCATTCTTCGGGCTCCCACCTATTTGTTTTCGTACGAAACGTTGACACGATGTCGACAATAAATTCATGATGTGATTACGTGCGAATATTCTGCACCGATAGAAACTCGTATCAACACTTTGTCAATTTTTTGCCAGACGCTTTATTTAGATTCAAACGTTGCAGAGTGAAAAATTCAACTACAAATCTCACTATGCTTAAAGAATTAATGATAAGCTTCTTGTTAAAATAGTATTCGTTTCTATCGTATATTTTAATTGAGAATGAAATAGTATTCAATTTATGAATGGAAAGAGAGTTAAATATTAAGTTATTTCAAATATACGAATATTTAACGCCGCCAGAAATGCCTAATATTCCATGCAATCGAAATCATTACTGCACCACACGATCACACTATATCCGGCGATCTATTCCGTATGATAGGAAAAATAATATTTACTCTGGAAGCCACGCAGCTCGGGATATATTAGGTGTACCAATAAATGATCCACTATTTTCTTAATGAAATGGTAGTGCACATCGGTTATAAATAAAACAAATGTTTCCATCTTTTATTTAGAAAATTGTCGTGGATAATGCGATTGCCTATTGTTACATTGATTAAAATCTCTTATCTTCTCCGTATAAATTCGGATAAAAATAACATATATTTGAATCTCTTATACCAGGAAAAATAACAATTACTATAAAATATTTTACTTTCTTTACTTATATCACGCAAAATACATATACTATTGTATCAGCCATGAAGAGAATACGTGCACAAAATATGAAGTAAAATCTACTAATTTAGGAGTTAAACATATATTCGGAAGGTACAAAAATTTTCAAGCGACCTTTATACAACTAGATTATGCAAGAAAAGTTTATTTCTTACCGTAAATATTAATTCTTGCCGTTCTTTTCATAATATACCGTTACTTACATACTTCAAACAGTCAGCCAAAATAACCGACGGTTAATCATTTTTATATCATCAACAGATGGTACTGCTATATTAATACTGTGAAGATCTTTACATAAATAAATTATTTGATTAAAATAGTCTGATAAAGGGGTTGATTTTTCCCCTATAGTAAGAAATAAGCACGAAAAATAGAACTAAATTCTTGGATAAGTCTATTAAACATTTGTGCAAAGTTTCATCAAAATGTATTCTTGTAGTGTAGTGGCTGTCGAGATTATTATCTCTGATCGTGTAATAAGACGTTAATAGGCAAAATCGTCGATAAGTCGCATACTTCAATAACTAGACGGGAACGTTCTGGAAAACTGTGCATTAAATGTTATTAAAACGCAGAGACTCTTCGCCACAAGACGGTCTTTGTCCGAGGGTGATTGCAAACGATACCATCGTGCAAGAAGGCATTGCGGATGCAGCAAACAAGAGGAGCTCGTCGATGATAGAAATCAGTTTCCCGCTTTTCCTAGTTTCACCGATAGCCGATTGCAACGTATGGGATTTGCGAATTTCGATGAAACGAATAGTCTGTGCAGGTGAGTTCCAAGCTCGAGATGCAGCATCATTTGTAACAAATTCATTGAAAATTTTACAACAAAAGGACATAAGTGAAAATTCCAGCAGCATGCAGATTAAAAGATTCAAATTAATACAAATTGGTTTCAGGGAAAACTTTGTCTCATCGGAAAGTGAGCTGGAGGTAAGAGAACGATAAAACGAACGAGAATTTCAGTTTACCATTAGTTCGATTAACTTCCATTAATTACAGCGCAAGTACATCGCATTTTCTATAGGACTGGGCACGGATAGGATCACGTTGGAACGAAGAGTAGCAATGTCGCAAAGTCAACGAGACCTCTCGGAACAAAATTTTGCGCAGGAAATTCAGAAATTACAAGAAGAGATAGAAGTAATTATATATTCCATAACGATAACGCCTTAAGTAATACACAGAGTGGGTCGACTGAATAACTCTTCACAATAGAAAATAAAGTTTCAGATAAGAGTTGCTTGGCTTCAAGGCACATAATATGGTGAGAATAATTTAAATCTATTTTTTTAAATAGAATGGTATACTTTTTATTCTACAATCTTATTCTACGCAAAATAATGTAATTTTTATCTGGAGCATTTTTTTTATAGGAGCAATAGTTTTTATGATATCGAAGGACAGAGGTATAAACTTGAACATCTTCATTAATGGAGTCAATATATGTACGCAACGAAAGTATTATCAAAGATCAATATTGTTATAGCTGTATCTCTCGATAACGTAAAAACTAAAGCTTCTATACAAAAATGCTTCAGACAAAAATTACTTCTTTTCTTACGTAGAATAAGATTCTAGAATAAAAAATATATAATTCCATTTAAAAAATAGATTTGACCTTCATATGTCCTCTATGTCCTTATCCATCACAAAATTATTATTACCACATTATATGCTCCTTGAAGCCAACCAACTTGTGTCCAAAACTTTTTTTCTATTATTAAAGACAAACAAGCTAACCGGGTGAACTGTTTTAAATACTCCAACCTGTATAAGTAAGGGATAATGAAACCTAATAGTTTCGTCACGAGACATTACCGTCACCATGCATTGAAAACATTTAGTAAGGTGTGAATTGCAAATGAATTACAAATGACTCTGATAATCTGTTACCTCGTTAAGCAAATATTTTTAAAATTATCTCACGTGAATCGGCTCGATGTACTTGGATGCAACAAGAAACAAAATTCATTTGTCTTCCAAAACTCCCAGGAACGAACGTTCTACATTATTTACCGTACAGCTATTTTTGTTATTTAGTAGCGTCCTTAAGTAAACATTCAAATATTTCCTTCGCGCCAGTGCATAAATAAAACAAACCACTCAATTAAAATGATCTCGAAGTAGAAAATCTTTACTTCTGTGAATTAAAAACTATTAATAGAAATAAAAAGAAACTATAAATACATGTCGTAACGTCTACACAAATATTATATTTACATAAAAGGAAAATGATAAATACGTGTTCCAATATTATAACAGAAAAATACAGGTATCATATAAAATATACAAATTTAGAAAACGTGATAAAAGAATACTGTAAGGTGCAATGTAGTTTTTAATATTTTTAGAACAAAAATCCATCTTAAAATACAGTTTTGGAACTGAATATTAGAATAGAATAGAATCCTATATTTATAATTATTACATTTTGATATAAATGTTTAAAAAGATGGATGAAACGTGAATAAAATATTAAAACTTTGTTAACATAAATTTTGCAAACAGTCTAACTTAAAAAATAACATGAGCACGACTCTATTATTGATCGCGAAATTCTGTGGGAACCATTATCACACAATGCCAATACATTCACAGCTCTTATCTAAGAAAGACGTTCATATTCTGTTTTACCTTACTCTCTTTTATTACTAAAAATTACTTTAGAGCTTTGTTAAACATTAAATCTTTTCTTTTGAATAACAGAATCTATCTCGTTATTCCCTGTATACGGATAGAGAGTCGATGGAAAGACTAGAAAGGGTTCGACACAGGTTAGATATAGTGAAAACTTGTGCGTATAAGATCTCATCCGCTGCTGAAACACTCGGAGCGGTCCTTCAAGAACAAAGAATCTCGCCAGGAATTTTCATAGCCGACAAATATCTTCAAATATTGCGTTCGAGGTGTGAAAACTTATCGACGGAAATTGCTGAGATTAAGTAAGCATTTCATCACCGTTAAAACACATTGACCAATACATTTTCCGTCAGAGTCAGCCCTTTAAGGGTCGTAAGTCGCCATTTTGTTGGCATTAGGCTTACGTAGACAGTTTTTAGAATTCTAAATAAATAATTCTCTTCTCTTAATACTCAATGTGTAAACCAGTTTAAAGAAAACATTTTTAATATTTTCAGGCGAATTTTGTTGATGCACAACATTGTGATCGAAGAAGATCCAGGAGAGATATATGACGTATCTCTTCAAGCATCACGATACCGAAATGGATCGTCTCTGAGTAACCGAACAATGGTGCGGAAATAAAGAAATTTTTAATATTCATAAAAGAAATTAAATTCTTGCGACATTCAAAGGTCTTGTATTTGAGTCCTCGGAAAAATTATCACTTCCAGGAACTCGTTTTTAATTTGAATTTTTTATCGTGTTAAATTATCTACAAATAATTTGTAACTACTCATAGCGATCATGTGACATGTACATTATTCACAAGTCATAAATAATTTACAACATAGGGCAACAGGTAAAGCAGTAAAATATAAACATGACTTAATAATGTTTAGTAACGTTTCTATATTATTTTTAACATAATCTTTGCTACGCACAACAAATTTTTAATACTAATTATCAATAACAGAAATTTATGTGTAAATGGATCAGCTTCATATTTGGTTTCATTATTGATTTGACCTTGCAGGTGGCAAGAAGAAGAGCAAGCATTGCAACAATTTCAAGACCCTTAACTTCACAAGATGTAACGAAGGTAATAATAAATAATTTATTTTTTTGGAGTAACCAAATTAAATGTGAAGCACAGCAAAAAATTGTATGCTCAACATGTTCGTGTTAATTAATGTTTAGGATTGTGCCAGGCAGCGTAACTCTGTCGCCGGTAAAGTCACCATAAGGAGACCGTCATGGTGCTCTGAGATGATATGGGAAAATGATAAACAAGTTCGAAAGGAGTATGCATTATTTTCTCATTAGTTAAAGATTGCATAAAACGTGGGTATACAAGGTCATAAATAAAAATGATTGTTTTGCATATACTATTTCAGCAGTTCTAATAGCGTTGGAGAATTACGGGACATCAGCGAACAGATTGAATCGAGGAGGAGTTCTCGTGAAGAGAATAATAATCTTTTGAGGCATGATCAAGTCTATGATATTAACATTGTGACTCGTGACGTTGTCAATAATATAAATGAGGAAGATCGGTCACCATCCACGTCAACTTGTCTTTTAGAATCTAGGATCATCGAAAAACAATTAGTATCATGGTAATGTCATGTCTAAACTTTAACAAAAATCTGAACACAAAGTATTATATTTTGGTAGTATTTAATTTCTTGTTTTAGTGTACGAACCGTCGAACCTACACGAATAACAAGAAATTTTCAAACATGGCGACCGGGAATCTGGTACATGTTGTTCTTTCTCCTTGGATTTTATGTAAATTATATTACATTATTAGTTGACGGAAGCAAGGCAGACGTGTCATAATTTGTCCTTCTACGGTGCTGCAGTATTAGAAGCTTATAACGAGTGTACCGATATTTACAAGGGGAAGTAATAAAAGACCTAAACGTACAAATATATCGCATTTAATTTTTTTAAATTTTAATTTAGTATATTACAAATTATCCACCGTTCCGATACACACGAGCGAATTATTCTTATTATAATAACGTAAGGAAAGAATACTCGAGCAATATGTTGAGTATATTTGTGGTGATTCCATATCAGGTACTACATTTGATGAATTACTGAAAAGAGAATTATGGAAATTTAAATACAAAAATTACACAACGTAAAATATAGAGAATTTTTATCTTAAAGTGTCAGGTTACCTATTGAGAATTTTAATATGATCGTGTGTAGGCCATAAACGAATAGTACCGTCCAGACTACCACTGGCAATGTATTGACCATCAAAACTCCAATCTAAATTCATGACTGTGTCCTCGTGGCCTTTAAGTTCGGTTAACAACGCGTTAGTCGCTAAATCCCAGACAGAGATAGATTTGTCATCACCTGAGAAATCAGAAAAACTGAATTACAAATTATATAGTTTAATAAAACTATACTATTATGTCGAGTCATAAATAAATTATTTGCTATAACCCAATTATGTTAGTATATTTTCTAAAGTAATAGAACATGTTTTACCAGCAGCTGCCAAATACTTTCCATCCGGACTAAAGGCTAAGCTATAAATCGTTGACTGTGCTCCAATATATACCCTCAATAAATTTCCGTCATCTTTATCCCATAATCTGACAGTCTTATCGGCAGAACCCGTTGCTAAATATCGAGCGCTTGGATGAAATTTTACACACTACAAAAGAACATATTAGCCATTAATTTATATACATACAGGAAACATATATTACCGATATCTTTGGTCTTGTTTATAATATACGTACATTTATGTCTAAAAAGTGACCAGCAAATATACGTAATGGAAATATTCTATCTAATGACCATAATTTGGCAGTCCTATCATGAGAACCAGTTGCCACATATAAATTGAATACACTAAGATCCATGCACCATATAGGATAACTATGACCACTGAAACAGATAATTTTTAAATGCTGCAAGATTATAATTATTCACTGTATTAGTGGTATATCATTAAATAAGTATTCTTAAATACACACAGAACGCATTGATATGAAATACATGCAGGTACCTATAAATTGCAGCACACGAGTAATCATTAAGTCTCCACGCCCTCATATCTTTATCACTAGATACAGAAAGTAGTATTTCTGATTCTGGAATAAACCTTAGATCATGTACAATATCCGTATGTCCTCTAAGTATCACTGCCCCTCCTTCAGTCCTTAAAGAAAGCATATAAACTTACATTCTGTACAGACACAAAGAAATAATCTGTTGTAAATATATCTATATTTTACTGAATTAAAAAATCAAGAAACTTACATTCTGTCATCAGCTTCATAAAATTTATCTAAAACTGAATTATCAGAGGCAAACGAAAAGGAGGGTTCTTCATGCTTTGGCTTAATTAATACTGTGTCATTTATACCCCATAATCTAATTTCTGTAGTGCTAAATCCTACTGCTAATTTGTCCATATTTGGTGGAATTATACCGCTACTCGCACTGTAATCGTAAAAATTTATATTTATTCTTTCATCCTCTATTTAAGCAATAAAAAAACGTTAATATTTGAAAAAATATATTCTAAAATTATATTTATATGCAATTACTTTTCAATAGCATTATTCACTGCAAATATTCGTAAAGGTTGATGCGAATTATTTCGAATTAATCTTATCGCTTCTTGTAATTCTCGCATTTCACGATCAGCTCCAGTACCTGATGGCTGCTCTACGTATCCATTTATTCCTACTTCACATCTTAAACCTGACTCATCGGATCCGTCTGTGTCTGTTTCAGGCACATCTATTTTTTTAATTATTGTCAGGTGTGAATTTATTATCTGTACAATGAAATAAATAAAGTTATGTTCACAGTACTTTCGTATAATATTAATGCAAAACTGCTACATTACCTGCATTAATATAATGTGTCCATGCTTCGAAAGAAACTGCTGAAGACACAAATGAGCAATATCAGACATATCCACCTTATATTTTCTAGTTCTAAATGAATTTACTAACGGTCTCAGTTCAATATCTTGTACTGAAAATACACTAGACAGCTCTTCTAGAAAGTCTTTCTCAGTTTCGTTATTAAATTCATTTTGATGTGACTTTAAAAACTGAATGGCTGCTTGTTTATTACCACCATGTAGCATCTCTAGATACAAGTGACAAAATACAGGGTATAAAAGCCCCTTTAATTCCATTTTCAATTTATCGTTGAGTGCAATATTTACCCACATCTTTAATCTAAAAAAAATTATACGTGCACTGTATTAAAATAAGAAACAAATAAATCTATTTACAAGCAGTTTGTCTCATAAAACTACAAGATAAAATTAATCAGAAGAAAATGTGAATGAACCTGGAAACATACCGTTGATATGCTTGCTCTGCAGCAGCTACATCAATACTAATAGCACTAAAAATAATAGAGTTGTCTTGAGATGTAGCAGAGGTGGCAGTTGCATTCAAAGTCATTTCATCACTTGTTCGACAATGCATCTGATTAGTTTTACAAAACACTTCACTAGTCTGCAATCAAAGATTGAAAATTAGTACAGGTTATATTGTGTTTACCAACTATATTTCAATGTTAAATACATTTCTTGAAATAAAATTAAGAATGTAGCCTGCCTGATAATGACGTCGTTTCAAATATGACTCAATTGTCGCATTAATTAATTCACTTTTTAAACGTTTCATCTTTTTGGAATTACACGTTGGTTACATTCAAAAGTTTTGAAAGACTCGACCATAAGAAACGTGTCAAGTTACAAAAATTGTTGAAAGTACGTTGTTTTAATAATTATTTAAAGCATGAATGGAATATAAACATTGTTAAATATATTAATCATTTATATGAACGTCAATTATATGAATTGAAAAAACAATTATATGAAGTATAATTTCATCGATAAAGTAAACCGAGATCAACGAGGCTTCCACCGGTATTATTCGGCATACTGTTCTCATCACTTGTTTTTTTTAAGATTTCATATTTTTTATGGTGTTACTTGTAACGTATAAATCTATAAACAAACAGTTGTTGCCCGTCAATCATTGCGAAAATATAGAGACAAAAATACACCCTTCCCAAGGAAAGTACTTGTTACCCCTGATTTACTATTTAAGCACATATCATGTATTAGAAGAGAGTTGCCTATGCATGCATGTATGATGTACGTATGTACATATGCATATATGTATAGCGGACTAATAATCTAAATTATGATTTATCAATCTCTTTATGAGTATAAATTAGTAAGTATAGTCGACATTTAATGGTATAATTATAAAATAATGGGCAATATGAAATATAATCAAAAGGAACCCTATTCCAGAGTGGGCTACAAAACTAAACAAATCAGGTATGAACAAATTTATTTGGATACTGCTAATAACAATCGAATAATATATTATTATACAATGTTTCTCAATTTTTCTAAAAACAAATGTATAGAGAAATATTTTAGACCGGTTGTGTATGTATATGTATATATGTACATACAATTATATACATTTAGCATAAAGGTTTTATGCTAGTCACTCTTTTGTATGTGTAATTATCTGCATAGGTTAGAATATAATTAAAAAGTATGCAATATTTTTATACAATTTAATTACTGATTTTACAATAAATTGTTACGCTTTACATATAAACTTTTGTTAATGAATTTTTGTGAAAATTAAAAACAATTAACAATATAAAAAGACATTAACTGGGAATAAATAAATTAAAACTAAAAATAAATTTAAACAATATTGTAAATAGTAAAAATATTTATTTACAAAATTTAATTTTGTACATTTTCTGTACATTACAAATAATGCTTCATGAATCATCTTCATCACTGATGAATGGGACTATTACATTTGATTCTGATAATGATGACGATTTAAAACATTTCATAATAAATATTTTACATCAGTATAGTTGTAATATGTTAATCAAATTAACGATACAATAGAAACTTTCAATTGAGAAAAGAGTACATTACTTTATAAACAGACTTACAAATTTGAGCAGAGTAAGCTTAGATCTTGGGGTATAATATAACGTGTATTTGAAGACAAATTGAGAAATGGGTCACTTTCATTTTCAGAACTTTCAAATCCTTTTATTCTGTAATATAAGACACACCAAGGAATGTTACGTAATGTATTAATATTTCGCAATGCTATTGGTTAATTTTTATTACAATATATGTATACTGATACTGTACCTTACAATAAACTGTTTACATTGCTCTTGTATTGAGTGCTCCATATTACGTTTTGCCAAATCAAATATTGTAGTAAATTCTATATCTCGAAAATCACAAATATTATCAGATTTAGTATCTTCATAATTATCTACAAAAAGACCATTTTTAAATCTCCTAGCAATTAATAACCTGCTTCTTGGAGTATCCACCCAAATAATGTTGCATTCACTATGGAGCATTTCTTCAAACCATTTAAAACCACCAATTGTAGCAACATGATTGCATTCTGTTGCATTATACCAATCATGAACCTACAAAATGGGGAATACATTATTGATCTTAAAAATTTAAACATGTTAAAGTTATAAGAAATTTACTACTTACAAAACACTGGCAAGCTTTGCTAAGTATTTGTCTAAACTCAACCATTTCTGCCATAAAAGATTCAGAACCTCTTGGATATAATAATACAATGTCTGTACAGATAGCATCTTTATCCTTCAAAGCATTTAATTGATGACTTTTTTCATTCATTTTCTGATTAGTTTTATCCATAGTTACATAGAATTTTGCCCAAATACGTGTATTTACAACATATACAAAACATATAACTGTAAGTATTATAGACAGAATGATTGTGATAATAACTATTATCCAGTTTATGTAGTCACTTGTGGCGCTTACAGGAGTAACATTATGATGACTCTTCTGGTTGGAAAGAGGATAGCAATCTACAGAAAAAATTAACTTCCATTTATAATTTGTAAATAACTCAATAAAGTGCATAGAAAGCTCAAAGCAAGTAAAACAATTAATACACTATATTTACTTTTGTATGCGCTACAATCAAGAAGTTTCCATAGAGTGTTGGCATTACATCTTTCATCAGTAAGATATACATAAAAGCAATAGCCCCTTTTATTTACAGAATTAATTTCAAACGAAATATGTTTTTTATACTTTCCATTATTCAGCTAAATGAAAAGTACAAATTAGTTAATGACTGATTAATTGACTTTTACTGGTATAAATGATAGATATCAGGAATAGAATGTTTACCACAGCTACATTAGATGTATTCTTCATAAATTCGTTGTATATTGTCTGAAACCAAGTATCTTAATTAAGCAATACATTACAAGTAGTTAAGAAATTTTATAATTGTAGAAGTATACCGAAATATCTTCGGTCCATTGCTTTCTTAATGTTGCATTATAAATACAGTTTTCTTGTCCATTCGAGTTGGTAATTGATCCTAAGCCTAATTCCACTTTGGAAATTAATGGCACTAAAAGATCTACATCAAAGTAGAGCTTTTTCCTATGAAATTTAAACATAATTGTACTTTAAATTATAATATTAGACATATTAATACGTGTTATGTAGTTAGAATTAACCTATAATATAAAATATGATAAACTGTGTATGTTTAGTTTAATGCAAACAGATCAATTAGTATATCTTGCATGAGTAAAATGTTTTCAACCTTACAACTAATTGTTAAAACTTTTATATAAATAGTGTAAACGTACTCTGTAGAGTTGTCTTCCATAATTTTGTATGTACATGTCAATTGTGGAGTTGTGGTCATTGGGCGTCTATAATTTGTTGTCACAAATTTTTTAAATTTATATCTCTTATGGCCAAAATTGAATTGCACAGCATAACATGCGGTAAATATGTATGGGTAACTTATATTCTATATGAAACACAAAATATAATGTAGGATATATATAAAGTTGCATATAAATTATATAGTTATAATTAATATATTTATAGAATTTGGCAATAAAAATATTTACCAAGTACGGAGTGGTATATGAGAGAAAACATACTGTCTTCTTAGGAGTATGTACTTCAGTATCATCTAATTTATGAAAATCATAAGTTTCACATCCAGTTTCGTTAATTGATTCATTTGCTAATAATGTTACTGTATATCTACATTTCTTTTTTGGTCGTATAAAATTTATTTCTAAGCTAGCTACAAATAATTATCAAATTATACTATTATTGTGTATAAAAACATAATTATTAACAGATATAATTTATGACAACACATATACATTTTTGTAAAATTTGCAGTATAAACAAATTAATATTTACCAGGATAATCGAAAGATTCTCCGTTTTTTATGGTAAAATTAATATTATCTGGTATTGTTTCCAAATCATCTTCTGTACAGCTATTCAGACCTGAATCAGCAGTTAGTGCTCTGCATCCTTGGACATCACATATAGTCTACATATTAAGTTACATCAATTATGTTAAAATATATTTAATTTATATTTATATTAAATATGCATGATCAAAACAAATACACAATGCACGAATGTAGCAAATTAAAACTGCGTATGAAACTTTTCTTTGAATATCTGATTTCTGTAAACACATAATACTCACATCACACTTGTCCAATCCCAAGACAGATAAATAGTTATATAGGAGGAAAAAGGCAAAACGATAACCTTGATACATATCTCTATTTCAACAAAAACTATGCAAAATCGTGATTAGTTATTGAAAATTGTTTTTATGGTTTATTATTTAAATTTCCCACATATTTCTTGCAGTAAGGTATATATAGAACGAACACAATTTTATCGATTGCAATGGATTTATCAGTAATATTAAATATTAACATTATCAATTTTCAGTGTATACTTTTTTACAATACCATAGAGATCAGCAACATGTTTATTTAACTGCATTGAACGGAAAAATAAGGCAGGAAAAAAATAAAACTGCGAAGGAGTGTTGATATCCGTATATATATATATATATATATATATATGTATATACATATATATATATATATATGCATATATATACAATATGTCCAACATGTAATATACATACACTAGCGCGTCACTCCTGCAGCGCTCTTTTTAACTGTGATTACAATTCAAATTTGTTCTGTTCTGTATGTAATTAATTTGCTTGTTTTAAACAAATATAGGATAATGATTAAACACGATAAAATTTTACACAAAAATTACTAAGTTTTTAAATATTGATAACACAATTATGAACATATACGGATGCATCGCTAACGCGTAACTGTTATTTGATCCATATATTTGACTACTTATCAATGGAAGCAGAGTTTTGGGAAATCCCCATTATGTTCCTTCCGCATTGAGATATGGCTCTCCGTTATGTTTATTGACTTTAAGTAGTGTTGACTGTTCACTCCATGAAAACAGTTTTATAAGCTGTTGGGGATAACGGTGATCGTCTACATAATAAGAAAAAGTGGAAGGTGTGAACTGAGAAATGATATGAGCTACCTTATGTCGAAACTCAAACGTAGACAGTGATTAATTTGCAGAAGTTTTTTAAGAAATTCTCATAGGATATTTTTGCGAATTAAAAAATTGAGATTATTTCAAATTAAACATTATTTTGTTCACAATTTGTTTAACAGTATTTAGCATATTATTTTAATATGTAGTAACTTCACTTTATCAGATTTTTAAGTAAAACGCGATACTATTATAAACAAATATGTTGGGTTGTACAACAAAAAGATTGAGAATGTTTTTTAAAGATCTGTGAGAAAATGTTAGGTCGGTGCTGTTAGGAAATGTTTTTAGAGATTACAAGATATTTCGAGATTCGGAATATGTATCGAGACATTATAAAATAGTGTCACAAAAGAGAGTCTCAAAATATCTTCGGCATCTGTTTGACCCGTCCAAATTATGTCACAATTTCTCGCAACATGTGTACTGTTACACGAGAAGATGTACAGATTTCGACAGTGGAATGCGGAGGGATATGTCAGGCCCTACTTTTCTGTCATAGTAGGTAGATGGGACATCAGGTGGTAAATCCCTACAAGTTTCTCTATGCCATCCTCTCATCGTACTTTTTAATACACAAGGAAGTAAGATAATATTTTTATTTTTGCTATTTTATGTTTTACTTTAAAATTAATATTTATAATATTTTTAGATAAATCAGCTTTAACATAAGCCTGAAAAATTGATGAAGTATACAAACAAATTCAAATACACTTGCTAAAATTTATTTCTAATGGCGGGTACATGTAATAAGTGCACAAATTTGTAGTAACTAGACTGTGGGTATTTATTTATGTAAGAAAATAAATATTAAAATAATATTTCTTATCATTTTCCTTCTATCCTCAGAAAATTAACTCCTTAGCTTACAATGACGTCTCAGAGACGTGATAAGTCTACCTAGTATAAGTCTATTTCGAATGCTCAGCCAAGCTGTGTATGTCCCTACGCGTGATCGACCTTGGTGTCGCTTTTGGTACGCACAGTTGGAAATTAAATTGTAAGGCAAGGGGTTAAAAATCTTTCTAGTAAATATTATAATATAAATTTCCATTTGATAGTAACTTCCAGGAATTTGTTTTTAAAACTAGAAATATTCATAATCATCCGCTGTTCGTCGTTTTAGTGCGTGTAGTCTCCGATACTTATGACCAACGTCCAGTACTAAATGTAAATAATCGCTACTAAAACAGCTCGAAAAATTCTTTTTAATTGTAGACTTCACGATTTTTTTTATAAAGCATACTTCTCTATAACTTTCTAAAACTTATCGAACGCACATGATGTTTATGCAAATTAAGCAAAAAAACTATTACGTATCGTTCACAGCCTGTCTAGCGTTCTTACTAAAAGCTTACTTTTGAACAGTTTACAAACTCAAATACTGCTATACTCTAGTGCTTCGCAAGATACGTAGTATCTAAGCACTTCTCAATATATTGTTACATCTATAAATTACTGAGTATGCGGACAATTGCATCTTGTATTCAAATACATGTAAAGGAAAGTACATTAAATATCCTGGCGGCGAAACATATTCGATAATAATTAAGAAAAATGAGAGTGTTATGAGTTCCATATGCAAAACTCCTAATTATAACTAGCAGTATAAACCATTTCCTTGATTTTCAATCGCAT
Source organism: Augochlora pura (assembly GCF_028453695.1). NCBI lineage: Eukaryota > Metazoa > Arthropoda > Insecta > Hymenoptera > Halictidae > Augochlora > Augochlora pura. Next base: position 17,563,651 of record NC_135781.1, read on the forward strand.
ATTTTTGCAAATACTGAGAGGCCTTTTCACTCAAACCAAGCTTTGGTAATTCTTTTTGAAATTGTTCGATTGTTCCAGCTCCAGCTATGTAACCATTCAATTTAGCAGCTAGAGGAGAATTTCGAAGAGCTTCGTCGCTTTTGAGACCAGTTGTTTCCATCAACCATGGATGGCTTCTAAGTCGATATTTTTGATGGTAGCTAAAAATAACAACGAATACATTGATATTTGAAATTATATTTTGTAATAGTTATATCATCCATATTGAGCCCACTACGATCTCAACAAATTATAACTCATATAAAATTGATAACTTTATAGATTTTTATCATACGTGCATAATTAATTGTGTTGCAAAGGAAAATAAAAGATCTAATTCTTCTCTATCTCTGATCTAAAAACTCTTGTTCTTAGTCTATACATGAACTTACTCTTCGGCAGGGTAGAATTTTTCAAACTTTCTAACTTCAGTGAGGATTTGAGCTGTATGTTTGCGTTGTTCTTGTTCACGTGACTTTTCGCCTAACGATTTCTGTTCATCATCGTGATACAAAATTAATGACATATACTGAAATTTGAAAACAGAGTTTTAGGGACGAATTATAAGCGACTTTGTTCATAAAACGATCTATAAAGACTCCCATCAATATTCGTACACATTTCAAAACACAATAACTTTTTTAGAACTGGACTAAACAATTTGAATATTGTTTAGGTGACACAGAAAACAGTATACTCATTCTACTATTGCTTAGAATGATAAAAGAAAATAAGAAACTCCCATTTTTGAATTTTTTTTATCTGAGGTTATAATAAAAATTTTAAAAATGCGTTTTGTAAATCTCGGTAACATATGTATGATGAAAATTTCATCAAAATCGGTTGACTTTAATACGTGCTATAAGAACAATTAAAAATCACAAAAGTCGCAGTTTTGTCTCGATTTTTTACAAAATGCGCAGTTTTAAACATCTTTTAACACTTGTATTTTAACTTTGCGTTAACCGATATCAATGAAATTTTCAGCACGCATATAACTTACCAAGAACTACAAAATGCATTTTTAACATTTTCGTTATAGGTTCAGATAAAAAAGTTAAAAAATGAAAATTTTTCTTTTCTTTTATCATTTGAAGCAATAACAAAATTTACAGAAAAGCATTCTAGTTAATGGTTTAATAGACCAAAGAAAAAATTCAAATAGTTTAGTCCAGCACTAAAAAAATTATTACGTTTTAAAAGGTATCTAGATATTAATGAAAGTAACTGAACTGTATATACCTGTCTCTTGATCTTTGTAGTAAGACCGTATTCGTGATTCTTCCAAAACAGTGCGAGTAACTGCGAGTACGATATCAAATCTGGATTGTACTCGATATCAACGACTTCTGTGTGATCACCTCTATAACCGAAAAGTATTAAATAGATTAATTTACTAAAAAAAAAAAAACTAAAATTCAAATGAAAACTTACATATTTCTGTAAGTTGGCATTTCTTTTTGTCCACCAGCGTAACCCACGCTAGTTCTAATAACACCTGGTAGAACTCCAAACAGGCAATCGCCTGCCCAGAAGCAGCCCATTCCGAACGTAGCCCGCTTCGATTGAATCTCTTCCAACTGACCAGGCATTTTGATTGACTGATTGAAAAATAAAAATATTAAATTATAAAAATCGATATAAAATTACTTCTGAAATATAATGAAACACTAATGGAATTATATGTAATTCTTCTGCGTAATAAAGATACCTGATAGTGTAACGCTAATGATATTATGGTATTTCAGTGTCATTGAGATATTATTTCGATCTGATAAATCACGTAGGAAACCTGCTAAGTAACGGTTACGGTGACAAAGATACGAAATAATATATTGGATTTTTCGTTGCAAAATATTTTCCGTAATACTTTCGCTGGTTGCAATTCTACGTACACTCTTTTATCCTCACATTCATGAAAACGATTTCTCCATCGTTATTTCCGATAATTAATAAAAAAAATCAATAAGTAACATTGCAAGATATTAGTGTAATGTTTCCAATTAATATGACTCGACAGAAACGTAAGCATTAGCGGCAGAAAAAGCCTTAAGTACTCTCTTTATCTACAAATTAACAAAGTATTCTTTCCAAAAGTTTATAGTATAGGCAGTGTAAAAACTTATTAATTCGCAGAAGTTGAAATTATCTGACGATTAAACGATTTATTATTAAGAATGGTATAAAAGTGATAAAAGTGACATGTGTATGACACCTAAAAATAAAATTTAAGTATCTTATAGAAACATTTAAATTTTAATCTTATCTTATTAAATGTTTACACTTTCCAAAAATGAACAACGTTTACCTCTTTCACGTTCAAAACAAGGATAATGCACAGAATAACTGCAAGGATTTTGGCAGCAGCAGAATCTAACATGATTTACAGATTTTCCTTCGCAGATTTTAATTTTGTAAAAGAATTATCTTATTATTTATTGTCTTCGTATTTTTAGATTCAAAAATTCCTGACCCTTTAGGACACTCGATGTGTATAAGGTCCGATCCGCCTACAAAAAAAGCAGCACGAAATATTCAAAGTGAATTGTACAACCTGATCTCCTTGATCGTACCCTTTTTAACTGAACTCTCTGAAAATTTTGTCTCTTGTACAATATCGTGTTGTAAAATCTTACACAAATATTTAATAAATTAAAACTGTGTTAAAGAAAGTGTTTAAAACAGTATTAATTTAAAAAAAGTATTAATTAATTAAAAAAAGGGATTTGAAAATTAAAAATTACGAAAATTTGGAAGAAAGTATAACCACTTCTTGATTTTTAAATAATCGATTTTCTTATATAAGAAGAGTTTCGGTAAGAAATTTATGTATAAGATTGTCAATCTTACGAAATGTTTAAAATGCTATTCGTTTACTTCAATGTACTTGAACAACGAACGTTCACCCAGTTCTGTTTATTGCATTAGCACCTCGCCATACAGGTTGTTCCATGTATCAACGTGAAATATTAGTTTCATTTGAACTCTATATAAAATCACGTTAAATAAAAGTTAAACGAATGTATTCATTGTTTGGATAATAATATAAATTTGTTTAATAAAAAAATTGTAGTAAATTCAAAAGTCACAGGAATATGTATATCATCTTAAAACATTGAAGCAACTTATATAATATTGTTCATAATTTCATTTAAAAGTAAGAAACTCGATTATAAAAAAAAAAGATTTGTTTTGTAACAAAATATTCTTTTGTTACTGTATTAAGTAATATTTTAAAGAGTATAAGCAAAATGCATTGCTTTGAATATTCGTTAACACGGTGTCTATCCACAAATAGTGTCAAATATGAATTTACAAGTTTGAAGTAGTTTGTAACAAACAAGGACTTCTCATTAATTAACAGAAATAATCACAACGATCCTGTCATGCAGTTCACTTTGTATATAAAAAACATCGCGGTACAACACAATAAACACAAAATTTTCACATAGGTATCTATTTATTTCTGTAAAAACCTAAACGTTTCCGGTATTTCGAAAAACTGACGCAATATAAGAAAAAATGCGACACTTCCTTGTTTGAGTTACTTTGTTTAATACAGTGTATGTATTACTTATATGTATTAATACTTATTCATAACATGCAATGAATTAATATGAAAATGTATATAATATAATTTAAATATTTATAAAATGTAAATAATAAAATTTATCTCAAAAATGGTGCTTATATTTTAATAACATTTAAATAATGCTCAAAGATATTATTTACCTTACACTACAATAAGGCAATTTGATTACAAAACAAGTTAAATAAACAAATTATTAAAATGTAGTGAAACGAAATAGGAGCCCAATAGAAAGCGTCCTACTCGTAATGGAAAGAACGAAAGAACACAAGAAACTACCGCGTGTTCCAGTTGGACTACTTTTTATCTGCTCTGTCCCACCTCTACCATTTATCCCTACTTTACCACACCAGCCACCACTACTCATTCCTCTTACAAATACATCATCTTAATTCTTTTTATTCCTAACACGTCTGAAGCTTTGATTCAATTTGTCGTCCCGGTTGGTTTACTATTTCTATTTACACCTCACACAATACCCAATAATGGCTCATGGACCGATAGCGGGACACGTGCTTGCGACACAGCGAAGTGTTCACTATAACGGTAAACGATTCTTATACTTTTCTTTTCAAGGCAAAACAGGTGTCCCTATCAAATTTTCCCAGTATCAAGGTCGTTCATTGAAACGGCCTTTTCGATCATTTTGCGGCAAACGCATCGAAGATATATAACCATGTGTATCTATAATTATTTCGACTAAATATAATACAGGAAAAATACTAAGAAATGTTGATTACATCAAATTATTAAAATGTCTCTTGTTCGGGAAAGTACCAATAATTTACAACACAATCATTATCTATATAAACAGAAGAGAAAGTTAAATATCAGTCTTTGTTGCAACAAACAAAAATCGATGTCGACATTCAATTCAAAATTGTGTTAAACAATTATACAATATTTTCTCAATGCCGTATGAATGCAGTGTAAAAAATAACACGCAGAATTTTCTAACTTACTGCAATGTTCATGACACTGATCGAACTAACTTTACTAGGAAATTTGGTCGACTGCTGTCCCATGTCGGCTATATTACCACTTTCAATTGATTTTCATGCCTTCTATTCTATAGTAAACATTCTTATGCGACCCTTGACGTATGTTTGGATCAATGTCTTCATAAAACACACTGAGACTTAGCGTTTCCAATTTCTTTGTAGTGCTCTTGTATTGTGTTTTTCAAAAATGTTCGTAACTCAGTAAATCACTTTTAATTTAATAAATTTTGAATTAACCGCCAAATCTTTATTGAAGGAAACGAAATATTGTAATAAACGTAATAAAATGTAATAAATTAGCAAATCATTTCGTATAAAAATCCGTATTTCATAAGCATTTATACACGTCTTTCAATGTGCTTCGTGCAATTTTGACAACGTGCGACCGCATAAACCGTATTAACCTCTTATCATTGTGTCACTGGTTGATACCGAAGCCTATGATATATAAATTGCTCTGATTGTCATTTTAGATACAGTTCGATAAATTCTCTGTGTATGTTGCATCACACCGAGGCAGGATGTATCCATTAAACTAGATAACAATTGCTGGACCGACTGATGTAATCTCTCAACTTTGCACGCCAGTCAGTAGTCTGACATTCGCCATTCAAAAAAGGCGGCATTATCACGATGATCATTGCATCTTCTACATTCTGTATATTCGATGCTCTGATGTTACTACATTCATGATTACGTTTCGTTCGCATAATTTATTAATACGTACTCTAATATCAGTAGTCATTCGATGAAACTGAAGCAACCGATTTCGCAATATGACGAATGTAATCGAACACGAATTATTTAGTATCTATTTAGAAATGTGGACAGTAATGGTAACGTACCGTACAGTAATATCTGATGCCGATCACGTTTCTATGTAGGAAGAGGTTAAATTTTGGCAGAATCATCTTCGTTACGAATATTTGTATAATTATGAACATTCTGGAAAAGAAATTCATTCATCATTCTTCATTCATCAACATCCCAAGACAGCGAATAATGACAAACGTATAAATTATACATCCATTTCATGTACTTCTCTGACATTGTCATAGCAAATTTTGCTATAGGCGATACGAAACCTTTTTCGATAAACTCGATACTAACGATAACTAATCTGTAGAAATTGTATAAAGTTTATTTATTTACTGTTTTCCTCGTGCATGGTGTTGAATGAAAGCTTCCTTCGAAAATTTGACCTATCTTTAACTATCTGTGATCACATGACTATTATCACATCAGCCAATGAATTGCGGGAAAAATTTTGAAATATAAATTCGAATTTCTAAATAACGAAACATATCATCGTATTGTTAAATATAATTTTATTGGCAACGCAGTTGAAGAAATAAAACAGCATAACCTGCGAATCTGCAACTTCGGAATAAAGATTTGGCTACCATCCAACGGTCAACTCAGAACTGGCACGAATTAGGGAAATCATTAGATACTAATTTAAAGAAACCATTACGATGACAACCACGGTTGTTTACGCATTATGATTTCTGTTCAGTACATTGAATGTTAAAGTTAACATGAAGAAATTTAAAAAAGCACAGTAATAATTATGACTATATTAGTTTGTTTTGTTATCATTATTTAAATACTTTTAGTTCTTCCTGTATTTTGCCTTTGTTGCAGAACGTGTCTTATTTTAAAGAATGCTTGATGTGATGTGTTGAGTTATTTGCAGTTATTATATGTTGGTTTTTCACTACTTCGCATTACGACTACGACTGCTTGTCATATTTTTGGCACGCTGACTTCTACAGACGGAAACCCATGCGGTTCGCTTCCTAGCATTATTGCTAATTTTGGAAAGGGGACAATTATTGCCATTAAAAAAAAACTTGTTCCAAAACAAAGTTTTAAAAAAAATTGTTTCCTGAGGTCAATTGAAACAATTTTTTCCACAGTGAAAATGCAATCACCAAATCAATGTGACGTGAGCTCTTCTGGAACGAAGCAGCCGAGCCAATGACGCCTAGTTCAATTCATTGGCTCGACCGCCTTACTCCAGAGAAAATTTTTGTAAAAGAAAAAGTTACTTCAACTGACCTCAGGAACCCCTCACCCTGTATATTCTTTAGTTACTAAATCTTTTTCTTACGATCGCGATTTTAACAATAATAAATATTTTAAAGTATATTAACCCTCGGCTTGCCAACGCTGGGTCACATTTAATTTCTGAAGTATGTAATTAATGTTATGCTTACTAAATGCACTTCGTATTCAATTTATTATATAATTTTCTTGTATTTTGCATTCATTTTATTATTTTACCTATCCTTTAGAGGTATAAAAATACATAATTATAACAGAAAAGTTATTATCAACGTATGTATTTTTCAGCGTGGGTCCAGAGATACTCAGGGTTGGACCTCTGCATTTTGACGGGTAAGCTTTGTGAAGGTTAAAATATTAAAACTCTGAACGGATGCGGGGTATAAAATTTTACAACATTAATTTACCATATAATTTACGATATATTTGTAAGGAAGAAGTAGGACACATGGTATCTAGAATAACGGCACACAAAAAATTTACAAATTAGAGTATGCCTAGAAATGTAGATACCTAAATTAATATAAAAAATAATATTTCATAAAAAACGCGAGAAACACTTCATACAGTATCTTACATATTAGTCGCAATGACACTTTCTGCGCGTAATGTACAATTCTCAATCATTGTTTGAAATATACACTATTTTACGCGGGAATAAATAAAATTCTGTACAAATTCAAAATGAGACTTTGAATTCTATTAAAATTAATTCTCATATCGTAGTTGATACTTAAATATTTGTTTAAGTACAAAAACATGAAAATCTATGATCGAATCTGCGAACATATTATTTAATCAAAATTCCGCGTTCTTGCTTCAAGTCGTATGAGGAGCTCGCAGAAATAATCGGTAGGTAAGAAAATACTTCAGTAAGTATCTTTAGAGTACTTAAAAATGGTAATGTGCTATCTTGCACCATATTCAAGAAGAACTTCATTATTCTTTCTGTACAATTATCGAGCATTGTATTGTTTTGTTCTTATAAGAACACATCGGTGTCGAGTTTACAATAGCGAAGATAGTAAGAATAAAAACACAAAATGTGAAGGAAAACTGATGTTACATACGATGACAATGTATGCAGGAGCATGAAGAAAAGAGTTACATGACGGTGCAACAGTTTTTTTCGGAGTGATTATCACCGACAATATCGCTGGTGTTCCCGGTGAAGCGTTGAAAGTCGCCGCCAGTGTTGAGGTCGGAATTGGCGATGGGCGATACAGGAATGCCATTCCCATTGGCATCTATCGAACCGGTAGATATGTGTCGATTCTGCGCCCTTTGTTTCTTCAAATCGGACAACGATTTGACAAAAACTACCGACACGTGTATGTTGATCTTGCCATTGGTGTCACGGTCCGGCGTGTAGATCGACTGCTGATTACCGACCGGTGGGTCAGACCCTGTGACTACCGAGGCAAACATATAAATCCAACGCTACTTCCCTCCTTCGTGGTTCGCGCGAAATTCTTTCCCTTCTTACTTGTCATCTTTCACCTCGTGTAACCCTCCACCTAATTCCCATTCTTATACACTGAAACGGTACTTTAAACAAAAACTCAACTAGTATTAACTAGTGGCCATGCACCGCCAAGCGTTACATGCTTTAGCGATAAAAGCGTTAATAACATTGCAAAAGAGAGTATCATGAATGTTCTACATGTACCTACATGAACACCACCATCACCTTCTATTTGCCATTAGCGAGTCATTACACCTACTAAAACTTTCCAAATCTTTTACTTCCGGAAAGGACTAGACATTTTCAAGAATTTGTTCTGCCTTTACTGTGAATAAATAATAAACGCTATCTATCACCTTATCAGATTGTAATGTAAACCTTCTAGGTACTCAGTTTAAATGCATTTGTTGAAGCAGAAGATTTAATTTAGAACTGGTGTTTGTATGCAGCAAACTCCTTGCATGTAGGAAAATATACATACACATAAAGCATACACAACAGTCGAATTCTCTGGAACATTGAAATCACTTACTCCATGTTTCCTTGAAATATTAACTTATATCATTCTGTGTTGATGTCCAAATAATGTAATTTTTATTATAATAGATTAATACCATCTCAAATCAACCACATATTTCACCAATTTAACTCATAAAATTTATTAAAACATAACAACAAGAATTATAAATAGTACAATGTGACGGACTAAAAACATTTTTAGAAATAGTAAATTAACCATAGATTCAATGTCAATATGCTTTAACAGTTATACTTTTTATCAAACTTTCTAATGATAATAAACTAAACTTGCTTATCTAAAGTTTACAAATTTACTTGTCTATAGCATACAAAAGTTTAAGCCAGTTGTAATCACACTAACTTATAAAATTAAGTACAAATCACTTAAGTTATATTATTTTCTAGTTTTCAATTAAGACAAATTTAATTGACAATTACAATTAAAATGTTTATCGAGTTTGATCGATTTGATGTGGAGTTTGTATCAATTTAATGATTATATGGTATTAATAACATGAAATAATTTAATGCGGTGACACAACTGACCTCGTAACGATTTTATCGTTTAGAGATAAAATTAAAAGACAGGAAGACACATTGCGCGAGTAAGGAACTAACAATGAATGAATACAGTTCGTCGTTAGCGCAACTAATTTTTTAAGTCTGCCAAGAAGTTATATCGGTTTTTTTTCAATTATATAAGTTAGTGTAACAGTTAATATACGACGCATTCGTAATTAGAATAAAAATAAATGTTTAAACAAGAGAACTTTTTAAAATCAAACTTTGCATGGCAAATGTTAAAGAAAAATATTCATTATAAATAGGATTAACAGTTAGACATGTATTGTAATGATTACTACTAAAGAAGAAACAGAAAGGTTATCATTTTTTTTATAGTCAATTTTAATTACTTTAAAATCATTTGAATTATACGATGTACAATGATCGCAGCACAAATCAATTTTAAATTTGTAACTGACAGAACTTCTCTACAGACCTAACATAAATATTAGAGCTATTCGATATGTTTCGTACGCGACATACTTTTTCATTTCATTAACATTTTTCATTATGATATGTAGTAAGTATACGTGAAGTGCTCGTTGAATATTTATCATGGCTGTACTGCAATGTAGTCCCAAATCTATTCAATCTTTTAACTTCGGAATGAAAAATTGAAAATCTCATTATCATAGTGTGCTATATCTCTAATCATTGATTTACTTCAAAATTTTAATGTAAAGGAAGATACTCGAACTGTATGCAAGAGTTGTCCTAAGTCTACTCATATACTTGGAAGATGTAACTTGTGTAATGTAAATGTGCGTTAAAGTTTGATTCTGAAATGTTGGAAAGTACAAAATCACGTTACAAAAACTCCGTTTTAATTAAAACTTATCGCAATGCTTTCTTACATGTAGCAGTCAATAAGCTCTGCTAAATGCTACTCAATGTATTTGGAAAAAATAGTGCTAAGAGAAAAGCGAGTACAACGCAACCCTTGGCACAAACAACTCGATGTCTCAATATTGAAGTCTTCATATCAGACAAATATTTTCAAAGAGAAAAACACATTATGTATGCACACAACATACAGATGGTCCAACATGTTATGTATGAATCAATATCTTGAAACATACGATAATGTGTAAAGTTTGAAATTAATGTAAACGCTGCATTCAAAAGTACGTTCAAAGGAATAGAAATGTGACATAGAAAACTGACCTCGCAATTATTCAGGAGCACGACGCATTAATAACAGAAAGAAGAAAGGGCTGATAAATGATCAATGATCAACATTTCGTTTGACAATTTATCAGTAAATAATACTACTGCACTACTTTGTCTATGCTACTATAGTAATGCAGAATCATCCTGAGTAATAAAATTTCAAAATTAATTCAGAACGTTTTCTCTAATATTTGAAATGATAAATGAGTACTTTGTGTTTAAAATAACTCGCTCTTATTACATTATTAAATTGTAATCATTATGTCACGTTATCAAGATTCAGTTATGCGTTATAAACGCACGATATTAATGGACATGACACATTGAGTCTTCAATGATAGATTTTATGCAAAAAGCTACCATTTACCAGAGGATTCTACTTAACCATAACCGATGCAAGTGTAACATATTTTGGAATATACCTGATTCTTTATCGACGTCCTCACGAAGAAAAGATTCATTATCCTTCCCCTCAGGAGCTTTTCGTACTGCCATTGGCGGGGCATTAGAATCTATTTCGCTACTTGAATTCTCTCGTGCATTAATATCATTTTCCGTTTGAGGCACATTTGCAGTTGCACTGACAACGTATGTCTAAGATATTAGTTATTATTATTTGACAACATTCGTTTCTGACATAGCGTAAGAAATGAAAATAATTATTTAAAATATCTTGCCTGTTGTGCTTGTAATCTGAGCCGAGCTTCTTCTTGAGCATCCTTCTTGGTCGTCAAAACTTTGTCTCTAATTGAAGTTCGTCTTACACTTTGCGTGCGTGTATTTATACTTTGAGATCTACGCACTCTTCTTCCTTGTGCTTCCCGCAACCGTTTACTTTCTTGTTCCGTTTTAAGTTCTACGATCCTCTCTCTTATCTCCGGATCTTCACAAATATCTGTAAAATTATATTCAATATATTATTTAATTACTTACTTTGTATTAATCAAAATATTGTATCAAAATGTTACCCGCTGGTGTCTCGTCATGCTTATTTTTTGCATTTAAGTCTGCTCCATTTTGCACTAACAACTCAAGAACTTCTAGCTGAAATGGTATATCATGTTTAGAAAAAAATTATTTCAGCAAATAAATTGAATTTATTAAATACGATATGCCCTTACATGACCCCAACATGCAGCTGCATGCACTGGTTGCCACTTGTCATTATCTTCAACATCTGTTGCAACATGTTGATCCAAAAGAAATTCTACTACCCTTAAGTAACCATTGGCAGCTGCAATATGAAGCTACAATTTGGAAAAGATAAAGCGAATATGTTCTTGTATTTAATACATTTTTAATGTTAAAATGATTTTAATAAATTTAAATACTCACTGGAGTAGCACCTTGATGATCCTTATACTCAAGATCACCACCTACATTAGCGACATGCTGCAAGTCTCTCAACATTTGAACTTCTATTGATGCTCTTGTTTCATCTATCAATTCTTGAGTTACACCCCATCTTGCCATTTCCCCTAAAATACACAAATAAATATAACTTCATATAAATATTTTAATATTATTACATATTATTTACATATTCTTTTACCTTCAATACAATCCAATGTTTTTTCATCTTCACAAATATCATAAGGCATATTGCCATCAGCATTAACTGCTAATAAATTAGCACCTCTAGCAATAAGATATTTAACTAAATGTAGGTGACCACAAGTAGCAGCAGCATGTAACGGGGTCCACTTCTCACTATCTTCTGCATTAACATTTGCTCCAAATTCAATTAACAGCTTCATCATTTCTTCATTATCATCTATACAACACTGATGTAAAGCTGTAAGTCCATCTTCATTAGTTGAATCTGGATTCACTCCTTTTTTTAAAAGCCGTCTCACTAAAGAAGCATTAGATTTGTTAATAAAAGATGCCCAGAATAATAATATAATCAATATATTTCATTAAATATATATATATCACCTTCATCAATGTCATTTCTTGCTGCTGCCTCTAAAAGCATAACACTGTCATTAAAGAATATATGACGTTTGTTGCTTGGATGCCTAGTTTGATGTCGCAGCCATTCTTTTTCACGCTGACGCCATACTTTCAATTGCTGAAGCCTTCTATGTCGAGCCAGATGCAATCTCTCTTGTGTTGTTAACCTTTCTACATGCACCATTTCTGATACCAAGTCAGAATGTTCCATGGTTATATACTTATAATTCTTACTATTATATTTACCTAGTTAAAAAATAGACTATATTTTATTTTAATCACATAATTTAGTATTCTTTGGTACTATATACATACACAGAAGGAATAATAATAAGGAGAATACAATGGGATTTAAGGGATTTGGACATTAAACAATTTACCTTTACATTCACAAAGCCATGAATTCATTCCAAGGTATTTTAAAATTTTGTGATAAACATTAGACATCATTCTGACATAATATCAAGATTTTGCTCTTTTATATTCAAAAACCTGTATGAAATTGGCAACTGTTTCATTGTGTATTTTATACAAGTGATATTATACCTTTATCCAAAACTCTGTCATAATTATCAAGCATTCAACTGAATAAACGTATAATATTCACAGAAATATTCTAAAGTACTTATTTCAAATCATCATGTACACAGTAACAACTACATAATAAAATGTATTGTTACTTATAAATAACTACAAAAGCATTCATATGTATGTACTTGACAATTCTGAAAGAGCTATTAAAAAAAGTTTTTTTTTCAACAAAAGAATACTATCAGAAAAATACATATAACATAATTGAACAACTATAGTTTCTTATTACACAAGATAATTTTATAATATAGAAACAAAATTAAATGCATTACAAAATTAATATGGAACTTATAACAAGAAGAAGATTATATTAATAAATAAGGACTGCAGTTGACTTTTTATAAAATAAAAGTATATAAATCTATCCTTAACTTATCTAACGCATAACATGATATAATTTTCTTATTACAAACCATTCAACCAAAAAAACTTTGTAGATAAAGAAATTGACATATGCAAACAAAATACACTGAACCACTGTTTTGCGCTCATTCTTTACTTTCTGTATCTGATTTGCGAACGCGTGAACAAAAAATAAACATTGATATGACTCTCACGTGAAGGAGGCTAATAATACAGATAAAAAATGAACCAAAGGAGACTAAATCATAGCAAAGAAGTGAAATACATCGAAACGGAAGCATGGATATGTTTGCCATTTGACGATGGGGACTCGAGAGTAAATGCAGGTGAAAGAAGTGTAGGACTGGCGGGTGTCAGATCACAAGTATCTACTTACATCGACAGGCGATCGTTTGTTCGTTCACTTATTCGTTCACGACCCAACGGAATGCGGTAGTTCGCGCGTTCGTTCATTCGTTCGATTTTTTCTTTCGTTTTTCGTTAGCTCGGAAAACCGCCGAGAGGAATGCTGAAAATTTAGCCGTGTCGGATTGAGTTGAGTCGAGCTGGAACTCGCGAGACGACGTAGCCGAGAGAAAGTCACCGTATTGATCGTCAAAATCGTAACATAATTTCCCTGATTTACCGAATGCAACGTTATCACTGAATAAAATTCGATCGAAGAGGCTGAGCGAACCTCCCGGCTGTAGATTTACATAAATCACATCGCTTCTGGCCTTATCGCGGCACCGAGCACGCGAGGAAACGCGTACCTGTCAGTCGCCATTTTTAAACTACCTGGAGAAAATCATTCGCGTATTGCCCTTCACTGCGCGCTAATTTCGACTTTTTTCAGATTACTCTGCCTGTCTCCATGCACTTGCATGCACTACGCACGAATTTGATCTTGCACTGAACCTTTATCCGTCTATTTACGGTTTATACCAAAGTATGGCTTACTCGGAGCCTAAAACTCTATATATTCCCGGAACCAGATATCTCTACTCTCTTTGTATTACTGTTATCTTAACATTCTTCTGTAAACAAACTCACGTTAATATATTTAATCACTGAATCTTCAAATCCAACTTATCGTTCCATCGCACGTTCACGATGCGATGTTCGCATTCTTTTGATTATATTTTGGCTACATAGAAGCTTATCGTACTTTTGAGATTAAGATTTACAAAAATTTTAAAATGAGAGACAAAAATAAATAGATTTTTTTCAGAAAAAACAAATTTAATTTTAAATCTATTGATTTTATTTATTTCATAATTACACTTATTACTAAAATCGGAAGAACATGATTTCGCTGATGAAATATAATTTTAATATTCCCGCCACAGAGTAGTACGATATTATCGGAAATAAGGTATAGATTGTACTGATAGACTCTACAGTCTATTCCTGTTAGTTTCTGTTACGTATGTATCGATAGAATCAGATAGAATTAAGTGACAGAAGTCTTTCTTGATTTAGGTACGATATATCAATATAGAGGATTTTTAATGATGCATCGTAAATTGGCGCAGGATTCTTCTTCATTGTCGTCAAATGAATTCGACACATCTTCTACAACATGTACAAATGAAAAGCAAGTATCGAAAGTTCGTTTGGCTATCGTCGCTGGAGTTTTTGCGACTGTAGGAAGTCTGTTGGGTAAACTTGCTGGAAATTTTGGAATGGATTCCATAGTAAATAATGTGATTTCTATATTTATTCCTGTCACTTGCTCGAACTATGACTGATAACTTTTTTTTTCTAAATAAGGTTGGGTTGCTTTTGAAAGGTGTCCTCTTGTTACTGATGATATCAAGTAATACAATCGGTTGCACGTTTTTCGTGAAAGCGCTCAATGCCAGTGGATCTTCCTTACCATGTACAATTGCCAGCTCTGCCACCAGTTATGTTTGTTCGGTAATTTTTTTACCAAAGTATAGACGTAATAACAAGACCATTTTCTTTTTATCACTTATCCATATTGTTTGTTATGTTTCAAGGCTTTAGCTGGTTTCTTGATTTTTAACGAATCCACGTCGATTACCTGGTGGTGTGGCATATCGTTAGTTATTTTAGGTTTATTTTTCATCAGTCGTGTTCCAGCGAAAACTGATTTTACGGAGAAATTGAAACAAAAATAGATGTGCGGGCAGACTTGAAAATAAACAGATGATCGTGTTGAAAGTTTCCTCGAAATTATTCTAGACTCCTTTCTTTTTTCTTTTACTATATGACTATTAATTTGCACAGTTGAACTGTTACTTTAGAAACAATAACATTTAATTTGTCTTTAAACGATCTGAGTAAACAATAACCTAAAGAAGCGTGAACTTTGAAAGATTCATAATGTACTCTCTATTCTTAACTTCATTCCTCTTGAGAAAAGTAATGAGTGTGAGAAATAAGAGAAGAAAGATAGAGATGTTGGCATAGAAAGAGATCTCGAGTGACACTTGTTTTAGAGTGCAAAGTGGATTTGTGTATGTACTTGTAATAGTACCGGATAAGAGACACTGAAGAAAAAGAATGGAAGATTCTCCCGCCCTATTTCCTTCGACACACGGACTATTCAAATCCTTTTTTACGGAAGTAAGCTTAAAATCTTCCCTAAGTTTTTACGATAAACTCTT
This sequence comes from Augochlora pura, assembly GCF_028453695.1. Lineage (NCBI taxonomy): Eukaryota > Metazoa > Arthropoda > Insecta > Hymenoptera > Halictidae > Augochlora > Augochlora pura. The sequence continues at coordinate 17,579,587 of NC_135781.1, forward strand.
TTTGTGAGTTTTCATTTTACTAATGTGTCATTTAGATAATTAATTACGATAATACCGTGAACACAGTTGTGAAATGTATTCCTATGTTATAATGTCAGTTTCCAATAGTTAACTGAAACTAACTAACTAATTTACTCCGGTTACTCGGAGATGAGTCTATAGACATGAAAACAAACAACGTCCAATTTACGAAATTGAGTTGGCATAACTGAATTGGAAAATATCAATCGATTGAATATCAATTTTAATAAAATTTGTTTATTTTACACTTGAGTATTCAATCTTAAAATTAAAGTAAAGTAGACCTTTAATATGCAGATTTGGTGCATACCACAGGACGCAAACTCTGTATGTATTTACAACAAAAGAGCATCAAACTGAAACAAAGTTTACAATTCAAATTTCGATAATTCTCTTATTTGCTTATACATGATATTCTACAGAATCAGATTTAACTGCTTTGTTACTTGAGGCAAATTATTTATTTTTTAAAAATTGTTAAATTATAATTAATTTTGATCGTTTTGGCAACCCTTCATTTGTTTTGGCGGAAGCAAGCTGTCTTACTCTTAACCAAGCAATATCTCTTTGTCTTTTTACGGCTATGTATATATCTCTTTTGCCGACAATACGTACATTCACCTAGGTTAGTAATGAAACAAGTCACTAGTCCAGGGTTACTGACTAGCCCCACTGGTGTACCCTAGGTAAAGTTGTGTGTGTACATAGCTGTAATCCTCAGTCGACGAGTCGACCAGGTTTTCAGTTTGTGGGGCAGGGTCGTGGTTATACACCTGTATCATCTGGTCGCGAAGGAGGGTATTGGAGGAGAAGCGAAACGCGAAAGAAGAGTAAGAGGACGGCTTTATCGAGCGGCGTCTGCGCCGCGGTGCATTTCTCTGTACCGCCGTCTGCTGGCCGACAGTGACGCTCCGGACTTCAGGATACAGTAGTTTCCCTCTTTTTCTCTTTTTTCGCACTTCAATACTGCCATTCGAAATTCCATAACATAACAAGCTACTTATTCGCTATATTTATAGTAGGTCGTGTATCTCTACACACAATACTCCTCCTATCTCTCGATTATAAGAAAAGGAGACACAAGGTCGCTCAGGGTTTATAATTATGTGCCTCTGTACGTGCGCTTACTCACCGTACCAGACTTGTTGACACTGTTCATGTTATTTAGGTCAGGTCAGACACTATTCTCTGCCATACGTTGTAACTGTCAGCTGTCCCACCGAGCGAATCAATACGTAATCCATTATCCATTCTTCAATAAAACACGGACGTATTTTAAACTGTTTTCCCGCTCTTTTACGTTTCACAAAAATGGCGGATGTTCGTGAATGAAAATGACTGTTACCGGTGCTCGAATTTCTCAGATAGTAAACATCTATTACTAGGAATACGGTGATCTACTTATCCGTGTGTCCGGTGCAAAAGAAAAGCGAGGAAAACCGCTGACGATTGAACGTGTCCCAGACGTAGAATAATCATCCTACTGAATCCTATGACTGGAAACTCTCCCTCGAGGGTGGCTTTCGTTATTCAACGGATTGCACTGCCCCGTGCACGCCTTACATTCCCCCACCGGTGGCCCATGCCTCCCTCCCCCACCCGTTCCTATCGTTCTCCCTCTTGGCAGCAAGTGCCCCTAGATTCTGGCAACGCTCCTTGCTACCGAGACAACGGGACAGTTTTCATACGGCGCACCCTCCTACCAATCGAGTCGAACGTACGCACGGTGGCTAGGCAGTGCGTAATGCGGTTTGTGTTAGCCGTGTTCACTCGATTCACCGCGGTGTGCGTTGCCGTGCCGAAGACGGTAGTTAATTCAGCGAAATAAAACGGTGTTTTCAACGTGACAGTGTTCGACAGGTAGCGGAATTACCACCCTGGATCAATCGGCCGCCCCTGCGAAAATCATCGTAACCGCTGATGCATCTCATGCCTTACCTTTACCCTGGTCTATTGCCTCTATCTTTCCGCTTGATCGCCGTCTCGACCCCTAATTCGAAGGGTAGCTATATGGATCACTATTATGTACTTCAAACCCACGACTCGTGAAACCTTTAAGTGAGGATTTGTGAAAGAAAATAGAGTCTCGGTCCCCGTGGTTCTTATGCGGCATTCGCGAGAAGTCTGAATGGACTTTACGATCAATCCTGAATGAAACAGTTATTTTGCTGAAATACATTCAGAATTAATCACTCCAATGGTCGAACCGATCAACCATATCTTTTTGAATGTCTATCGAGTCTGCTCGACCTGCGATGTTGATGCAAGATCTTACTGTGTACAAATGTTCTTATTGTGTGTTCTAGATGAAGACAGGTTTGTGATAACTTAGATCAGAGTAGCTTATGTAAATTGGAACCTTTATTCGATTATTATGATTTCAGAAACAAAAATTGTGAAAAAATTTAGTTTATTGTATTATTCCAATGGTTTTATCTAAAAATTTGAAAACATAAAATCCGTTAAATAATATTGTCAAAAACTTTCTTTGTTCGGGATTCTAAAGATTATGAATGTTTGTTCTCAAGATTAAGTTTAAAACACGGTGTGAACAACTGTGCATTGTTTTTTTTATAACTTTTATGTAAAGAAATTAATCGGTTTGGCTTAGCAAGAATCTCGCGTTAAACGTTCAATTGTAGCAGAAAATACCCTGTTCATGTCGAAAGGGAAATTACTGATTCACAGAACTTGTAAAACTTTTCAGGAATATAAATGAATTGCCTGTTTATAATTCCAGATGGAATTATTTAATACACCTCTGACTCAGTATAAAAATTGATAACCGGTAGCCTTGAATGTTATCCGATAAGTTACAGGAATCGTGTTCACATGATCATGCCGATGTTATTTCCCATGACGAGTAGTTGGTGCCAACTATTTACATGAACGGAAAAAAATTGTGCGCACGCATATGAGACCGATAAGTTGATAACACATCTCGAGCAATTATTTATTCAAGTAGTGTTGATAGATTGCAGATTAGATGCACTCACAGTACACGCAAATGTACGAACATCAAATAAATAGAATAAAAACATTGATGATGTTTCATATAAACTTTATATTATTCTTTTCTATTTAATTAAACGATCTGAAATTTCTATCTCTGAAAACTAATCTATACGATCATGTATTCGAATAAAGGGCTGTATAGTCTAAGTTTGTTATTCAGTTTAATATTTATTTTGATTTAACATTTGTAAACGTCGGAGTAACCCAAGTAAAACATAGTTTTACGAAACCCGCTTACCTTAGTATATTATGATCGGTAGAACGACGCGCGACAGTGTAAAGACCGTTCAAAAGTGACACGTGTATCAACGCGAAAAAAGAATCGATTAACGTTTCATTAATTTTGTAGCAATAATTACCTATGACTGAGCCCGATAGTTGGCCGAGTTGGGGAACCGTTTACCCTAGTTTATGGCAACGGTGAGAGAAGTTTTGACAAGTCAAGACGAAATCCATGATTTATCGGTCGATTCGATCACGAGAGTCGTTCTTTCTCGGTCTCGATAGTTCCTCTTATCCGATCCTTGGTCGCAAGTTGTCTCGATGAATTTGATTTTGGCAAGATCATCACACGCAAGACAGCTTCGATTTTCTATTTGGCGACGGTCCAACTAATACGGCGAAACCGAAGACGTGAAAACTTTTTAATTTATCGCCGTGGGCCGAGTAACGATTCCGGCCGCGTTTCATTCCTAGTGTTATGTACAGGGATGACAGCTCTTACGACGGGTGCATCGTGCATTTAAAATGTCAGAGAAAAATTGACTGCCGGGGAAAAATAATACGGGGCTTTATTTCCTTTCCCCACCCTCACTCCTCTCGTCACTTTTTCAAGCTGGCCCATTTTCCACGAATGATTCATCTTCAAATCATTTTTGTTCCCGTTTGCTGGATAACAACTTGATTACTCGGCGTCGTAATACGTCTCGCGTTTCGTTTCGCTCCGTCGTTCGATGAATTGCGGACGGGACAATAGCAATGTAGACGAAGATCCAGAGAACGATAAACGACGTTGATATTCCAGCGAAATGGGCCGCTGTTTTACGATATCTTGCAGATATTAATTTCACGCGATTACGGCCGCGGTACGGATATTTATCGCGATTTAAAAAAGGAAAAAAATGAAAAAGTTCGCCGGGACTCGTTTGCGGTGCAACATGGCGGAACAAATGCGTCGCAAAGGTTGCGTGTTCAGCACCGACCATAAGCAATGATGGGGACTCCTCAGAATTTGTGCCTTAACCTATTTTTTACCCTAAGTTCTGTTCACCGTTCTGAGGTTTAATTAGGTTAAAAAACCGGATAACAATTGCACAATGAATGATTAATTAAAAATGTTAGTTACCGTAAATTACCCCAAAAACTCGTTTGCGCTAATGTTAGATGAAGTTATAACTACGCATTTATCATTCTAATAATTCATTACGAGTCCACCTCCCTGGCGGATGACGACAATTCATTGTAGATAATGGTAGAATTGATTAAAGTATAATCAATTTTTGAATCATTAAGCTTGAATCAAAAGTATAAAATATCTCCGTTTTTTTTATCAACCTTATAAATCGTCGAGTGATCTAGTTTTGGAAAAGCAGTGTGGAAATGCAAACCTGTGAAAGGTGAATCGAAGAAAATTATGTCTCCGCGCCTATGCTAGTTACTGTACACGTCGATCGGTCCCGACGGAGGGATGCGTGGCGAACGCACATGCTATGACATAGTTAAAAAGAGTTTCGTGACAGTTCGTTTAATCAGCAATCGCTCACCTAAGATTTATATACCCGCGAGCTAGTTTTTATTTCTCCCCCGTATTTTCACAAATAGCAAACCAACGCTGGAGAATGACTCAAATGCAAAGCCACGCGACACCGAGCAGAGTCTATTTTATTACTTTTTTTTATAACCAACGATTGTGAACATACAACTAAAAAAGTATGAGAGAATACGATCGTAGAACAACGATTAAGTGAACGTTCAACAAATTGTAAGTGAGCATTGAGTCAGTGAATAGTGTTTGAAGAAGATTATACGTCAAGGTGAGCTAATGGCGAATGTCATCTAAAGTATGTGCTATTTGGTAACGAAATTTCGATAATTGTAAATAAATATACTCATCGAACCTAAGATCGGTGAATTCGTTCGAATATAATATGTCTACTTCGTTCAAAGAATTAAACGAATAGAAGGTAAGAAGCTAGTTAATTTACTACCGAATAAGCAATTTCAATCTCATTGATAACTTCCAGTCCATAGTGATGAAATCTCAGATGAATACATTCGAAATAAATTCCGAACGAATAATGATAATTGAGTAAATTGAGAGTAAAGTAGAAAAATGATTTCAGATGGCAGTGATTAGTATCTCAATTTGTACAGAAACACTGAGCACACCGGTAGATAATATTTTGGTAAAAAGGGACAATATAGAAATATGCGGAGTGCATTGTGCAAACAATTATCGATTTTGCGAGATTTAATTAGCGATCAAGTGTATCGAAACTAGCTAAAAACTTTGGGGAAACATCTTCGAAGATGGTGCAGAGTGTGGGACGCGCCGGTGGGAACGAAAGGAACTGTTGTTCAACAATAAGGCCATCCGGGAGCGAGCTCGAGAGACGAAAGATAAGAGAAGATGGTGGAATCGTCCCGAGTCTGACGAGCGATTAGATTGATAGTTTTTATCGTGGATCTACGATTCTTCTTGTTGCCGGAGGGAATTGCCTGTAGTCGAGCTGGCGTCATGGGGAATGGTATGAATAAGGTAAGAGGGTCACGCCCAGTCGAGAAATCTACTAATACGGAAAAACATTTGTTTCGTTCATTAACCCGTTCAGTGCTGACCAACACGAAAAAGTATAATAAAAAAGATATCTTCTTTTTACATTATTTCAATTATTTTATATTTCATTCGTGTTATATGAATGTTATTTACGTTACAGGTTTTGTATTCAACGTTAATGTTTTTGTAGATCACATTCACTATTTTTGCACTTCAAGTTAATGCTTCTCTAAATCATATTTATTTCTTGACAAATCAAATTAACGCTTTTGCAGGTTTCATTCATCGTTTAGTAAATCGAATTTACCTTTTTGAGATTTCGTATTTTATATACTTGATATAAAATAATGTAAATTTAATTGCAAATAATTCACAATGTTACAATGTCATAAATAATTCAAGATGTTATTCAATCTTTTTAGTCAATATGAATTTTATTAAAAATGGTTACAAATAAAAAAAATTTAGTTTGCAAAGAGACGAATAAATTGACGAACAAATGATTAACTTTTAGTAAAAAAACTTGTGTATTACATGTACTTACATTATATTTATATAATAAATTATAACTAATGATCTTTTTCATAGACACTACAATTTGAATAATACACATCTAAAGGGTTAAACAGCTAGTTTATTTGCAAGTCAATAGAAATATTATTGTTAGTTGCAAATAATGTAGGAAAGCGAGGATAATTTGTGAAATCTTTATACGTTTTCCAAAAATATTCTCGATATAAAAGATCATGCACTTTTGATTTATACTCTAATTTATCAAATTATGTACTTCTATGTAGAGCTGTCCCATAAAAATCTCAGTTTTCTTATAATTACTTAAACTTCTTGAAATTATATTCGTTATCCCGCTATTTAAATGGTTTCATAGAGATTTGATGCGAATTAAGCTAAAGAATTAAAGAAAGCCCCCACAAATTTAAAAGGCTTATGTGAAAATGGTTACTTAAGAAGAAGCTTAAAGGGAATTCACCAACACAAACGATTCTACTACAGTTTTCACCCATTTTTACTTTAAGAGGACCAATTTTAATGAGACATACCAAATCGTAACCTTAAAAAATTATTAAAAGAAATTGTTTACTCTCGACTTCGTGTTACGATAAACAATGGCAAAACAATGTTTCTAATTTACGCGTAAGAACAAATTTGCAGAAACGATGAAATAAACGAAGGAAGATTTTTTCCAGGAGCTGCTGCTTATCTCGCACGGTTATTGTTCTAAATACGCTAGGCGCAGCACGTGTTTCTGCAACGCTCGGTTTCATTATTTTCAATACGTGCATGCAGTTGATCCGTGGTGCTAAAATTATTCGTCCTAAATACCGAGATTCCGTGTTTAAAAATAAATTTTGAAACCCGGTTCCGTTCGCGCTCGAAAGTTTCATTAGAAAATCGCGGTTCTGGGGACGAGGACCAGGGACCCGTTGGCCCATTTGTCGACGGCCTTAATGGCCATTGTTTCCGCGGTATCGCGACAACGCGTAGAATGAAACCGGTACACATGAAGATTTTAATCGATCCCTCGCGATGGAGAGTTAAGAGGTTTGCGGCATTGTTCGCTCACGCTAGAGCCAAAGACATCCCCATTTAAGAATTCAGCATCGATTAAACGATTACCGCGAGCCTCGGGATTGTCCTACTAGATCAAGTGATCATCCGCGAAGATGAATGATTAACGGCAGAGCACCTGCGTCAAAAAGCTGTGCCTTATCGATTTTTCTCAATGCAATCTCGACAACCGCGTATATCTCGAGCACCACTAGACTGGTCTCAACGCGCTTAATTGGGATAGGCACTATCGACGGAATTTAAACCATGAATCGTCGTGCTCGTGTACGCTCGAGTATCGCCCATTACGCATTGATGATAGCGAAAAATAAGTGGTGGCGCGCGAGAGATATATGTATATCTAAACGGTCTTTAGACCGTCTAAAAAAGCACCACTTCTGTTTAACCTTGCGACTCAGAAGCATTTATATTATCCTCATGCCGTTTAAGATCCCGCTTTTAACTATGAGAAAGCGCCATGCTGAACTTCATTGTGTTCTGTTGCGATTTCATCATCAGAAAGTTGTTATTACTTGCTTATTCATTATTATCTTGTCAAGTTTCCAAGCATATAATAATGTTTTATTATTAGAAATGTAGTATAGTTGACGGCAGAATATTTTATGTTCGTAAAATCGGCCAGGTCACGTAGTAATCATGTTGCGTTAAACGGGACAATGACCTTTGATTTGAATTTAATTTGCGTGCAAGATTTCTTTGTAAATGGCCATTGTTTCTTCACCCGACATGCCTACTTTACGGCCCGGTCGATCATAGAGGTCATTTTTCCATAGTATAAGTCTTTCAACAAGAAGTCTAACTTCTTCTTAAAATTATGTAAGACATTATGATATCATAATATGCTAGTAAAATTGATATAGAACTGCACTTCTTCGAGAAAAATTTGATACAAAACATTTTTCTTAAAAAACTGGGTCGCATATCAAAGTCTTATAAACTGGAGAAAAAGGAATGAAACATAAATAATTCTCATCTGTCTCTCATTTCTACTGCTTAATCTGTTCTTGACGCAATGGTAAGAAATTAATAAGATGGAATGATTAACTATGTAAATTTCTTCTTTAAGATTGAAAACCTAAAGTGATGCGAAACAAGTTTTAACAGAAATTATTCGTTCTATATAACAGAAAAATAAAACGTTCTATAGAACAGATTATTTCTTCTCTATCCGTGAAAACTGCGTGAACTTAACACGTGGGACGAACGAGGTTTCAATTATTTCCAAAGAATGCATAGACTTACGGTGATTAAGGAAATATTTTGCTCAATCATGTGGACAGTTAAAAAAGTAAAGATAAGAAAAATAAAGATGGCTTTTAACAGTTCTGGTTAATGGAATAACAGATCATGTGCTGGAAATACTTTATAAACAAATTAATTGCTCAAGTAGAACTTGGGATATCATGTCAACCGTTACGAAAGTTAAGGCTTCGAGAATGATATGTTTATAGTTACTCTTCTGAGATACAAGGAGGCATGTATACGTATTTCAAAGATTTACAATTTCGTTATTTCTGATGTACAAGTATCCAGGATTTCATGAAAGTTACCTATTGTTTTTTTATTCTTATCAATTGTTTCTTGTCATTAAGTATTTTACCATAAAACTTGGAGAATGTGATTAAAATAAATAACTTCGTCATTTTAATGAATTCAAATTAATCATTTTGCAAAGATTTTTTTCTGTCAAATTGTGGAAATTAAAATATCTTACTAACTTAAAATATCTTATTCAACATGATAATCTAGGGCGATTTATAGATACACGATTAAAGAGGCTGCTGTCATTGACCAATTTAATACTAAGTTTTTAATCATAAATTGTAGATTCTCAAAAATTATACTGTTCAATAACAATTTAGATCTGTACATATAACCAGTGAATTCGAAAGAAGAATTGCTTTGGCACCCTCAGTTTTTGAGAAACATCAATTTTTTTTAAACTAATCCTATTTCGAATAAAAAGAAGTATTCCGTAAAAATGAGGAATATTGGAAAGTTTGGTATACTCAGTTTTTAAATTACTTTCTTTCAAGTGGTTGTAAATATCCATCAAAGTTCAAAACAGGTTGTAGTGCGTATTTTTTACACTCTATTTTCTTCGATTTACCACACAGCATCGAGTCCTATGGATATTATTGAAAAGGAAACTGTTTAATTGGTGGATCGGATCGATGTTCGATTCAGAAAAATCGAGAAAATATCAACCAATGACGCGTACACGATGTCAGCTGTCACGCAACCATCACTTACTGGCATCGTCTTGGCATTGCCATAGCTTCGCGGAATTGAAACCTACAGTACCGTCTTATTGGAACCTAATTATTATATGGATGGTATTTCCTTTTTAATAGGTTTTTTTCATAAAGCACATTTCGCATTGTTACATCATTGCTAGAAGAATAACTGAGATCGTCGTTTAACAACTTCATATTAACCAGAGATTCGTATTTAATACTACTTATACATTTCATATTGAAAGTTTTTAAATCTAATAATAACAGTAGTGATGAGAAAAATTATTAATATTCCTCAAAGTGTTGAGTTTTATGCAGAAAAATTAAAAACAATAATTAACACCTTTATCAATTATCACCCCATACAATTATTATCACCTTTTAACAATTTTATATAGAGAAGAAATACGTATACGTGCATTAAGTATTAAAACTGTTCAAAGGTAACAATAGCGTGACAAGAAGAAAGGAGCTTTATGAAAAATCCTATGAAAAAGTGAGACATAATATACAAACATTAGCTTTTCATTTCGGATGCAACTACGACATTATCGAGTCGAGGTAAGCGACGGCCGTCTGGCGACAAGACAACTTGCATGCGGTTGATATTTTCTTAACTTTTCTGAATCTACCATCGTTCTGATAAAGTAATTACATGGTTTTCTCTTTAAAATGTCCATAGAATCCTATGCTATATGAAATGAAGAAAATGTAGGGTCAAAGATGTGTGCTACAACTCATTTTGAACTTTTAAGGATATTTACAACCACTTGAAATAAGAAAGTAAAAACTGATTATACCGGTATGTTTGGAAAACTCTACTATACTTTTTGAAACCCGAATTTTCTTCATATTTTTAACTGTTACGTAACATCTCTTTTGACAAAAATTCATGCTTTTGAAAACTAAGTGTGACAGATCAATTGTGCTTTCGGATTCGTCTTCTGGATGACAAATTCTACAAGTACTCACTAGTTGATACAGATCAGAAGAAAAGTTCAAATTTGTTGGGCAGTGTTGTGAAATTCTTTTATTGAACTGTGTTCTCTCAGAAACAGATTTTTTTCGCTTTGATACTTACTTGGTGGTAAAAACGCTTAACCTGTGTTGCTTTGTAAGAATTACAAGATGGAAATTATTTAAGACCTTTAGCAAACTTTATTATAATGTAAATTTCAATAATGGAATTTACATTATAATAGAAGTTGGTGAAAACTGCTTAAATAAATTCTGTCTTGTCATTCTTACAAAGTAACACATGTTAAACGCGTTTACAGTTCGGTTGATTTAATGCGAAGGAAGTACCGAACTGAAAAACATCTATACTCGAAAAAGATCAAAATCAGAACACCTACTTCTATAAAGCATAGTCGATCCTTTTACAACACGATAGTTACGTTTCGTATTGTACCGAAACCGAAATAAATCAAGGACATCCGTTTTGTGTTATGTCGAAACCGTGTTTTCAAAGTATCACATTCTACTGGAATTATGTTAATAGAATTTTAGAAACAATCCTCTGTAATACATTAAAGGAAAGTTCAAAACAATAGCGTTTCAAAAAACTGATCTTAAGTATTTTTAATTATATCACACAATAAATAAAAACATTGAGCATTTTTGTAAAACTGAAAAGTGTAATTAACACATATTTGAATGCAAGTTTTTTTTTAATGAACAACCGTCTACTAAAATAGTTTTCAGCAGGGACAAGCTACGCATTACTATACGTATTCTGTCGTAATAGAAATTTTTATATGCTGTTTTATCAAAACCGCGTTCCAAAAATTATCATATAGGAGAGTTCGATTTCAATTTTTACATTTAAAATATACATATAATCAAATATTTACAATTACATTAGAAACAGTTTAAAAATTGATTTAATATACTGAAGTAACACGTACATCGTACAAGCGAGATATTATCTACCATGATTTATATACAATTTATAATATGAATACAATAAGTAAGTACAAGTAATTTGAACGACGTCCTATAGGTATGAACATAATATGGAATCTATAAAAATGATATGAAAGTAGATATTTCTTCTACCATATTTTTTCATTCTGTTCAACATTTTAGAGATTAAGAAAGTTTGCCAGTGAACGTGTTAATCTGTTGTCCCCAGGTCCTTCCTGGCCTCTACGTCGGGAATTACCATGATAGCAAGGACACTCATCAGTTGGAACGTTTTGGAATCACTCATATCCTGGCGATCCACGACACTGCGCGTCAATTGCATTCAGTAAGCAAGCGGAAGCTATTAAAACGGTGTGTGAAAAATTCGCGATATACCTATATATTGAATGGATTATTTGTAGGACAAGCATTATTTGTGTATAATGGCAGCGGACAGTCCGGATCAGAATCTGTCCCAATATTTTTCCTTGTGCAACGACTTCATTCACTCCGCCCGTTTAAGGGGAGGAAACGTGCTTATACACTGGTGTGTATAATATTCCGTCTAATATCTCGATAATTAGGGGAATAGCTAATGCGTCGACTAACGGCACTGGTAGTTTGAAACCAATACGGAATTGTGCATAAAGCTCATTGGGTAATTGGAATGCTTTCTCCCTGCAATCATGCATCGTTGACCTCTTTAGCAGCGTATTGCCTTCTCTACCCCATATATGAAAACAAACGCGGTAATTTTCTTTTTCAAACCAACAGAAAAGCTTTATGGAATCTTACGAATTTTGCGTAACAAATATTCGGTTCTTAATATTTTGGGAAAAGTATTTAGTAGGACGTTTCGAAGCTCCTTTTTAGTGCGATTTGAGACACTAAAGTATTGAAACACCTTTTAATATGAAATACATTGGGTGGCAAAAACTGATTTAAGTAACTTGACTTTTTTTATAAATGTTAGAGAAACTAGTTCACTGTGCAATGATTGAAATACTTTCTTTTTGATATTACTATTACTTAGAATAAAGAAGATGTAAAAAACTGATGTTTTCTAACTTTAATTTAAATAATACATTTTATAGATATCTGTACTGTACATACACGGTAGCGGAAATCGCAGTTTCTCACGACTTTTGACCGTTAACTACAAGAAATCTCAAGATTTTTCAATTTTTCAATGCTAGCAGTTTATCTCTGTAACTACCGATTTCAATGTTTCCAGCATGCATATATTATTTGGATCTAAAAAAAGTATCATTGAAATTTTTTGTTTTAGGCTCAAATTAAAAACTTAGAAAACACAATTTCTTTATTTGTTTTGTCATGCTAGTTGCAATTTTTGTGCAAATTTGTTTAGCCATTGTTTAGTAAACTAATTCCTCTACCATTTAAACAAAATTTAGATCGTTTAATCAAACTAAAATGAAGTTATTCATTTATAAGAGCTATTTGAGTATTTTTATGGCTCACTGTAGTTACTCAAAATCCTATTATTAGATTTAAATTTTGCGATGGCATTAGCAAATAATGGCAAATAAAATAACTGGATTAGTGTAAAAGTGAAATATAGTACGAAAGCTGTCAACCTAACTGGAGGCGTTACTTAACTGGACGATTGGTTACTTAAATAATTAGTTAACACGACTTGCCTGAAAAAGACGAAACATAGCAAAGAAAGAACCAGAACAAGTTACGTAACCATGTTCTATAAAACTTAGAAAAGTAGAAAAATCGGTACTTGTAAATTATTTGAGACAAGGTGGTAGTTCGCATCAGTCTGTTTGTCGACTGCTTTGTCATGCAGAATGGCTTCCTCGCGTTATGAAACACGCAGTAGTCGTTGATAGCTAGCAACGTCTTGGGAGCATGTGCTAAGCAGTAAATCAAACAAGTATACCCGCGCTCTTGACATAGTCGATGCGTTAGCTATGCGTTAAGCTATGTAAATCGAGCGTTAATAATACAGTCTCGACTATCGAGGCTAACGGTCTGATTTTCATCGCGAACTGATCGACGAAACGATGTATCGGGCTTTTAGCTTAGCCGGCATGTCGAGAAGCGTCACTGTAGCAGTGGCCTATATCATGAGCACCACCAATCTGTCATGGAAAGAGGCACTCAAAGTTGTCAAAGTGGGTCGTTCCATTGCCAATCCAAACGTCGGGTTCCAGCAACAGCTTAAGGACTTCGAATCAAGCCGACTCCACGAGGTATTTAAATAAATAATAGTGCTCAACGATGAATCGTTTTTGTTCATCGCTACCCTCTTTTATTCGGCTCTCTGAAATAAAAGCGAGAGGGCTATTTTTGTTGTAATCCATCGTTTCCGAACCAAGCGATCGAATATCAATATTTCTAATTGGATATCGTCTGTAGAAAGAGCCTATCCGCAGACTCGCGATTAACATATGAGTACCCTTAATAATCTCTCAACCGTGGAGGGCGAATTACCCAATTTATATGCAACCCAATAATTTCAGCATTTAATCCCACCGTAAATTCTGTAGCAGTGTAAATTACACTATGCTCGTGTTTATTGTTGGATGGCCGTTTCGAGTCGTTGTTATTCAGTTTTGACACAATTAATTCTCCGCTGCGTGGGAGAAAAAAGCTCATGTCCCCATGAGCAGCAACTGAAAGACGCGATCTTTCGTCTATTCGTGCGAGTACAACTCGTGCAGCTCGTGAACGGGAGGGTCATAGAATGCTTTACGAATTTCGAATCAGATTCAGTAGGAATTCTTTTGATCTCTATCGGACAACGTTCATCAGATATTCTTGATCAGATGTCCCACTATGGTAATTGAATGAGAACTTAAATCCATGCATTTCTTTGTATTGATACAGGAACGACGCAGGTTAAAGGAACGGTTTCCAAGTCTGGCGCTTGCTCAGGCCGATGCAGAAGTGTGCCGCACCACTTTAAGAAATTACGAAACCATGGCACTGGCGCGAGAAGTGTGCGAAGGGAAATGTGCCATGGGCCGTCCTTGTCCGACTGGACTCTGCCGGCAACCATCCAAAAGGTTCGTTACTTTTTTGTACGGTTGTGACTAATTCCAGACCACTTATAGACGCGAGCGACTACACTGGCGACATAAACCGTCTCTTGGTTTCTCGTTTATTTTTGTCTTTGAAGTGTTAACCCTTTACGGCTGCCGGGAGCGTTCAACGTTCCAGTTGTCACCGATCGGTAGCTTTATTTTTCTTTCCTGCAACTTTCTACTACAATTTCTATTACAGCTATGTTGAATAGCGCTTCTTCAATCTTAACACGTTAAGTGCCAGATATACACCCTTCTTCAAAAGTATTAGGACACTTACAAGAAATTAATTAAATTTGTTAAACCGATAGGTAATTGTTATAATTTCTTGAATTTATTTCTAATTTAATTATACGAAACTGTGACAAGTATATATATAACATTACAATGAAAATAACATCGATTTTATAAAGGAAAGATTCATTTTCTTTTCATCGATATATCCATCGCAGTTTTTAATTATATCCTGCATTAATTGCGGTATCCCTTTTATCAGTACATCTTTGTTCGCATTTAATTGGATGCATTTCCTAGCACCGTATACGTATTAACATCTTGTCGTACCATTCTTTTTACGATTACTATGGTTAGAATTTTTTCGATCGCACCTAATTTTTTAGAAGAAAGCAGAATTTTATATATATTGTATGCTTAAATTTACTTGAATGTTTAAAATTAGTGACAAGAGAATAAAATTTCATTCCTACTTAAAGGAAGGGATAAACATTCATACCTAACAGCTTATTACTAGAAATCTCTATCACGCGTCTGACTCGTTAAAGCGCGACATGGGGTTAAGAAAACATATTGAGAAACTCGGTATACGCTTCCAATGAATAAAATGGGTACAAATGGGTAAACTAATGGCATAAATGAAAACACTTACAACTTGATGTTGTACTTTCGACAATATTATGTTATACAATTTGCAGAAAAAAACTTGCTGTTAGCTAATTCTAAACTGAATGAAAAATTACAATTTATACGAAATGAGTTGGTGTTCTACTTTTGAAGCGGTGTGTAACTCTGAACATTCCTACAATATCAATATCATTTAATTAATGAAACCGAAATCAGAAAGATACAATTTACAACAGGAAATGTCATTTTTTAACTTTTTTACATTCTAAAATCCTCATAATATTTAGTTTGTTCCATATATAGTATAATAAAATTTATTTTACAAAAGCTAGTTAAAAATTAGAGTCACCCATATATGACCAGCGCTGCACTCAACGTATTAATATTTTTCTTATCAGAACGAGACAGTGTTTATCTCCTATATAAGTGTCTCTTCATTTATTTTTATGTCTATATTTCAATAACAGAACAATCAAATTTTATTTCCATTCAGAAGAAATGAACAGTATTTTAATTTAGTAGATTATATGCGTTGTCGTAGTGCAAGGGGTGAACAAACCCCGAAAACAAAGTTAGGTAAATCTCTTCGATAAAACCAAATACAGTGGTATCTCGATAAAGCGAACTTCGAGGAACGGAGAAAGGGATCTTCGAGTTATAGAGGTTTCAGTTTATCGATTATTTGAGTACGAGAGTTTCAACAAACGAAACTTCGACTTTTAGAAACTTCGAATAATTGTAAATTTCTCGACTTGTGATAGTGTAAAGACAGATAAACTCGAGTTCATAAAATTGAAGCTCATAAGGAAATAAATAATTGACCATAGCAGAACCGTTGATTCTCTTGAATCGATTGACTGCTACGTAGACTTTTATTTATAGAGGTCGAAGTTCTTCTGAATTCCAGTTTTAAAGTAAACAATTTGACGTTGGCTGACGCAATTAATCGATCAGAATGAAAAATTAATTTGTACGCTAATGTATTACATCTTCCTAATATGATTACGATCTGTAAAAGGTGTTAATGTTGTAAAAATAATCGATGCTGTGCAAGTTAACATTTTAATTTTGATTTTATTAAATATATTATTTTAATTTTATGAAGGTTTTGAGGTTGTTTGCGTGGCAATCACAGTGTTCAAATACAGAACGTAACAAATGATAAATGGTCCGAATTTAGATGTTTTTCCAGGTGTACAGAAGGGAATGAAAACAATTTTCGTCTGGCAGAGGTTTTCGAGTTATCGAGGTTCTACTGTACGATAAAAAAAGAGATTATCAAAGTGTTCGTTAGTTACTGAACCAGAATTTACAGGTTCACTCATCCTCTCCGGTGACCGGGTCAATCGATGACTCCAGTTTATTGGTGTCGGGAATAAAGGGTTAATTGTATAGAAAGAATAAGCTGAAAGTGAAAGCGAAGAAGTTGAAGCGTTCGTGTTGATGCGTGCGCAGGAGTGGACTTATTGGGAGAAGAAAACCATCCACAGGGAGTACCAGCAGCTTAACAACAACGAGAACACCCCCGCAAACACCGAGAATGCTGCCATCCGCACCCCCTTCGCCAGCCATGCAGAGATCGAGTAGTATAGTGTCCGCAATAGCCAGGCCCAGAAGCGGACCAGCCGGGTTGCATTACTACACTGGCTCCGCTCCTCCTTCCAGGTAACATCACTTGTATTACTTTAATAAAATCGCTACTCTCGCTGCCTCGTATTATAGCATACATTTCATTTTGTAGAAGATTTTGTAATATTTGACGAGAAGATAACGGAGTGACGTTGGTGTACAATATACCATTAACAATCGTAATAAGTAGTAGGGTAGGATGTAATGTGGGTCATTTCAGTCGGAATTACCCGAACTTTCTGTATAGACATTTCCGGTAAAAAATTTTGGCGAACTGTCTGAAGAAAATCGTTCGGTATTCCCAACTGATACTTTTTTTTGCACAAGTTAACACTGAGACATATTTCTAGGGCGGTGTCGAGGATCGACTTGTCCGGAGCAGTGGCCAGCAGCAGTAGCAGTACGAGCTTGCAAAACGTTGGCAGATCAGGAATATCAAACAGCTACAACTGGCGGCTGACTTCCGGATCGGCGCCAAATACGCCGAGACCGACGCCGCCGGTTTCACCTCAGCGATGGCCGAGGCGAGCTTCGACACGAAATGCCCAGCTGCCGATTTCTCCGGAAACCCCATCCTCGACCACGTAGCATCTACGAAACTTCGCTTCGTTTTCGACCTTGCCCGAATAACCGCGAAGTTGGTCCTTTGAGAAGCGAGAACGGAGTACGGAGCCTACAAGCCAGGATCTACGAGATCGATACAGAATCGTTTGTTAGGTCACCAGCAGCGAATGTCCGACAATGAAAAATCTTGCCATTTCGCCGTAACGCTCGACTCGACATGTAGTTAGTGCCGACACTGCTGGCTAACAATGGATAACGTCTCGCACTGAGTTAGCTGCTTGCTACTTTGTTACGGAAGAATGGGAGTTTTATCTAGGACGAGGAACAAGGTAATAAAACGAGCTGTGTTTAATTTAAGGAAAAAAGAACGATACCCGGTATCGATTTTGTAAACGATCGTCAACGGCAAACTCTCGGTATCCCGTTGCGAGGAAGCTGCTGGCGATTAAGATGTCTTCGAGGGTAACAAAAAAGCTGTGCTTAAAAGGCGAAAACGATACGGAGTCTCGACGCCTCTTGTGATAGATTGAAAGCTTTATACGAACAGTGAGCTACTTGCACTATGCCTGGCCGATGGACTATAGTCTCGGTCAAGTCTCGTTCGAGCCCGTGTGATTTCTTAGCGACGCGAAGATAGTACTCTTCGTTGTCATTACTGGAACGTTGTGGTCTTCGGTGGAATTCATGGCGTCGATTCCTGTCCGTGAGAGTCTACGGTTATTTCTATTTTGGAGAGGAGACTGAAAACAGTTTCAGGAATCTAGTCAGGGTCCGATTTGCTGAGCTTGAAACCGAATGTTCACGTGGCCGCTTATCATCTAATCGTACAATTAACGCTGATGCAACTGTTGCGGCTGATGTCTTCTCTTTTGCTTAGAGGCGGCCGATCGGAGGGAATCTCCTTGGTCCTTCAGCCAGTAATAGTTTTAAAGAAACGGTGCTCGCGTCATCGTGGCGCCGTCGTCACCTAACGCAATATAAATATAATTTCGAGGGTGCGTGATTCAGCAATCACCGACAATCTTGCGTGCGATTGTATACAATATGTCCGTAATCATGTATTTCTCGTAATCGCGTGATCACTCGTTAATTAGCATTTTTTTAAAAACGGAGGCGAACAGAGCGCGCGACAAATATTGTTGTTTACCAAGGGGGGCTGAACGAAACGAACAGGAGAAACCGGGAGCCCGGAATAGAGTAACGTTTTAAAGTAATAAATATCGAAGCTCGTCCAAACGGGATCACCGTTTAACCGTGTAAAAACAGATTTACTCGTAGAAGACTTTAGATTGCGTCTCTTTTTCCAATTAATATTAATCGTCCAAGGAACGTAGAGATTCGCTATTAGTGGCTCAAAAAATCGTCGTATCTCGTATTCCTCGAACGAATTCCTTCATCAGTGATTTCCCTTTAGAGTTTGCGCTACCTTGACCCCTTCGAACAGTGCTGTTTTTTGTGCTTGTTTCTTTCCACGCGAAGCTGCGTCTTCATCTTTTCCTCACAACTGTCAACGCAATAGGAATGACCGGAGCAGGTTGTAACGAAAAAAGTTTTTCATAGTTTCTTTTCGAGAATATTCTTATCCATTATGAAATAGTTTGAGTGACTTAATAGTTTTGTAGGTCTGCTTAAAACGTTTAGAATAAACAAAACATTATTTTTTAGATTAAAGAACATATTGAACATTGCGAATATTTCTATAAAATATGTTTAGTGTGAAATGAGAAAACATCATTATTTAAGGTTTGACGAGAGTAATTAAGCCGCAAGTGATTATTTGTTATCAGAATTGTATGGAATACTTTCTTTAGTGTAACGCCGGTATGATCACATATCGCATCGACCGCTGGGTTTGCTGATGTATGGTTTAGTGCAAACCAAGCAGAGAAACTCATTTTCCAAGGCAACAGTCTGTTACAATTTATCTTGAGCTTGAATTTTTACATTTCGTCTTTGCAAACGAATACAGATTATGATAATGTAATGTCTAAAGATTCGTTTGCAATATAAAGATAGAAATTCAAAGGGTTTATAATACTATTTAATTGTAAAAGAAGTGCTACAATAGAACAAAATTTAGTTTCGCGCAAAACAATGAAATTTTAGTTACTGACTTAAGGCAGACATATGATGCTGAATTGTTTCACTAGTATTGTTATTAGCTGTGCTGTCAAGTCAGTTGTACATAATGCCCCATTGCCAGATTCGTTGTTCAGAAAATTTTTATTATTTTAATTATTTTAATTATTATTTTATTTCTGCACTTTTTTCTATCACACTAAGAAAACAATTGTATTTTCCCGTAATGAATCTTGTCTGAACACTGAATTGTGCGCAATTCAACGCAAAGCCCAATTCTCGGTATCTGGTCAAGTTGTGGCACGAAGCCGTGCAAGAGTAGGACCCAGTACTATTACAATTTATCCTGTATTATAAAGCTGCTCAAGTCTCCTCTATTATTGCGAGATGATGAATTGGCATTGGAAATGATGGATGTCTTGGAGTTTTCAAATTTTTCACAATGAACAGCTGTTGTAGATTTGTAAAAATGTCGCGAAAATAGCTGTTAGCCTCGGCTCAGGGTAGCGCGACGCTTAGAACCAACCGTCATGTTGTTTGGCACTGATGTACCATCGCGTTCGCATATCCACGAGAACCGCTTCCATTCATCCTGTGCGTTTGTTCATCGAGTCAGAGCGATTACGTTCGGGACTCTTAGACGAGCCATTTGGCGAGGCGACTGCAATCGACTCTGGTTATTTATAACCAGACTGCGAATGTTTATGCAAATTCAGGCCTTTGCTTTGTTAAGAAACATAGCTGCTTTGTAATGACTTTATTCATCTTGAAGAAGATTAGAAATACTGTTTTCTGCATCGATTTAAGCCAGAGAATGAAAGAATTATCCTCCTGCTCATAAATTTTGACAAGTTGACAACAGTACGATAGTAGTTTTAATACATTATTTAGTGGCGATGATTTTGTGATTTCTGAAAGTTTACAATTTACTGTTAAAAAAAACTTCTAAATAAATTGCTTAGTGGCAATATATTCAACTAACTGTCAGTTACTGCAGTAGCATTATCTAATAATTTCGTTCCGAACTATCGTGTATATAGAAAAAGATTGATACTAACAGGCGTTCAGTAGATAAAGCGTTAAGTTTTCGTTCTTTCTTCGCAGTCTGCTTATAATACAGTTTGATGGAAGGTGATTTCGCAAGGAGAACGATTAAAAAATGTGACATAAAATTTGTTCATAGAAAGCTTCATTTCTCAGAAAGCGAAGCATAATTGTTAACACGGCCGTGTACAATATAATAGGTGTTGACTACTTCTATCCGTGTGTACGTGTACTCGCTCAACGTGTAACCTTATTTGGTGTGTGCAAAATTTCCCATCACCTTTTGAACAATGATATCGTCTCATCAATTGAATACACAAGCCAATGCCATCTATTTTTGGCGACTGGATTAAACGAAGCCCGTGTAATTCAGCATTTTTAAATATAAACGATAGAAAGTTTTGCATTGACCCGATTGCGTACAATTTCGGAATGATTTGGGAAATTGTATTTTACATTTCTGACTTCTAGTTTTGTGTAGAAGTAGAATTGTCATCGTTCTTGTCGCGCGTACGAGATATGTAACATTCCGCGCCATTTTGGAGAAAAACTCGAGGAAATGTCGGGTTCCCAAGTACGTCAGTGTTGAAGTTCTCTAACACGATCTTTGGCCAGTCGATGAGGGATACGAGAAGAAAGAAGGAGAACGCGAGTCGTTGTTCCTTGAATCGTTCCATTGAGTTTGTTTGCAAACCGTCCATTGCAATTGTTGGATTTGTAGCGAAACCACGCTGTTTAGCGCAAGTTGTTAACCCTGTGGAAAGCATATACTACAATATATACATACCTATATATACATGTACACGAAGAGTATACGATGATAAATGGGTTCCGTGCACGCATAGTGTGGGACAGTTCGGAAGTTTGCGACAGGATCGAATAACTGATAGCTGTGGGCCAATTTCTCTGCCACCAGTCGCATACAAACGAAACTTAATGTAGCTAGATGTTCGGCTATGCGGTCAATATAAAAGACTAGAATTTTCAGGAATCGATGAAACCACCGGAATTAGACTCGAGTTTGAAACGGCTTGGTAATATGTGATTGGTAAACTAATTGATATAAAAGTAACTAAAATCACACGTCTTTTTCATACAATTCTTTAATTAAAATGTAAACGAGCGTCGGTATCAGTTACGAGAATATCTCTGCTATGTTAAATAGTAGACCTAAGTAGGCAATTTATAAAAATGCTCAGAAAAAGAACTGTAACACGACTTATTTTTATGTAAAACGTCCCTGCTCGTGCATAGGATACATTTGTTGGCGTACACTCTATATGCATACACAGCCTATAGGCATACGTTGTTACAGAAGGGATTTCAGAAAATTTTATAACTTGTTGGCAATGGTGATTATTATGCGACTACGTCGTAAATTTACGTAGGCATGTTGTTACTCTTCTTTCGTGCACCGAAGTACTCTTGGTGGAAACGATATAGCGTGGTCGTAAAATCGATCAGTAGCTGAAATACTCGTTTCTAGAAACGGAATAAAAGAATTGACAGGAATGCAGATATATCAAGGGTCTCGGCAGTTGTTCAAGGTCACAAGCGCATGAGCTTGTTCGCCAAGCTGAAACATTCTCGTCGACTGTATTTTATTCGCGCGTGAACTTGACACATCTTAGTCGGTTCATTGCCGATTACTTGCAACGTGATTTTTTGTCGAACGCCGATAGGAGTTCGTAATTTTCTTGTTGATAAGAGGATTATCGATTTTCAGAGGAATTAATAGTTCTTATTGAATGGAATCGAGTCATTCATATCGTATCTGATATCGGGATTTTTCAATCGGTTTGTCAAGCATCTACTGTACTACCATGCTATAGAGTTTCCACTAACACGACGATACGAATCACTGACGAGCGAGAGGTAAACGTTTCCGAGCGGATCATCGAGTTTTATTCCTCCCCCGCCGTCGTCAATGCGTAGTTTTCGCGATTCGCACGATAGAATCGTTTATTTTTCTAGAATCATTCGATCGACCATCTAGCCCGATAAGGAAAAACAATTAGATGATAGAACACTTGAACGCGCTGTTGATGAATATGAAAACAAAAAAAGGAGAAAAACAGGCGAAATGAGCACTTGTTTCATTAGATTCTTTAGCGTTACTCAATCCGGAAAGTGATTCAAATGGTAAATTAGAATATTTCGATTACTGTAATTAACGCATTCGCAGCCTTTTCCTCTGGGCATTTAATTATACTTGATATGTTCAAAATGATTTTAGACATTTGTTGGATTGTTGAATCAGTTTAAAATGATATAATACATTGTTCATACCAGTTATATTTTTCGAATTACCGTGGTATTATTGTAAATATAATTACAATTTCTACCTCTTATTTAAGGTTAATAGATGAGTGAACTCAGCTGTAATCTCTGGCGAATGGCATACTATTGTGTCGATGGCTGTGAACGCGTTAGGATCACTTTCTCTATGCGAAGCTGTATTCTTTTGAATAAGCTGATCAATGATCTCACGGAATCCATGAAATTCATTTTTCGATCTTAATTTTACTTTGTACTTACTACTGATTTGTGCGAAACGCTCGTTGATCGAGCAATCGAATGTTTTATTATCATAATCTAAAGATCGAGATGAATTTTATTGACTCGACAGCATAAATTGTCGTAATTTGATCAGTCCAAGAGAGTACAGCGGTGATGATGTTAAAAATTCACAAAATATTTTTATAAACTTATTGTTTTCAACATTTGCTCGATATTGACATATCGCTGTTATATTAATTAAAGATATATTTAAATATACACAAGTACACGTAAAACGCGTTAAATCATCTAAATGCGGAAAATGAATAGTTAAGGGGGCGAGGCGTTCTATACAATACATAATTTGCAAGCTGTTTCTTGATTATCTTATGTCATACTAGCATTTTCTGTTAGGCGCGCTTCGTTGTACTGACCCCTTACTACAATATTACTTTCTTAATCGCACATATTTACAACTTGGAATATATCGTACAACTTATTAAAAATCAAACCGGAAAATGATTTTTTTACACCTTTAATGTAAATGGTTTGTTTAATTGTAAATACATAACAATATTATATTTAGAGATCAATTGTGTGCGGTGCCGTAAAAACGGCAGGATTGATAACGAAACATATTGTAATAAAATATTAATATTTTTCTATTTATTCACGATGTGTGCACTAATTAACATCAGTACCTTTAATATGTTTCAATATGTAATATGTGTATTATGTACGACGTGATGAGGGGTCAGTATAACTTTTTAGAATCCGACACATCAGTTGGGCATCACATTATTTGTATTAAAGGCATAAGCGTGGTGATTTTCAATTTGCTATTGTAAAAAGTGTATTGAAAAGAAACCAAGAGAAACAAAGAAAACAGAAAAGCATCTTTAAAGTAAGCAATTACCTGATTTGTGCTTAATAGGGTAACTTTCGAAACAAATTTAAGTCGCTGTCTGAACGAAAGAAAAATGTAATACGTAACACACGATGTCTGCATCTGCATAGGTCCTTTTTTTATGAAACACAAAACACGGGATCAAACGTGAAGTACATAATGCAAAGAATTGGATTGTATCTGAACTTCATAGAAATTTCTCGAACATGTAAAATACGCTATTCTTTTATTGACAATTAATTTGATGGCGTTGTTTTAGCGTCACAAAGCGACTTGTTCACACTTCAAAAGTTATCTTCATGAGTTCTTATTAAATCTCTTATTTGCAGGTCTAAAGTTTACTTGTTTATAATGTTCTTGTGTGATTTGTAATACCTCACGTCTACGTGTTTCTTGATTCTTATCCACTTGTATAACTGTTTTTACTGTTCAAGCATTTAGTTTGTATTATCAGAAACATTCAAGGGCTTTCAATAGAATCTAAGAACCGTTGAAAATATGTATGTAACTCATCATTCATCATTTACAAAATACAACTTGGAAAGTTTTGGAAAGCTTTAATAAAATTTCTGGCGCTTCGTAAAACAAGTTGCAATTTTTCTTTATTTCCACAGAACAAGTATTTACAGTAGAATTTCGATTACCCGGAAACCGATTGTTCGAAATACCCGATTATCATCCGGCTTCAAAGAAAGCATATCTTTCAAAGTAGCCAGAAATCTGTAAATTTAAGGTTTAAAACATAATTTCAGAGTTTAAACATGTTCAAGAAACTTTCCTACATCTATATTAGGTAAAAGAAATTTATTTAGTATCGCAAACAAAAAATACACATGCTGCCGTGCTTGAATCAATCGATGGTTAAAATAAAACTTTAGCGCCAGTACACATAGTGGCAAAGCGCTTAAACTGTATCCGCACAGACGTTTCATACATTGCTTTTTCGTATCAGGGTCTGAGTTATCGACTCTGTAGGAAATGATGTGGTATAATAGCGAACTCTATTCAAACGAAACGGTCTAGCTAGTGAACCAGGTCTGACTGCACCAGAAAAAAGTGCGTATCTTAGGTACCTAATTGATAGGAGTAGGTGAGTACCCTACATTTCGGGTTCGGGTCGGCTCGAATATTTTTCTTGGGTTCGGATTGAGACCTGAAAGTTTGTGATACCCTACATCGAAGTCGCGTTGGATGGTGCTTAGATCGAGGCGGTAAATTACCGACATTTCGTGCACTACTTGATCTGACTTCGATACCCGATATATTCGAGTTCCCGAGTACCACAAATTTTCGGGATACAACTCGACCGGACCTGAGACTCGGTTACCCGTCCATTTCTAGTTTTACATGTATTACACATTAATCGATTTGTTTTGACACGTATACCGTGGAATCGTTAATCGATTTTCAGTGGATATCTATCGAAACTGATAATTTTGAACTGTGATAGGTTGAAATCTACCGATAAATGGTGTAAGGATCGGGGTTAATGTCTGGGATAGGCCAGGTTCGTGACGCACCCTGATGTACAAAATGCATTTTTTACATTTTCGTTACGGAGTTGGATAAAGAAGTTAAAGGAAACGGCAATTTTTCTTTTCTTTCACAAAAGCATTTGATTAATAAGCATTTCAGTCATTGTCTGGTAGACTACTCTTTCTGTTACCTAAAACAATTCTAGTCGTTTAGTTCAGTTTTATAAAAGATATTGTATTTCGTTTCATAGTACAATAGAAATTTTCTTATTCGAACATCTTTTTACAATATGCTAGTATCTAAACGTTCTATTATCGAAACATCGTATTGTGTCAATATAATATAATAATAATATATTTATTTTCAGCCTCACGGCCAAGAAATAGGACTTGGTTTACATAAACCTAACTCTACAATTCTATCTTAACCTTTCATTCATTATATATATTTTCATTCACACACTTATCTCATATACCTACTGCCTAAAAACCGTTTCTTTATTGTGTCAATATATTATCATCTAGTAGAAAACTTGAATTAAATATTTAGACAATAGAATGCTTTGGTATCAGGAATTAACAAAAATAAACCTCCAGTAATAAACATTACTGTATTTTGATAATTTCAATTTTTAAATTAAGTATTTTAAATACTGTTTATCTTTTCTTTTCTTTTTTTTTCAAAAATGTAAGAGTTTGATTAATTGTGGACGAGCCGATCTTCACCTTCAGCCGAGTTTCATCTTCGTGATTTACAAGAGGTTGTAAGGTGGATTTGATACCAGCAGCTGGTATATACGGAAAGAGGAGATGAATTCAATGAATCGAACTATGATATAAGTATACAGTTGAACCTCGATAACTCGAAACTTAAGAGAAACGCTAAAATCTTCGAATTATAGAAATTCTGACTTATCGAGGTTTTGGAAAGAAAAGAAATTGAATTCTGAAAGGTGTTATGTTGGAATCCCGGGTGAAGAATTACATCAGTTATTATGATAACTTTATTTTACGTGAAATATTCTTATACGCAGAATCAACAATAATTATTTAAGAAAGACTTTTAAGATTACATGCCGTGATGATGATGAAAAGAAGATGACCGTTTTGATTTGACTCGCCATGGGGTTTATCGGGGCCTGTATAATATATTATGGTACACCGAAAAAGAGGAGGGGGAGACAACTAAGAGTGACTAATTTGAGTTTCGCTTCGATTTTGAACGGAAGACGGACAAGGAGATGACGTACCAGAAAACAAGTGTTTCACTCCCCATCGCATGAGTCGTCAACCAAAGATATTAACAATTAGAAGGGTAAACAGCTGAGTATCTAACAGTTATTCACTGTAAAGTCATACATACTGTTACGTACAAACCTTTCCCACCGTTTCTTTGAAAATTTGTCTCCGTGCAACACACGACATTTTATCTCCCCTTCGACGATTTCTAAGCCGCTGCCAGAAATTTCCCATAAACAGAGGGTCCCCTGCATTAGATACTAGGGTATCGTTTTCACAGGGTTGATGGAAAAAGTACAATAAACTGTTCCGCCACACTTTCCGTTAAACGCGTAGAATTCTGAATGTCTCGAAATCGAGGCCATCTTTGCACCTTCCGTCTCAAACGCGAGACTATCTCTACACCTACGGTCTCGAACTCGAAGCCATTTCTACACTTACAGTTTCGAAATCGAGGCTATGTTTGCACCTGTCGTCTCGAAATCAAGGCAATCTCTACATCTACTATCTCGAAATCGAAGCCATCTCAACACCTACGCGTCGAAGTCGAGGCCATCTCTGCGCTTTTCGTCTCAAACGCGAGACTAATCTCTGCGCTTTCCGTCTCAAACGCGAGACTAATCTCTGCACTTTCCGTCTCAAACGCGAGACTAATCTCTGTACATTCTGTCTCAAACGCGAGGCCGCTGGCGTGTAGAGATGTCTGCACTTATTGTCCCTCAAATTACACAATACCATATGTAGCATTGTCTTTAATACTTCCTTTATAATTACGAATCAAATTTTTTAATGTTTATTTCGTAAATAAATTAACATACTTGATTCGTATAATGAATAAATACGGTGTAAAGTATGTCGTGTTTGTTATCATTTTATTTGGAAAAAACTGACCAATATATTAAACAAATTTTCATGTATAAAAAATTGGAAATAAAAAAGTTAAGTCATCATTTTTATGCTAGCGTTGCAATGTATTCATAGTAATCTACACCGGCATGCGACGGCTGCCTTTCCAGGTAGTTTTGTTCGCCCCGAGTCTCGTTCTATCGCTCTCTTTTATGAAATGTCTCCAACGATAATGGCGAGCCGCGAGGATCGAATGACCGTGCCTTCGTATTCACATCGTGACGATTTTCGATTCCTACTTTGAGACATTCATCGAACTGTATTATGATTCGAATGTCCCTTGCGTTCGAGACATTTGTGCGGTGTATACCTGCGTATGGTCTATGGGCTACATCGTATGTTCCCATGTTACACGTCCTTGTTGTCCAGGATAGACTATCGAAGTGTAAACACGTGCCTATTGCCTCTAAAGAATATATTATATAAGTAAGTAAGGTATATTTTCACAACACAGATAGATTATTTAACCAATTCCCCAACAGTAATTTTCTAGAAATTGGAATTTGAGTAAATAACTTATTTATTTTAAATCTGATTAGAAATCTTTATTTGTGTGTTTATGGTTTCTATAAATATTAATATTTCTGTTAATGATACTGTGAAATGTGAAATGTTTCAAAAAGGATTAAATTAATAAATTAATGATAAACTTGTTATACGGAATAAATTGAGCGGGACAAACTGCTTTTGAGCTGCATTCCAGTGTAGAACGAAATGTGTGTGAACAAACTGTGCATTGACTTTAAGGTTAATTCTTATTAATCTAAAACTGTCATATTTCTTAACTAACGATTATTAACCTTATATATGATCTTATATATAAGCTGATGAATGTGATAAAGAGTTCGATATAATTGATTGATTTGCTTAATTTTGAATTCCATATTCAGTTTTTGTTCCAGGCTCTCATTGCCTGCAGGTTTAAAAGTACTTTAAGATTATTTTTAGATTCGATGTGTTGGAATTATATAAATGAGATATTCAACTATAATTTCAATTTGGTTCGGTATTCTGTTTAGCAAAGAAAACGAGTGTACTTGTAGAAGTTAGGTACACTGACCATACTGCACGGCTTTAAATGTATTAAAAAAGCTGATATTTTAAGTAACTTTTTCTTAGTTTCCAAGATATTTGCATAAAACTATCGCTACTACTGTGTCAAGTTTCGCTTACATGCTATGTCGAGAAGTATTTATACGCGTGTTTATGTTACTCCGATCATAGATGTCACTCCGATCATTACGTTTTGAATTCTCAAGAGTTAATTTTACCGCTTGCCAGAGCTGAACAGAATTCCAAGATCTGTGCCATGTTATATGGTAATGCTCAGATTATGCGAACAAAATAAAACTAAAACTATTAAAGTAAAACTATTAACACGTTCAACCCGGCGTGTACCATCGGTGGTACACAGACATTGCATTTTATTTGTACATATATTCGCTTTTATTCGATCTTTTTTTAACTTTTTTTTCTATTTTCTTTCATCTTTTTCAGCTACTTAAGACAATTCGAAGATGGTTCAATTTTTGATACATGAGAATGAAGGCGATTTTAATACTAAAGACAAGAATAGCATAATAGTGTTGCATATGGCTGCTAGAAGTGGTAATTTGAAGATGGTTAAATATCTCGTGGATGAAAGACGGGTCAATTTTGAAATCAAAAATCCTGACGGCATGACAGTTTTGCACTCGGCTGCAAACTTTGGTAACTTGGAAATAGTTAAATTTTTGATAAACGAAAAACAGGCCAATTTGAATACTGTAGACAATTCTGGAATGACGGTTTTACACGTGGCTGTTGCCTCTGGCAACTTGAAGATGGTTAAATTTCTGATAAATGAAAAAAAGGTCGACTATAATACTAGAAATGGGAATGGCATAACAGTTTTGCATGTGGCTGCAAGAAATGGTAACTTGAAGATGCTCAAATTTCTGCTGGATAAAAAGGAGGTCGATTTGGAAGCTAGAGATAATGATGGCATGACAGTTTTGCATACAGCTGTTAACTGTGGCCACTTGGAGATAGTTAAATTTCTGGTGGATGTAAAACAAGTCAATGTTGATGTTAGGAACATTGATGGCATGACAGTTTTGCACACGGCTGCTCTCTATGGTTATTTCGACATACTTAAATTTCTGATAAATAATGGAGAGATCGATTTGGCTACTAGAGACGATAATGGCATGACAATTTTGCACGCGGCTGCTACGTCTGGCAACTTGAAGATAGTTAAATTTCTGATATTTGAAAAAGAGGTCAATTTTGAAGCTAGAGACGATGATGACATGTCAGTTTTGCATATAGCTGCTACTACTTTTCGGTGGAATATAGTTAAATTTCTGTTAAATGCAAGGTTGGCCGATTGTAATTCTCAAGGTGATAATGGCAAAACAGTTTTGCACACGGCTGCCGCCTTCGGTAACTTGGAGATGGTTAAATTTCTGATAAATGACAAAGGGGCTGATTTTAATATTAGAGACGACGATGGCACGACAGTTTTGCACATGGCTGCTGTTTCTGGTAATGTGGAGATAATGAAATTTCTGATAAATGAAAAAAATGCTGATATTAATGTTAAAGAGAATTTTGGCTTGACAATCTTGCACTCGGCTGCGTCCTTCGGTAATTTGGACGCGGTTAAATATCTGGTGGATGAAAAAGACATCGACATTGAAATTGCAACCGAAGATGGCATGACAGTTTTGCATACGGCTGCCACCAGTGATAGCTTGGAGATAGTTGAATTTCTGATAAATGAAAAAAAGGCCGATTTTAATGTTAGAGACAAAAATGACTCGACAATTTTGCACACTGCTGCCAGCTTTGGTAACTTAGATACAATTCAATTTCTGTTGGATAAAATTGATTTCGATCTTGAAGCTAAAAACAATGAAGGCATGACAGTTTTGCACACGGCTGCTACCTCTGGTAACATGGAGATACTTAAATTTCTCATAAATGAAAAAAAGGCCAATTTTAATGCTAGAGACAATAATGGAATGACAGTTTTGCACGCAGCTGCTACCACTGGTTACTTGGCAATGTTTAAATTTCTAGTGGATGAAAAAGGGGCTGATTTTGAAGCTAAAGACTATGATGGCATGACAGTATTGCACACGGCTGCTAACTCTAATCAGTGGGATATAGTTACATTTTTGGTAAATGAAAAGAAGGTCGATTTAAATGTCAAAAACAATATTGGCGCGACAGTTTTGCACATGGCTGCTAACTTTGGTTCCTTGAACGCGATTAAATGTCTGTTGCATGAAAGGGTGTTCGATTTGGAGACTAAAGACAATAATGGCAGAACAGTTTTGTACATGGCAGCACCCACTGGTAATTTGGAGTTGGTAAAATATCTGATAAATGAGAAAAAGGCGGATTTTAATGCTAAAGAGAATAATGGCATTACAATTTTGCACGCGGCTGCTACTTCTGGTAACCTGGACATGATTAAATTTCTGGCGGATGAAAAAGGTGTCGATTGTAATGTCACAGACAAGAACGGTTTGACAATTTTACACACGGCTGCTGGTTGCGGTAACTTGAAACTAATCAAATATCTCCTCGATGAAAAGAACGTTGATTTGAATACTAGAGACAAAGATGGCTTTACAATTTTGCACATGGCTACTGCTCTTAATGATAACGTAGAAGTGATTAAATACTTGGTCAATGAAAAAAATGCTAATTTGAATGCTAGAAACAATAGTGGCATGACAGTTTTGCACGTGGCTGCTAACTCTGGTAGCTTGGAGACAGTTAAATTTTTGATAAAGGAAAAGAAGGCCGATTTTAATGCTAGGGACAACAAAGGCAGAACAGTTTTGTACATGGCTACTTTCTCCCGTAGCTTGGACATAGTTAAATTTCTGATAAATGAAACAAAAGTCAATTTGAATGCTAAGGACAATAATGGGAAAACAGTTTTGCACTTGGCTGATGTATATGGTTGCCGTGACATGTTTGAATTCCTGCAAAATAGAAAAACTGTCGCTCCCCGGAAGAAACGTTAACATCATTAGCTGATTCAGCAAGTATTTATAAGCTGAGGGAACAGTTCTAGTAGTATGTAGTTCTATTCGAAACTCTCGTTGGGAGCAAGCCATATAATGTTGTCACAGAAAGAAAAAGAATGAGGCAAACAAAATGTTCTGAAGACAGGATTGTGGTACAAAGTAAGATAATGTAAATATTTTTAACGATACTGTGATTTTAATAAGTTAATGATTGAACATGTTTTAAGCGATATATGATGTCCAAAGTGTATTCTTTCAGAATAGTCCTCATTTACAAGACATTTTCAAAAATCTGCTAACGAAGTATTTTGTACAGAAATTAAGTATTTTTCAGTGATTTTTGCTCTCTAAAATTTACCTCACAATGTTGCAACTGAGCGGTACATTTCAATTTTCTACACCATTACCTGTAGATGACTTTAAATTCAAAAACTCAGTTTTATTAGTTTCTTATGAACATGTAATTATCAAATAATTTTCCATATTATCGTGTTCGTTATGTAATCCCACATTTTTAAACTCGAAGTGATGCGAAGTCCAAAATATATGATGTTATTTAACTAAAGTTAGGCTTGTCTTAATTTATTTAGGGGAAACATAATTTGATTTGTGTTTAAGACGCTTCGTTCACGGATTATTAGAAATGTCTACAAAATGGTGGGTTATCTTAATAAATAAATTCTCCATTTGGTCTTGTAAATTTTAATTTGAAAACAAAATATGAAAATATTTATCTATTATAATATAGATATAAAACGTGCTTCCTAGTTTAAAAAATTGCTTCATTCAATATAATAATGTTTAAAATTATTTAACCTATACTTGTGGTAATCCAACAATGTTTGTATATATGTATGAAAATTATAATTAACAAAAACATGAATTAAAGGTTTGTATAGGTTTGCGTTTTATATAATTTAATATGTATAAAAAATAACCAAATAAATGTATTTTATAAAAGTATGTCAAATAAAAAATGGTGTAGCTTAAAAGCTATGTCTGTATTATTTTCTATCAGTATGAATCCCAAGTTTTTTTATTGTCACTGACAAGCAACAAAGAAACCGCTTCAACGCTTTCATTGGAGGCATCAATAGCTTCGTAGGAATAAATAACGTGCCACAATTGTACTTTTAAAAGTTGGTAACGCTGTAAATTTGGCCATTTCAGACGTGTACTTTTCTCTGTTGCAGTCAAATGTAGTTCACTAGTTAGCCGTTCCATTCAGGTAGAGTCCGCTATCGTACCACGGCATTTTGCAGAGTCGGTAATTCAGATCCCGAAAAAAAAGAAAGTATTGCATGTAATGTCTGTGTCTTATTTTTACTGCTTTACAGTCGGTAAATGTATATAGCGGGCGTATTTGAACGATGGAATATTTATAACGCACTATGGCTCGATTCATATCACTATTTACTGCATAATAATTTCTTTAATCACTCCATTGCTAACATTTATTTAGGATCTACTGTAGATTAAATATGATTATATGATAAATAAGTATCCATATCTTTTGAAATACAGAAGTACCTGTAATCAATTATTTCTACGCTGGAGTTCGTAGTGACATCTGTAATCTGGGTTACATTTAGGAAAGAATAATAAATTAAAAAAAAATGACACTTGTTTTAATCATTCACATTACAAGCATTACATATAAGCTATTCCGTTACAGTAAACGGAACATTAATTATTGATTGATAGTATATGATAACATATATGATATGTTTGTTAATATATGATAGCAAGAACCTTAGCTTGTTGATACGGATTTTTGGCTTTAGTTCTTGACTATGCAGACTCTTATATTGAGTTCGTGCAACACCAAAAATAATGTTAGAGCAAACAAATAATAAGATTAAACAAAATTCTATATTTCATTAAACACTTTTTACCATAATATAATTCTTGGCCGTTGCTGAATGTGACACTGTTTGTCTGCGATTTGTATGTACAAATCTAATATTCTGTTGATGTATCCTTAATATGATTATTATTAAGCAATGGAAATATTTAATAAAATTTATATACTAGAAAAGAGTTTAGTCAAATGTTTTAATAAATCAAGAAAATTTTCATATTTTTTCAATTTTCGGGTATGAATGATGACACAAATATATCTTAAAGTAGATTGATTATAAAAACGAAAATATGAAAGCAATTAGATGGTTTTCAAGAATTTCTAACAATACGGAAAACGTAAAGCACAGTTATAGAATAAATATGATTGAAGAAATCAAATAAGAATGGAATGTTTGTATTACAGATACTTAAAAATCCCACTCTATAGATCGAAATTCATTAGCTTTGAATGTACATAATAGAGATTAAATATTTTTTTAATAACCGATTCCCTGAATATCGTGTGAAACGATACCGGTTTTATCAATGATATCAATTCAGACAAAATATACAAAATTTTCTATATTTGTGACTTTCATACGAAGCAATCTTTGCTAATTTATTTTCTAATTGTCTCTTCATCAATGAAAATTTCGATATAAAATCATTCCACCAATTCAATTGTACTTCCAGTTGTTGTAATATTTTAGAAAAAAGCTTTTTCGTACTATAGCATCCCTTGAATTGCAATCGAAATGTAAAATACATTGTTAAAATGTTAAAAAACATTGATTTTTCGAATTTTTTTATAGTGTTATTTTTGATACATTAAATTTACTATTAAAATTGAGTATCAGATTGATTTAAAACATACAAGAAATCGTAGAAAATCAATATTACTAAAAAATTGTTTAAAGAAACGAAGTAAAATGGAAATTGGATATATCGACATAGAAATAGAGCTATTACAGCTTGGCCTACTAAGTATTCCCAGGGTCAAGTGCACTATAGTACCTACCTTTTAGAATGAGACGAACAACACATATGTGTTGTGTCCAATGAAAGTGGCTATTATCTTTAACATTTTCATCTTTACCAAATTTGATTACAGCAATATTCATAACCGAAATAAATAAAGAGTAAATCGATCACATGTTTGACCGCAGTTCAGCGAAGTAAAAGGCGCGATTTCACTCTAAAATCGGTGCAACGGAATGCATTATTACGTCAATCGATTCTTGCTCCGAACTCGAGCATCAGCAACAGATGCTATTTGATAAAGAAATTCAATAAAAATGATCCTAAGAATACTCGATTTTATTTTTGTGAAAGTGGTCCGACGTTTGAGCGTTAATATGACTTTTGATTAAACTGTGGGTTAATTTTGTGAATTATAGCATTCATAAGCAGTTTGATGTTATAACTATAATATCATATTAAAAATTTGTATAAAAGTTAATTTTTGTATAAACAATGTTTATCGTAGTCTATTTTCATTTAATAGATTAGGATATAAAATAGCAGAAATCTGCAAAATTTTCATCTCGCTTGCAAAGATCAAAAATATTAATTTGAATTTATTGTGAAGAAGCTTCTTATTTCTATTATTCTCAATAAAACATCAAACGTTTTATAAACTTGAAAAATCTAGACGATCTTTCTTACGGGCTGATCAATTCGCTGGACTCTGAATGAACGCACGGCGATCCCGTTATCGTTTCGTCCGAGTGGGTCACCGACACTTCGACACGGGATTGTACTCATAGCCGCGTCGAAGTGCACGTATCGAACCTGTGCCACGACCATTCTTCGAGAACCTTGGTGGGGTCAGACAGAACAGAACCGTCCATATTCTTTATCAAAGCGATAGAAAGAAATGCGAGCTTCTTAGAAAATACTCTTTTCTTTCCTGATCCTTTCTGTATAAACTCATTCAAAAATTAATTAACAATCAGTTGGTAGAATTCTGGTTTATTTGGACCCCGAGTATAAATTTTAATATTCGACTGACTAGTTAAGAATTAGTTAAATTTTTGTTTCATTAAGGTCTATAAAAAAGCCGAGGAACACGTCGAAAGTTACTAGAAGAAACTTGATAACAAAAATTATAAACGTTCCTCAACGTACGTAGTTATATTTTTGTCAAAAAGGATCAGCTGTGCGATAGTGTGCAACGTACACGCGTAACAGTATGAACACACACACACACACACACACACAAACGTATATAACAAACTAATAGAACATTTGTACACTTGCGCGAGAAAATGGAAGGGTGGGGGTCATGAAAGTTGAGCCAAGTTTCAGCCGTCCCTGGAAACCAGATGGGGTTTGAAAGTGCCCCGCGTGCTCGCCTTCGAGGAACATATCCGTGCAGTTTAGTGTTCACGGGAACGAGTTACCTGTCGCACCTTTTTATCTCTCAATCGTCGAACATCACGTTCACCAGTGGCTTGGCTCTCAGGTGACGTGAACAAAAGACGTTCCGAATCAGTTTTTCGAATTTGTTCCGACCGAGAAGCAACCGTCCATTGGAGAACCGTTCAGGATCATCGACTTTCTAAGAACTTCGTAGACAATCAAAACTGGATCGACCAGTATGAAGATCGCCACGACCTTGTTCCTTTTCGTAGTCGTCGGTATGTACGATTTGTCCTTTCCTCGATCGAACGCAGTTTCTAGCTTCGATAGAGCTTCTATAATTAATTTTCAATTGATGGTGTTGTTTGATCTTTTCTCAATGTCTTCCCCTTTATAGTTTTCTCAACTAACTTTGTCGTTCGCGTTTAATCGTCTCAAGTGCGTGCTTAATTTTATTCGTACGCGTAGTGTAATTTTATCGAGAAATTCCGTTTTGTCTTTTCGTTTTGTTTGTAACGAAGATATTATAGCAGTTAATTTCTAACGGAGTGATTTTTCAATTCTGTACGCTTGAAAGTACAGTTATACATGATATATAAAATTGAGATACGAAGATCTAGTACAGTTTAGACAAGTGACAATGATGTGCAATCGTAATGTGAACAAAATTATGCATTCAATTAAGAAAAGAAAGAAAGGCTACTGAAAGGCAATAACGAACACGAATTTCGTGTCAACTCGTTTTACCTGGTTACCAGGTTAACGAGAAGAATATTTTATTAGAACAAATCACAATTCTCTCAACGTCATCAGTGTTAGTAATGACGGTGGTATTAAAACTATTATGATTCTTATTCGATTAATTAGTGTAATTTGAAAATTACGAAACTCTCTTCAGAATATATGAGCACATTTGAGAGAAGATCTAACACAGTTTAGTCGACATTAATTATGTTTGCGTTTAAGACATCATCTAGCTAAATAAATTACCTTCCGGGAGCTAAGCTTGTTTCACATTCTTTAGAAGATTGTTTTTTTTTCGGCGGCACATTAGAAATGCCACGTTTCGTAATGATTTTCCGAAGAAATGTGAAAGTGTAAGCATTACATTGTCACGTAATTGTCACGAGATATTGCAATCTTGGTAAATGATTTTTTATGTACCGAGGACTTCATTGATCTTGTATGTAGTAAAACTGGAAGCTGCGTTGTCAATCGTTCGGCTAACACTTCGATATACGCAGCTATAACTTCGAATGTATCTACATTTAGAATTTTTTATTTTCTTTCTACGCGAATATCGAAATGTTAGAAAATCTTTACTTAAGATTTTGTCAGTTTGAACAAGTTCTATTTCACATGAACGATTTAATCCTAACTCAAATTCTAATTTCGCATCTTAATGCGCTTTGCGAACGGACTGCGAAGTTTGTATCCTTATAACTGATAATTACAACGTTAATTTACATTAAATTTTTGTTTTATTTTCAACTAGGATCAGCAGTTTTTCTCTTTAATTACTTTCGAAAATGCACGTTCGCAGTTTTCTCGAAAATATGACAAAATCTTTAGTACAAATTTACAAACAAATTTCGTTTCTGTTTGTTTAAATATTCTACAAACCATTTAGTTACGGGTCCCTAAGACATTGTTTATCGCTTTCTCGTATCACTCGTTTATTTAGAATTTACTTTCGAAGTGCATATCTACATTTCCTGGGTTACTTTTTGGTCCTTTTCCATTATTTATGCCTTGTATTAAAGCATATTATTTATACTCTGTGCTATCGAGCCCTGACTCCATCTCGACTGACTGTGCACTGTCCACTAGAACTTATCACCTAAACTTCCTTATTTCTCAATCTCATTGCTATTTGACATAACACACGTGATCTTCAAATAATATATGTACGCCTCTCTTTCTTACGATACTAATGACGTAGTCCTTCTTCAGAGTGGTAGCTACGACTTTCTCACATGAATGCAGATCTCTTTGTAAATACGATCTTGCATACGAAATATTGTAAAATGAGGTTACTTCTTGATCTCGTGAGCTTAATTCCGTGCACTTTCGCAGGACTGCGAAGATAATTTACAATAATTTCACGGTTTTCTTCGCGACGACATAACCGTGACTTGTCGTTCGTCAGATGGCGACGTAATATTTCGATAGAACACGAAATATAATATAAATTGTACTTTGTTTTATTCGTATTTTATCTCATGTTTGAGTGATTTCAAAAATTCATTAACAGTTTTGAGATTTTATGTCCCGAGATTGCAAAAAATTGCTATTATTTTTTACCTTAACTAAATGTATGATTCCCTCCACGTTATTTGGACATTCGTTTAATGGATCTGTTCCATAAGAACACTTTTTTAGAAGTTTTAAGTGTTTAAATATTTTTTTTCAAATGAACCCTTTTACAAATCTTATTAACGTTTCTACAAATAAAATTCACATAATTTTCAATTTGTAACTTAGCATTTTTGAAAATATTATTGAAGATTAGTGAGGATTAATTATTTTTAATGAAAGTATTATACTATCAATAAGTATAAACATTCGCATTACATTTAAAAATTGTATAAGAGGTGTCTAATTTCCATCTACACAACAGTTAACTTTATTTGCAGAATAGTGAATACGATTTGCAAAATGTTTAATTTCGAGTGTAAAATCTGTGTCTAAGTCCGAAGAAAATTATTTTAAAAAATTCTAATACTTGATGCCAGCCCCAACTCGGTTAGATGCAACAAACTATTATCGCATTATGCTTAACAATGTTCGTTCGATAAAGTGCATAAGAAATTAAAAGTCTATGTAACAAAGTTAAGAATGTACATAAGAATGTAAATAGGTGACTGAATAACAGGTATTGCGACATGTATAGCAGTGTGTAATGTTATGAATTCATGATACACTTATAGATGTCAGAAACTCCATTTTGTATCGAATCAGGCGGATTCAACTAAGCTGCGCATACTCGACTAATTTGGATGGTATTAGAAACGAGCCGCTGACCACGCGGTGTTACTTTCGGTACGAATGAAAGTTTAATTTTTTCTTCCTTCATTAAAACTCACTTCCGGCGTTTACGTTTCTCTCGTAAATAACTATTTTCCATAAATCGTCGATTGTGATCACGCTGGCAACGATATGGCGCTGAATAGTAATCCGAGTAATCGGTGAATTCTGTCCCGGTGAGAAACAGAGCAATCGTCGTACGATAAAGAGCGGCAGCAATGTCGATCGTACGCATCGGTGCAATCTAGAAAGTGCAAAAGCATCACGTTTCATTGCTGAAAATGTTCGGATCGTGAACACGGAAAAAAATAGAACAGGCCGCCAACGAAAGTAAGCAATTGCAGTGCGATTCTTCAATTGCCGGTACGATCGGTAAAAGGGGGATCGAGATCGATGGTAATTACATATTTTCGAGATTTGAAGCAACGATCGTGTAACAGGCTATGATGGAATATAGGCCAAAGGAACGAGGTGTCTCGCGACTTGGTGACTTCTAGTCTGGTTACGCCGTTTTTCGTTTGACCGGATGTAATAGATTCGCTATTATGCTGTCAAATCGATCGCAACACTTTCCCTGTATTTAACGAAACAATAACTTTCACTTATTAATTGCCTGATCTGTCATAAAAACACGATACTTAGACATAACGATGTCGCGTGCAGCTAAAAGGCGTTTGAAAAATCGACTTAATTATAGAAAATTAAATGGTATATTTGAAAAGGCACGTTTGGACAGCTAGTAATTAATTGGAGGATGTAATTTTTTTCAGTAGTATCATAGAAAATCAATTAAAGTACTAAAAATTTTGTGATTTTGAAGAAGGCAGTACTACAGAATTATATACTCCCATTTATTAATGTGCAAAATGATTCGCCCTTTCTTATAGATTGAAAATACACAAATAATTCTTTCCAAACAATGATACTTATTAATACAGTATATTTTAATTAATATGGGAAACCAAAGTACTTTTAAATTTATAACGTCTGAACAATACAAGAATGTTTGTTATTAACACTTTACCGAACGGTCTTTTTATTTTATTTTTATTTTTTCTTATTTTATTCATCGCAAAAGGCATCAAATATTTAAAAGATGATATAATAATTGTGGGACCATACAATACTACTTTTACCTCGATAATAGATAACAAATTATTGGTTGCTATGACAGCCGATTCACAGGCTACCGATTGGAGGCAAAATTCGATTTATACCGGTCGGGTGTTATAATTACCCCCAAATTTTATAGCAACAAATTTCAATCCTACAGGAAATTTATACGATCAATTTGACCAAAGAATTATTAAAAGTACAATAAGTTCAAAGAATGAACTACAAACAAGACTAAAAGAAGAATGGGATTCTAATTATTTGGAATAGTTGGAACAAAATTATTTTTAATATGGCCAAAACAGAGTCGAACCAGATTTGGATTAAAATATTACGATTGAAATTTTTTATAACTCACGTGTAAAATATTTATTTGTTTCAAAATGTCAGAATATTTGATTTAAAATGTATTGTATTAGTAGATGTTATTGTTAGGATCAACTATTTGTGTATTTGTAATCGATAAAAAATGGCGAGTTGTTTTGCACAATAAGTGACATGAAATCTGAAAGACGCATCTTATACGAAGCAAAAGGTAAATAAATATTTATTGCTTCGAGAATGAGGACATACTTTTTCAGAATAATTCTGAATGCTTATCAATTCGGAAGAAACGTGAAGAAAGTATGTTATTATCATTTGTTTCAAAACTTGACTCTCTCAACCTGAATACAATATCTCAGAGCTAATTTATTTGCCACCTTGTACAAATATGTTTTCTTTTGCTACAAAGAATTCGACAACGAAATCTGCGTTCGTAGACTTCAGACTCTTGGGCACTATTTAACCATACTTATCACTGCAGAGGTTGAAAGACTGCGGTCATTGGTCGTGCTCATGTTTTTGCAGCGATATGCTTGCCACTATCGACTAAATTGTACAACAAAGCTGAAACTGCAAACCTTTTTGACGAAAATAGCTGACTGTGCTTAGGATCATTTTATAATTGATTTCATAACGATTAATTTTATTCATCAATGTTATTAAAGATATTTTTCTAAGGAACACCTTCTAGACGCGAGAATTTTTCTATAGACCTTAATAAAACATGTAATTGAACATTTGAATCAATTGTCAGAAATTAAGTAGTAAAATAACGTCATTTATATCGTAGGCCTCAATAGACCCGAACCCCGCCGTTCGAGTGTTAAAAAATAATTTGCAAATTATATATAATTTAATTGGAAACCGATATCCGTTCAGTACAAAATTTAAGAAAATGTTGTTTCTATTATAGTAACTCCGAAGTATAATTTTTCAATAATTGATCATAGTCTTCCATGTACATGAATTTTCATTGAAATGATCATAGTATGATTATAGGTTACGTTACATATTACGAAGTATTATCAGTTTTGAATGAGCATAATCATTATAAAATTGTTGACATTCACTATTCAATAAAATTAAAAGTTTTCTAAATGGCACCAGAATCGTTGGTCGATCTACAATTAAAGGGAAATAGGATTCTGCAAGACGATAATTACTAGATTCCTTTATTTAGGTACATAACCGTGTCAACAACGGGTTTACATGATCGCTTTATTTTGAATCGATACGAGTAAATGAATAGTTTTTAATTATTTCTAGTTCATACGAAAGATCATTCGAAAATGTATTTTGTCTTCCAATAATTATAAGTTGAAAACAATATAGCTGTACTTAAATACTTTCAATATTTTTATAATCTTGTTTTTCACTTTTTACTATAAATATATAGAATCTATAGTCCAATGATGATTCATTTAAAATCTTTTTGAAAATAAAATTATTTAGGTCGCAACTATTCTACCTCCAATATGTGCCGAATTAAAAAATTTAGAGAACAGAAATAATGCAAATTAAGCTGGAATCGTGTAAGTTTTGGTAAATAGTGTTTAGTTTTCAATTAGAATGTTACGATTAGACTACGGTTTTTTCGTGCATTTATGATAAGAAAGAAATCTATTTTCAATCGATTAAAATTGTAAAGTAATGAAGTAAATATTGGTCCCATTGTGTTTTTATTGAAAGGCATTGTTATAGTGAAATGTAAGTGTTATTATAATCACGACGCTAGATCAAAAATGGACATAAAAGCAATAATAACAAAAACGAGATTCATATGTGAAATGTAAGTGTTATTATAATCACGACGCTAGATCAAAAATGGACATAAAAGCAATAATAACAAAAACGAGATTCATATGTTCGATCTATAGTCATGAATGACACATTGATAGAAAGCCAAATTCGTCGTTTAGTTGTGATATAAAAATTATTTGACGAATGAGGATTGAAAAGGCTAGTGGATTGCAGGTTGCATGAAATAGCAATACTAGCGCAATTCTAGCAGCAGCTCGAAGGTGTGTCGCATTCATGGTGAAGGTAAAGGTCGTTCATGGGAAATTGTTACGCAGCTTTGCTTGTTGTACGAGCATTGCCGCTGTGTGTAGCGGTAATGATGGGGTCATCTAAATGATGTAAAGAGAATTTTACCTTCATTCATAACCTACTGTTAGTTCCCAATTATATCATGACTCGGTCATATTAGACAAACTTTGAGAAATGAGTAGTGAAAGTATTCTTGAGATTTATACCGAAAATGTCATTGACCTAGATCGTAGTATAGATTAGATTAGAATTTTTTGTTAGTTGTGTTATTTAGATAACGATGTATCACATAGAACAAAACGATTCTGTCTAAACAAAAGAATAGAAATTCAATGGGAGCCAATGATTGCACACAGATATCGATTATAGATATTTATGTACATACATATGGTAGAACTGATTTTTTTAAAGTTTTATAGAAATTTTTTAAATATATTGAACTTAATAGAAAACTTCTTTTTTTGTTATAAAATATTTAACCATAAATGTTAGCTGACTTATTTCAAATAGTACAATACAAGACAAGGCAACATAGTATGAAGAATATAAATATAATTCAAGGAAATGTGTAACTTATACAAAGTT
Organism: Augochlora pura; assembly: GCF_028453695.1. Classification (NCBI taxonomy): domain Eukaryota; kingdom Metazoa; phylum Arthropoda; class Insecta; order Hymenoptera; family Halictidae; genus Augochlora; species Augochlora pura. The sequence continues at coordinate 17,622,713 of NC_135781.1, forward strand.
TTAATAAATACGGTGGTATACAAGATCGGTTACGTTTTACAAGATTGAACACACTAATTATATTTAGCGCTAGATAGTTTTAACGTCAATTATTTAGTCAGTTCAATATTTTCCCTGGGAAAGCAGGTTTGGTCAATAATTGGTCGCAGTCATTTATGTATTCCACGTTTGACCTGTCTGATAGACGTGCACGCGAGCTGTCATTGCAGATGAGATCTCGAAGAAGTCAGGATACAGCTAATTCTGATAACACCTATAGAATATTACAGAAAGTACTATTTATAATAAAATTACATCTTTCATCTGTAAACGCGTTTTGAAAATCGTTTTAATAAATTTATCAGTAAATTGGTAACCACATAGCAGAAAAATATTTCATGTAATTCATTGCACTCTAAAAATCAAAACATTTCGAAAAAAAAATTTAATTTTCTGGCTCGTAATATTTTATTATCGCACGATAATTTTATTATCGCGATAGTGAGACTCTAATTTCCATATGTTGCATATAGCACATAAGAAAATGCGCTTCATGTATAGTATATAGTTTCAAGCAATTAGCTAAACATTTCTTTCTACATAACCCGGTCAAGCGATGGTTTCTAGTTGTGCTCAAGTTAAACTTAAGCTTTCTCGTTCGAAAATTTCACCATGTTCGAACAGTGACTATAAAATTTCTACATGCGGACTGTTTCGTCACATCGTCACAATTTTAGCACTCTCAGTAATTCGTTTTTCAGGTTCTCTGAACTGTTATCAATGGACACAGTCGTTTTGGTATTTAGGCTGACTTAATTTCATCAGTTACACCCATTGAGTTTCATTCTCAAGCTGATGTGAAACATTACATAAACTACAAACTATTCTTTCGCCTAAACGCGGAGAAGTAAAACCGGTAGCTACAATTTTATTTTGTTCCATTATTACGTTTTCTTTTGCATTTGTTAAATTATTTTACAGTAAACACAGATGTTTCCTTCATTCTGACCTCTGATAACTCAGTTATATTGTAATTAAAATCTATAATTAAACTAGCAAGTTGCGATTTAATTTTTCACGTTGAAAATGAATTTATACAAACGTGAAATGTAACATATACCACTGTATACATACACATGATTAAATTATTTCATAATCTGAACGATATCGAGATAGTATCGCCAATGCCTTTTACGTAATTCATTTTTGCTACGTTTCATCATTTCATCTGAGAATTACGTCGTGCAATTTCGCAAAGTTCGTGCCGAATAATAGGACGATTCCAACTGATTCATTATACAGAACACGAGGCAAAATCGTCGCGAAAATTGAAACGAAATGGAAAGAACGTAACGAGCTGCTTTGTTTCCATCGGTCACAAGCCTTTCTATCGATATGATCTTTTCCTTTTTCTCGATAGAAGGGAGAGGTGTGTGATTTGTAAGAAGCGGAACTGATTTTGGAGTATGAGGAACCTCTGTCGTACGTCGACGATAGTCGAAAGATGAGTCGTCCGTTCAAATGGGTCAGTAGGTTGTGGCCCAATGGCACGCCTGAGATCCGGCAAATCTTTTCTGAACACGAATTCCGAACGTACCTTTCACAAACTTTAGGACATTCCTTAAATAATTAGGAATTACGTATAAATTAAATTTACACATAGTTCAGATGTATTAATCAACCACGTATTAGAATGGCTCATGCGAAGTATTTATTTTACGTTCCCCATTGTAAGACGTTCTATAATTTACAGAAAACGGCCTTTTCATTTGTTTTGTAGTTTTAGAGCAGAGTTGCGTATTATTTGAATCGTTTCGATGTGATAATTATTCGAATGAATTTTTCTAAGTTGAATATTCTATTCGAATGGCAATTACTCATTATTTGTAACAAATTATTTTTTTCATTGGAGTTAATTATTCGAACAGAGATTGCGAAGTTATTTGAATAATAATGCTAATATTTGCTGAACGTATTCTTCATGTAATTTCTCGAAATTATCGACATAAAAGTAGCAACTTTACAGAGGTAGCAGTTGAAAAAACTTAATTGTAAAAATTAACATCAAACAAATTAATCAACAAACAATGAAAAATTAATTTATCCTATAATTCTTATTTAAATGGATTATTTTTCGAATCATTTCCTGTACAGGTAAATTCTTATTCGAATAGCAAATGATTTCTTATATTTTTATTCGAATGTCTTATTCGGGTAATTTGTTATTTCAATAAAATTTTATTCGTCAATCCTTATCTCATACCCGTCATCCGATTACAGTTTTGTTGAACTCTTTCTTTGGACCAATCTATTCGAATTTATCTAAAGAACAAAATTGATAGACAAATTGTAGAAGGTTAATAAGTGCTCTGTGTCGTTACTAATCCAGTTGTTGTAATAACATAGAACCGCTAATTGAAAAAATACCATTTCTGGTAATAAATGCATTCATAAATACAGCTTGGTCAAGCTTTTTAATTTTAAGTCTTATTTTGAAAGTATGCTAATCTCTTATATAAGGGCATTTGTATTTTAACAGAAGTCTCAAGAAGTGTTAAAAAGTTTGCAAAAGTATCAATGCATATTTTGATTTTAGAATATTTAATAAACGAGGTATGCGTCCTTCTATCGCAATTTGTCAATTTTTAATCAACACTCATGTTTAAAGTAGAAAGCAATAGTTAGATAAATTAGTTTTTAAGCTTTAGGTCCGGAAAGCATGAACAAGAGTAAACTTGAGAAAATTTCGGTGATTCATCGTCTTATTTTGGAAGTGAAAGTAGCTGAACATGAGACAGTTTACCAATGCATTCCATTAAGAATCTCGAATAAAATGCAAGCCGACTACTATCCGAAGGAAGGGATTACGAAATATTTAGCAGTTTTAATTTTAGGATCAACATTGCAAATGCGTGGCGCGCACACGTTCTGTACACGTTGAACTCTCTTCGTTGTCTTAACACGTTTCTTCCAAAGAACCGCAAATAAAGGATGATTTCGTGATTTCCTTAAGAAATGCCATTATTTCTGACGCCCGCTGACAATTTGTCGGACAGCGTTAGAAACCTGTCGACGTTGTTCCGCGATTATGGTTGACAATGGAATATGTAACGCTAGATGAGTAATTTCACTGAAAGATTGCTTTCGCGAAAAGAAAATGATTTCGTGACAGCATTGAGCAATTACGCCGCATCCAGGATATAACCGTCATTTTGATATTACTATGACTCTCACGACAATGGGATTCTTCTACAAGATGTCTTGAACAAACAGAATATTAATTGTCGTTTTTCTAACAAATTTTTAGTTATTTTATATTATCATCAAATACGTCTTACTCCAAAACTACTTGGACACTTACAGAAATTTTAATAAATATGAAAACTCGATAGGAAATAATTATAATTTTTTTATTTTATTTCAAAGTTAGTATCGTCGTTGAATTCATGTTTTCGTCAACAATAACTCTACGAAGTTGTAAATACAAGGTGTCATTTAAAAAAGTCAAAGTGACATTGAATTTTAGTCGAGAAACAATATTTCTTGCAAGTTGTTATATTTCAATATATAATTGACTAAGTTCAGATTAACTTTTATTGGAAACATTTCTTTGTTAGACTGCTGTAAGTGTTTGGCAAATCGTGGCGACAGTTTTTTACTACATCCTGAATATGTCTTGAATGATATTATAAACATATATTCAATTTTTTTAAACAAAAATGAAATGTTCTTTCTATCCACCGCATTTTTAATCTCTTCCTAAATTTTGGCGTCTATTTTGTTAGTTTTTCAATTATTTCCGATAGTCTTTGGCTCTTTGCATTTCATAGTATATTTCATGTATTTAAAACTCAGGATACGTTTTCAGTGAACAAAATGGAATAAATAGATAAACTGATTGCATAAGTAATAAAAACTTCTAACTTAATATGCACTTTCGATAATATAATGCTATATTGGAGACTTGTAGACGTTACCTAAATTGAATGAAATATTACAATTTGTACTAAACAAGCAGTTGTCCTAATATTCTTGGAAGAGAGGGGGGTGTATATTGATAAACTATTTTGAGAAAAAGTACGACACAATAATTTCCAAAGAAGTTCTGACGCAACAATTTTAGGCGCACCATTTACATTTTGATTTGCATTAATTGAGGTCTATGAAAACGCTTCGTTTTCAAGTATGATCAGCGTTGTCATATATCCATGAGAAATCATTTCTGACACCACAATCCCAACAATTTTCAATCAAATTCAGGATCGATAGCACAAATTGGGTAAAATGGATTATGGCCCACATTCCACTTAATTCACAATTCTTCCTATCAATAATTTCAGTCGACAGATCGAGTTCTTGTTGACTAGACTATTCAAGAATAAAAATCTTCCATCGCAATAATGTGTGTGAAAAACAATTTAGACGTAAAGTTAGCGTAAAGGGTAGTCGTACGCTGAATTTCTGATTTGTGATAGATTGTCGTTACTCGAACTGTTATACTTTTGTAAAGAAGAGTGATACTAAAATAAATGTGAACTTATTTTAAAGATGCAATCCTATATATTCGTAATTCATTGATCAGTTGTTTCTACTAAGTTTTTCAACTCATAGAAAACGGAAAGGTGAATATATAGATTTATTACAAAACGTTGCAAATTGAATCGTTTCCAAATTCATTGAAAAATTGTTTTTACGAAGAATTTGATTTAGAATCATTTCTCAGATCTTAATATAACATTTTTTAGTCATTTTATTAAATGGAAACTAGAAACAAGTACGGGCGTGTAGATTCCTCGTGAAACTTTTGTTATTATAAAATAGATAGTATACCTTTGATTCAAAGCTTAATAGAGTGATATAAAAATAATCGTATATCAAAGTTGAAAGAAAGTTGCATAGGGGAAGGCTTCATTTTTTTAATTTAGACATGAAAGAATTCACTGACGTTTCAGTTTGTAATTTCCGAAAAGAATATATCTTCAGGTTTTCACTTATTATAGTATGTTAAAGCATGTGACAGGAAAATTAACGATAAGTAGTGTAAGTAGAAGGTTCAAGCTGTAATTTGTGTCCAGGTTTGTTGTTGTATGAGACGCTTTTACAAAATTATAATAGTAAAAATATCGACAATTTGTTAAACATTGGAAATACGGTATACGAATGCTTTTTAGGCGGAGTATATTTATGCTAAATATCCGGTTTTCAAAACAGGCTTTCACTGAAAGTATTCGTATTTCGTCGCTCTCAAAATTTACATACGTTACTATCCACGGTATCAGTTTGTTCGAAATGATTCGAGTCACGTTTCATTTGTGTTTTAAAAGCAGATAAATCTTCGAGCTGAAATTTCCTTCCCAAAAGCAGACATCGTAAGAGAGATGAATGTTTCACAAGAAATCGTTCAAGACAAATTCATCTCGAGTACGACCTAAGAAAAAGATTAACTATGCAAATCTATGCGTCGCGAATTACGATGGAATGTACAGGGTGTTTCAAAAGTCCAGTAAATAATATGCAAGTCCCGTCAGAATCAAAAAAGAAATCCTATTAAACAGATTCTAAAATCTTCTATTTCTGATTCAGTCACTTCAAGTCACGCTACGGTTTAGACACATGCAGTATCTGTATCCCCCGATGAAAGATTTACGGAGATTTATTTATTATGACCTCTTTCATCACGGCTCTCGGCTAAAATAGTTCAAAGAAAAATTCAAGATCGTTCCTAAACAATGCTGGATCGCTAAAAAGATCCATGGTGTTCTTTTCTTCCCATTTGGTTGCAGGCTGCACGTGGCGGGAGACGCTAGGCACATGCGTGTTTCAATCGGACTTTGGTTTTGCACTTAATTGTGCCTTCAAAAAGTCCGGCCTCTTCCGAGTACGAAATCTTGGAGGTGTCAAAGGCTACTTAGGCTTGGGTGAGTCGAAACAAGCGCCGATGTCGATGGAACAGTAATACCCCGGATAGCACAGGTCGTCTTAAGGACGTCCATTTTACGTCTGAACGTCGTACGATTTAAACTGGACATCTTTAAGACATCGACGTCGACACGATGTACAGTTTGGGACGTCTTGAAGACGTCCTAAGGTCGGATTTCCTGTATGAGTTCGACGTATGCGTCGGACGCTTTTATATTGATTCAGCAAAGAATAGTGCTTTGTCCATAGAATTATTACCAATAGCAGTCAAGGTAAAATTTGTTTTTTAATCAACATAATAATTCAGTACATGTGTATTTATTAAAATACTACGATAACCCATTTCAGCTTGCTTTCTGTATATTACTTTCGATATATTTTTGTTTCCTTTTGTCAAAATTTTCAACACAATCGCTTTATCTTCTACTTTTAAAAAGTTATTTCAATCTCTCTACATACCCTGTCTTATCTGATAATCGGCAATATATTTAATAATAAATGCATCATACGTGAAACATGTGTCTGATTGCACGCGTTCGACGCTGACAGAAAATGTCATCTGCGTGCAGATTTCGTATGTAATCGCAAGCGGTGAACACATACATGCCGCCGTTTATGTTCGAGGTATTGAATTTAAATGAATTAAAGAGATATCCAAATTACGTCTTCAAGACGTCCTGAACAGGATGCTTACGATGTCTGAAGTAGACATAAAATCTGCTAGAGGATATCTTGAAGGAGTCTTTACGAAAATAAATCGATAAAATATTTTTAAAATACATTTAAAATGTTTCTGTAAAAATATCTCTGCAATGATTTCTTAAAGACGTCTTTGTGCTATCTAGAATAAATCCTACGACATACAAGTACTCGGATATTACGAATAAAGTCGAGTTAAATTTTTTGAGTTACTTGAAATGGAAAAATCTGAACGATTCGGATACTCGATCGCTCGTAAAATTTCGAGGTACTTGGAGATGAATTTTCAAGATGAAAATTTTTGGGTTACTCGAACTTATTCGAAAAGGAGTCTACTTTTTAAGTTAACAGAAAATATTCGAGTTACTTAAATTACTTAAATATTTGAATATGTAATTCAAAGAATTCGAATATATTCGAGTACTTCACTTGTAAACTAGAAATTTGTCCAAATGTACAAGGTGTTCCAAAAATATTGTGAGCATTTGAGAAGGTTGACACTAAGGTAATTTGAGTCAGAGTTGCGCACTAATCGAATTGTTTTGAATAAATGTTTGTCGAACATAATTATGTCAATTAATTATTTTTAGTCCAATATTTTATCCGAATGACAATTATTCATTATTTGTCATAAATTATTCTCTCTATTTATTTAAATAATTCTTTATTTAATTTCAAATGATTCTTTATTCGAATAAATTATTTGCATAATTATATATTTTAATAGAGATTACAAAATGATGTGTTTTTCGTTAAGAACTTATTAATAAATTTGTAAGGAATATTTTTGCAAAGGAAAAAGAACAAATCAGAGTTGGACAAAATGTTATACGGATATCGGATAAAAGAAGGATTAACAAATACTCACTAGATCGAATAAATTTCGAGAGTAAGAGTTCATATGAATACAAATCATTTCAATAAAAAGTTACTTGTTATTTGAATAGGAATTTACTTGTACAGGAACTAATTCGAAAAATAATCAATTTAAACAAAAATTATAGGTTAAATCATTTTTCCAACGTTTCTTGATTTATGTCTTCCACGTCGATTTCTACAGTTAGCTTCTTTTTAACTGCTGTCTGTAAAAATTTGTTACTTACGTGTTGATTGATCGCTAATACATAAATTGTATATAGGTTTAAGAAACTACATAGAAAAAACGTTCCATAACTATTATTATTATTTCAATAATTTCACAACCTCAAGTAAAATAATTTATTCCAATAAAAAAATAATTTGTTGTAAATAGTGAATAATTGTTACTCAAATGAAATATACGAATAATAATTATTTTAGACAAATATTTACTCGAAAAAATTCGAATAATGCTCAATTCTGCTACAAATCAGCTCTGTAATAACTGTTTTCAAGAGGTTACAACATTTTTGGGGTACTACATATGTATTCGAGTAAGCGTAACTCGGAAAATTCAGAAGATTGATCGTTACTCGACTGAAAATTCGAGTACTCGACTGAAAATTCGAGTACTCGAATAAATCGAATACTCGCAAGCACTTTCTTTTCTCATAAAAAAGCATCAACTTTTCAAAAAAAAAAGAGAGAGAGTGTGTGTGTGTGTGTGTGTGTTTGAAAAGGATGGGAGAAAACGTAAAGGCTGATTCTTTATGATAAAATAGAATTGTTACGTAGTAGTGAGCTACAAACTCTATACTTTAAAATTTAATTATAAACACAGATAAGAAGTTATTTTTAAAACGGTTTCATCCTTTTTTGTGATTTTAACCAATTCCAACTTTTGCGAGAATCGTTTAGACATCGTGTAGTAAACTAATTTTTCTAACATCATAAAAGAAATTAAAGTCATTTAAACCAATTTTTAAAAAGCTATTCTGTTTCAAATTCTGTCCGAATAACTTAATGACTAACTCTACAATCCAAGATTTCATAATTCAATCGATTTATAAATCTCGCAATTTATTGCTTTGATCGAACTGTTTATTATATTGTAAATACTTGCGGAGGAAGTAGTTTATATGGATGGTACAGGTTGTAATGTAAAATTCTGTAAAATCATTCTGAAATACTATTATTTCGATGTAAAGTATTGTAATCCTTGGAACATGATTGGAAACATTTGTGTGAAGAAAGTGTATTGCTGCTGCATGGTGGAGGTCCTATCATTTAATTGCTTGCAATTGTAAAAAATTGCGCTCAACAATTAACTTGTCAAAAACATTTACCCTAAGCTAACAATTTTGAAAATAAACAAATTTTCTTCTTTACTTGTGGCTTTAGCACATGTTTCAATTGCTGGAGGGTCAGAAAGTTACTAACGTCGGAAAATTTATATTAATGATGTACTTTCTATTCTCAATGATACTCCGTGTTGCATTGCTAATTTCACCAATTGACAAAATAATATACAATCTCATCGATCAAGAAAAAAAACATATTCTCCGTTTTATTCCGTGCTCTAGATACTTACATAAGATTCGAGCTATATTATGATGCAATATTTAAGTATTTTTTAAGTAGGTAATTATTTACAGATGGGTGTGCTTAAGTAAATAAACATTTTTAAATTCTTGTAAGGGAAAATTAATTTATTGTTTAATAATCGAGAACCGTTAATAACTCTATCAAATTAAAAATAACTTTATATCATACTGCACTGTACCATTAAATATTTATTGTAATTTCTCTAAAAAAAATAATTTATTTTGCCTTCTGCTTTATTTTTATATGAGTTTTAACGGGGCCTCATCTGTCGTGGTTATTAACGACGACTATCATTCCCTTGATCCTTAAACTTTACTATGTAGTAAAATTGTGTTTTAAATAATGAAATAACTTTACACAACTATCTAAATAAGGAACCAATGAAAAAAGTAGAATCAATAAAACAATTCTGGTTCATATCATAAATATGAGTTTGAAATGCAGTCATTGTACAAAATAATAATTTATAAGGAAATATCCCTAGGTATAACTCTGGCTTTTTTATCAATCCTTGTACGACAGTAGACCTTCAAATACCGAAGCCAGTGATACCCCCTTTTGGAGCTAGATAGTTACATAATAGTTTTTAAGATATTTAATGACAAAATGTTTTTGTTCCTTTTTTTGGAAGTACACATACGGCTGATAATTTTAATGTTAATAAAATTAGTAAATAAATCAATAAATTATTTAACGTTTGTAGAAATATTGTTGTTATTTCTACTTTAATTATAAGAAACACATGTCGCCATGTGAAACTTCTCGTAAAAATAAATAAAATACAAAAATCGGATAAAAGCTCGGCATTCGCAGCTAGTTTCACTTTGTTTATAATTTGTCTCTTTTGAAAATGCCGCCTGATTTATATTCAAAAATATAAACGATCGTCTGATAATTGGATTGAGTACAAAGCATATCTATTATACAAATTGTTAAGATCTTAAATATGTCAAAAACTATTGAATGTCTATTCCTAAAAAGGTATCATAAGCTTTAGTATTTGAATGATAAATTCCTTGCGCTATGATTTTTTACAGCTACGTTGATTAGCATTACTTCATTCTTAATAATTGCCCTAAAAGAACGATAGAATTTTTATCTACTGAATTTTTGTTTACATATATATACATATATATATAATACGTAAAATTCATATTTAATAGATTATGTATGATATCTTCATCACTTTCGAGTTCGGCGCGTTGTTACAGTGCAAAGGGGTTAATAAATCAGAGTTATACCTAGAGACCTTTCCTTATTAATAAAGTTGTAAATAAGAAAGAGATTAGTGTTGAAGAATTCGGTTGTTGTGTCAGAATCAATTTTCCAGTAATATTTGAAACATTGGTAAGAAATGACGTAAAAAGTAACAGAGTATGTCAAGTATACCGCCGTTGGCAATATGCAACATGAATTATCGATAGTGACATTAACGATGACTTTCTGATTAAAACACACATGTTTTAACCTACTTCTATCACGCTTTTGTCAATTCGAGGCTGACTATGAAAAAAAGGCACGCTGCCTTGACCTGTCCTGGATCGTTTACTGTGGTGGTGTCTATGACCATACCTCTAAGGAAACCTATTTGCATTGGGAGTGTGTAAACCATAGAGATCAAAAGAGCCTCCTTGTAAAAAACTTATTTGCGCGTTTGCAGACCCAGCAAAAACTGACGGTGTAGCTTACGTAATAGGATAGTTACTCAACTTTCTTCGAGGTTTCTTTTTCTGACAGCATCGCGTTGGTTTCTAGCCCTTCTGGAGCAACGGAACCTGCTTTTCATGTATAATTCAGAACGAAAGTTGACTTTTTGATAAAAGTTTGCGTGGGAAAAAATTGTTACGGGAACCAGCTCTTATAAAACGAACAGATTTTGCAAATTGAGTTGAGATTTTGACGATGGCTAATAAAATTTTTAAATTCAATAAATTAATCGCAAAACAATTAGAATGTTAGGAATTTATAACTATTGTCACATACTAAAGATATATAAATATATATTGAACATACTAAAAAAAGAAATTAAATTTAGTTCTGCCTTGGTTTTTTGTTGTTGAAAAAAAACAATATTTATTTTGATCTATAGACTAGCATAATTATACTGCGAATTTTCATGAAAATTCTCATTTCTATACGTGATTTTCTAAAAATTAGAGTCAGAAAACATTTTCCTTTGTTAACTCATTCTAAAAAGAAAATAATAATACTATTACTGAAATAAAGTACATTTTCTTGTGTGCATAATAAGCACACTGTAGATCTTCGAAATACAAAACTGCATCAATCACAAGAAATAAAAATCGAATAGAAATTCTTTTTCTTCAATAATTATAATAAACTGATCGTAATATATCAACATTTTCAAAATATTTGTCTACTATTTTGCGAACGCATGCTGAATTTTATTTCAACCGTCGAAGCATAGCCTTTATGTGTTTATCATCGTAATGGTATTAAATAATTATTAGCATAATACCATCGATACTTGTGTCGTGATCATTATTTATTTACATTGCACTTTCACATCACATATTGCTTATTAACGTAATATTTATGAAAAGGTTTCGAACGTGTGGATTATTTTAAAATGGAAATGTAAAATTCTGTCAATAAATTGTCAATCACTTATGAATGTGTACCATTATTTTCAGGATTTTCTGTCGGCGATGAATTGGGTTTCAGTCAATCAATATCCAATGTAGAAGTTGCCAAAAGAAGAAGTGTGTCCACTAGGGGAAATGTGCCATCCTACACGAACTCGGTAAAAAATATATTGTTTGAATTAAAGACGAATTTAACACGTAATGCAAAACATACCACTTCGTCACTTTTGTGCAAGTTCAAAAGTTTGTTTAGTCCCTTGAACTACAGAAATGAGCCAGACCTGTGATGAAGATTTGATACATAATGTATTATGTACGACTGTTATCAGTTCATTTTAAACTGAAAGAAAATTTTATTGCTTTCCTATCAAAATCTAGGGTTAAAGTGAATAAATGATAAGCAAACAAACAAGAATTCTTTCGTTCTATCAAGGATACTATTACGAGCAAATTCGCGAATAAAGCTGAAAACCGTGAATAAGCGATTGCACATACGTAACCAGTTGAGAGTTTGAAAACACTCCGTGAATTGATAGAAATAGAGACATGCTTGTTACACACACGTAAAGAACAATGGCCAATTGAGTTTATTTATCAACATAAGAAGCGAGAGTTCCAGTAGCCGTTTCGAACATTTTCTTTGAAAGAAATGGACATATGTCATTTTGTTTTATTTGTCCGGAAAGTTCTGACCAATTTTTCGTGTCTCGTTCAACTTTCGTGCCCTCGAATTAAAAACCTATAGAAGAAGGAAAATATTGCATATAAATTCATAATCTATATTTCGTTACTATGTTTACCTATCAACATGTAAGATTCAAGAAGAGGTATCGAATTATATGTATATAAAACTTTCCTCTTTATATACGTACCTAATCTGACACACGAAAATTTAGACATTTACTCTACATAGAAATTGTTAATATTGTAACAAGGGGATATATTTCAATTACGTTTACAAGAAAGTTTGGTTAGGATGAATGCATCTGTTTCTACAGTTTCGTAGTCTGTCGATGATGGAAAACAATTAAGTACATTGTAGACATTTAATATTGTCTTATTACCGAAAAGCAAAACGGGAACACAAACAAGAAATGAGATATATTATAAGCTTTTGCCATACAAGCAGATAGTTTACGATCATTATTGCTCACAGTTGAAGAAATTGAAGTCAGCGATTCAAGAAAAGTGTACAGTAAGAATGAATCGGAAAGGATCGTGTTCCGTTACAACAATAGCTTGTGCCTCTTTGACTACCCGATAAAACTTGTTGAAACTTAGCGAGGATATCCTATTCCATTGATTTCTACTTAGATTTTTGCAAAATTCTCCTAATGACAATAACTTTACCTCTTTAGACGATGTTAAAAACTATGTACTTCGAAGAGATATTTGTCAGAAACCCTAAGAAATCCTGAGAGTATAGAATCAATAAATCATTGAAAGATGAAGAATAGTTGTTGAACAAAATGGTGCATATATAATTAAATAAATATATGTATATCGATATACAAAAATGTTATCTGTGAATTGTTTTGAGAAACCGGCACGCACTTTCCGAGCAAACCAATATTAAAAATCGAGGAGAAGATCAAAAAGGATAATAGAAGAATTTGAAAGTATTGTCATATTGTTTTTAGTCCATTCGATAGCACTAGATGCTAAAAATTGATTACCAATAAGAAAAATTGAATAGTCAGAAAAGAAATCAATTTCTATATTTGCTTCAGTTTATTTGCGATAGCGGCAACCAGTTTTTACTTTGCAAGTAAATTCCCGATCTAGTGATTTGAATATTTGAAAGTGCATAATATTCGAGAGTTTACGGATTTCCGTCATTTACTATTTATAAATTATTTACTTTCTCTCGTGTCGAACGAGTTAGTTTCCAACTAGTAGCGCAAACTCAACTCGGCCCGAAAGCACAAGTTCAATCTCGTCGTAATTGGTGCATGAATGTCGATGCGCCTCTTTTCAAGAGCAACTGTGCACAACAACAATACGGTCTAGTGCAAGACACGTGTTGGCGCTAGCACTCTGTGCTATAGCTCATAGGCATTCTATTGAAATGTGATACAAACCAGGGAGGAAGGGCGTGCGAATGCAGCACAAGGCTGCAGACGTTTTTCTGAGGTCGGAGTGCGAACGCGGAGATTAATGTTCACGACGGTTCTATCAACAGACTTAAATCATTCGAGCTACTGTGATTTTTCTTTCGATTGAAACTGGATAGACGACTTTCTCACATGAAAAACTGAAAGCTGCGTTGCAGTGGTATCAAGTGAAATACTAATGCATTCATCAATTGCCGTCGATCGAAAACTTCAAAGTCGCTCTGCAAAGATTCAAGTTCGCAGTTTCAAATTAAATTTACACAATTTGTACTAATATTAATTTTATTTAACGTGTACAATGAATTTTTAATATATTAGCTAGAGGAGTTTCGATGCCTTCACTTTATTTCATTTAGTAGACTTTTACAAGTTATGCCGAGTGAATGGAAACTGCTTGTCTTTCTACATTTATTCGATATTGCTGCATAATTTTAACACAAACTGTGGCATAAGTTGTTTCCCTTAAGACTTTGTTAAGTCCAAAACAGTATAAAAATATTATTAAATTTTTTTATATGCCTTTGCAATTTGTAAAATTCAGTCTATTTATAACAAATCCTGAAATAGAAGAGAATAAACATTCTAAACAGCAAAGGATTAACAGAATATGCAAGAGTTCAAGTCTTCAGTTTCTTTTTTTATTAATGAAGCTATGGAAATTTTTAATTACTTATTCTTCCAAGTCTCGTTGAATACAAAACATAAACTCTTTAAATTAATGGGTTTTGATTAATTTGTTATTCTGTAAATATGTCATTCATGAGTGCAGACAAATACATACATCTTGTTTGTGTCATTGTCAATTATATGTCGTTGTGCGTTCTGGCTATTTACGTTCAATGCATATTAAATAATTATAATAAAGCTTACATTTCATTATAATTATGCCTTTTAATAAAAATCCGATATAATAGCATTTTATTTTCAAATAGGTATAAATAAACTGTGGATTTCAATCATTTATAACAAAAAGGATTAGGTTTAAACTGTAAATGCAGGAAAACATTTTAACAATGCTACTGGATTATTTTCCAATTATTAAAAATGTATATCATGGAAATAAACGATTTAATTCTTGTTTGTAGCAATCGAAGTAGGGAATTTTTATTTTACATAAAGATCCGCAGTCTAGATATACGATTCTCTAGTTCTGCATTATAGCTTTCCTAGGGCGTTAAAATTATTATAATATAGCCACTTTCCATCACAGATACATTTTCATACTTGACCCAATTTGTCGAACAGGTCTGATTCTTCTCTATAATTAAATATACTTTTTCTCCGATAATAAGGTCTCCGTGTTAGTCCATATATCCAATAAAAAAAGAAACACTTTCAATCGATTAATCCTGTAAAAAATGGACTTAATAAATTGGTTAATTGCTATTTCAAGGTTACCAACCGAGGAGACGTTAGACAACAAACGCAAAACACTCGACAAGTGGTACCTCCTTTCAAGCCTTTGCCATCAGGAGCTGTTCGGCCGATTGCTCAGCAACCGGAACGACAGAAATTAGTAGTTCAGCAAAACAATACTGCCCTGAGGACCGTACCTGCACCTTCCTTGTCAGTGACGCAACAGGATTTAATGAGACAGCAGCAACTAATTCAACAGGAATCGAAACAGAAACAGCAACAGAGGCTACAGCAGGAAGCGTTCGCGTTGCAAGTGTTGAAGCAGCAACGTCTACAACAACAGGAAGCTATGAGACAGCAACAGCTGCAAAAGATCCAGCAACAACAAAAACAACAACAGCAGCAGCAACAATTAGCGGCACAGCAGCAGCAACAATTAGCGGCACAGCAGCAGCAACAATTAGTGGCGCAGCAACATAAAAGGCACGATCAGATGCACGTTAAAAGGGAACAGGTGTGTTTCATTGTTTTATAACACCTTCTTTTAATTGTTATGTGTAAAAATTGCCTTCATGAATATACATATCACCGATCAAGCATTCTCTGATTATTAAATTTTAAATTTAATTTATACAACTTTATAAAATTACACAACTACAGCAACAAATCTACTCTGATAATTTAAAGCTATTGCTTTGTACCCAATTGGCATTATTTATTCCTAATCTTAGACCAGTTAAATTAACCGTCAATGGTTTTACAGCTAGCTGAGTCAGCTATTTAATAACAAAGTCATAAAATTTGTGTTATTCAAGCTTATTTTATAGCAGATATCATACGAAGTTTAAGTGAATTTGACCTTATCTGTATTATAAATCAATATATGTACATTAACAATGTTAAATATAAAGTGTCGGTAGTTGCAATGGTAAGTGTAAAGTGAAAAATAGCGTTCATAGGACAAACGTATTGTTTCCAAACAAGGAAATATAATTTTGCAAACGACATATTTCTAGTTATTAGATAGTGATCATTATTAGGCTATGGATGGTCATACACAATAAAAATTTGCTAACGCAATTATCAGAAACAGAAATCAAGTAACAACGTATTTCCTTTCTTAATAATTTTCATGAATTTAAGAGAAAATAACGATGTTCTTAAATTTTTCTAATTTGTTTACGCTATGGTATTTCATCTAATCATTATTGTTTTTCTAAATTTAGACACCACAGATACTCGCAGTTGCAGCTACAACGCCAGGGAAGCTGCCCAATATCGTTGCCGCAATTCCACCAGCCGGAAGCATAATAGATCCAGAATCTGTATCGAAACCAATTGTTGCAAGCGGAGGTCTGCCACCCTTCATCTCGATGCCACAATCGTCGGCACAGTTGACTGATCGAATTAGCAACAATCCAACGATCGCGGAAGACGCCGACAATGAAGTATCGAAAGACGATAATCAGGTAATCCTCTACTTCCCCTAAACGGTTAGGCATTTAACCCTTTGCCCTCGAGACTGTTCTAACTCCAAAATGAAGACGTTTGTTTCAACCGTATTATTTTATTTTTATTAGTTCATTTTTATTTGTTATGTATAAAATTGAACTGTATGCCTGTAGAAGACTTGTATTAATTGACAATTTATAGATTATGAAGGTTAGTAATGTGAAAATTCTTTTGAAAAAAGGTAACAATTTTTAGCGTTGCTACTCGAGTGCAAAGGGTTAAACGTTGCATTTAAAACTGCGGAAAGGACCCTACAAATTTATTTCTAATACATACTGTAATAACCTTTTACATCGGAATAAAATTTGTTCTCTTGTTTTCTTGTTATCAATATTTCAACATTTAAGTAGATATAGGTAAACAATAAATACTAATTTCCTGATTTTTTCAAAAAATAATTGCAGTTTATCCTAATATTATTGAAGTTACAAATGATTTCTTTCACAAGAAATGATTAAATGAACTTCATAATTCAAACGCATGTTATAATAAAAATGGCTAAAATACTAAATGAATTTAGGCTTGATATTTTTATAAAGCAATGCATGTCAGTTGCTAACAGTAGTCAAGTTTAGTGTTAAAATTCTATGATTCTCGAAAGAATCTATGATTCATTCAATAAACGTTACCAAACTCAATGCGTCGGTCTATTTGTTGCTTCAATTGATGTACTATATCTGAAAGTTAACAAACGTAGTACAGATCCACATTTCTTATTAATATTTTGGTAATTAGCTCGATTCTGTGGTGTTTGATTACGAATGAAATTGAGTGGTGGTGGTGGTCTAATCCTCTAATTGGTTTGCAGATGCGAATGGAATTGTTTTATAATTAAATTGGAGCAGTGGGAAATTATTAGTAGAAGTAGCGACTTATTGTTTCGTATCGTGAATGCTGTAATTTATTAGCAAACTGCGGATTTGATGCATTCGTGACAAAAATGAGTACAGGAAACTCAAAACACTGGCGTTATTATAAAAATTTAATCATTTAGTACATTATTTATAACTTATGTAAATTATTCAAAACGAAAATAAATGTTTATGCAATTTCTGTCTCATGCAACGAGTGCATATATTCACTTTGCACAAGGAATCGCAGTCTGTTTATTAGCGAAGGTTCTTAATTTGAGACTGTCACACGTGATGTATGTTTGTAACGTAATTATGGTGGTTGAAAACGATTAGTTAGACCGTTCTCTAATAAAGTAAAGAGTTGGGAAAGTAAAGAAACAGATTTCGTCAACGCGCGCTAACAGTATATACTATTGATTTCCAGCTGCCATTACCTGGAGACGACGTAGCTTCTTCCGTGAATGAGATGACATTATTATCTCTGCACCCAATGTCTGTTGAGAATAGTCACAACTTGCATCAACAACAAACAGAGAAACGACAGTCGTTACCATCGTCTCTGCCATCCTTGGCACCGATTCAAGGCATGGAGACGTCGTTGAAAGCTCTCGCGGAAGCTAGCAACATCACTCTCGAAGCCTTAGAAGCAGCTATTTTGCTTAGGCAACAACAGCTTCTGCGGAAACAGCAAGGCCCGACGAGTTCAACTACCACTACGACAACACTGGCTCCACCCAAAAAGTAATAAAAGTTTTTCTTTATTTTAGCTAGTATTTATTATTCTAATTGTACGTAATGTTTAATTACTAGAAGAAAAAATAGTTTAAATACAGTGGATCTTTATACCAATATAGATTTTTTTTTGTAAACATAGGAAAATTTATGGGATTTGAATAGATATTTTGTTGTTACAGGATTCTAAAATTATAGATTTAGTTTCCATTTTTGCATATTGCATATATTTTACATATTACATCTTTTGACAGATTTGATTTTGTAATTCTACATATTGCGTGTCGATATGTAGAATTGTGAAGAACATTTATGTGACAATATTAAGTGATATACAAGATACTAAAAAAAAGTGGTTCAAGATTAGGGATTTATAGTACTCGTCGAGAGGAGTAATCTTCAACAAGAAAAGATATCAACTTGTCATAGAAAATTTAAAAAATTTTTAAAATTATAATTATCTACAACTTACGATAAATGATATTCATTATATTGCTTGCATTTTACGTACCAATTTTGTATGGAGATCCACTGTTAAGTATAATTTTTGAATATATTCAATTTTGAGTATAAGTATGCAAACTGATTTTCGAAGAAGATCAATAAATATTTAAATGTCAATATTAACTCCTTGCGATTTCTTTTATAGTTACGTTAGTTATCGTTTGTTTGCGATTAATAAATTTCTAGCGAGGCAGGTAGTTTATATTTGCTGTTTGACAGCTTTTACGTCAATATTTAAATATTGGTAATAGAAGAGTCGAATTTTACTTGTATTTAACACACTTAAATAATATTCATATTTAGTAGACTATGTTCCCAATTTTCGTAATGGGTCTGAAAATTAGTTTTAGTAAATATGATTGAATATAGACAAAATTAATTCAATTTAGTAATGCGTTAAATGTTTCTTCAACCCATTTTAAATTGAATATTTCTTGTTCTCAGTAAATATAACTCTGGAGCCACAAAAGTGATGAATGCACCTCGAGAATATTATCCCTTGGGTTATGACAAAAACTTCGATGATAATTTTGCTAGTCGTGTTGACCTTCCGGATACGAGTTTCTATTGTGGCGATCAGAAACATTTCCCAGGGCTGTACGCTGATGAAGACCTTGGATGCATGGTATTTATACTTCCGTAATAATTCAAATTACTAATTGATAATTTCATCAATATTCGTACGACGGTCCATTTTAACAAAAATATAGCTAAATATACTTAGGACTATTTGTTATTCTATTTATCCATTTTTTAATTGATTTTTCTGTATACTTAATAAACCATGCGAATATTTAAATTAATTGACAGAAACTGTTAGATTACAACATTTGTACTCAAATGGATTCGAGCCACTTCGTCCGAGTGTTAATTTTTATAATTCCGCAAGTATCGTCACTATCAAAAATAGTAAAAAGGGTCTTAATGCATATACATATATCTTGGCATTACAAATTTTATTTGTCGTATCTGTCGATTGAAAAAATTATTAGCTGTCCCAATGAACAATTTAAGCTCGTTTAGATAATAAAATAGTTAGTAAATACTCGTGTTACACAATAAATTAAATAGTATGATATCATTTGTGAAGTAAAAGGTGGTAGGTATTGTGGTGCCCTAAATATTCTGCACGCAAGACTTAAAACGAATCGACGAAAGTGCGTTGCATAACAATGATTGTAGCCTGTCCTTCAAAAGGAGAGTACACCGATGGTCATAATAGCAGTCCATTTCACCTGAATCATTTCAGTCTCATGACACTAATGGGTGACGGTACAACAATTATAAATGTCGGTTCACCTCGGATTTCTTTCGAAATGCAGGATACAGAAGTCAACTTAATTCAGTTGCCAAAACGAGGAAATAGTAACGTGTGATTTTCAAGTATCGCACTTAAACGTTCTCTTTAATTAATTAAGAACAATTATTTAAAATATTTCACAAACTGTTTATTATCATATTTTTTTAGCAATTTGTCTTAATCGCTTCGCAGACGGCACAGGACCATAATACATACGTATAATGGTAATCGGCACCTTCACAAATTAAGTGAATATAATGCCATTGTAATAGTATATAATAATGGAAGAAGTGTTCAACTTAAACGAAAATAGTATAATTTATGATATACTACTACTGAAAATAATGTCCTACAGAATGTAATTGAACAGAATTATTTAAACGATTTAATACCCCAGTTTTATTTTCTATTATCCCAATCATTTGAAAAACAGGTTTTTATATCATGTTTTCTTTGAAAGTTTGGTCTATATTTATACATGTATGCGTGACTATTATTATTTTTTTTACATTAATGTCTTAAGACTGTGCTGGACTCTCACCATCGTAAAGATGATGTTTAATACTTTACTGTGTTAATGGCAATTTTGACATCTTTTTAAAGTTCTTTTTAATAACTAATTGTGAATGTATTTTTAAATGAACAATTTATGTTTACTCAGGTATTTCACGTCTGCGCTCTAACTGACGACGGGCTGATCATGAAGAGCTTCTTGTGTCCTGAATCCACGTTGTTCGACCAAACGATCCTCAAGTGCAACTGGTGGTTCTACGTCGATTGCAAATCATCGAAAAATCTATACGACAGTAATATTCCGATCAGCAAGAGCTATCAGCTAATGAAAGCTCTTGCATTCTTCTCAGCGTACAAAAATCACGACAATAGTACAACCAATGCTCAAGATAGCTTAGATCCCAATAGCTCTTGAACCTCCTAAGAAGTAGAGATGAGTCGTCGATTTTTCTTTGAATAGTTGTGTATCTATTGTTAGGCTTTAATCGGTTCTACGATTGCCAATTAATGTTCCCCTAATCCATTAACTCTCGAATGATCTTGAATCGTTTTTGGCCGCTGTAATGTTGAATTATCATGTATAACAGCGATGATTTATTTATAAATAAATGAATTAAGTATCATACTTTCTGGGGAATTAATGGATTACAAAGAATTGTTTTAATAAATGTATAAGTTGAGACATATTATTCGATAGATTTTCGTACTGCAGTGTAACAAATCTTTTCCAATAAGCAGGCTGTTGACAGTTATACGAAAGCTTATGATAATTCACTCATTTAAGCATTGATTAAAATTTATTATTAGACTGTGGATCTTTAAGCAAATCGACAATTGCAACTAATTGTAAGGAATGTAGGTAAGATGAAAATGTTTCTCTTCTTTCAAAAATTGTAACACGTTGAAAATAATGTGACAATATCCTTAAATTCTTCTAATGTCTTTACAGTTTTTTTATTTGATTTATACATTGTTATCACGAATACATAAAATCCACAGTCTATTTATGTCAAAGAACAAATTTATTTTAGCATGAGGTATCATTGTCGAATTAAGAATGCGACGAAAATTGAATTTGAAAAGTTGTTCTACGAAACTCGCAGTCTACAAAGGACTATTTTACACTGCTAATCTTATCGCAAACGATGAACGTATGTATATATAATTTATTGCGTTAGTACGTAGTATTTGTAGTAAATAATTTTTTACAATAACGACTGTAAATAGTTTTATGTTGGTCTCTTCTTCGTTGATATGGCTTGTTTAATAATAATTCTATTTTCCATAACGATAAATTTTCTTTTTAATGTAAACTTACCTTTCGCGTGATTTTCGACATTTTCATTATTTATACAAGTTAATCACAGTTTTATTTGGTCAATGGATAGAACGTAATTACGTAGAAAGCGTAACATTTATTATGGCAAGTAAAGATAACGAATATTGATACAAATTAAATGCCAATATTGCCTTATTACGATGTACACATTCAGTCTATAATTTCTCGCCGATGAACACTTATGAATCATCACTTGTTTAATTATACCGAAGGCACGATCCTTGTACTCGGTTTTTTTTTTTAGTAAGTATGTTCTAGAACGCTTGCGATTAATGTAATTTGATAAATAATTCGCTTTCTAAAAGGTACAAAACGTTACATATATTACGATGTATGTACTATGTCCAGCTGTTAATTTTTCAACATCATATAAGACATACTCAACATATTTTTGCCGGTAAATATCATCTTTCGGCACAAGGTGCCCTCGAATTACAGTTGAAATTGGTTCGCAAATGATAAGAAGTAAAATTATGAAATAACTTCGGAGACTTTCGCGACTACATTATACATATAGAGATAAATATGATTGTGAGTTATTTTCGTTAGATCTTTAAGTGTAAGAAATACTTTGTAAACATACAAGTTTGTTACAGTCGTAATACTATGTTACTCTGTTTTATTAATCGATTAAATTTCCATCTATAATTCTGAAACGGCCCGTACAAAATCCGACGCTGAGACGGTGTGGAGGTAAGTATTACAACTCTACATTAGGGTGATCCTTATTTTTTCATTTCCTTCTTTTCTGGTCATATTTGCCTAAATTACACTTGGCGCGACAATAATTTGTACAAAATTTGGAAACAGCCAGACAACTAGAACACGTGCTATATTTGAGTTAAACATTTTTAACAATCTCATGCCATTATAATCATACTTTTTCATTTGGAATATACCATTAAACGATCTTGACCAGAAATGTATGTCTTAAATGAATAATGATAAACATGACGTGTTATTTCTAAAAGTATATACAAAATTACCTTATCAACATTACTCACGATAAAAAATTTCATTAAAACATGTGTGTACTACAAAAAAATTGTTATATCGCGCAAAAAATAATTTTTGTTATAAAATTTGTTTATATTTAAAAAGTGCAACTGTGGATTAAGCCACAAGACTTAACACCATGTGCGTAAAATGCACTAAATCACATAAAATGGAAACACCGTAGGTTAGAAAATCAATTTGAGATTTAAGAAAAATTTGGTTTCGGGAGTAAAGAATTAATAATAAATCAAATTTAAGGGATTTTTATGTAGTTTTAAAAGTAATATATAAAGTGCAAAAATAATTCTGTTCGAAGATAAAATTAAGTTATTAACATTTTTTAATTTTAACAGAAATATGACACCGATTCTCGGTCTTCGTTTACTACCAAATTTTACACAAATTATTTTCTCGCTAAGTGCATCAATTTAAAAGAGAGGACCACCCTACTCTATACGTACGTACTACACTTACCGTAATTCGATCGCGAGTCTAATTATTCACTGAAAAATTAGATCAAAGCTCACTCTTCTTGCTTTGCTCTGGAGCACGAGAGACAGCAGAATTGTTGGTAGAAGTGATAGGAGCAGAGTCGGGCTTGTGCAACTAAATTGCAGTTCGATCTACTGTCTTTGCAATCAGGATTTTCATCTAAAACTAAAAGCAAAATGAATATATATTGCGATTATTTGAACATCAGAAAATCATTGTTTGAAATACCGTTCGAGATTTCTGGATCGTCTTGAACTTGAAGAACACGGTGATGATTCTCGGATATGTGTACGTCGTCTTTGCAAGGATAGTCGTTGCAGACCCGCCGATATATCGGTTTGTCTTTTTCCATGCAATGAGGTTCATGAGGATCGGGCGAGTGACCGTGTCTGTTCAAGCACCTCACTTCCCTTTCCTGGATACCTTTCCCGCATGATCGCGAGCACTGGAATGGTTCAAAAATCTATTTAACACATTACAACATTAAGCACCAAGCCTGTTTTGCCTTCCATTCCGTTTAGTTCGCGTTATAATATTCTATGAAACCTGCGAATACCGTGTTATGATAATACTTGTTAAAATTGCTATTGGCAACGAGTAATATTTAGTTGCATTCTTTTATGATCGCCTAATTAGTTAAAATTTATTTATACTCGAAAATATAGTTTTTAAATTATATATCGTCAGCCATCGGTGACTGACATAGTCCGAACGAAAAGTATCATTCACCGAATACCGCTGGTACTTTTACTAAGTATTAATCTTCGAAGCATGGTTATTTCGTAGTAGCTTGAAGACAAAATATTTTTTGTGTCGCTTAATACCTTGACTGCTACGTTCCTACACGTGGGTGACAGGATAATATACTTTCATTTGAAAATTACTTGTTACGCTAGTCTACTGAATTTTATTAATTACGTTAGATTCTGTAAAACTTAAGTATATAAGAAAAGTAATCGATGTCCTACAACTCAACGTTTGAATTGGTTACACTTTATTTTACCCAAATTAACCGTATCCGCGCAAAGTAAAGATTAGTTCAATAAACTTTTGAACATTTAGATTAGACCACAATGGCTATTTATCCATGTTTCTGCTGCCATCTAGCGGCTCTTACGAGGAATTTCTTTGATATTTGTACTCTCTTTTAGCGATCTACTCAGTGAGTGTAACCAAGAGAGCATGAGGGCCGTAGCCAGCTCTGACCGGAACGAAGCACATATTAGCTTAAGCCAGTCTATGTTGAATCAGCGGTAATACGACCACCAAGGGGTGCAGCTCTGATCAAACGCTGCGGGTACGGAGGACCGGTCTTAACTCTGTGTTGGCCGTAAGGAATTTTAATATACGATATTCAGTTGCTGTGCGGTGCAGCAAAATAAAAATCAATCAGGCTGGAGGACCTGCACTACAGTCTGTACTCACATAGTGGTCTCGCTCACTTTCTCACGGCAGTTTGCCTCTTATGTTCCTGTGCCGCATGCCCCAGCAATAAATACAGCAACATGCAGGCTTGGATAACTTGTCTTATTGTCAAAACGGTCTGATACATTTATATTTGATAACAATCCTTTTAGGTTCGGATCGAATAAATTTTTCTTCCGTCGGTGGCGGGTGTCGAGCACCTTCACACGCACCGACGGGCGGTAGAGCAAAACTCCAGCAAACAGTGGCGGGTGACTAGCACCTCATGCGCACTGCGCTATGTAGGTAATTATCCGTATTTCAAGGTAGTGCCTCGCCAAGTAGCTGAGCGGACAACGAGATTCACGCTACAAAGTCCACAGCTACAAATATACCGCCCGCCCCCTTCCTAGACGGGATATTTGCCAATGCCCTCATTAGCTGCTTATTGAGTAGATTGTTTCTCGGCCTCCACCACTCGGAGGAGAGGGTTGGATTTTTGGGGGCCAGCGATCTACTCAGAGAACTATGTTTCGGACGGAGTAAGTATTAACTAGTGTCATTAAAATTGTTGTAACACGTTCCAAAATTAGTTTTATAGTTATCGCCAAAGCTAAAATTTAAAATTGTTGAAAGTGTAACTGTTATGTGAAATATACACAAAAGATCCAAAAATGTCCTTTTGATTAAACTAAATACTTTAAATTCTGTGAAATTTTTTAGGTTGTTGACGAGGCAGTCAAAGTTAAATGAAGTATTGTATACAGAAACTTATGTTTATAAGAACAGATACGTTTGGAGATATTATAGAGGATGTTACCGAACCGGTGGTAGTGACTAAACCGAATTGCAGATGCTAATAATTATCTGAAATTTTCAAGCGATGACACAAAAGAAAAAATTTATCTGTAAGAATTACTTCTGTCCAATCCGATATGAACCACGTGGACTCGCATGGCGGACCGTTACAAGTTCTTCTTGTTTCCGGTTTATTTGCGGGACAGTTCATGTCCAGGACCAGTCGTAGTGACCCTCGAAGAGTGGTTACACAGACTGCTTCTCTGACTTGTTCCCCTGAATCACATTGTGTGGAGCACTAAAGAAAAAATTGAGAATTTGAGAAAACATCACTGAATTCAGCAACAAATAGAAAATCAATTTCGTGGTCAAAATAAAATATACCCATTAGAAATTGATTATAAAGCACAGAAATTTATTTTAAAATCGATCGTTTTCATTTGATTTTCATTTCTTCAAAAATTTTTAGAATACATTTATGTGTACATTGAATAACGATAATATCTGGACACGTTACCCGACAACTGATAAAATAAGCTTTTTAAAAACAGACAAATAATTTAAATTTCTTGCGACCAGTTTCCTAAATTGTCTAGTTGACTAGTCAAAGAGATAGGAAATATATTTGAAATAAGAAAAGAAAGTTAACCAATTTCGATTAAATCTTCGACATGCAAGAAGATACCGGGATTTACAAAACAACCTGTATTGTTCTATATTCAGATAAAAGGATTGAAAAATATCATTTTTTTATTTTTCAGGTTACTTGAATCGATTGCAAGTTTTGTAAAATTTTGTTTACTCATTGTTTAATGTTATGTCGCCACGACACAATGGGAGATTAATGTAGGGGGGGGGGGGGGGGGGGGGGAGGAAATTGTATCTAATAAGGAAGAAAATGTATCTAATCGAAGGACCGAAAGTCACTGGCGACGTCACCTCGGTCTTCCCTACTCATTCAACCTAGGGTTGGGTGTGTGGAGAGCTGCCCAATCACGAGGGTCCAAATAATGACATGGGTCTCAAGGAACAACGTTTGGAACCTAGGAGAGGGCACTGAAAACGCTTCTAGAGGGGTCATAGGCCGCGCATGGACCTCGCCAAGTCCCCGATATCCGGGTGCCATATTCTTAAGTGCTCCGCGTCCCCAAACGTGTCGTTTTTCGCGATTCGCGGCGTGTCTTGTGCCGAGGGCCAAGCATTTACGGCAGGGGAATGCTGTTAGAAATCTATGAAGGTTGGCCATGTGCCGTGGAACTTACAATATACAATATAAAATACAATAGTAGTAATAATAATAATAATTTCTTAATGTTAGATGTCGCACCCTACTCCACTGCTGTAATCCTAATTAGGATTATTATTATTATTATTATTATTATTATTATTATTATTATTAGAATTATAGTAGTGGAGTAGGATATGACATCTAACATTAAGAAAGGATTTAGTAACTTAGTCGAATTTTAAGAAAGCTATTTTTAAAGATGTCCGAATATTAACGTTGCTCACTGTGTGTGACCTTCCTTTTAAAATTGTTCATAATGATTAAAAGAAAATGTAGAAACTAATAAACAAATTTTCTGCTTGTACTCAAGAAATATGAAAGGACGGACCTCTGACCAAGGTCCCGTGAACCATTGTCCACTGCAGGTTCTGTTGCTAGAACAAGTTCTCGTAGTTTCCGGTTGACTCGCTGGATCGCAGTACGCTTCTCGTGGTATATCGTCGCAGAAAACTTTTCTAGTTTGCACGCCCATTCCGCATTCGGATGAACACTGAAAAATTTTGATATAGTCATACATACACCGCCTCTGCAAAAGTCTTAGAACACTTACAGAAAAGTAGATAAATATAAAAATTCGATATGAAATTGTTATAATTTTTAAAATTTATTTTGAAGTTAATTATATTAAATCGTAACAGGTACATAAGTATATTCGATTCGTCCGAGAATAATGGATAATTTTTCTACTGTCTTTCCACTGTTACGACATTGATTTCTATACCATTGTTTAAATTTATTTCAGTTTTAATGTTAATTGTAGAACAAAAACGATTCGTTGCGCGTAGACGATAAAACGATCAAATGTAAACTAATGAGCGCCGTTCGTACAATTTAAAACCAGTTACACAACATACTTTTAATTGAAATTAAAATTCATTTTCATAAAATTAGATTATCATATATGTGTGTTTGCGTATATATTGAGGGCAAGATATAATAAGAAATAAAAGGGCGAGAGCAGAATATGTGGGAGTATCATTGAACGAAGACGTGCTATATTTTCATTTACAATCAATTCTAATATTCTAAATATATGTGTTTCTGAATTCTATAATAATCCCTCAATAGTATTCTTGGCAGTTGATATACCATAGATACGGTAGAACAATCTTTGATCGAGAATCTCATTTCCAATCATAAAAATAATAACTTCGAAGATATTGGTTAAAATTTAGCGCACAAGCATTCTTACCCCTTCGGACCATTCCGTGTATAACCATTGTGTTCCTTCGAGTTCCGTGGAAATGGCGGACAATGGCGTCGTTTTAGTTGGGCATAGTCCATAGTCGCAAGATTCTTGAATGTCAGGCTTCATTTCAAGATCGCAAGGAGGACCTTGCGTGGCGCAAGTTACTGCCCTTGTTCTTTTACCTAGCCCACAAGACGTGGAGCACTTAAATGGAAAATGAACTAATTAAAAAGTATACAGTACTTCATAGATTTTATATTTAAATGGATTACTTTAGGTGGTGGAAATTTTTAGTTCAATATATCATAAATAACATTGAAATTTATTACATGTAATACTTTTTAATCCGAGGTTATCCACGTGAAAGTATAGTTACTAGGAAAACTAACGTGAGAGTGGTGGAATTTCTTAGTTCAATATATCATAAATAACATTGAAATTTATTACATGTAATACTTTTTAATCCGAGGTTATCCACGTGAAAGTCTAATTACTAGGAGAACTAACGTGAGAGTCTACTATCGAGAATACAAACGTTGGAGGTCTAGTAGACTAGTAGCAAATTTTCGTATACTTTAATCAGTAAATAATACCCTTTTCATTGAGGGTTCATGACCACACCACGTGGGTAATCCCGGGTTTAAAGAAATCTTTATATTATTAGTTCTAATTTGAGTAATATAGAAGAATCCTTGAGAGTACACTACAAATTTTGGTTTGACTAGAACGAATTAAGTTTAAAAATAAAAGTTTTTCTATAGTAGGAACGAATATTTTGTTACTTAATACAAAATAATTTCTCAAACACTGCAAAAAATGCTAAATATTATTTAACGAACAATATTTTAACAATATTATAGTGTTGTACTGGTTATAAACCAAAAATAATTCCTTTAAGAGCAATATTAGATTATTAGAAGAAGACGAAATATGAACTAATCGAATTCAGTGTCAATAAAAAAAGGACGTAACAATATTTTTTATATAACACTACTGTAAAAAAATTAAGAGATCGTGAATGCAAATGATGTACCACTGTAGAAGAAAACCGTCACATTATCCGTAAATGTCGACAAAATCCAACATTTCCATTAGGAGTAATGCAGAAATACTACGAGCAAACGTTTGAACAGAAACGATAAGTAGAAAATTACACGAAATTGAACTAGTATGTCACGAAGTTAGGCGTAAGACATCTATTATTAAAACTAATGTGTTATTAATTTTATTGTTATTATTTTAATGTTTTTTTGTAAAAAATCATAGATATCCAATTGAAAAATTCGCAATTGAACGGGAAGTATTTTCTGCCAATGATGTAGATTTTAAATAATTGTTTATTACGCTAAGAGTTAGTTCTAACAACAGATCATTAATAGGTGGTAGGAGGAGTGTTTTTCTTAAATTGAAATGGTAGAGACGAAAATGGGTCTCAACACGGACTTGTGTTGACAAGTAAACAATCAAAAACACATCGTCAACAAAACTAAGAAATTTGTTAAGGATTCAAATATTCTATTGATCGAATTGACCTCCATAAAGTTCTGACTTGTATCCAAATAGAAAACTTATGGAATTTATTCGACACCGAAGTACCACTCGATAACTAATAATATTGAATTTTTCAGAAATTTCTAATAAAAATTTGAAAATATCGAGGAAGTTTTCATTAAAATTTTGTTTAAAAGCCATAACCCAAGCAAACTGTGGCAACATAAAGTATTAATTTTACCGTGTATTTTATTTATCATGTAATTCGTTATGTATCTAATTATTAAATATGTAAATATTAATTTGTTTTTTTTATAGAATATTCGATTTTTCATTTATACCTATTCTCCCCACTTGTCCACTAAGCTTTGAGTCGACTGTATATTGTTTTATAATAATGACAAGGCTGGATTTACTCAAATCGTATGATTTCTATTACAGTATCTATTCGAGTAAAAGAGTTTATTGAACAATTTCTCATAGAGACATTTCCAATAACTGTAAAATTAGAGATTTAGAAACCAGTCATTCTGACCGGTTTGGTAGCCCTCGCGTTAAGTAAAATCTAATTTCATCGTCGGAATTCAATAAATGGTAAAAGCGATGGCCTCTTTAATGGTAAAAAATGTTTTCCCGTACGCGTACCGCACAAAAATGAAGTATGATTTACTGAATTCGTTGGTTTCTAAAATAAATTTCGATTAACCTTAAAAGCGCTATTTACTGATCTCGACCATGTCAGATTTATGAACCCCTGAATCCAAATAAGGTGTTCGGGATGCGTAACATGCAATAGAAGAAGATTAATACCGAAGACCATGTGCCCACGTTCCATTGCGGAGGCGGTATCGTCGTCGGCGTTATTTTAACGTCGTATTCACACGCCGGCATTTCACAAGTCTCGGTTGTAGGAAGAATTTTTGGTTCCGTGCAGGCGCCGTCGGTTATCCTCATTACCAATGATGGTTTTATTTCTTGTACACACTCCAATTCCCTCGTTCGAGTTCCTGTGCCGCACGTGACCGAGCAGTGGCTCCAAGGACCGGGCTTCCATCTTTACAAAATTAAATAACTTCGCAATCGATTGCTAAATCATTTCTACTACAAATTATTCAAATCGATTTAACCTTTTTTTTCGACACAAGAATTTTGATATCACTCAAAATAATTTCCGCTTGGCGTTTTGAAGATTCCTAAAATTTCGATCCTATACATTTCTAGACTTTTCGTATCTGCTCCGTTATACTACGTAAATTACTAAATTAATTTACAAATTTCTATTTTTGGATAAATGCGTTAGAAAATGACATATTTCAGGAGCAGAATGATTTTTGTCGTTTGATTAATTCCAGTTAATACTGTACACAGATTGTATCTAGCGTTGGGTGGCACTAAATATTTTTTAAAGTTTCAACATTTTTTGTATTTGTTTAAAATGCAGTTATATGTTTCAAAGAGTATTAAGTGTTCTACGATTCTGCGCTAACATTCTTTTTATTCAGAATGTTATTTTTTTCTATCTACGAAAGGAACACAATTATAACCTGGCCCAATTACTACATACACTCTGTATGCAATGATGTTTGTTATCATTTCTACTCTACACTTGGCGCAATAAACGCAATTAACCCTTCGCCTCCTATGCCGGAGTCATTCGTGACTCGTTGTAAAGTATACAGTACCAAAGTTGTCTGTGTATTAGTAGCAAAGAGACCGCCAATGTTTACACTGGCTCCACCATAATGCCGTATTATGTTCCTGACAATAATCCCACCATAATAGGAAACGTCACCGATAATGTTCTCAACAAGAATTCTATTATATATATTTAATAATTCATTATTCATTATTTCCATTATTTTTGTTATTGTTATATTCGTTTCTTACATGGTAAAATGTCTACCTCTCAAAAAAATGATCAATTTCTTATTAATGAGATTGAAGTAGAGGATCTTTACAATTGTGAACAATCATCTGATGGTGGAGTGCATCTAACAGCGATGCTGAACCCGAAGAACAAAATTCTGATTCGAATGAAGAAAATACACCAGAATCTACAGAAAGTGTAGCGGTATCTGGTCGTACTTGGCAACATATTGCACCAATGGACACTACAACATTGCAAAATCTTCCACGCAAATGTTCACTTACCGAACAAAGTGAACATATAGAAACAGAAGATGAGTGCTTCCATTTATTTATCAATGACGAAATAATCGACGATATCATATTATGGACAAATAAAAAAGCGAGGGAGAGCATACCATCGAACAAGAAATGGAAACCAGTAGACCGCATAAAAATGGATGCATTTTTCGGACTATTATTGCTAATTGGGAGATTTAGAGAATCGCGAGAATGCAATAGCGATTTGTGGAAAGATGATGACGCACTTTCAAGAAGATTTTATGCTGCTGTAATGTCTAGAGATAGATTTACGGATATACTAAGGTATATTCGCTTCGACGATACCGCTACACGTGAAGCAAGGAAGACGGGCGACAATTTTACGTAATATGCGTAAAAAATGAAATGTATAATGAAAAACAATGTTTCTTTTCAACAGTTCATTGTGTTCTTTTTCCTATTTTCCTATGTCCTAACAATATTTTGGTCAAAGCCAAGAGCTCGAACGGTCGTTTATTAGTGAAGTATCGGTGTGAGTCAGAAACGACTCCGACACAGGAGCCCATGCTGCAGTAGTCGGAGGGTTAATGAAATACGTAAATCGCGCCTCTACATGTTTCTTGTGTTATGCTTACTTGGGAGGACAAGGTGCAATGTTGCATCGTTGAAGATCCCGTGGTTTTTCTGTATGGCATCGTTTTCCGGGCACCAACGTTTGCGTGTGCTCTTTCACACATATATATTTCAACATTTGAAATCCTTGATTTAGGAAGAAAGAAAGATAAATTAGACAATTTCAAAACTTTTGATTTTAATAAAATTTTGATTTAATTAACGCCGATCAAGTTTGACCCTCGCGTAATATTTGTATTCACAATTTAAGTAGAATAAATAGAAACATATTCAAAATTTAACATAATATTTATTATATACTCGATTATATATTTTATTTATAAATATGATGCGTGGGGCAAAAATCTCAATCAATGTCCTTGAAGGTTAATGGGATATAAAGCAATGATTTCATAATATTGTTACGGCGGTTGATCAAACATTGTTGATAAAACATAAATAAGTGCATAAATTACAAAAATGAATGTACCTCCGCCACAAGTTTGGCTGCATCCAGTGTAACCGACTGCTTTCCAGACGAATTTCCTCTTTTTGCCTCGTCTCGAAAGATAGGGTGATTGTGTGGTATTGTTGATTATCGAAACACCTTCTATTCTGAGAAATAACGATGGCAATTAAACAATTCTTTTCAGTTAAAGACAAGAAAAATATGTTAACACACATTCGCACGCAAAAAATCGTCATTTCGCAAACAAATCACCAATAGTCAAATAACGAAAATTCGTCATTTTTATATTACAGAAAATAATTGATTCTTGTTTTTTTTTTTAAATTCTAAATACATGAAATTCTAATTTTTACCAAACAGAGATGATGTTAACTAAAAATGGTATAATTATAACCATTACTGAAAAATATATGATTTTTAACAAGTTACGTTGTTTTTATATAGACTATATCATATAAAAAAATGCCAGCATTTTGTGAATTGCGGTGCAAAAAAT
The DNA here is from genome assembly GCF_028453695.1 of Augochlora pura. Lineage (NCBI taxonomy): Eukaryota > Metazoa > Arthropoda > Insecta > Hymenoptera > Halictidae > Augochlora > Augochlora pura. The sequence goes on from NC_135781.1 coordinate 17,655,965, forward strand.
GATCGGACGAATATGTGTTAAGGATTCGGTGTCACTTGTACTCAAATATTTACCTTTTATTCAGAATACTCGGTATAATTGGTTCTCCAGCTTTACTAGTAACTGTGAACGATATTTTATTATTTAATTATGATAATTATCATTGATTATTAATAATTAATTTAGATTTAAAATTGAAAATTTCGTAATTGACATTAATATGTAATTTACCTGGTTTGTGTCCAAAATGTGTATTCGTGGGGACATTCCCATTTCCCGGAATAATGTATCGGTAAACTATACCCGGATTTGGTTCTTGATATAGAACCTAATAAAAACAGCAATATTTATTACACAGTAATATTTATTAGTCAGTACTAATTATCACTAGACCGTAGATCTTTGTGCAGAATGAAAATTTTCGACATTTTGTATTAGAATTTTTCCTATCCAATAATTACGGTAAATTGAATTCTATGCATTGATACTCTTCAATTCTTTTATTACACCATGGACAGATAGGAACACAAAATACAACCCAATCTGAAAAACAACCTAAAGGACATCGAATCAATACGAAAAACAATAAAGTTTCCAAAATCAAACAACCTATGCAAAAATCTGTAACCCTTGAACCTGACTCGCTAATAATCCATGTAAGAGATTGATGCGAGTTTAAATAACGGAATTAAAAAAAAATTCTTTTATTCTTTCTTCCCTCTAAAATCACAGCTATCCATTTTTATGACGAAGATATAACAGCTGCAGTCTAGTTAAGATACATCAGTAATTTCTCTCACATTATTCCTCAGTTTGAAACGAAAATGGATTACTTGGAAGTGGAGCTACGATTATTCGAGACTCGCCGCGACTCGTTTTTATAGTTCTTGATAATTGGATACTATTAAAACGAGCCGCAAGGTTCGCATAATCTTATCTCTACTTTCCAAGTTGTCTGTTCTTGTTCCAAAGCTGAAGGACAATTCTAATTTTCTCACAACCTTAACTACAAATGAAGCACAAATGAAATATAATCGTGCGAAGAGTGTAATAAAAGAAAGTGACAGAAAAATATTATCACAGTTATCGCATAGTGTAATACGAAAAATTATTATGAAGTAAAATCTTAAAGCAGAGTTTTCAAAATTGAATAAAATATTTACCATAACATCGACTGACTCTTGTAAAGGACCAGCAGCAGAGAAACTTTCCAGATGTTGAGGTCCTTGACGAACGTACATAAAAGTTGTTCCTGCCGCTTGATATTTGCCGGACAAGTTGATATTGTAGTTTCCATTTAAGAAATAGGTACCATTTTGCAGTTTGATCGCTGAAATGATTAACTCACATTTTATTTTCAATAAACGCTGCGCAAATTATTCGTCACTACATGTTTTGTAATATTTTATCGATTTCAAAAGTCTAATCTTATGTCATTATCCAGTTGCTATTCAGTTTGTACAAAATAATTGACGTTTATATTAACGGAAAGAGTTTGTTTTAAAGTACAATAAAACAATATTCGGCATGGACGTACGAATTCTAATAATATGTATAAATAGTTTCGTTGTTATTCTTTAATACGTGCACGGCCATCATTTCTTTCATTGTTTATCTACACTACTGAAATAATTTACTAAATGCAATGTATCTCCGTTAGGAAATAGTAAAATAATTGAACAAATGAGTCGTTCAGTGCACACATCGACTAACTCCATAAATCAAAAAGTCGAGAAACGTGATGAAATGATGTACATTGTTTTTTAAAATTCCTGTTATAACATAGATTCACATATATAATGTAGAATGCATAAATACAGATATAGCTTTCATTTAACGACGTATAAAATTAACAAGAAAGAATAGCCAAAAAATAATCGTCGGTAATGTTACAGTTTTTATGTGACTGGTGGAGTTAATCAATTTAGCAACTGAAAAAAGCAGTAAAGTTAAATTCAGACTTTAAATTTTTAAGTTTTTCATTACAGAAAAAGTTAGTTATTATATATTTTTATTACAGCTTTTCCATAAAAATGAATGTTGACAGTTCTGTTATAATATATTATTTGTGATTAATTCATCAGGAATATTACTGTGGCGATCCTGATTTTAACGGGAAAATTTTTTTTACCTGAAAAAATTCTATAACTATATTATCCGGCTTGATGTCCAAAATAAGCTATATTTTTTTCAAAATTTTAGAAAGTCGCTAAAGGTGGAAAAATGCCGGAAAACCGCGAAATCTAATTTACCCTGTAACTACCCTCACGGACAAGTTACAGGGTTAAAATTTTGCGCAGATGAGTTTTTATTGGTCAGCTATCGAACGGTATATGACTCATTGAAAAACCTCTATGGGCAGTTTTGACCATCTTAATCGGCTATGCCCTTTCTTGAGACTCACGAGATCCTTCAGTTTTTGGCCAAACAAACATTTTTTTTATCTGTTTGCCAATGCGATTTTATTACCAGTATTATTGAGAGGGGGAAACATCTTCGGCTGTTTAAAAAAAAGCATTGATGCATGGCAACAAATCAACGATTACATTAGAGTATGGAGTTAATCAGAATGGCTTCTGAAATAAATTACTTATTTTTCAGCGGCCAAAAAAATTTTGCCGTTTAATGGTGTTAATCTTTATTATTCAGGAAAGTTATTATAAATATAAAAAGTTATGACTATACCAAGTGCTTTGACACTAAAATTTAAGATTTTTCAAAAAGTGGAGTTAATCGATGTGTGCACTGGACGGCTCATACATCAGCCCTCGGAAATAATCAGCACGTAAAATGAGGAGCGCAAAGGCTACGCCTCCTGACTTCCGTCGAGCATTGGGTTCGCAGTGATTGCCTAACTACATTAAGTACACGCGCTTAAGTGTCGAGCCGAAAGATGCGACCACGGGGAGCGAGACGCGTGGCGGCCGTCGGAAGGTGTAGCCCTCGCGATCCTCACGTTGTATGCTGGCTAATTCCGAGCTTTGGCTTCGATAGTATGCTTCGTATTATGATTTTATCGCTAGCACTATCGGGCCTTAATAACAACTATTATATATTGGTTTATAACAATCACGAGATAGGATTTATTTGAACTTCGTTCGATTTCTATTATAATATATAATTAATTAAAGAATGTTATCTAAATATTTTTCATAGAAACATTTTTATAATAAAATAAATCGCGGAGGGAACAATAAAAAAAACTAGTCATTTTGACTGGTTTGGTAGTTCACAATGTGACAATGTTAACAATATGTAGTCCAATTGATTTGTCTATTTATACCGAAACGACGAGATCATGGAAGTCACACATGTGTAGAAAGGCTAGCAAACGTATTAAAAATAGAAAATTTTACGTATAATTTTATTGTATACTGCATTAATGTAGCGAAAGAATCATCAATCAACGTACATCTTAACACTAAATAAAAGAAAGAGAAGAATGCCACTGAAAAAGAACCTACTCTTACATGCTAATGCCAACCTCATGTCTTGCTAATGACTCTGCAGAAATTATATGAACTAGACTGTGTGATTTTACTTCACGCAGCTCATTCTCTAGATCATTCTTTGATATACTACTAACTTTTCTTAATCGTTTTTTACGAAAGAAGATTTCCTAAATCTTCTAAAAACGTCTTCGGAGATCTCTGTTACAGAATACTAAAACTCAACATTTGATAGAATAAAACAATTATTTTTCTGTTGCAATAAATTTTAACAATGGCTACGAAATACATTCAAACACTTTTAAACTAGAATAACGTCTTTAAACTTGAACCACAAGATTTGAACGTTTATGAGATGTTAGACTAATTTACTAGACAATAACTAAACCATATTTCGCAAAAATTACAATTGTTTAAAATGACAAAAAATAAAGAAAAATGTGTTTCCAAGTTTTTTATCGGTCCTTGTAGCGAAAGTTTAAAAAATGCGTTTCATGATGCAATTTTTAGCATTTAAGTGGGACTAAGTTAAAACAAAAAAAATCATTATGACAAATTTCGATACTCTAGTTTTTCCGGAAAGATAGTTACAGGGTAAATTATGTTGGTCGCTTTTCCACCCATTTTTCCTTGGGTGGCTTCTTAAATATATGAACAAAATCTGACCTACTTTGGACAACAGACAGCATGTTAGAAATTATTTCCAGATTTTTCGATTGTATATTATGGATACACAAGATAAAAAACGGGGAAACAAGGAAGATTGAAGATTTCTTGAGAAAAAGATATTGGGCCCTCACCATTTTAATTTTATCAAAAGATATCGTTAAAAGTAGTGTTTTCAATTTTTTTCAGATTTTTTCTACAGGTAGAACAATGTTGCAAAATATTAAAGTCGAACTTTGTACGTTTTCTCTGTAATTTCTACTTGTTTTTATTCACTCAATAGGTACATTACGCAATATTAAACCGTTTTACATTTACAGAAATGATTATTTAACTAGGAACACGAAATTTAAGATATGAAACTGTGATATACGTGGTATAATAAATCTTTGTAATGCAGTCGCGATCATTATGAACAATCTTGTTTTTGGACTTACAAAAATTTGTAGATGTATGATTGAAATGTATATAAGATATGAAATGTATATTAAATCTAGTAAATGCGAGTGCAAAACGTTTACGTAGTTTGTTCAAATAAAACACGAATAGTAGGAATTGTCGCTTTTTTCATCGTTAAAGCCAATAATGATTCCGGCAACGCATAGAGAAACTACATTTCATGAAGCATTTTCCATGATATGAATTAACACGTTCACGAGTGCATTAGGGACTATTAGAGAGATCAGGATCGATAAACCAACCAGCCTCCCGTTGCTAATTATTTCACGCTCGTGTCATGCGTTGAGAAGTAAATCGCATAATCAGTCACCTAATGAAACGTATAGTCATTCACAGAGCTTGAATACAGGAATTGCTGTCTCTCTGTCGGCGTTGTGTACGCGATATGATACATTAGAAATATGGATACGTCATTTATTAAATGACGCGCATGCCGATTACCCGCTGCTTTTCTCTCATCTCTCTTCAGCCGTAGTTAAACGCCTGGTATTAGTAGCCATTAGGAAGTGAATTTACTTGCAGGAAAAATTTTGATCTATTTATCTCGTGTGAACGATATAAATAATATTTTATGCAAAATTATAGTTTATGTTTCTTTTCATGAAATAATATTTCACGACTCTCAATGCACCCATTTTTTTTCAAACGTATAAAGACATTTGATCACGTTTTGGAGATACTTTATGTCAATTTATTTTACTTTGTTCGCTGTTTATTTATTTTTCTGTCCGATACATTTCACGGCACTGCCTTTAAGTTCATTTTTTACTAGAATATACACTTATGGATAAAAATTAAGAAACGTGTTACATAGATGAATGTTCTTGGTGTAGAAAATTTTCACATAGGATAACAATTTGTATCGTGTTAATCAAAATGTCAATTTAATTTTTGTATAATTGTCTAATATTTTATTCTAGTTTGAATTTTCTTAATTTTTAAAAGTGTTTGTAAAGTATTTCTTATTTGTATTATTTCTATCTGTCGTATGCATTAAATGAAACAATATTTCAATGTAAATGATGTGCTATATGCTTCACTCTATACTATATACTTTTAATTTGTGAAAATGTCAAATTTGTCTCAATTTCTAACGATATGTAAATTTTCTTAACTTTGTACGTAAGTTTTATATTCATCTGTTTGGAATTACTGTACAGTATTGGGGAAAGTTGAATCAACTACTCAATTAAGTATAGTCAATTAGGTATATTTTATTCTAATTTGGGCTATAGTGATACATGCGATGAAGATAAATATAAAATTTTATATTGGACAAGTAGATTTTGATATATTATGGTTGTAATTTTAAAGAACATAGATTCGGCAAAAACATGTATAAAATTTAGCAGTACAGTCACACTAACTTTTACGTATGTATTAAGATGTTGGGGAAGTTTGTTTCACATCTTTCATATGAATTCAATGAAACCAACTCTGCGAAATGTTAAACGAACTTTTCGAACAACTTAATAAATCGTTTTCAAACAAATCATATATTAGGTTGCTCAGAAAGCTTGTTTTATACTTCATAGAGTTTGTTTTATTGAACTCATATATAAGACCTTGTAGCGGGAAGGTGGTGGAAGGGTAGTTGGAATGAATTCTCGATACAGGATATAAGGATTAGTGAGGACGAAAGGAGATATATTCTGATTAGCAGGTTACAGGGTGTTACAGGTTTATTCTTTGATCAATTTCCTTGCTAACTTCTATGGCGAGCAACGAAAGCAACTTTGATCAAATGGAACAACTACTATCAGGCGGTCGCCCTTCATGGCCGTCCTCTCCCTTCCCTGTGAGCGGCCGTGGCTTACCTCGTCCTCTCTCACAGGTGTAGCCCCGAATCTGACCAAGATCCCTCTATATATACTACCTCGTTGCTAGCCATGAGCCGTTAATATCAATTTGGTAACTAAGGAGTCTGTCGCGTCTCAATGCTTCTAGAAAGTTCGATCGTGGTTCAACCGAATTATCGATTGGTCCAAATAGCCTCAATGATGATAATCTTTTGTCTTCTTCTCCTTTCGCCTCGTTACAAACTGAAATAAATTTTCTGAACAGCCAAATACTTCAAACAGTTATAACTTCTTTAATTTTACCAACTCAGATTTATTTTTAAAACTATATTCTTCAAAAAAGTGAAAAAATGTCTCCTTTTTTCGTTCCTATCAAAATATTTCGACATTGATTAATCATTACAAAAACATACGTATTTTCCAACATTATATCACAAAAATATGACTATTAATTTCGAATAATTCAATTGACATAAATTTCAAGAATCTAACTATAGGAAGCATTGTTGAATTGTGTATTATTGTATATGACGCCAGAGAGCATGAACGACAAGTTCTATTAATACAACTTACTCGAAGGTTCAATTTCTGACATAAACTCGGTGTTTTAACGTGGTTCTACGTCATAACTTCGAGTATATGCCAACAAAGCCTTCCATTCTATTATGAATTTAATATAGACATGTGAAACGAGTGCCAGCCGCCACTCGCATGAACGTTGAAATTGATCACTGTTCGCAAAACCTTCGGATCGTTTCACGTTATTTCACACCTACCTAGGTCCTTTCAAGTCCGAAGAATAGCCGTACTTCGGATACATTCTGTACAGCATTTAATCTTCTTAGCGATCTATGACACGTCGATCGGACGACGTAAAAATTCAGATCGCAATCGTTTAGCCGAGAATTATACCTAGACATACAAGAGCACTAGTCGGCATCGATTTTACGACCGGTCGATTTATGCGATCCAAGATAGATATGTTCTAGGAAACCGTACGCTGTGTACTCATAATAACACTTTTTTGAGTTTCACAAGCTGCGGAGAAAAGTTCGCAGAATTGCATTACCGATAACTGGACTACAGAATTGCATTGCATTTGTAACACACATATTTGTACAGAATTGTTCGGCACTCACAGGTAACGTAGAGTCCAGCTAGCGTAAACGCGTATTTATCATTGCGGCATTTTCTTCCAATGTAATTAATGTACAGTTACTCCCAAAAGTATAATTTTGTCTTCTACACCATATATTTAAATAAATATACATTGACTAGAAAAAATCCTTCACAGTATATTAAAGTAGAATATTGTATAAATGGTAAAATACGACAAACTTTCCATTTACTATAAAACGTTATCTACGTAATTGAAAAAATATAAAAAAGCCACATAAGTATTCGGACGGCTCATGAAATTAAGATCAAAAATTGTGAAAATTAAATTTTGTTTTTTTTTTCTAATTTTATACCTTGGTCGTTTAACAATACGTTTTAAGAAGTTTGACATTTTTTAAATTATTATTTACTTATGATCGATGTTGTTTTATGTTTCTATTTTGCACGATTTATAGCATGTATTTTTTTTGGTACAACTTCTACGATCAAATTCACTTTATGGGGATGAACAGTCAAGTATAAGACAAGTGTAAATATAACTTATTACATTTATTTGTCTATGCATCTGTAGAAAGTAAAATTAGAATGCACTTTTGGCTCATATACAAATTTTACAAATTTTTTCATATGTATTCAGAAATGGAGATAGCATAATATATTTACGCGTGTCGTATATACGACAGTCTATTTCTGTAAAGTGAATTCGATCATTGGACTACATTTTACATGCATTAACTAATTAAGTTAACAAGTTATAATTCCTACTTGTCTTGCATATGATTTCAAAAATGTTAAACTTTGTGAAACATATTGTAAAACAATACAGGTATAAAACTAGTAACAAAAATTTAAAATTTTTATTTGAAATATTCCTCAACTCAATTTCATAAGGCGTCCGAATACATGTAACATGAAAATTCTATGGTTTTTTTACATTTTTTTCAGTTATATAGTTTGCTGTATTTTGACAATTACAAAGTTTGAGATCATTATACTGTTACGAGCCGAGGGCCAGTTTGCCCCCGTGGCCGGAGGTAAATGAGTTTTGCGGATATTTAGAAGGGAATGCGTGGATTGGCCGATGCCTATTTCATCACCGGATCGCCACTGGGTGTAAAGGTAAATGGTTTCGTGAACTGGCCGATGTCTATTTCATCACCGGGTCGCCACTGATAGGGTAATGGGTTTTTTTGGATTGATTCTAATTGGCCTCGTAACTTCAAAAGAAATATTAACCGGTACACCTCGAGCGGCAAAGGTGTATCTTTGTCGGATCGTACCAACAACTGACTCGAACTGGGAAATGGAATGAATAATGTGTACACTGAATTGCAAGTAAAATTAATATAATATAACAAGTTCAGTCTATTACAAGTGTGTAAGTGTAGTGTAAGATTCGCGATAGTACTATGGCACGCTTCCTGGTTTTCGCACCAAGTCGGCGGGGGCTAACAACCTCGTATACGTATGTACTCGGTTACTATTTGCTCGAAGGAGAACTCGGCTCGATCTGGCTAATCTCGTTGTCGTGATTTGACTTGAAACTGCCCGAAGAGAAGAAAAATCTTGGCCCTGTTATATTCGGCTGAACTGGAAAATTTGGTAGTGAAGGCTGGGCCTACGTGAACAGATCATCCCGAGGATGATACCGTGACGCAGGTGGTCCCAGCCCTTAGGCTGGCGTTCATAAAAAACTAAACATTTAGCGTAAACCCTCAAGAAGGAGCAAAAAAAACGTCGGGGGTAATCTCCGTACGTAACAATACATGAATAGGATACGATTCCCGAGTTCGATTGAACAAAAGTGTGACAAATTATTTATATCCAATCCAAGTTAATAATTATTATTCACATTATTATTATATACATATACACACAGAAGATAATGAGAAGTTTGCAAAATCGAAGGGAAAATTTATAGGAATGTGGTTTTTGAGAAATGAAACGGAAGAAGAATTGTATAAGCAAAAAAAATTACCACACCCTTATGTTAAAACACTTTCAGACTAAACATAATAAATATTACCAAATTGAATATTGAATGCCAATTTTATAGCAGCTTAATGTTGCTGCTAACAAAATTTTTCGTGGTAATTTTCACATTATTGCTAGACGATTTCTTCAATAACTGCTAATCGCAGCTAATTTCTATTTTGTTATTTATCTAAGGCATCTAATATGCAATCGAAGCAAGCACTGAACTCCACTGAACTTATATTTTAAAAATAAAATGAAAATTCGACATATTCAATTGGACATAACTCCAAAAATGTGAGAGATAAAAAAGTGTCCTGTGACATAATTTAGGTATATACTAAGTACATTATATTTGAGAAAACTTATTTTCAAAGAACAAAATAATTACAAATGACGATATTTTGGGATAATTTGAAGATGGGCTAACTTAAAGCCATGTTGCCGTGTCCGAAATGAATAAAAAATAAAAAAGATCATAGTAAACAATAAGCCATATGTTTAATTGACTACTAGTGAACAAATTATGCATTATGGGGATATATTTTAAAGCTAATATCTTTCGTTTCATATATGCGGGGTTTATTATCATAATGGCGTAGTCACATTTTTCTTTTTATGAGAAACAGGGAGTGCTATTGTCTTTTTCATTATGGTAAGTTAGAGTTACGTTAATTTACAAAAACTGCTTAATTTATTTCTCTTGTCGTTTTAACATGTTCGGATGGATAGATTATATTTTACGATATGAATCGGCACTTTTGAAAATAGAAATTTATTTAGAACAAATGAAATTTTTATGTACAAAAAATCTATACATCATACAAAATCAACATTGTTTTTATTTTCCTCTGCTCCGATCTAGTATCACCACTCGAACCAGCTGGTTCTTTGTCAAAGTAGGCTAAAGTATATTAGATTCGAACGAATAGAATATATTCCTAATGTATATAACCTATAATCACTAACACAGTGATGATATTATTAAATAACTATAAATGTAATAATGGATTTAGAAGATCAATGGCAAAGCGAGTTCAAAATTAGTTTAAATCCTTATGGTACTATTATCTTCACAGTAACGATGATTAAAACTTTTACGATTCCAATAATTTCTTAGAAAAAGAATAAAATTTACATTTATTGTGTGTCCGCATTTACTCGAATGATTAAACATTGACAAGAAAATAACAGAATTCTATTAGTCATACCAGTATATGGTGATATAGTATCACTCTATAGTATCACAAAGTATAAAGTGATTGGTAAAAGATTCTAACTCGCTGTTTTGTCAAAAACAGAACGACACGTTTTGTGACTAAACGGTACAATTACGACTACACTGCGAATCTTATTGCAAAATTATTTGAAATTTCTTCTACTTATTTATTATGCAAATCCGTAGTCTAATTATAACCGCATTTTCCATTCCGCTCCCAATGAAACCGCAAATGAGTGATAATCCTGATCTGTTCGTATTAATTCAATCAACTATTGCATATGCGCTTAATAAAATCAACAGAGGCACATAAATACGCGCTATGAAAAGTTTTCAGTGTGAAATAAAGTAAACAAAAATGTAAACTCGATCCTGAGGTGTCGTAGCCACCACATGTCAGAAATTATCATGAAATCCGCGAAACCAGATACTCGAAGCTCAACACGGTGTGTGACATGCCTATCAACAGCTGTTGCGCCGCACTTGCAACAGACAGCGCTCCGCACGTCCCACTTAGCACGCAACAGGAGATTGGATTATGAGAGGGTTGATGCTGGTCGATATCGACTCCTTCGGCCTACGGATTCGCGCGATAGGAGATCCCAAGTTGATAATAAAATGCGATTGCGAACCCGGCGCGGTTGATTGCTTACAATTGCGAGCAATCACGGCGACGCGACGATTTGCTTACTGGCACAGTTCATTAAAATCAGTTTGCCGCGGCTCGAACGGAACACCGTGTATCAGACTGATTCAATATTGTCGAGCAACCTTCGTCTGATCCCATTTCTCTTCATTCGTTACGCGCTCGTTCGTGTTCCGCTTTATTATCTCCCGACACTTTCACGCCTTTGTTACCGAACGACGTGTTTATGATTTCATAAATCGCACATTTCCTTCGCCCGTTGTTCCTTCGACTCGGCGTTTTTCTCTAATGACAACGTCATTCAGGTATCGCTGAGTCTCGGTTATTTAAATGAAAACACTTTCACCGGTGTTAACCTTAGTGAACAAAGAAGTCAATTGACTCGAATCCAGAGCCGCATTCAATGAAATTTAACATACAAGAAAGGTAGGTACTGTTCGTTGCTTAGAAGAATTCGGTCAAGGAGCAAGGGTTAATCCTACTCGCTCCGCCTGATCTGTACGTTTGTAGTTTTTATTTTTCTACGTCCTTCCAAAATCCACTTTTATTGATAAACGAAAAGACCAATAAACTAATCAACGAAAGGAGCATCGGTCGTCCGCTTCACCTAATCACGTCTCTTGTTCAGCGCGTATCTTAGCCAATACTAATCAAAAGACTGAAATGAAAACAAAATGCAAGAGGCTAGGTGGAGTGGGCGACTGACTCCCCTAGCGCCTTGCCCATGCGTCATTTGATTTATGTGTAGTGTTTCATTTTCTCGTTTTCCGATATTACTTTCAGGTGCTTAATGTTGTATGTTAACGTAGGCGTAAGCTACCCGTAAAATTTCTATACTCGAATAATACATTGTAAGCCTGTGAACATGAGTAATAATACACGAACAAAATATTTCTTAACACTAAACCTACCAAGTCGGTCAAAATGACCGATTCCACACTGTTTCTTTAAAAATTTTTTAGATTATAGAGTCTTTTACAAACGAAATTATTAAATGGATTTCACGATTGAAGCATAAATTATTATACAAATGGCAGAAAGTCTAACTAAATCCAGTTTTACCATTCTTCTAAAGCAAAATACATACGTAGTCACTGTTCGAGCTCGGTAGGTTTAATGTTAATATTATAATTCATAAATATTTACATTTCACTTGTACGACATATCGACGTGTTGCGAAATAATTTGTTAACGAATGCAACACAAATGGGCATAAACGAATCGTTTCGATTCCAACAAGACAACGACCCGAAGCACACGGCAAGGAAAACAAGGGAATGGTTATTGTACAATGTACCAAGACAACTCCCTACACAAAAAGGGAAATTAAAAATAAAAATGATCTCAAAGCGACGCTTTTACTAGAGTAGTCTAACATTTCGATGTCTAATCGATTGCAGGCCGTAATTAAGGCCAAAGGCATGCACACCAAATATTAAGTAAGTTTAATTGTACACTTTTACAGTTGCGTAACACTTGCTCTTCTAGCAAAATCGTACGTGTATCGATACTTTCTTGACCCTGGATTTTTCGTTTTCTTGACTTTATTTCCTTATAACAAACAACTGAGACTTCTCAGTAAACATACTATTTATGTGTGTCAAAAGACACTAATAAACATAGTTAATGTTAATAGACTACTTTAAAGTTTAAAGATATTCAAAGAAAATTGGTTGTGCCAATACTTTTTTGACCCACTGTATGTATGCCAGGGATGTGCAACTATAGTGGCGAACATGGATTTAAGATCACTTGGATAGCAGGATCCCTTTTTTCAAACTGGGCTAAATGACTTCAATTTTTTAGATGATAAAGAGATGCGAGAAATAATTAAAGAAGCTAAAAAGAAGCTATAGCTAAGAAGCTATAGCTAAACTATACTAAGAAGCTATAAATAATTAAAGATCGAAAAATTCTTAGTTTTGTCCCGAATTTTGATACTGTTTTCGATACTGCCAAAAATAAATGTGAGAAATTTTCTATTTTTAAAATCTTTTGACCATGTTTCCCGATTATAAAATTCATCCCCGAAGAGGTTAAGCTGTTCCGCATATCATTGCCAATAACGGAGATATCGTTTCGTAATAGAATGACTGAAGCACCCTGTTAATCTTCATTGTAGACAACTCAATTAATTATTAAAATGACTGTCATGGTTAAACTACTCTAAATTACTAAATATTCTTCACTCATTCTAAAATAAGGATGAGTAGCGTTTTTTTATGACTTGTTCATTTTTCCGAACGCGGTCCGGAGCCGTCGCTCGATTGATTGACCACCTTGGACTTTCCGCGCTCGCTTCTCATTTACCATTGTTTTTCATTAGTAATTCATAAACAAATGACCTCAGGTAGAGCACAGATTGTAACGGAATGGAAATATAATACTTGCTGAAACATACTCTTCAATTTTGTTCTTACTTTTAAATAAGAGCAAGCTGCAATTTCATTCCGATTTTTGTTACTACTCTCTAACACTATCAATTCGCAACACAATTGTATTGTATAGAGGCATGTTTATTAGGAAAGACTCCCAATTTCTAACAATTCTTATGTTTGCTGATTCGTTGGTTCGCGTATCAATAGACTGTTAGTTTAACAAGGAATTTTTCGGTTCGTACCAAACCGTGACACTAATTAAAAACGTATCTCCTGACAAGCCAAAAACCTTGAAACCTCAACGTAACGGCAGCTGACGAATAAGGAACTGATAAACGAAGATTCATCGTATAGATTGTTGTTGCAACCTTCTGTTTAACCTTAAACCGGAAACTGTGTCACGTAGATGTGCAGAACATAGCACAAGTTAGCTAAGTGCTAAATTCGTAATCGAAGTATGTAATCAAAATAACACTAATCATAGTAGGCGGTTGAAGCATGTATGCACGTGGAATTTAATCCTGAAAATATGTTAGGAATGGAGAGTTCAAATATTCCGAGAAGTATTTCAATAAGTATACAGTATGATATTATCGCGAGCATATTTCAAAATGCGCGCATTGTTTGGACAGCGGAATGAATACTCGAATAACAGGTATGTATCCCCATGGGACAAGTTCTACTGCATTTTCGTGCTGCTAAAAATACGATGCTGCTAAATATACAATGTCGCTCCCTTACCCAAATAATTCTCCGTGTGTCGCAATTGTGTCACGTTCAGAGCCAAAGCACCTCGAGGAACTGTGGCCACTAGATTGTAGCCCAGCTCCAAGGTCGGTTCCGTGAAAATCCCATCGATCAAGTGTCCGCTGCAATAACCCGAGAAACACTGCAACCAGAATTAGCACGGCGTTAATTCATTATTCATGTACTTGTTGGATTTTTCTGACGACCGAGACAAGTTTCACGATTCCCGTGCCGTTTCCGATCGCGAATTTCTCATGCGCCGCTACGTCTACATCGTGTAGAGTAATTACAGGATTAAGCTGGGGCATTTTATCAACTGATCAATTATTCAACAAAATTCTAATTTGTTGAGCTATCTAAAGTGTCGGACAAAAAAGACTGACGTGTCGGGTGTACATATTTTTTCTTCGATAATTAGCACATTCTCTTCAGCGTTTAGAAATGTTGCTTCTTCGCGAGTATCGCTTTTTAAGCCATTATCTTCAAAGATATCGAAAAACAGCTACGTAAAACTTCAAAAACGCGTACGTAGAATAAGTATAATGTGCAGAATGCGGATCAATCAAGTTCATGTATGATAAATGTGTAAAATGCATATGACATTTAAGTACGAAAAATATGCAAAATTTAGAGTCATATACATATAACATATAGCATAATGAGTAGATTGAAGGTTTTTATGCAGATATTTATTTATTTTCTTATGTATTTTGATAGGTCTAAAATCATGCAACAGTATTTTTCACTTCTTGAGACACTTTTACCGTTTTGAATTTGATCTACTAGTTTTATCATGAATACATAATATCCAGGGTCTAATAATGTACACAATATTAGTATCTTACAGAACATTCACTAGACTTATAAGTATGTATACATGGTGGACAACACAGCATGTGCACTTCTTATAGCGTTCAAAATATGTATGCGTTGCGCAAACAAATTTTGTATACAAATGATGCATGTTGTGAAGGGACACATTAAATAGTGCATTTATTTTTTGTATAGATGGAGGTGTTTAGAAGATTTGTAAGTCAACATTGTTTTTGTAACAGAATACTATATTCTTTTATATAGAAATATGGAAGAATATCGAATTATAAATAAAAAAAGTATTGACCTTTATTAGCCCTAAACCTAATAGCTGACGAGTAATTTCCCTTTATATTTAAAAAATTTTCTTTACATTCCGCTGACCCGCAGAAATCCATGATAAGGTTTAATCCGCAACTTGATATTACGCGAAGAAAATGTTCAATAAATAAAGCGAGATAACTCATTAACTATTAGATTTAAGGCTAATAAAAGTCAATACTTTTTTACTTGCAATTTGATATTCTTCCATATTTTTATGTAAAAATATAGTATTCTGTTTAAAGAAGCAAAGCTGACCTTTATCTTTTGTATACGAAATTTGTTCGTGGTAACGCATATTTTGGGAGCTATGAAATGCACAAGTTGCCTGGTCCACCTTGTATGTATACATACGATACTTTCCACAATTACGCCCATACATTATAGTTCGCGTGATAATAAATTAAGAACATTTCTTCCACTTTTAACGTTTGTTAATTAATTTTTTTTAAGCATGCGTATCATGTAAGAAGAGTAAAATAAAAAATGTATTCTTAGAATTCTGTAATCTGTCTAAGTTCTATTCTTTTAATTATTTCTTATAAAGATATGCATTTGCATAACTTTCATAGTCCAATAATGTGTATACAATAAACTATGGATTTTAATGCAAAATAAAATCTTTATGTATCATTTACAAGACTAGAAAACGAAATAGATGTTTCTATTTTTGATCATTTTAATTATGCGAAAGCAACATGGTCATATGTCTAGATACTTTCAACGCTTTCAGTCTTACGTTTTGGATACAAATGCTTAAAAGTTGATGTGTGTTAAAAAAATGAATAAGACGAAATTAGTAGTGGGAGTTTTCAGAAACGTAAAATCCAGAACCCTAACAAATACCTCTAATACCAACTTGGAGTATTATGAAACGAATTTCAGAAAAGGAAATGCGCTTGCCTTAAAATTGTTAAGGTATCAGGTTTCCAGACAATTGAGGTCGATACCTTATTGAGACATACTTCTTTGAGTAGGTGACCACTCTAATCATTTGCGACAGTGTGGTAATCCTTTGTTGCGATGAAAGCTGACAATTTTATTGTCTCATAAATCATGAATTAAATACAGTTTTCATTATGGATAGTTATGGTCCTTACCTTGAAGAACCGATTTATTAGGAGAAATCACGACAATAACAAGATTCTTGGAAATATTTCCTTGCAACGATTATTACAACGTAAAACTGTAAACATTGATATATAAGAATAATAAATAAGAATGTATGATTTCGAACATTTCCGTCATTTACCAGTGGTACATACTAGTATTGAATATGCGTGTTCTAAATAATAGATACAGTGTTGTATTAATTTGTAATTTCACTGACATAATCTTGAGACTCCATCTGCGCTATAAGTAGGGTAGTGGAGTCGGTTAATGTGAGGTGACCATTGAGATGTCCCAATTTCCTTATCCGTCCCAATTGCCTTGTTCTTGAATTAAAAACGTATGAAAAAAGAATAGATTTATATATAAATTGATACCTCTCCCCGAATTTTCCATGTTGGTAGGTAAACCTAATAAAAAAATATAGTTCATCAGTTTGTATATAAAATTTTTTTTCTATGTATTTTTTATCCAGGAACATGGAAATTGTGATAGGCACGAAAACTGGGACATTGATTCTAGCTGTGTTTTTAATTTATTTTCAAGCATAATTAACTTAATATTTATCGGATAGGATGTACTACATATTTTATTCTTTTATTTTGTTTATTTTCTAATAAAAAGATTTAATAGATTTCGTTAGATATAAAGTTAATTATGCCCAAAAATAAATACATATATGTATTGTTATAATAATCCTACTAGAAAATTGTTATTTTTCACCGTTGCAAAGACCGTCCGAATAATATATTAAACTATAGTGCGCACGCTACGGCGACTCTTATTTACATTTGAGGAACATTTCTTTTCAAAATTTGTTTTTGACGCTTTTCAAGATGATTCCAATTATGTAATCCAAAAATAATCTATATCTTCTAAATTATTGATCGTATAGAGAAATATATAAAACAGAACTTATGGATTTGGTTCGGTTGCATCTTTCACGTCGTATTAACATTTTTCATACATTGAACGACTTGAAAAAATAAATAGCGAAGTCATAAAAACATAAAAAATTTTACTGAAAAATTTGTGTAACTACAGGTTGTTGTTATTACTTTTTATTGACTAAAGACTGAGAAACTTATATATGTTTTATATTCGACACCAATGGATTATTTTTAAAAAATCCAAAATCTTTCTCGAAATGGGGTTTTGTGTAAAAATTTTATGATAACATGTCCGTTAAAAAAATTCGTTGAAAAAACAAAGTTCAAAAGTTGAAGATAAGAGTGATCCTAGTGTACACAAAGCTAAAGCCATTCAAACGTAAAAAATGTTTGTGCTAGTAATTGTCCACATACCAAACTAATGCAAACAACGGTTTAAAAGAATAAACAGCCGAATAAGAAAAGACCTCGAGTGTCCACACAACACAAAGCAGTGTGGAAATTCGCGAATCGCACTCAGGATTCCATTCATCTCGTCATTCAGAATCGTCCGTGTCCACGGGATAATTAGTCAAAACAGAAGTGCTGTTTACACACGTGGCTGCTTAGCCGCGTCTGAGCAAACAGCCTGCAGCGTTATTGAATCAAGTAGATCCGAGCCGCGAGGCCTGCAACGCGAATTAGTAAGTCACAACACGTGTCGCGTGACACGTGTTTGGACGCGCGAAATCACGGCGAAAATTATGGCTGTGACCGTGCAAATTTAGCCCCTCGGCGTCGTCGCGAACCTCTTCGGCACTTGGCTGCTTTCTGTCCTCGAAACTTCGAATCGTGACAGCTGTCGTGTGCATCGGAACATCGGAAGTCGAGAAATTGCACTGTGGGTAATCTGGACGTCGATACATCGATCGAGAACTACTCGTGGTCACTTATAGCACTTTGTACAGAAATCTTGAGAATCGTTTCCGACAGTAACGAACATATAAGTATTTGTAAACACCAAACATTTTTTCCTTAATATTGAAATCTCGAATGAGATTTATGGATTACTATTTTCATTATTTATTTCCGAGCCACTAAAGCCTTTTAAATTGTACAGATGGAATACACATAATCCGGACAAAATAAATATTCCAAAGTACGAGTTTTGATAACAGATAGAATGAATTTGAAAATCTTCCTGAAAAAGAAGCAGGGTGCTTCTGAGAATTTCATTTTTTGGCTGAACCCAATGAAGTTTTACAATAACCAACGGAAAAAAAGTGTAGAGTTTAGTATAGTTCTACGTGGAACATTTAGATTTAACAAGTCGAGAATAATCTCACTTAGAATAGTATCATTTTTGCATTTCAATTTCACGCATTCGTGATTTTTACAAAATTATAAGGGTAGTTTAGGAAACCACGACCTTTTAAACCTCTCCTCTTTTTAAGGAACTGATCACATAAATTTCTGTAACTATAGCAAGCCTTTTCAGACTTGACAATGTAAAAGTGATGGACGTCATGTGTATAGGGTTGAGGACTTCAAAAATAAATAAATGGTCTGCAATGGTATTTGTTTCTTTAAGCGCAAATATGCCCAACAAGATTAAAATAGAATCGTAGCCGAGATAAAAATACGGTAGGGCCTTCTAGTTTTATAAGAAACATATCTGAGAAATGTATGTCAAATTTTGTTAAATTTAACAATATAAATTGTTAGGTGTAATATCTGCGAGTCCTGTTCAAGGTTTTATAGTATATCGCGAATTACAAAACGAAAGATTTTAAAGTACTAGACATACACAAAAAAAGAATCGATTACATGTACAGGTTTATTCTCAATTAATATTTTCTGAGATCATTTATTTGCATTCAAAATTGATTCTTTTGTAAATCACATTTATCCTTCTGCAAATAAAATTAACCCCTTTTCAACCCCTTTCAAATGATATTTTATAAATAATTGTATCGAAGATTAATTGCTGCAATTAATTATTGCGACAAAATTTATATTATTGTATAAATAATTATACAAGTTCATACAGATTTTAAAAATTTAATAAACGACGGCGAATATTTATCTTGAGAAAATTAATTTTATTTGCAAAAAAGGTGAACATAGTGTACGAAAAGATTAATTTTGCATATAAAATGATAAACAACAGGACAAAAGAAAAACGATATACGCTTATTACTCTGTGGTTCCAATGTTATTAGTAGACTAGGGATTTTATACATTTATAACGATAATAGAATAGTGGAACGTTAAATCGAAAAAAATGGAATAAAATGATGAACACTGACGTATTAATTTCAACTTATTAAAATGATTTAAAAGAAAAAGAACATTATACTTCGCCCATTCAGCTTGCAATCGAAGCAGCCAATTTTTATTTTGTTGCGGTTCTACGGGAATAACTAAATGAACTACACGCTGGGCACTATAAAGAACAATATATTTATTATAATATGGTGGATGGATGTGGACTTTACAAAACACTTATAATGTAGGACGATCGTTTACTATACTAGCGGGACGCTCGGAATCACACTGACGTATGTACAAAGGATCGGTATACATACTTTGTTTCGGTTATGTGGGCAATTTGGCGATCCACATTACCAACATATTTTGCATAAATTTTTTATAAAAAATTGTTTGTTGGCACATGATAATGTGTTAAGGTAATAACCTTGATGAACATGTCACCATTAAACGGGTGAGGAAATTATTTTCTTAGATTTGAGAATTCATTTTTACAAAAATGTACTGTGTCTTCCTAAGTTGATTAGGTTCTGCAAAATATAAAAACATTGAAGATGTAATTTCTGTTATACAACTTAACTTTTCTATTTTTAACTTGCTTGAATAACATACTTGAATTTTATAGAACCTTTGAGGTTACTGCAGTGACAGTCAAAGTGTCTTAGGAATTCGTGTTATACTAGAGCGTACTGTATTCTGCATTTCGCCTATTCCTTTTTGCCATAGATGCATAAAGCTAGCAGTCTATTTATAATAACAATCCCAATGTCCGTAAACGATGTCTGGCTACCGTACGTGCTTTTATCAAGGACCAATCGTGGTTGCATCGGTATATTTGCATGAAATACCGTTTCAATATTAATCATCCTGCTATGACGACGTTATTAGCATTCGTGGCCCCGACTATGTGGCTATTTGCGATTTTAATCGGGAATAGAATAAGATACGGCAATCGTTTCCTCGAAAGAGACTCTTTGTCTCCTGGCAGAGGATACTTTGTGATTAGTAGCTATGCAAATCGGAGTTGGATTTACATTCATCTGGGACGGTCAGTTTGAAAATAATGTTATGAAGGGAAAAACCGGACGGTAATACTGTAACATTGTAATCTGTTCGTTGGTTCTATAGCTGATGAGCTTGAAGAAGATTTAAGGTGATAAAGAATTGTATGTTAAATTGCGCAGTACCCCGTAGGTACGTGGGTTAGCGTTACATGGGCGTGGAATCGGTATATAGGACGCGAAAGACGAGTATAAATTATAGGGAAGACCACATGGCTATGTAGCAGCGAGTGCCTCGGTGGTGATTCAAGTCGGATCTGGAACTTCGTATCTATTACTACTGTTTGATTGGGTGATTAATCACTGATGGCTTTCTTGAATGTTCCATTCTATTTTGGCGCGTAGGTCGTTTCGCAATTCGGGGATGCATCACGGCCGTTGTCGTGACGTTGACGCATTTATTCCGTGATTTTACACGTATTCTATTCCACCAAGGTTACCATCGGCGTCTCAATAAAAAATTTATTAAATAAAATAATTACGAAAAGTTACTTCTTCCTTCCGAAATTTCTTTATTACTTGTAATAATAATCGATAAGCTATTTCGAGGATTTTGGAAGTAAACAATTGTAGCGTAGATGGAGAATTATTTGCAAGCGTGATTGATTGATGATTTAATAAGGAAGGGACTGAAGAACATAGCAGGGGCTAGCGGTTTATCTCTTCAGACTTCCGTTTGGTCTGAAATGGTGCATGAGCACTGGCTTTATCATGTTAGAAGATGACCCCTTTTCGATTAACTAAAACAGAACGTTCCTGTTGCACTATTCGAATCTACTTGATGATTTAATTCCCGGGAATCGTTTCAGCTTACATATTTTTCCGTTACATATGCTCGGCAAATTGTTAATGGTAATTATAACGATATTAAAATTGTTTTTGAACTAAAAATTTAAGCGAGAAAATTTTATTTGGAATTGTAACGTACATTTGTTTAATTATGCAATGTTATAATAAAAAATTGCATTATGAAGTATGTATGTATATTTTGTTTTGTAGATGAGTGATTACGATGTTTACTATTTTAATATTAGGTTTACGGAGCATTAAAAAGTAACATTATAATACAAGTAACAATGGTATACCTATTCGGTTTTCAGCGATCTTTGTTGTAATGTTTGTTCTAAGTAACAAATTTATTAAATAAATTCTTCATATGTATATCTTTATAATCTTAATAAACGTAAATTAATAAATTTGAAACCTGTTATTTTGATTATGCTATAATTTAAGCATATTTACGTATGATTGTATTCACAAAACTCTCCCGAAAAATCATTGTTATTCTTCAATTTTAAGCTTCGAAAAGACGTGCACATTAATAAATATTAACGACAGTGCTATATTATTTTTATTATAAGAGATTTTTTAGTTGTTGAATTAAGATCCGCAATACATATGTACTTATAAAAGCATCTAAGAAGCGGCTTGTCAGCTGAATGGAAGTAAGATACTTAATAACTTAAATTTCATTTACGTTTCATATATATCTTTTATATCTTTCGTTGTTGCTACACCTGTCAGTAATGCTCATATGTATTTGTAAATCTATATATATTTTCTTTAAAACAGAATATTTTTTTTTTGACTAGTATTTTACGTCGCATCAACTATATTTACGGTTATTAACAACGACATTTAGTTGGGGACATCAGAATTTACCGTAGAAGTTTGAATCTTTCAGGAATGAGATAACTTGTCTTATTTGTTTGCTGTTATTAAGGTTATCGTGAAGGTCTAGTTTCATTTTGTATTTAGCGCGGAGTTCTGTGTACTTGAAACAATTTAGAAGAATGTGTTTTATCGTTATTTGGGAGTTGCACATATCGCATAGTGGAGGACTAGTTTTGGAAATTAAAAAGGAGTGAGTTAGTTTGGAATGACCTATTTTAAGCCTGTCTATCGCTACTTGTTGTTGTCGGTTAAGGTTCGCTGTGATTGAAAGTTCCATGAGGAATCCTTCGTAGACTTCTAGAGCGTGCGGTCTTGCAAAGTGCTTCCATTCGTTGTTCCAGTGGGATAGGAGACGTTTTTCGAATACTTTTCGAAGATCGGCTGGGGTGGTTTTGTGTGCGATTCTTGGCGGTGACAGGGTGGTCGCTTCTTTTTCTTTTTCATTGTATGTTTAACTTTTTAAAATTTAAAATATGTAATTGTTAGTGTGCAGTTTGTCACATGGATATATGACGATCTGAAAAAATAAGATTTTTAAAATTTCGCTTTAAATATGATTCTCGCTTTACCAGTAGAGAATTATTTTTTAAATTTAATTTTTGTTGAATTGTAAATTAAATATGAGATTATAGCCAAAGGGTTGTAATAAAAGAAAGTATACCTTTCTCTTTGTTTCTCCTGAAAATATTTTACTTATTACTCCATACCTGATTAGCAATTGTATACATGTGTTCATTTTTTAAACTGAAGCTTGCATACGTATTAATTGAATGTTGGCGAACATGTGTCGTTTATTGCGATTAATCTGTAAAAACGGCATGCCAAAAACAAAATGGTATACAATATTTGATGACTTTTCTCTAATAATCATTGTATACACTACGTACAACATAAGCTTAGTAATAAAAATGAATAAAGTATTTGAAATAATTCGTTATTTCAAACGATTATTTGATATAAAAGATGCACAGATTCGCAGGCATTCCTACGGTCAAGATGCACCCGTTCGATGCACCACCTATCAGCAGGAAACGCCAAGTTCGACGCAACGACCAGAATTGTCCTTGATACTTGCCAGAGCTGAACGCACCGCGACACTTCTTTTTTGCAGTAAAAGCTAATCAGTAACGCGCGCATAAAGCCGCGCCCAAAGTGACTCTCCTCACTCTGATTGGATTAACCCCGGATGAATGTCAAGTTGCTCGTTGCTCGCACGATCGATGTTAATTGTATGAATATCGCATGAGCGAATTTATAAATCGACCGGAGGGGAACAATGAGGACTCAGCCACGGGTCTCGATTACTGTTCGATAATGTCAAATGACGTGAAACAGGTCTCCCTCCCATCCTTTACCGTCTCGTTTTATCGATCGATCGATGTTAACGACGAGGGTCGACAGTATCATACGGAGCGAGAGCACCGGACGTTAACATTATCTTGCGTCGATGGTTATCTAGGATTTATATTTATGACGGTGACGGTGATTTAGATGCGTCCCGCGGCATTATAATTACAAAGAAATTTATGGAATCGCTTAATTACGTAACGATTCGCTACGAAAAACCGTAGACGATAATTTACTTAAGGAGTTCCACGGAGCGGGCAATTTTCTCCGGCAGATGCAAATAAATGTAACGCAGCAACCCCTAGTATCCATTTAAATATTTTCTTCGAGGATGTGGTGGCGCCTGGCGGCGTCACTGGTCGCTCGTGTTTTATTAGCCTCTGGTATAGCAATTTCTAGACCATTGACGACTCGAGCCGCTGAAATTCTTCGTGCCTGGATAACTTATGTAAGCATGTCAGTTTTATGGTATTTTTGGACTGCAAATATTCGTTCTGCTATCAATTTAAATAGCGCGATTTAATCTTTGATGTCTGTTAATGAGACCGCGGGCTTTGAACCTTTTTATATTTCATAATGTAATTACAGATGCATCTCAATATTAGGGTAAAGATCTTAGGGTAAAGATGCCTAATGCAGGGTCCATTTTTTTTTAAACAAATTATAATTTCCAACTGGAAGCAATTTTATTAAAAGTAGATATACGTTTAAACTGTAAAGTGTATATTTTTTTACAATCTACTGGAAAATACTGCACAAATTAAAAGTATGCAAATCCACAAATTTGGAAAATGGCTTTCATGAGACCCAGTTTGTTTTTTGCAGGAAAATTTGTTTATTTTTTTTCGCACATCGAGCCTATCAAATTTGTTTCTTCAGTACAAATTGTATGCATTGTGTTTATATATAATCAATATCCTTTAAATACTTTGCCACGTATTTCACAAATATGATTAATGGTTGCCCATGAGTCCCGAGAACTGTATGGAACATCGTCAAGAAGCAGACGAAACAACGTAAGGTCTAAATAAATACAGTCTTTTTGTTGTCATTATGTAATATACGTTAGTTAATTTTAGGACTTGGTAAGTTCGTTATTAATATTTTACTACATTATACATTACTACATTATTAAAAGGGTTACAGTAATTGTAAATAGTTTGCTCTACTGTGCGCCTAGATGTTAAAGGTGCATTTTAAAAAGTCAGCTATAATGTGTATGCACACTGGGGAAAATCAAAGTAGCTTCTATATGTATTATAAATTTCAAATTGCAATTAGTAAGCATACGATTTAGTCTTTGTAACTGAGGGCCTTAATAAATAATAACTGAATGTCAAGAAATGAAGGTGGATCATATTGAGAGACGGAAATAATTAAACAGGGAAAACATATGTATTTCTGCTTTTTGTGGCGACACGTCAGTACAGATAATCGTGGATCATTACGACCATTTCATGTACGCTAATTCGGCGCCAGGAAATCATAAACTGTAGACACTGAACAGCTGCACATCATTTGTCTTCAACATATTATTTATTACTAAAAACCCTACCTCCAAGAGTCCTAGAATATTATGCATGGCGTCATTGTTGACGAGGTCATCGTATATTTGTACAATCATTTGTATACTTTTATTACTGGGGTTTTACACGTAGTGATCAATCGAAAGATGAGTACACAAGCAGTTCACACACACTTGCCGACAGACGTTAGAAAGCTTTACATATTGTTAATATGTGTGTAAAGTTTGTATTATAAATGTATATCTACTTAAGTAAAAAATACATTTCGTAGTGAAGCATATGATATATTGTTTACATTGCAACATTGTTTTATTTAGTGCATACAATAAATATATTACAAAAGTACGAAAAAGTATACAAAAACAAAATTAAAATTTTTGTTGGGATTTTACTAAAGAACACAGAATATATGTACAAGCGTAATAGAAATGTAAGCTACAAACAACGAAAAACAATAAAAACAAAAACGAGATTTCTATGTGCTCTCTTATTATTATGAACATATTTCGATACATCAATTCAACTATTTTTAATAATATTAATTTTAATTGATAATAATTTAATTATTGTCGATAAGTGTCTGTAGTATAGTCTTTATAGGTTCGAGGTCAAATTAATAATGAAAATTGTGCACTCTAAAATAGAATAATTGGTTCATATTTCTCACCCATACTTAAAATGTGGGAGAGTGGGTGAAGGTTGCAATTGCATAGCATAGTTATTTCTTTGCAAAAACAAGCCTAACGAATTAATTTATGAGGTAGTAAACAACGATTTAAGGAAAATATAAAGTGATTGAAATTATTGGGATGTTTAAATAATATTTGATGAACTTTTATAAAACAAAAATTGTTAATTTTAAAAATACCGTAATTATCGGCAGTTTTTTATGTCTCCTGAGTGTAAATATTCAAACAACTTTCTGACATTATAAGTATCAATTTTATTGACACAATATAACATCGCATAATTTGTCTTAAGTTAATAAGTTAAAACTTAAAATGCATAAGTAAATTTTGTTCTGGTATTTTTTTCAATTAATTATTTGTTATGAACCGTTGGAATATTTGCCTTTTTGTTGCCAATCGATCCTTAAATATTACATTTTTATAATTACAATTGCTTTTTACTATCTTGTTTGCTAACATGAAGTGTAAAAATTCAAATACGAAGTCTTCGTGCTTAGTTTGCACTGGACTTTCTCAATGAAAAAGCACTAAAAAAAACTAAAAAAAATGTCTCATATATCTGTTATAATTGCAAAATTGACAGCAAATGATTACTCACAACTCAGTTCATGTCATCTAGCATTTAATAACGATGGTTTCTTATTTTATATTTAATATATTTTATTATATTATTCAAATTTGTGTTTGAAAAAATAATACATACGTTACAATGCGTACAATTTGCATTACAATCTATATAGTTATAGTTCTGTACATGCTTCACATGTCTTCGATTTAATTCGTATACATATATTCAAATCTCAGTTTTATGATCCATTTTTGTCGCTATGGACCTCGGTAGTCGACGCAACGTTAAGTAAACTACTGAAGAAGAAAAAGCAGAATAAAAAATGTTATGCTACATAAGGGTTCACAGTCCAATAATCTATAACCGAACGAGAATTAATTGCATCGGTAGCAGACATAAATAAGCTATACAATACCGCTTTTAACAAGCGTGCAGTATCACGAGTCCTGTGGGCTTTTTTATAGAAAATCGTGCGATAACTCCAGCGGAGTATAAATCTGAGAAGGCGTTAAAATGCATTAAATTATGTCGTTCCTGTTAAGTTGTAATAACCGAGTTATAATTCTGCCGGCTACGTTTACAAGTGGGTTCACGAGAGCACACGTCAGGTGTTTACCTAGCGATAAAACAGCCTGCGTGCCTATGTACGTGTTCATTTTTGGTGCCGCGTGTGTAGGTGATTCCAGCGGTAACCGCCTTCCGGACGGCCTGGATAATATACCGGGGGCATTGATAACAAACGTATTGCGCTGATTCCCGTGACCGAATGAGGTAACACCGTAAGCTCACGGAAATAGAGCGACTCAAAATTTAGTTATCCGTAACGTGTAGGTACGTACATCTAATGACGTACGAAGGTATTGATACAGCTAGATTTAATTATTTCGTTGGAGATTTCTTGTGAAAAACAATGTAAGTTACAAACTAAACTTTCTGCTTCATCGATAAGTGTTTTGTGTGCCAAGGATGATAATGTAGAAGTGAAAAAACTAAAAGTACTATTTTTAGAAAATAAGTAATAACAATGTTAATTTTAGTGGTTACTCAATGACACTTCTAATAATTTATTGCCAGATTCGTCAATCAAGAACTGTAAACCCTTTGTAATCATGTCCTCTCGCAGGAGGTGTAACAGAACTGCCGAAAATTATGATATTTTTAAAATTAAAAATTGTTATGTAAAGTAGTTTTTATTTGTGGGCCGTTCGGTAATTTATTTCGTTTCTTCACGAAAAAATAAAAGACGATTTTTTAATGGTTAAATTGAAAACGAACTTTCTGACATTCTTTTGGTAACTTTGAAATCTTATGTCCATAGAAGTCTTGTCTTTTGTTGTCAAGAACGGAACAACTATTTGAACGTCCTATAATATAAACATGATTATATTTCATCTATCTCACAATTATGTTGGTAATCGTATAATATAACTGAATGCACGATAAATATTTACACTTTGCATAAATCATTTTTCTTGCTACTACATAATTATATTACTCTTTTTTTAGTACAATACATTGGAAATGTTATCGGATGATAGTATGTAAGAAACTAGATTCCAAATTATTAGAATGTAGGATTGGATATGGGATAATTGAATTTTACAGTTTTCTAATTATTCTCTAATAATATTGTTTTCTGTAAAGTAATTGCATTTTGTACAATTCGCTAAAGGAATACTTACGTTATACAAAGAATGTCGAGAATATTCTCGACTTTATTGTAAAAATGAACACTTCTGTAATTTTTACTAACATCTACCAACAGAACACGACGCTAATTATAAATGTCGATGCGACTTTAATCTTATATACTTTATATATAAAAAAAAATCGTTTTATAAAAATAATTACATAATCTCATGTCTTTACATTTTGTATAATATTATGAAATGAACATTTCTACATTTGCACTATGTCATAATTTTCTAAACTGCTTTTATTATTTCAAGGATAATATTAGCTCTCACTAATTTCCTTATAATCAAGGTTCATAAAATCGTGTAACTTCCGTTGTGAACAACATTCTGTTGGTACTTAGTTCAACAAAATAACTGTCCCTGTGAAGTTTTCATATTAAAGTGTTTTTACGTCCATTAAAAAGGTTCTTCTAAAATAAACAAAATACCAGATTATTACATACTATACTCATTTAGCAATGTTATCATTTCTGCTTTTGAACCAGAATAATATTTTAATATTCTTATAGTATTAATCATCAAATATTGTTTGGCATTTGTTATAATATTTGAGAACTTCTTACATATTAATTAGCAGAATATCTGTATTTGTTATAGAAAACATTTATTGAAAAATTCTATTGCTCATAATCTCAATCTCTTCAGATTGAAACCTACACTTGAGCACTTTTCCCAAAATGTACCATATATAATAAATTCTAATAAAAGTCTACTAAATAGTTCACATTTTTGTCGAGCACTGATTATAAGTCCCCTGTTACAGTTAGTTCCGGATTCGCGATCACCCACAGAATATTAACGTTCGAGTTCTAAGGTGTCCGCGTTGATTTATATCATTCCCTCCCCTCTAAGCCCGTTTTCATTGCGGGCACATTAAGGAAGGAAAGAAAAAGGAACGAAAGTTGTGCGAAGTCATTAAGATAAGCGGCTAATTAATAATCGGCTTCGAAAGGACCGAATGAATCATCCCGGTCCAATAAGGAGCACCGATGTTGCGCTCCGAATTCTCGACATCGGGGATTAAACGGCTCTAGTGACCACGAAAATAACGCAACACGAATAAACGTCGAACTCGATTCGTGTTATCGGCAGGATCTCCACGACGACGCCGACGCCTTGTGGCAATACCGGTGTCGCGTTGTTAGAGTGACGCGTAAATCTGACTTGTTTGTCTGTATTTGAAGCCAGACCGCCGGTTTTAAGTGTCAAAATGTCGTTTTAATTTTTTCTGTTTACTGAAATATTAATTCAGAGAAGACCCGATCAAAATGTATTTGAAATCGAAATAAGAAATATCTATTAGAGAGGAGAGTTGCCTTAATCGTACCACTTAAGAAAATTTAAAAAACATGTAACACTGGTAATCTTATTTATAAACGTAATTGTTTAGAGTAATATGATGATATGTTACTTAAACATTTTTAATCTCTATAAGTGTGTAAAAAGGCTTATTATTAATTTGAATTTCTATTTTCGAAAAGGTTAGAAAAGTATGATTTTGGCAACCTGTATCTTAAATCGTAGCTCTATTATAACTTTTATAATACCTAACTACACAGTTCAAAAAGTATACTGCTGTAGGTGAGAAGAGGAATATGGTTATTTATAGAATGATTTGTGTTTAATTTATACGCTTGCACATGAATTGTTTTCTGTTGTCTTATTATTTCGAAAATACCCTTTATAAATATGAATCAGAAAGGAAGTTAAGTTTAAACACACACCAGCCTTGAGTTGTAACAAAAATTGTTGGACGATGAAAGTTTCATAGAATAGTAGTGTATACATAAACATATACAACAGATTTATAACGTTTCCAGTGCAAACAGAATGAAGTGTACGTTTTTAAAGTTATGCCGATAGAATATTCACTCTTTTTTAGCTACTTTACTAGCTTACATAAAGTACCATGTTTCTCTGGTAATAAAATAGTCTGCGTATTCGCAGAACTCTTCTTCGAAATAAGCTGTATCCAATGTTTCCTAACTCCTCTTCATAATTTACATGCCTTTCTGCTTTCCAAAATGAATGTAAATTGTAAATGAGTTTAAAGGTAGTGTCAGATTTGTTTTAACAATTTACTGAAGCATACGTTGTTCGGAAATCATACACCTTCTTCTGATAAAAACATAATTGTGCATGCTCGGGATCATCCATTATTTTATTTATTAATTTTTAAAACGTATTTTTCAAGGTAGTCCGTCTCAACACGTTAGTTTGTTTGTTCACATATTTCTCGCGATGTGTTTCGTAAATGCAGAGCGAAAAGCTATCGAAGGAAAAGAGTATAAATAATCGACTTCAGTATAAAAAAGATATTCGAGGGCAATAGTTAGTGAATTGCATTTCATCGTTTCTACAGTAAAAAATCGAGAGTGATCGTATTAATATGGGTTTTTCAAAGAGGAAATATACCCGTAGTTGCAACAAAAAATACATATGTGCAAAAAATGGTTTGATCGACTTCGGAAAATACCTTTTGATCATGAATATTAACCACATTCTAAACGTCTAATTGAATTGCAGAAAGACACAAATTATAATGTAGCGGATGAAACGCAAAAACTGGCCGAAGAAATGTCCTAATTTTTATAGAACTTTACATATGTATAAATTATATATGATTTTAAGATATGAATTAAATATATTTCTGAAAAAACTAGATAGTAATAAAATCGAGTTATACATTCAATTAAATATTTATAATTATTTTATTGCATGCAAAATTATATTTTAAATAGCTCTTTTATTTTCAAGTTTAATAAGATCTTATTCTTACTTCAATAAACTCTGAAACAAAAGGCACCAAAATTAATTTTATCCTTATCGATATTTTGAAATTCAATCTCAACACTTTTTCGAATTTCGATAACGTATTTAAAAATAAATACTAAAACATGTAAAATATTCAATAAGTTGTGTATGAAATAAAATAGATACAAATAAAATATTTTCTAATTATATTAAAAGATAAAACTTTGAGTGTCTAAAATTTTAATACATTTGTCTAGAGATATTTTAAGAAAGTGGAAATAATAAATGGCACAAACGTGTGGGATGACCTAATATTTCAAATTCTGTGTAAACTAATGTATATATAGATATTTAACAGATGAAGTAAGGAAAATATGATTACAGTTATAATAAATTCAGTAAGATGCGGAATTGCGTTACCATCTCTTTCGACACGCATTAATGATTAATTTATTAATTAACTGCAATTACAAAGGCATGTCACTTTGACGTATTGTTTCGTAAATAACAATATTTATACTATGAAGAACATTAGAAGTAATTACCAATTTCCTGTAGTGCAATCGATTATTACCTAATTATTATTGAATTATATAATTCTATAATTATCTAATTTACTGTAAGATAGCTCTATCTGAGATAATTTAATTTATTTACTTTAATTTAATTTATTTACTTTAATTTAATTTAATTTATCATACACTTTGAACTTATGTATCTAATATCTTGTTACCGGCATCACGCCAAAACGACAAATTTAAATGTCACATAACTGTTTGACTTCAAGTTTTCATCATGAATGTACGTTGTTGCAGAATTTACAAATGCCAGAACCAGAATGTGTCTTCTTCGCTATAAGAAAGATGAGCATTCAAAGTGTCTTGCAAGAGAAGTTTTAGTGAAGCCACATTTGTGGAAGTGAGCGATTCGAAAGAAGGTCATCGACCGCTGGATATCTTCGAAGATGCACATTGAATCGTATAAAACACTAAACACGTGGAACACTAAATATTTCACTGAAACATTACTTTAAAAGCGGTCTATATGGTGTTATACTCATTAAAATAGAATAATTGTTATAATTCAATAATCAAATGATGTGACAAAAATATTGTGCGTGAGATTCGTATTAAGGTTCTAACCTTCTATTTAATATTATTAATAAAATATTATTATTAAGAATTTGTCATGAGCGGCAAGTATTATTTATGTATTTATTGGTTTACTGGATGGGTTAGTTGTATATTTCATAGTATAAATGGATAAGAAAATAAGAATCGAACACACAAAACCAGAATAACGAACGCCCGATTAGAATATTTGTGCATAACAAAATGTTAACTTTTATCAGTGTTCAGCATCACTTGATAAAAAAATATAATTTACTTAAATCGTTGATGAAAACGATTAAAGACATTAATCATCGAGTAGTGAACGATTGAATTAATTGATTGATGAAAGACTATGATGAAAAGAGAAATTGTTAATTGCAACTACCATGTGATTATTATACATATATGCCTATGCTCGTAGTTATGTCTAACAATCGAGCTACAAAACGCGTCAAAGTTATACTGTATTTTCTAAATTGAATGTACTTAGCTTCTTAGAATACCAAACACTCGCATATGCAAGATGACATAAAACTAGAGAATGATAAAGCGTTTCAACCGTACAAGGTTTTCCAAAACCCTAACAAAATTGGGTAACGATACTGAGCGATTCATTGATTTGATTAAGAATGTTATCTACTTATTGTCAGAAACTTTACCAACAGAAGCAAACATTAACAAACATCCGTTTTCATCTTCGAAAATACCTTGTGTGAAAGTGTCAAAGCTCTGTCTCGACAGATCGAAACCATTGATTAGGTCTACGTTGAATCGGCCTGCAGCTAACGGAACCCGTCGACGCAGCATTCCGACGAATTCTACTTCTTCGCGTTTCGAGATTAATTTGCAGCCGAACGTTCCGCGGCTTGAACACCAACGACGCGACATGTTGAGATTCGCGATGACGGGGCACGTGACCGCGCTTATTCACAGACTATCGGTTCTGCATTGACCACTCATCCCATTCTCATCCCGGACAAATTATGATTATTACGAAGCGTACGCGACACGCAGGTTGCGGATTGGATCGTCGAGTTTCATCGCTCGTGTCGCAGCGGGTAGACAGACCGTCAACGTCGACGAAGCGCGAGTCGGATAAGCTTCGCCCTGTCGGACCATAGAGAAAAAGCATTTAAAATTTGATGCCACGGAATCCGGTCTTACCGCGAACAGTCAATTACATCCGGAAAACAGGTTGTCCAGACGTGAAAAAAAAAACGACGGAATTCCGCGAAACCGTGAAACGATTCTCGGAACGGCGGCCGAGCTGTAAGTCGGCCGCGTGTTTCACGCTTGCTGATGCTCGGTCGCTTTAATTGGCGTGCTTTTTAACTTTTTAACCCTTGGCACAATTCTTTTTTATGCATGATCTCAATGCAGTTTCGCGGTGAAGATTTTGAGAACGGTTCACGCAATGACGATGGGGCTCCACATTTTGCGTATCTTTATTCGTTCTGCAATTGTCATGTAAGACGGTCCAACGAAACTTTGTTATGAAACAAAGCACTTTCCGTGCTTTGGTTTACTATATGAACTGTTTATTTTAAAAGTGGCGTCAGTCCATTTTTTAAAAAATATAAGATATCAAAAACTTCGTGATTAATTTAGTGTAAACTTTTGATTAACAACGAATTAATATTTAATATTTTTAAAATTTCCAACGCTTTGTTCAATTTAAAATTAGTTAATACAAGGAATTGCGTAGCAGGTACAAGTTCAAGTGTAAGTACAATTTCTATAGACATATATGGCGAGAATTATGAAGAAACAGATTCTTGTACATATCACAGGATTATTATGATGCTATAAAACAATGTAGAAAAAAATAACAAATTTATATTACACGAATATTTACAGCTCGTAAATATAATATCATTTTAGTTAAGTTCACCTAGAAGAAATTTATATGATCAAAATACACATTGATAAATTAGTAGAAACATTGCCAGACTTGATACAATTAATCTATATTTCCGAATTTACTTGCATTATTTTCTCTTTCTAGGAAAATTTTCATTCCTTGTGGATTTGTTTTACTCGAATTAAACTCGCATAAATAGAGTCTGTAAGCACAAAAGAAAAAATATTCGAAATAAAAGGTAGTATAAGTTTTAAAATACACATTTATTTCAGATAACTTAACAAAAAACTAATTAAGATAAGCTGTCCTCAATATTTTTGTTTTCTAAGTTTTCATAAGTTTTCTAATATTTTCTGTCACATTTCATCACATTTTTATGAAATTTAATGATTCGTTGTACATTTGGATTAATGTCTATAATGACGCTTTTCATTTTTTCGACCAATTCAAGAACAATTATAGGCTGCATAAATTCAGGCTATGTAAATGTGGTTATAATTTGGCGTATAGAAAAGAAACTTGCGTATAAAAAGTTCCGATAATTTGTGGGGCGAGTGCAACTTAAGCGCAATACTCGTTTCAAGTTGTCAGATTGTGCTACAACAGTAAAAGGGTGCAAGTGGTGACAGCTTCATAACTTTGTATTTCTTTGTATCATCGGAACAATATTAATTCAAAGTACAATATCTCTCATAACAGTAGTTACGATAGCAGCATTGATCTACACAATAGTAATATTATCCATATTATTTATATTGTAGTATTGATCTATACAATAGTAGTATTGAATAGAAATGACTTCGGTACAGGAAGCCACGGGTATAGCAGTCGGAGGGTTAAAGAAACATTTATATTATATTTATTGTATGTCTATATTTATTCAAACGGTTAAATGTTGACAAGAGAACATAATTTCATTCCGACAAAGAACGGAATAACATTCATACTTAACAGGTTATTATTAGAAATTTGAGCATAAGTCGAATGTTGTTAAATTTGTTGTCATCTACGACAATTTTTATAAAGCAGAGGTTTTCATTCGATAATACGGGGTAACATGAATGCGCCGTTTCAGCTTGTATAATTCTATAAAGTGTGAGCCTAATTCACATTCAACTCCTATCATTTGTTCAAAAAATAACTCAATTTACATTACGTTAAGATGAATTACAGTGCAATGGAAGATAATACTATTTCAAATATGTTTTAAAATTAATAAAGCGATTCAGGAGAGAAAGCCGCAGACGGAAACTTAAACACCATGCGACGCCGGCTTGACGTGCAATGAAACTCGAGTGACTGCAACCTGCATGATCATGACCCTGCACTAGCTGCGTGTCATAACGTTGGTGAAGAAACGAGACACGAAACTGATGGTCCATGAAGAAGTATCTTCCTAGTGTCAGTTGTGTATGAGAACATAAAAGCAAATTGATTATGTAACGGAGAAGAAAATTTAATCGTGACGTCCTGTGCTCAGCTAGAGGTGAAAGAAACAAAGAACCGTAGTTTTTGTGAGCACCGACCAAAGTACCTGTATCAAATCGGTAATAATTATAATCGTAAACGAAAATCAATTCCCACGTCACTGAATTTCAATAATACGCAAGTAAATTGAGTCGTACTCTATTCGATAGGATGATACTTGACTTCATAGACCTATAAATTTTATGGTGTTTACAAAAGAAATTTTTCATATCCCGTATTCAACAGAAAAATTAGTAATTTGAGTGAAAATTTGGCCCTTTCGGTGCTGATTAGAATGAAAAAGCATAATAGAGGAGATATTTAATTTTTATATCATTTTTCTGACTTTTTACTATACTTCTCCTATTATATTACTTATTATATTTCTATCATATGTATTACATTCAGATCGTGTTATGTGTACTTATATTATATCTGCGTGTATTATAAATCATATGAAGATCGTGGTAGATAAAAGTTTTCCTAAATATGTACCATAGGTTAAACAATGTGTCTTAAATTACAGTGTGCACGAGCTATAGATTGAAAGGGTTATTAATTTGTACTTAGGCAGAATATATAACAAAATGCATTTACAGTGTTTGTGTAGAAGTTGAATGGAAGAGCGAGAGAAAGAAGATTCGAAGAATTTAAGGAAGCCAAGGAATCGCTGGAGGATGAAACACATCCGCAGCATCGTCTGTAATCAAAGATGAGTATTTGCTCACTTTGTGTTTAAGTCTCCGCAGAAGTTCTTCAGATTGAGCATTCTAATGCGATGAATACACCAGAAGGAAGTGGATTCATTCGATTGGTTTTTAAAAAGTCTTGTTATTACCCTTGATGATATGGAAAGTGTACTTATTATGCAAAACGCGCAGCATTATATTTAGCATCATAGAACAGTGTTTCCCAACCATTTTTGCTCCATGTCAATGTCTCAATGATCTGATGTCACCTCCTTAGTATACAGGCCAATCCGTTTAAAAAGATCTAGTCAAACATCTGCGAAATCATTAATGATACTAAAAATTACTGCAAATGACATTTGAATGGTAATAGGAGTTACTTAAATGATATTAATCAGATTTTTCTGGATTGATGTGTTAAGGCTATGCGAAGGTGAACTTTATTTTAAAAATAAAATCATACATTTTTTATTATACTACTCGATTTAGCTCGTTATTCTCGATAGATTATTATGTACGCTGAAAATTTCATCCACATCAGTTGATGATGAGTCGAGTTACAGGCATTAAAATCTCCAGGTTTCGTACAATTGTTAGCCGAAAATAGTGAGAAACTAATATTTGTAGTCTCTAATTGTTTTTAGCTCATACATGTTTCCACATCTGCAAAACGCATTGTTTAATTATTCTTTATAGAGTCAAGTAAAAATTTGAAAAAAACATTTCCTTATCTTTTATGTCACTCGAACCAACTGTAATTTTTACAAACATTTTCACTTATTGTCCAATATTAGTCTGTCTAATATCTCAAAAAATTCAAGTAACTTGGTCCGATTTTAATCCTTTGCACTCGAAGCTATTTTATCTTGAAAACGAAGATATGAAATTGAGCTGAATTTTAAAACTATGCATATAAAATTTAGCTTATTTACTCGAGCATTCTTCATTTCAAATAATTCTATAAATATAACCCAATTTGATATCGTCAAAATTACTTGAAAGAATGGTATATCAATTTTCAGTGGCGTCTCAGTGTCGCAGTGTCGCCTATAACAACTGGTCCCGTTCGATCAAACACCGTTCTGCATTTCACTTTAATTCGTAAAATTATTAGCGTAGCAGTCACCTGAACAATGTGCCGGGGTTAAGGACACTTGACTACCCAGCGAAAGTAATGCTTCCTGACGATTACAATTCACGACACATACGTTTACCTCGTTAGAGAACTATAAAGACGTTTGTCGCGACAGAAGGTTTATTTATAATGATAAAGGAGACGTCACGGGCGATGCATTTATAGGAAGCTACAAAACACTCGTAATTTATTACAATGCCTCAACCTAGAGAATACGCGGTTCGCTCGTGACACGCAAACGAGGAAACCTTGTAACAACCCGTACTTCCTGGATGGATTGCCGCGCGCAGCTTATCCACGCTCGAAGATATATAGAATTTTTAATTCGATCTATCAAACTATCAACTCGTACACGGGCGCCGTGTATGTTCGCCGATGTGTTTCTTCCAGCTATCAGCATTGTACACCACTACTGATCCGTCTTTTTAGATAGCCCGTAATGGCTTTTAGTAGTTAACACTTTCTACTATCGAATATTAGAAACGGACTCGTGAAAATATTTCAGAAATATGAGACAGGATTTCTTGTGGCATTCCACGATTGATAGCTTTCA
Organism: Augochlora pura; assembly: GCF_028453695.1. Lineage (NCBI taxonomy): Eukaryota > Metazoa > Arthropoda > Insecta > Hymenoptera > Halictidae > Augochlora > Augochlora pura. The sequence goes on from NC_135781.1 coordinate 17,693,917, forward strand.
GAAAAATTTTGAAATGCTGGAGATATTTCATGAATAATTGGAGGAGGGGTGGAGGTAATTATTTATTGAACTGTAAAATCCATTGTTTTTAATACAAATTTTAATTATTTTTGACTTTAAATAAGAGTAAATTTAATTATAACAGATTTTTAATAAAAATTTAAATTCGATGCTCTTTTAATACAATAGAAATTTGGGTTACAGTAGATTTTTAGTAAAAATTTAGTTTACGATAGATTATTTGATCAACTAGTGTCTGATAATTTCATATTGAGTAAAGCGGGAAATAAAATTCTAATTGATTCTACGCATACTTAGGTATCTATCAAAAAGGTCTGTTGTTCCAGTGTTAAACATTGGTTATCCGATTCGGGTATCTGAGTCTCAGATCAGGTTGAGCGTAACCGGGTTGGGACCCGGTCCCGAATTGTCAGATACCCACCCACCCCTAGTAAGAAGTTCAATCTGGGTCCGCGTAACTTTCAGTTTACATGCTAACATGGCAACATTTTACGAAATAAGTTTAGTTTCTTTCACAAGGTGACATACGCGTCTTAATTATTAATATAAGGTTTTTGAGATAACCTATAACAGTATCGATGGCAATTGGCAGCACCATCATTCTGAAATATTAAAGTAAATGCCTTGCAGGTTGTCCGCAGATAGAAACCAACGAAATATAGAAATATTCCATATTTATACATCATATACTCAAAATATGTATATAAAATCATATAAAAATAAAAGTGGAATTAGAACTAGAGGTATTAGCGGTAATAGGTCTGAAGATTCTTTATTAGATTCTGACCTTTTAAGCACAGAAGTGCAAATATTGTAAACCGTTGTTACTTCAAAGTTACAAAGTGAGTCGCATTGTTTAGATATATAGGTTTATAATTATTATTTTACGTTGCATAAATATTTTTATATTTAAACACAATTCGGCCAATAGTGAATTAGATTGCAATTTCAATGGAAACTAAAATATATTTGTAAATTTTATGATGTTTGAATGTTTGGTGACCAAATAAAATAAAACGAATAAATAAAAAGATATAAATAATTACTATAAAGAAACTATACACAGTGTGTCTGGATTAGATAGTATACTCGTCATTATTTACATTTTACGACACATTTTACATACACACGTTTCAAAGGGGTCGAATCAGGTAGCTGGTTAAAACGGAGAACAAAAATGAAAACAAATAACTGGATGAATTTCTCTATTGTACTTGCAAGATTTCAAATCTGTACAACTCTATCAATTTTAGAGAATACTCGAGAATACATTTTGAAGAACGCGTTTCCAAACTGTTCTGCGCGAAGTAAAAGTACGTGAAAAATGTCGATTGCTTTGACTGGATCAAAGGCTCCCCTTAACGGAAACCAGTTGCGCGAGTCGAATTCTTCTATCCCATTGAACCTTATGTGATAATCAGTGGATCGCTCTCCAGCGATTACCCAAAGAATATTATGCTAGATATTCATTCGTATGATTAATGAACAGCCCCGTGAAAGAAAGTCATGCGGTCGTTGGATTTGGATCAAGGATAAAGTATCGGATCGCGTCTACTTCCTGCAACACTTAAAAGCGATTCAGGGATCTATATACGCGGCTGAATCTGTTCTAATACGATATCCGACCGGTCTAAGAATACGCGTCACTCGCAACATTTGCCGACAGGAATGCGATCCACACGCAATATGGGACTTCCTAGGCAGACCTTGGACATCGTCGACGAGATTCCGCTCATCCGCGGCGAAATGTACGCGAGCGGAAAAAAGAGAGGGAGAGAGAGAGAGAGAGAGAGAGAGAGAGAAAGAAGAAAAATCGACGTCGTTGGTCGTACGTAATTAAACGCGCGTAATTTACGAGCGACATTTCAAGCATGCTAATAGAGCGCCTTCTTTGTTCGTCAAAAAGTAACTCACCAGTAGGTTTTTGTAACCGATCGTTAAAGAGTATCGTGTTATTTTCCCTGCGAGTGAACATGCCCAGTTGATTCCGATCTTTGCGATTACTTTGATTTATGCGGCTACTCTTGGGTAATCGCGAACCCAGACCTCTGTATTCAAAACGTTCATATTTCCTTTGCGATTCAATATAATGTAGTCATTAATGGCCGGTTCTTTTTTCACAGTTTGATTTTCATTCATTTCGTTGTCAGTCATGTTACATGATAGTATTTTTCCGACAATCTGTTCCGTTATCACAAAAAGAACCAACTGTGTTCTAGTTGTAAGGTCCGAAATTTTTGATTAGCAAAATTCTGAATTTTTATTCAAGTCAGGGATGGGCAATTCTTGAAAAATAATCGATTTTTTAAATGATTCAGAATCATGATTCTTTTACTTTCTGCAGTTATATAATATCCGAACACCCAAACTTTGAATAACCCTTAAACCCTTAAACTTTGAATAAAATTCTTCTATACGCAATACCGAATACTACACTCTTACTTTATTTTTGTTTACGCTTGCACCGTTATGCAACGCAATTGAAGCTGAAATCAGTTCTTTATTGAAATTACCTTTGTCTAATAAAAATTATAATTTAACTTATTTAGAATTAAAAAAACAAGAATAAATTATTTTTTGTAATATATAAATGACAAATTTTCGTTATTTGGCTATTGGTGATTGTTTGCGAAATAGCGAATTTTCGTTACGTGAATGAACATGTGTTAAAATAGTGAACGCAACGTTTGAGCCTTTGGAACTTCTACTCGAGTAATTTATTTTGAAATAAGATTCTTTGCGATAACAAAAATTGCAATTATTTTTTCAGAAATCTAATCCGTTGCTGTGCCATGACATTACGTTGACGTGAACAGCACAGTCTATATGTCTTAAAACATATATTTCATAAGAAGCATACATGTCACAGTTGATTAGACTGTGAATATTTATGCAAATGTTAACTTGTGTGGTCTAATGGACAGAAACTGGAATTAAATAAGGACTGGCTCGCCTTATTAAGGATTCTATCAGATTCAAAATAACATGAAAATAGTGTTAAATCTTTCTTAATTTATTACCGTATATATGATTTCAGACAATCGTGGGTGTCAAATAGATTCTGCCTGTAATTAATGAAGGAACAGCAGTCTACAATCTATGATTCTTCAGAATTTGTATTATGTGAATATAAAATGACTATCGAAGGTGAACTTTTACAACGGAGTTTAAAGTCAATATATAACTTAAAATAAATAAAAAATAATTTAAAATTGTAAAGTTCGACAAATAATTTCCGTCGCTGAAAATCAACAAATTCAATCAACCACTTTTTAAAATATCTTGTTTACTAGACATTTTAATATATTAAAATATGAAATAAAAAACTATTACATATTAGTAATAGATTCTAAATACAAAAATTTAATTATAATAGGAACCAATAGATTTTTAAATTCTAATAAGTTTTGATAGAAAATATAGTTGTGATAGATTTTTAATAGAAATCTCAAGAATATCACAAACTTCTAATAAAAACCGAAAATTGTAATTGGCTAGAAATAATTAATTTTCTAAATCTTGGTAACTTATGTCTGTATACTACAAAGTTCATTGAATTCGTCAAATATAGGAACAAGTTACAGGAATTGAAAAATGCATTAGAAGATTATCTTACAGTTAATGATCAAAAGTTGTGAAAGGCTGCGACTTTCACGATCATTAATTGTTTTTAGCTGATAACAAAGTTAATAAAGTTTATTGGAATTTTCGGCATGTACCATATACATGTACATACATATAAGTTATAAAGGTCTAAAAAGAAACAAAAAATGAAAAAAGGAACATTTTTATATTTGTTTTGTGATTTCAATCAGTTGTAATTTTTACAAAAATTTGTTTATACATCCTTTAAGAAATAGTTACTTGGTCCAATTCTGAAAAAGTTATTCTGTTTTAAAAAATGTCCAAATATTTTAGTATCAGTAGTTGGGACGTCGAATGATTTTCGTTTGACACGACATTGTTGCATAGGATTTGCCTGCGCTTTACGAGGAAATCAAGCTCCCCACGAAGACGTACGTTTTGCGATCAGCGTTTTATTCGTCATAGTTTCTAATGGAGACGAAAAAACCGGTTTAAACGAGACGTTCGCGAGTCCCGATATCCCGACGTAATTTTAAAATACAAGCATTCATTAAAGGAATGCGCGAGGACTGTTTACCTTTTGCCAGTGACAACGTGACCCCCCTCATTAGGCCACTGCAAATGGTAATAATAACGCTGATTAACGTAATGACGAATACCCGCGACGATTCATTAACTGCTTGACGCGTAAACATTGCTGAATTTACGGAACACGCGGCGCCGATTCCCTGAACGCGTTCGGCGCCACTTCAGTCTCGTTGGAATTCGCTAAATGGGATACCATTATCGTTTTAAGGTATTAGAGTCCAGTATATTTCGAACAAATTAGATAACTCGACGTATCGTTTTATAAAACAGAGTTAACGAATTGTTTAACCAAATCTTTTCGTTTCGTGTGTTGTTCTTCAATCACTATTAAGAAAGAACATGGCCGAAAAAACTATTCCGGGAGAAATACATTATCGTAGAGAGGCAGAGATCGTCGTTGATGATAATAACAGAAGGTACTTTTACTTCTATTCAGTATAGTATCTTTGATTAAGTTTCCAACCACGAGATTCTGAAAACGATCAACCATTTATTCTCACAGTCTATTTTATCGTAGAGTTGGTTACCAAATTCATTAATAGTCACGTGTACAGTGCGGCACGAAAGTATTTGAATGCCTTTTAAAATACAACATTTTCAAAACTAGACTAAATGACTTGAAATTTTTTTGGGTGATAAGGGGGTATTCTTTATGAAACTGTCTACATAGTAGCGTACACTTCATGAAATGATTAAAAATTGCGAATTGATTTTTCTCTCTTATTTAATTACTTGCTAAGTAAACAGCTTTCTTATTTAACCAGATAACTATTTCTAATGAGTACACTCATTATTAAACAAAATCTTGTCATTTCGAGTATACTCGTCAAGATCTGGGCAAGAAAGATATATAGTTTGGTGCTCTTTATTAAATTATACACATGTCATAGAAATATTCCACTTAAAAGAACATGGAAAAAAGTCAAACATATACAATATAAATAGTAAATTACATACTCTAAGACATTGCAAGAGTTCGTTAGTTAATGAAAATTGGAGAAATGGGTGAAATAAAGTGGCGTACAAAATATTGAATTTTGACAGGATTCGGTTAATAATTATTGTTCTTCTGTACGGCAAGTTACTTAAATCAAGGGATTAGGTAAACAACACTGCTCATAGATAGAGCGAGACTTAGTTTATATGAAATTTCTCATTGCATGAATTCGTTTAAAGCAATATTCCCATAAACTGTTCCATCTCTGAGACCGCGACGAGATAATTTATCCTGTTTTCCATTAACTTTGTGCCTTACTTCCAAATATGGTTTATCAAGTAGGCGCCTCATCTACAAGTTAAACAAACAGTCATTCACTTCGTCACTCGTGCGCCGGTGTCTCGAACCGAGCAATAAATTCGACAGGAAACGAACGGCCGGCGTTTTATTGCCGAGGAAATTCATTTACAAGTAGAACAAGGCTCAGGAATCCGTTCGGGACGCGTTCTTAAGAACCCGAGGGAATCTTTCGGGAACTCCCACACGCACCGATTCCGATAGTGTCAGGAAAAAATACACTCTTCCGAGTCAGTGACACGCACGGATAAAGGGGTGCTCCCAAAAAGAGTTTCTTATCATGGTGACACGAACGAGACACGGCCGTGTAACACTTTTTATTGGCCCCGTGGTGGTAAGCTGCCGGCAGCGAGACACTTCTTTCTCCGACTCTCTTCGCCCCCCCCCCCCCCCCCCCCCCCCCCTCTCTGTCTCTCTTTCTCTCTCTCTCTCTCGGTTTTCTCGAGACGACAACGAAGAATACCAAAAAAAACAATAAGAAGAAAAACAACGGACAAGAAGAAAGGATAAAAAAGGGAGGGGGTTCAGAGAGACGAAGAAAAAAGATGAGGGCTCCCCGTGTTCGTGCTTTTCAGCATGTGCTAAGAACGGACGGGCTTGAAGCACGAGGCGCCAGATATCCAGTAATTTGTCTTTCAACGAATCACTTTGGATGACGACGCGGAGCCAGGATTTTCGTGGTGCCTATAAATTACAATATTCCTGGACGAGAACGATAGCCACCGTTGCTGCTTCCGTCCTTCAACGGTTTCTCCTTCGTATTGCGAGAGCCACAGTTTTTCTGCTCGTCGGAATTGTTTAATCACTTGAGATGCATAGACGTACCGCGCACGTCGCCATCGGTTTGTTTCAATTTCACTTTTTAACCCGATATTGCTTCCATCATAAGTGGATCTAGGATTTATTACTTCAAGTACTTTCACTTCTCTTTGTCAACATTAACGAGACTTGGGCAAAATTTAAGTAAACGATTATTTATAAAAAAATGATTTGTTATTTGGAAATGTAAATACTAGATACAATATAATTACTTATTATTTAATTTTTATAAATAGAATTCCAAATGTTATTTGTTAATTATCATTTAATTGCTTATTGTGTATTATTTATTTGGCACAATGTGTCAAACACGTTTTAGAGTCAGAAAACAATGCTCATCACCTGCAAGTACTTCAATAATAATAAATGGAAATTTATCTGTATTACACGGTAAACGAAGAAAACAGATTCACCTAAATTCGAAGAAAAATAACTTTTTATTTGCAGAATTAATTTAGAAAATTTTCATTATATAATATACAATAGATGAAAGAAAAGCAAACATTATTTATGACATTATTGGAATGAGTCTATAGTTAATTAATATTTTTAAATTGTTATTTGCAAATTAAGTACTAGTTTAACTTCTAACTTTTTATTTATTATTTAAAATAAAATTTGCCAACTCTGTTCCTGACATGTGCAATACATGTTACATTGGATTTATATGTAAAAATTAATATCGTATTCAATTTAAAAGCTTTTTGTATTTTAGTGAGTAGTTGTCACAAATTCAGATGTTCGCAGTTAACGTAAAAAAATAAAAGTAAAATATACTCGTTTTCAAAATTTCAATTAGTTGTGGCAAAACAAATGTGACAGAGTATAGAAATTTTTTGTTAAAAAAACGTGGAAACATGTTTTCTGGTAACAAACAAAGCAATGAGGACATTTCCTGAGAGGTATTCCATCCGCAGCGCTAAACAAATCCATGTAGAAGGTGTATAGTGTGTCCAAATCACAAAGAATGCAGTAGTGAAACTGCGTGTAATGCAAGGAATGCCCTGTTGCGCTACATATTTCAGACTGTTCTGAAATATACCATACTGTCTTCTCGTTTCAAGTGACGCCTCACGGCGAGTTTCAGTGTAGTGCATGGCACGTGCAACGCGCTACTGTGAATCAGTTGCCAGCGCAAGTGGTTCATACTCGGAAACAGCGTATAAATATTGTTATTCGACTATCTAGTTTCTGACAATTAATTTGAATTGCCACATGTTTCGTCAATGCTTTAAACTCCAAAGTGTCTTGTCCCTTTGTACCAGAATTTGCTATATAACTTTTCATGATTCAACCATATGTATGTAACTTCACGACCTACGTTATTTAGAACAGTTGAGGAATATTGCACTATGCAATTTGTGAACGTATGTCAACAACGTGATACACAGGCTGAATATTTCTTAATGAATATTACCCCTGAATAATCGATATTAGACCTGGATATTGCACCTTGAATATTTCCATTAACTTGTAATCATATGAAAAAATTTTATGTACAAAAATTGAATGACACAAGCAACTTTGTATTCTGGAACAATAAATTTTGGCGTGGATCGGTATTATAAGATATATCAGAAACGACCAAGGTGGACTAAATTATACACTCTATATAATTTATAAATTAATTCATAATTATTCATAAATATTCATACATACTGGTTAGTAGTGTACACAAACGTTCATTTTATCTAGTCTTCACTTGATCGTCTTATACAATTTGACGTTAAATAACTTCTCTTCAGAAAAAAAAAAACATGAATCCAATTCTTTCGTAACTAACGAAGATAAATCACCATGAAGTTATTGCTTCTGCGGACGTGTGGACTAGCATCGATCAGTGAGTGAGTACTGGTGTGATTTATTGGCGAATAAAATAGAACATGGAATACTAAAAGTGGAAAGTTAAGAGAGGTACTGAGTAATAATTACTGCATAATTCTGTATGATTAACTTAATAGCTTTCCTAATTGAAATTTTCCTAAGGAGCAGGTTTACATCCATATTATCGGTAAGGTATTCACGTGTGTGTCGCACACGACTAGTACAGGGGTATAGTGTTTCACCTCCTATCGGAAGAGAACAAGTTTTACTTTCAGTTCTATTTCAATCGTTATTATGTGAAAGGGGCTTAATCGATAAATACAATCGATTCGAAACCTTTCAGCGTGTTACGTAAACCGTTTAATTTGGCAATAACACTTGCGATTTAATAGACAATGAACAAGGTAACCGTTTCAACTGTAGATTAGATGCCCATTTTTCTTTTTTTGTGAAACAAGTGTACGTCTTACAACGCGCAACACATTAGCAAAATTGAATAGTCGTCTCTACCACGATATGAGGTCTATTTTCTTCCAAAAAATGTTTATTATGTTAACCCCTTTTTATGAATAATATATGTCAGTGCAATTATACAAAAATAATGTCATTAATTTGCATGTACCCGTAATTCGTTTTTAATACATGTTTTATAAGTATTCGACAAATAGTGATATTTACCCTGTAAATACTTATTAAAATTCTGTACAATCGAACATATTCACCAAGATATCTGCAATGTTTTATATTTATTGAAAATATATCTTTTTCTTCCGTCAATGTCGAATGAAGATTTTATTCTTTACTTGCATAATAAAAATTCAACATAAATTAACACCAACAGAAAATATCCTTCGATCTTTACGTATGTACATACATATATGGATATATTACTTATTATAGTTTCAGATTTCTATCGATTTTTGCAGTATTAACTGTTATACTCAATCTCATAGACTTACTTAATGTATGGATACGAGTGATTCTAATCACATTGACGTTTATTTAATACGAAATGTGCACGAAAGATCACGGAAATCATCTCTTTTATAAGATATGCGAAACACTTACCTACTTATCTCACTTGCTATGTAAAATTTTTTCATTTTTTCAGTACTAGTAACATTTTATTTTATTATAGTTAATTTTATAAATAGCATACGTATTATTCATTTTCTATTAAATTTCATAATTTTTTAAATTCAAATTATTCAGTTTTTACGAAATTGTTAATTTCATTTAAAATTGACTGATTACTTTGTTAAAATTTATTTTTTATCAATAAATGATCGACATAAAATAATTAATAAATTCTTTAAAAAACTTAATAATTTCAATATATAAGATTCAGGTTACAAACTGAATAATAAGTATATTATTTATAAAATTAACAATAATGTCAAGAATATATATCTGTAACTAAAAACACATATACATATACACATAACTAAGAATGTTTTGGACAAAAGTTAATCAGTTTTTGATCAGCTACAGATTGCTAGATAAAGAATTTCAGAAAAAATGTTTTATTCCAAAAAATTAAGGTTGTCTTCATTTTTCTAAATTGTATGGAATATCATTTACTTCATATTATTGTAGCTTATTGTAAAAACGAAATCCTTAGGATGACTTTGACGTCAAGAAAAGTGAAGTCAATGAAGTAATGCTACTTTATATGTTCCGCACTTCGAATTGGTACAACTTAAACTAAAACAATTTTTAACGAAAACATATTACCTAATTGATTTCTTTTTTTATTCTACAATAATATGAAGCGAAAACATCGTGTAATTTAAAGAAATGGAAGTGATCTGATCTGTTTAGAATAAAACATTTTTGTTCTGAATCATGTTAAATTGTAATCTACAACTGACGAAAAACTGATTAATTTTGTTGGGAACATATCTTTGCCAAGCTGTTAGAAGTGCTCGAAGAATCGTTGCAATAGTTACGTGGAACACCCTGTATATGTATATGTATACAGGGTAGTCTATGCAACTTCCAAAATATGCATTAGGTAACAAATTTTTTAATACGATAGTCATGTGTTTTAAAGAGACATAATATGTAGTAAATTAATTTTTTTTATAGTTTGAACCGTTCCAGAGATTTGTAGATCAATTTTCTTTTTTGGAAGGGAATACTATACATATATTTCATATCAGAATATGGAAAAATATCAAATTCTGAGTAAAAAAAGTATTGACCTTCAGCAACCCTAAACTAAATTGCTAAATCTAATATACATATATATATATACGATATCGAAGTTTATTCATCTATTTGTCTCCTCTACGAACGAAAGAACGAACAAACGAATGATTGAATGAATTGCGCACGTACAATATATTGAGTTCAAGTCTAAAAGCGGTAAACATATCGCTAATTGAAAGCGTGCAACGTGACTAATTATCCCCGAGTTACGAGACGCTAGCACGCGGAAGAAAGTTCTATAGAAAATTCGATGACGTATTTGCTTTTAAGAAGCGTGTCATTTGAATCCAGCTTCAAAGAGACCGCCTTACGGTCACTCATTTTTTTTTGTTCGCCGGTGTACACCACACGCCTGTACATTAATTTGATCTACGAGGTCAGCAATGAAATTCAAGTCGAATCGGAGGTGACATATAAGTATGTACCACGGGGAAGAATCGTGCGCAAATTTTGCGGAATTATTTATATTACAAGCTTACCGTTAAAGATATGAATAGCAGGAAGATAAGAGTTCGGTCCATTTTGGAGAATGTTGGCATCCTACTTCTTCAAAGTATAGTCATCGTCGTCCACGACTTCAACAGTTGTCTTCCTCGCGATCAACTACTTTGTGGCCCGTTCGCGAAATGCACATCGTTCCTTTCGAACTCGGGCAATCGTTTCTTCCACTGCACTTTTTTCCACTGCAATTCTATTTCAGTCCCTTCCACTGTCATCGAAATCACCATTCCACATTTCACTCACACCTTTTTCTTCGTTTGTCGCCTCGTGGTGCCGTCCATTTCCCGAATATCAGGGCACTCGTTTTTTCTAAATAAAATTCAAACCGGGGTGAGCCGATACTTTGCAGTCATTACGATTTCTGTGGACGACGATTAATTTTAATTTTTATCCATTTTGAATATATCTTTTTATGAACCACATTAATTTGACTGTGGCTGCAATTTCAATCGTTAAAGTAGGTTAGTGTATCACTTTAAAATTGTGAGAATCATTTTCGTTGCTATTACGATACTTTCGTTGACAACTTTTCAGAGAGAATAATTTTTCAAAAATTACACCTGATAACGTAAATTCTTTAGATGTTAGCCCAACTGGTTTACTACGCATGAATTGTAATTAGTTGGAATAGTAGAAAATTTTAAAAATTATCTTTTTTAAGTTTTTTAACTGCGTCTGTGACTAAAATTTAAACAATGCGTTCTGCCGGTTAACGTTACTATGAGTTACAAATAATTAAATTAGCTACTTTACATTACCTTATAAAAGTAATGAAAATATATTTATTCGGTTGTTTAGCAGTTTTTATTATATTATTTGTTCGGAGTCGAAGTAGATTTCAGACAACTGGCTCCAAATGTAAATAAGCTACTTCAGCAATAGGTCAGAGCTGAAAAATGTGCAAGATAAAACAAAAAAGATTTAAAAAATACTCATATTCACTGAACATTCTTGACAGTTTCCATCTACTGGTTCGCTCAGTTGACATTAGGTTATCGGAACGGCAACTTTTGACAGTTCTTTCTTTTATTCTCATTCAAATTCGCGGTCCAGGGAGCACAATTCGACGAACAAGAGGTGGGTGGACAGCTGTCTTTCACTAAAATTGTCGAATGAAATCAGGGTGTCGACAAGAGTGATCGATATGTTTAGCTGAAATTACAGGCTACTTTCAACGAAATAAGTGCGAGCAGCGTGCGCCGTGCCGGTTACTAAAGAGATTAGCCAATCCCTGCCTTGATGCGAAATGTTGCTTATGGGGTAACTAGTGACATATTGTTTCCTGCAATACTCGATGAAAAATCACCGAGTGATTAATGATGGTATGTGTAAATCAAATAGCGAGGGCATACGTGCGATTTGAATACTAGCCTCGCTGTTTCGTCCACGGATCTTTCTGTTACCGTGATCACCGTTGAAACATATAATTTCAGTATTTGTATTATGTATACATACGTAGTTAGGCGAATCATCATGTGCACCGTACAATAGCAACACATACCAGAACTGTTAGATTGCAAGTAGACAAATATGCTTTAAAGAGGTAAACATAGACAGAGATTTATTACCTAATCATACGGCCTCCAATTAAAAAATGTTGAGTTGAACGACCGCGTGAGTTTATCATAAAAAGATAGTGAATTTAATACGCCTATGACACCTTCTGATATACTAAACATACTGAAACGATATGTTTTCAAACAGTGGAACTCCATATGTACTGAAATGTGTTCATTCTTGAATTGAAATTATCCAAGTTTCAAAATGTTTTTTTAAATTGTTGAATAATCTTTGAACGCATGATAAAAACAAATAGAATCAACAAATCTAATCTTTTCCTGTATATAAAAGGAAGTAAAAAAGTATTATTACATATATATAGTATTATTTATATACATATATTTTATATTTAGTATACGTATATTATTCCATATGGATTGTATACGAAGGAATGAATAATATAAACAAATAAAACCAACAAATTTAATCTTTTCCTATATATTAGAGGAACAAAAAAGGTATTATTCTAAGAATCGTGTGTATAAATATATATTTATATTATCTATAGAATATACACATATTAGAAATATAATAGAATATTGTATAGTAGAAACTCTATCTATAGAATACACATATATCAGAAACGTAATAGAATATCTACTAGAAACATATCTTTGTACTATCTGCAGAATAAAGTATTTATATTTTGAAAAGTTGTATATGATGTAATAAAGTATTGCATTAGATAAGACGAAGATAGAAAGTCTTTTTATAAAGTGTTTTAGAAGCCCATTAATTTAGTTTCCCTTGGGAATGCACTTGGATGCAAAAATATACCACGGGCTTTGGATAATATTTTCAATGCCTCTCAAGGCAGGTGACGTATCGTCCACTATTTTTAAGTCTTGTCCTCATTTTTGTGAACGAAGCTGCAAGCTACACTATCAGCGATCTACGTCTTTCTTTACAATTATTCGAAATTTTGTACCACTCAAGGAGAATTCTCAGCTTGGAAATGTGACAGATAAATTCCTAAGCTCACTGGGTTTTTTTTAATTGGACTGAATAAACTATTGAATTCAAATACATATATTGCATGAGTATACATATGTATAGAACACAGACATTTTCATAAATTGTAAAAATTAATTTAAATAATTTCAGAAATTAAGAATGTCGATGTACATATCATTTTCAACTTATTAAAATGAATAATGAAAAAATGAAATTTTAATTATTACTTAAATTTGAATTACTTATCATAGTTCAGTGCGAGATTATTCTTAATAATTAACGTATTTAACAGTGAGATATTTTTATAAGTTAAGTTTTTCAGTAATATAACTCGATAAGAATTAGACAGGTTAGCGTGGGGCTATTTTGGCAGTTTGATATAATTAATTAATTGAATGTTCTGAGAGTCGAAGTATTCTATGATTGAATGATGAATAACAAGTGGATGAAAATAAAGATATTAATATGTGAAAATATTGTATGTGACATTCGTATCGATGTTTTCATTTTATATTTAATATTATTCATAAAATATTATCATCAATTGGATGATATTACATAACTCATGTGATACTAAAAAAAACACATTTACATAGTTATAATTAATTTAATTGAAACATTTGAAACGAAAATGTGTCTTTGCTGTACAAGTCTTCTTACTATGCACAAGAAGATTTTTTCTAATTTACCCTTCACCTAAACGAAAAGCAGAATAAGATTAGCTCCTTGTTGAACGTGTTCACACAATGGGGCGTATCGATTCTAATAACTTTCGATTTCGTATGAGTGATCAATGAAAATAGTTAACATCGTGAGAAACTGCTTCATAATACGACAAGAAGGAAATTAGATATTATTGAAGCGATCGAGGCTGGTGTACGTATACGCACGCACATAATGCTTTCATGCTCCAGTTGTTAGTGAGTGTTACACGAGGATCGATATTAGCCGTGCGTCGACCTGTCGAACGTAATCGCTCCTGCATAGAATTATTCGCTGAAAGACCGGCGAAGAACGTTTCCTTCGCTTCTCGTCCACGCATTCCGCGACCGTTTTAATTTGAAATTACACGTTCGTTGAAAGTCCTGCTTGAAATCGTAGCTAATGATTTTCTTCGTTGGCGCCGTGTCGGCCAGTGGTTCCACTAGATCGATCTCAATTACGAATGTTCCCCTATCTAGCGTTTTAATCCATTGTTTATATGCCGCGTTTTTTGCGGTGTTTTGCGGCACTTTGCTGTTGAAGGATATGTGTTTTATAACACTGCAATAATGCGATTCTCCACACATTAAACAGTCAGTAACGACTTCCATCTATTAAACTAATCTCAATTTAAAAATTGATTGAGACAACAAAATATATTGGACGATTATGAGATAATTTCAGCGAAACGTAATTTACGAGCAGTTTCTCATTACTTATGCATATTTTTTGTATAACCATAATATGTGTATAATATAAGATAATTTTGTATTAAGTTAATTTGTAATAACTGTGTAATAACTTTGTAATTTATTTCATTTGACTATTTAACATTTTGGCATGTGTAGATTATATTTTAAGGTATAAGTTAAAGTTTTCGAAAACGTCGCTTACGTCACTATGATTTTAGCAACTCAATGATTATTTATGATATGTTCAGACTTTTAAAACGTAAAAATATGTATAAATTAACAAGTATTTTCATAGTATTTTCATTCTTTTTTTACAGTAAGCAACTTTTTATTTGACAAAGGAAACTTTTCTTTAATTTTAAGTTTGTAAAATAACGTATGAAAATGAAAATTTGCAAAGATATTCCGAATCCAATCATGCAAGAAATAAAGCTCGCTTTCTTCATAAGATTTAAGAAATATTATGAAATCTCCTATTATCAATTTCAGTCAGTCTTTTCCAATCACATATTATAGTATTTAGCATACATTTAACATTTTTATACGTTTTTATTATAAAATGATATAGTGACACTGAATTACATAATATCTTCCGGAATTAGTTGGTCATATTACAGTCAAAGAAACCCAGTTTATCATAAGATTTTTAATTTTGTATACTAAGAATTCAGATGTATTGAATTTACAGAGCAGTCGGTATACATAGTATTCGTACATCTCTTAAACGGAATAACTTTCTTATAATTGGGTCAAGAGATCTAAACTTTTTTGCGATATTAGAGGAATAGTTTTACTAAAGAATGGATAACAAGTTGATAAAAGATGAATAATAAAGATAAAAATGATAAAAAATGGCGATTGGTCCGCATAACAAAAAAATTAAAAAATTGTTTCTACAACTTTTTTTATTAGAGTTTATGACGAAAAATTAAACAATATGGTTTGCAGATCTCGATCATTTATATGTAAACTGAAAATTTCATCAAAATTGATTTCACATCCTTCAATGGCTGTAGGTCGACTAATTTAATAAAAGTTTTAAAGTTTTTGTTATAGGCTTAGTTAAAACAGTTGGAAAATCATAATTTTAATTTGAAAATTATTGCAATTTTTGAAAACACTTTTTTAATCATGATCATTGTCTAGCAAATGAATCTTTCTAGTGTTACTAGGTGTACGAATATACATATTATACATCGACTGTATTATTTGCCATTCGCCATAACACTAGATCGACTTTAACCACAAATTAAACATTGTCTTCATTCGGATTTCATTAATTATTTATTTCATTGCACGTTGTCGAAATTGTAGGAATTATGAAACAAGTCTAGATCGAAATGTCGGTAGTAAAACTGAAATCGCGTGAAATTCGATTAAACGTTTGCGAATATAACTAACGAATGCAATGACGTCTTTATGAAGCCTGAAGGTAATAAGTAAACGAGATCATTGCGAGCTTAATTAAACGTGTAATCACTGGGTGACTAAGATATTATTATGCAACTCCTCACAGGCATTTGAAAGAAAAAGAAAGCTGCGTGAAAGGCATTGATAACTTGTCTCCGTGGCCGTGCAATTTGTAGTACAAGATGTTTTGGAATCATGATTGCTTCGGGTGCGAAACGCCCGGCTTCCGCGTTCCTGTTTCTTAATGCCGTATTTTAAGACTAATCTAAATTAGCATTTAATGTGAAGGCGAGAATATTAAATACTCATCCATATCGTAAAAACCAAGATTCATGGCAATATTTGTTACTAATTCCATGTCTTCGAGTAGCTTCAATGATTATTCCAATCGTCGTTATGCATATAAACGAAGTCTTGTTTATTCATTCGATTCTGTAGTTTTTCAAATCCAAAAAGTAAGTCTACATATTTATAAGGTAAATATTAGTGGCCTCGTCATAAATCTGTTTAGTTTTATCGATGTTTTAAAACATTCATCTTATCGCAGAAACAAAGAATCAATTGAGGATGGGGAGGAGTGTGCTCGAAAAAAATAACGTATTTTTCTATATTTACAAAAAGTATGAAATTTGAAAATTCTCTGTAAATCTGTACAACTCTTGTCTGAATAGTAATTGTTGTTCTGTCTAAGTTTTCGAGATTTTGCAAAAAACTGCGACACACTTACAGATGGACTACTTTCTTACATATTTCAACAACATTGTAACATGTTATTAAGGATGATATTGTGAACAACTTTTTCATTTAAAAAAATTGGCAGTCGGCCTTATTCTCAAGATAGAGAAAAATTCGGAACCTAACCCAGACCTAACCCATACTGAACAACAATTATCGTTGAGATAAAAGTTGTTGAGAAACTTCTTCCGTATAATGTATTTCAAAATCATCGGGATCACTCCAAGCATTCTACCGTTTCTCTAAATTCTATTTTTATTGTTTTATAACAAAATAGCAAGAAAATATTATTTTTCATAATCTACTGCTGCGTAGAGGTTTAATTCAAAGCTACTATAGTTAATATTTACCACTTATTTAATCAAGTGAGAATGTACTTAAATAACAAAAATACCTAAATTAATTCATATCCTATTTAGACAATGAAAACTCTAGTACTCTTCCTTTGAATATTTATTCCTAAAGAAATGAAAACACGAATAATTTTATAAGACGGTCATAGTTTAACAGAGTCAATATTATTTACGGAGAACAAATCACGACCACTATTGTAATTCCACAAAAATAGTAATAACTGCGTCATTACTACGTCTGATTAATAGTCTATTTCATAAAAATAGAATTGCAATTAATATATAAAAGATGTAATATAAAACTGCAGAAGACACATGAAATTGGCTATCGTTTACATTTAATTACCAATAGATACTTAACCAAGTGGCGACTATGTAAATTTTCAACTTTTATATTTTTTGGAGCACTTGTATTACAAGCTGCACGGATGAAATTATCCACCCACACTTTTGAATTTTTCTGCAGGTCCAACAACCGCGCGGAATATTCAACGATCCAGAAAACACGGTTTGTCAGATTCGCGGCCAGTTATTCAACGATGCGGACGTAATTAAATTATTCCACGTTTATTTATTAGATTAAGCACTGGAGAACGTGCATATTAATTGCAGGTTATCGTCGTGTAAGTATTGCGCGTTAAGTGTGCGGTAAGAGTGTGATAAGTAGTCGCATATGCGCCTGTATGAATTATGCGACGCCGGTTTCGTTGCTATTCCCGTGTCGTTCGAACGCGAAACATAATCGAATGCATTAACAGCGCAATATTTCAAGCCTAGTTATGTATATTAATTAATCAATGTCTCCACCGAGTGACAAAATATTATATAAATACGAGGAATTCGCCGAATGACATTATCGTCGCTTTCGCTACCGTTTTTTTCGTGTAGGTGCTCAATTAGCTTCGAATCTATGTCGTATCGACGCGATCATGTCCACATTAACTTATATTTTTCTATGTAAATTTAAAAGTGTAACTACATATCATATTTCAACGTCACATAATTGACTTAATACATTTTACACATAGACGTGACATCTTTCTAACTATTTTATATTTGCTTTTTCTCTGATGGTATTTATTTATTTAGTCATTTTTCATTTATATTTTATCTTTCATTACCATTAAATTTTATTTGATCCATTATCTCATGATTGTGAATGATTAACTAAAGTACTATTACTAGACTGTGGATTATATACGTTATCTGACAAAAACGAATGTTTAGATTGTGAAACAATTGGAATGTCACATTGTGTTTCAACGTTATAGTAATTCACCTATGTTGAAAATGAATTACATAATTTAATATAATTTAAATCAATTACATAATTATTTTAATGACGAACGTAATTCAAATGCGATGCGAATGAAATATATCGTTTAAATTTTTATATTTTTATATCGTATGCTTTGTACATTCTTTTTTCATTACCTGTTCATTTATTATCTTTTAATTCGTAATTTTAATTCAATTACATCGCAATTTTAAATTTGAACTCAACTACACCTTAATTTGTAATTAATGTAATTTAATAGCTTAATGTTTTGCAACTGTGCGCCAATTACAATTACGAATTATATTGTAATTGAATTGAATAATGATCAAAATTACGAATTTCAATATAATTAAATTATAATTTCAGCGAATTACTTCGGATTCAAATTCCCTTGAGTAATTTAACCATAATTCTGCACATCTCTATTTCTATGTTACTGGTATACATTGATAAAGAGGCAGGAAATGTTTGTTTGGCTCGAATATCCGTATACTGACTATTGTAATTTGAAAGCGTATGAATGTATCAGGAATTTGTCATTAAATATTATCCATGTATTAAGGAATCCGTATAAGAGACGACTCAAATTTCATCTGAAAACCCATTAAATGTGCAACCTACTTACGGTGCAAGCTTCGTTTATATAACTGCAGCTTACAATGACGTCACTGAATTCACTAATTCACACTTCAATAGGGCAAACAAGCCTCGCCGAAGTTTCCGCCGAGAGCATTGATTGCTCGTTAGGCGGTCTATTTTTTTCCCGTCGACCAACGTTTATAAAGCCGGGTTACTTTATTGCAATGAAAACAGACCGGAAAGAATGAAACCATTCGTAGGGATCTATACTTACGTAAGTCCCGGTATAAAGTGTGATACCGTTTATTTTTACAATTATCGACCTGACGAGATCGCCTACTAACTATTAATACGCGTTCGCAAAAAGGCAAACTGGGGTAGATGCGATTTTCCCGCGAATTAAATCGATGGGATACCTATCAAGCAGCTGCTGATAATCGTGTCGGTTATGTTCGCGTGTTATTCTTCTATTTATTCGTTTCTTTCAAAACACCATATATCCGTGGAAATAACATTTCGTTGTCAAATATTTGCTGGTCAAAGAAAACGATTATTTCAGTTTCCAATAATGTATAAAGAATAATTAGTAAAGATTAATTATTGTAGTTCTTTACATTATATCCAGAATGTGTATTGACAAAACTTTTTGAGAGAAACACTCGATGAATTTAAAAATACTTTTTACATTTTTTCTAGTTACCAGATCAATTAAGGAAAGAAATCAATTTTCATTTTACTATAGTTGATTGCAGTCGATATAGAACATTCTTATTTTTCATAGAGATCTGGAGTATGCGAATAATTTATTTGATGTACACTCTTTGTTGTGTCTTATAGTAAGTTTAGAACATTTTAACATTTAAAATATTTTTTAAGATTTGCTAAAAATTAGAGTTAAATACAGATTTTTCATCTTTTGTATTCATTTTAATGAATTAAAAAACGTATGATAACACTTCATTTGAATCAATTCGTCTGAAATACCAACTGTTTTACATATTCTGTACTAATTTTTATCAAAAACATTGAGAAAAAACAAACCGATAAGATTAGAATCGGGGTACACGGTAATAACAAGAAAACTACATTAGACCCAGTTTCGTAATGTAGAAAACAGTGCTCTGTATAAGAAATATCTTAGTGGTATTGTTTTCATCGTTTGAGAAATTTGAACAACGCGAATAAATATTACAGAGCGTGATACAAGCAAATGCTAGATAAATCTGTCACAACTCCAGCAGAATCTGAGAAATAGAAATTCGACAAATTTCGATCGTCAGTAAATCATGACGACCAGGAATCTCGTAAAGGGCACAAAGTCAAGGCCGCTTGCATCGAAGCACGAGAATAGTATGTATCAGCTCGGATCAAAGGGAACGTAAATTTAGATTTGTGCGATACGGGTCGCTTTAAACTATCCGCGCGGATTTCGTTAAAAAAAGCTTCGGTGAGGCAATCAGGAAGAAAAACGGCGCAGCTGTCTGGCATAGTAAAGAGTAAAGAGCAGCACAAATCGGCATAGTGATTCGGCGGTCATGAAAGTCTATCACGGTGCGCCACGTTTTTCAGAAGTGTGGAACTCCTGAGTGATCCGGCAGGCAAGACACATTCCTTGCGTATCTTAATTTCATGCTGAATTTTTTAGCATATCATTGTAAAAAAAGAACGACAGGGGATACACGATATATCAACGTGCACCGGTATCTTTAGATTACCTTTCATCGACTTTTAATTGGTTGCTGCCTGTTGACAAATAAGACATTCAGGTTAATTAAAAGAAGGCTGAAAAAAGGTGTCGGGACTCCCGACATAGAATGTGGCACGGACTGTTGATACATCGGACTGACGACGACCGCATTGTACGAACAAAAAGATTAAGACATCTGATCGATCTATCGGAACGATCACTCGGGTATAAACTACCGTTTAGAAGTTACCGGATACTCGATTGTTACGAGGAAATTAAAATTCTGCTACAGGTATCGTTTTTGCGTAGTCTCCTGTTACCTTCGTTAATTTTTCCGTAGACAATTAAACTGCGAAATTATTTATTGCCCATTAAATATATTAACCATGTACGAAATACGGACATCGTATTCAAGTGTTTAATCCTAGACGAAATTTTTGCTAAGATATTCGAAACAAATGTTAGTTGTAAATGTGCAATACGCACAGTTTATTTAATTTGAATAGTTGAACTCTATAACACAACATTCTACAAAAGATATTTCAGTGAAATAGTGAAATTTTTTTGAATAAGTAAAAAGTGTTCGATGAAGGAATATTAAGATTACGTTAGTTGCATCTCCAACTCCATTTTTTTCTTATTCTATCTTAATCGATACAAATGACACGAACGAGTCCGACTGTGAAAAATCGACACTCGCAAATTCATATCGATCTTTGTAGTCGTATCAAACATAGTTTGTCTTAATTATTTGGTTAATGTACAATAAGTACCTACTCTTTACTAAACATACACTGAGATCGAGAACGTAACGTCAACTGTGCGAAAGTTGAAAAACGAACACTCAGTCACATGGTACTACCTGCGATTGATCGCAGTTCCAAAGGAACCGACTCGATTACGGAAGTCTCGAGCTGTCCCAGAAATTCGAATAGTCGATTATCCTGCACTTAGCGTTCGTACCAACTCATCGGACACTCAACCTTTCCGTGTGGAAACGATTCACTGTACGCAAACTGTAAACTGGAAAAGTCGTTAAATTTGTTTAATCGTTCACCGTCTACACTGGTTTATTTCGTTTTTAAATGAATAGGAGTACGCTGCTACGGTGTGGCATGCTGCGTGTTACAGAAAACCGAGGAGGCGAGTTCCTCTGTCGTACTAAACAGAGGTGTCGTGCCGAACTGACGGCTCCCGTCGGTGGAGGATCGACTTTATACAGCCTGGTGTGTCTCGCGCGCTCTATGAGCGCAGCTTTAGGAGCCTCCAGCTTCGTGTGTCACCTGACAACGAGATGTTTCCAACTTCTATCTTATCGTTCCTCCCCTGCTTTCGTTACTTTTAATTACTGAATAGCTACGGCTGTTTTCAGACCACAGAGCAGCGTCGCGTCATTTTTGTGTATTATAGTACTTTAACAGGATAACAAGGCTGTGCTGTGCGACTTTCTCTGATAATTCATCGAATCAGTAATGGTGTTAAGCAAGATGTAAAACATCGTTGGTGGCTTATCATATATTCACGGCAAAAGTAACAAAATTATCGAAAGAATATAAAAGTGCTTTATTTTTCTTATTCATTTTCTTATTCTAATTACCTATTTTTGTTCTCAGTCTATACTATATTTAATCATTTTGGATCCAACCTATTTAATAATGAAACTAATCGACAAGTGACTGATTTCGAATATTAACATTTATAGTTATTGATATTATGAAAATATTTCTGTAACAAAGTTTTTAATGTACTTTTTTACTGTACTTTATAAAAGCTAATAATGGAAAATAATATAATTAACAAAAATTAAACTATTGACAGAGTATTTGTTCAAGTCTGATCATTTACGCAGATATACACGTGATAATTACAGAGTAACATTGCTAAGAATTAATTGTACATATATTTGAGTACCTGCGATATTTCACAAACAACATGTTTCTTATTATTTTATGTTTATGAATGGAATGTGGATTTTTGCGCAATTTCCCATTCTTATACATTAGCTTATGAAAATTCAAATTTTAAAATTCATTTTAACTGACTAAAAGATTCCTTATGGCAAACGTAAAAGAATAATGCAATTACATTTCGTTAACGTGGACAAATCAAATACGTCAAACGCAAAAGAGAAACAATATTTAATGAATTTAAAAATATTGAATTACTAGTAAATGTTGAAAGTCATTGAGAAGAGAATAAATGTTCCTGTAAGTCCTATATTATTCAATTAACGTAAATAATTTCTATTTTGCACAAAAATCCAGTCTAACGATCATTATTGTATAATTTATGTTTAGCATGACCTTTCAATAAGCAAGTACATTTCATTATATATTGAATAAAAGCCAGAAGATTCTAAAATAATAATTAAGTAACTACAGAAATAAGGAGATTTAGAATTTACACTAATCATCAACCCTAATAAAGATTAAGAGAATACATTAATACAATAATCAATTATACAGTGCTTTCGAGCAGAATTGGGTATTATCCGAATTTTTCTGAATGAATATTCATCGAAGCTAATTATCCGAATGAATACTTTATAGATGAATATTTTAATCGAATTACCATTATTCATTTCTCATTAGTAAATATTACATCTAATTAAAATTATTCAAATAATTTCTTATTCGAATAAATTATTCATATAGAGATTGTAACGATGGTTTTTATCCTCATGCAATTTTATAAAAATGCGTTTATAATATTGTATGTAGAATATATTTATAATTAAATAGAACGTAAAGTACTTTTTTCATAGTTCATCGATTTATTTATCGAATAAAGTTTACTCGTACAGATACTGAATATAAACAATTTGAATAAAAATGATAGCATATAAAGCGTTGTTCTTATAGTTCGTTAAAATCTTATTCATTACAAGAATTCATTTGAATTATAAATTGCTATCTAGAGCAATTTTTATTCGATTATATATTTATTCGATAATTCCGAATAAAATTTGATAACGTTAATGTTTACCACTCATCTGTCATTCGTATCAAATTTTGTCTACATCTGGTCTCCGCTAGAAAATATTTAATTATTCTATTTAGTATAATATGTAATTGTACACACTTTCTTCTTTGCAAAACAGATTTTTCTTTCTCGATTTTCTACGATAAACCGCACAAAGGACAATGCATCAATTCTAAAAATGGACCCGAACGATTAACCTCGGCGGTTCGGTATTTTTTCTCGGACAAAGAGTAAGAAATCAAAGAGCAAGAGAGCAGCCTTTCTCCTTTTCGTGTGTATTTTTTTCTCGATAATGGATGCTGAACGTCGGCGACAATTTGACGGTGAATCGAGGAGTAAAAGTAGCAGAGTATTAAGTGATCCTCATAATGGTTGTTTATCGCGAAAGGAGCTTACGCGGATGCACGGTCGCTCTAACAGGCTTGTTTGTACCGTTCCCTCGCGATTGCTTTTTTGTAAACTCGTGGTTAGGTGGTAACCGGAGGGTTAACTAATTTTAGGCTCATAATCCAGAACCCGCTAAAACGCGTGCATCACTGAAACCAAATATCGTAGACCCATCCCACCACGTCCGGGAGAATTCTGTGACGCCGAACTACGCATTATCAGCTTATCTGCATGTTTCGACAGTGGAGACAACAGGTTTTCGCTAGAGCGATAATTATTGGACTACGGATCTAAATGCAAAATATAAATCTTCCGCGTCAACTGCGGACCACTGGAGACAGGTATAATTTAATCATCAAATTAGTCAACACCGTTATCCTTAACTTCTTTTAATCTTTTCACTCCTTTTAACTTTACCTAATCGTTTTTTCATAAAATTCGCTGTATAATTCTATTATTAATTCTAACTTCTGTGAAATATCCTATGAAGATCCTCACTTGCACAAAAATCCGTAACCTAATTACCACACTTTAAATCCTTATGCAATTTAACAAATACCTGCATTAATGGTGGAAAGCAGAGAGTCTGGCATTTTTCTTATGTCTATATTGTTTTATATATCATTCGTTCATTTTTTTCTTAAATACACAAAATATTCGGTTTAATAGTCGTTAGTTGAATAATATTTACTCGTTTATTCTTGCGTTATTTTGTTGAAGAAAAACAACGAAATGCTTGCAAAGAGCTACGTTTATTTATATTACGGATCATTAGAAATGCAAAACTCGTAATTAAATTGCAGATTATTATGAAACATGAAAATTGTGTGTTCAAATCGTAAAATATTTAAGATACTAATTTCATGAAAACGGCGTGTTGACATTCTTAAATTCTTTGAATGTTTCAATATGATCTTAGTTATTCATTTCGATCAGAAATACATCAAATTCGCGGTTTATACAATTGCACTTATTTATATTGATATCATGCAACGAGTGCAGTTTAAAGATTTTGTAAAACTAGAAAATGTAATGTCGTTGAATATTTTCAACAATTTTACAACGTAGACTGCGAATCTTCATGGAAAATAAAAATTTTTATTTTTCTTCATTCTTAAATAATTTTAATAAGTTGGAATTAATGCATCGACAGCTTCCGTTTCTGGCAATTTGTTTACTATTTTATGTTTTAGTTTTCCATTTATGTTACGAATGCATAAAATCAATAGTTAGTATTCTGAATTTTATGTCTTCACGTTCTAAAACTTTCCCGAAAATAAATCATAGTTTCTACGATCGGTCGAAACTTCCAATAGATGAAAAGATTCAAATAAGGAAGTAGAGTTTAATTATTTTGATACTTTGAATGCACGGCGTTAGCTTCTGTTCAGCGAGATAATTTATTACCAGCGTACCATTTAAACTGGGGACCATAAATATCGTTGGATAATATCGAAAATTAATGTCACCGCCTAGTTCTAATGCCTGGTAGCGTCGAACGAAACGTAGAAGCGACGATTCGACGATGCAACGTGGTTAGTACCCGCTACGAGAGGAAAAAGAGAACATACCGAGCAACCGGTCGCAAGAAAAGATCGCGACGATACGAAACGTGGATATAACGCGTAATCGTAGTTATAGACGCATCCTGAATAGCGTTAAATATTTACGTTAAACTATCGACCGGATCAACGTTATCCCTTGATCGATCCGTTGTTGTGCAATCTTGCATATGGCACAACAGCCAATCCTTGATCTGTTCAAGTTTTTTCTAGGATGAAACACTCTGTTTGAGGCAGTTTCGATATTGTTGTTTCATAAAATTTTAGTGCGACGTGATCGTAAAACGTTAGTACGCGGAATATCAGTATCGGCAAAATAAATATAGATCGACGAGAACTGGAAGGTTGTTGTCCAAATACTAAAATATAAAATATTGAGTTGTTAATTTATAGCGTGTGGTAAATCACACTTTTACAGTGTGGATTTTATGCATTTATGACAGACCGAGTATGTGAATTATGACAAAACAGAAACGTTGGAAGAAGTATTGTTGTGACTTTGAATAATTTTTAATTGAAGTTAAAATAACTAAAAGTGATGCAGAATTTCATTTGCATGAAGATCCATGGTGTTATTACACTGTGGATATTATTATATTCAAATACGGAGTAATTCAATAAGAAATAATACATGTGTCATACTAGAATAAGAATACGAAACAAAAATATTTGGAGTTGCATAGTCAGAAAAATAGAAAAGTGATGTCTCATACATAAAATACTCTAAGTTATCCATAAAATATCTACGAACATTTGGATCATTTTATAATATCGGCACATGTTCAAAACAATTTCTACAAAATCAGAACTCACAATTACAACATAATTAGTTTCTATTAAAACGATAAATATTTATAAAAGTCTAAAGAATTATTAATGTTTTAAAATTCAAAACGGTAGTGTAATGAATAAACTGCAGATATCACGAATTCATTATGAAAATGAGTAAGAATATGGAAAACAGTGGAAAGATTTACAGAATTTAAAAATATTAATATATTATATTTAGTTTATTCAAATGATTAAAAACGAAATAAAATTTCTATTTATCTCTCACTTCTTAGCAATCGGTGCTGTTAAAGATCGCAATCCAGTAATGAACAGCTAAACATAATTGATTACACATAACAATTTAACACAGTCTATGAAAATTCATTAAGAAAGAAATCTTAAAATTAAAGCAAATTGCCCTGAAAGATTAAATAAAAACGATTTAGATTGAAATCCACGAGACGGAAGTCGTGCAACTGAGACACCCTAAACATCCCCGCAGTGATTAATCACAATAATAAGCGTAATTGCCCACCGGTATCATCGGACAGCCATCAAAGACACCATGGAAACAGAGAATAATCTTCCCGTGTGTTCTGAACCTTATTAATGACTACAGTCATTGAAGCGACTACAATGTTTGCTATCCAATGATCCTTTTCGCGGACATAGTGTCATGTACGTAACGCGATATTAATCTGAAATATGATGCTAATATTTCACACTACTTAGACTCACGTACGCACATTAAGATCGCACCACCTTCCATTATGATGCTACCTCCATTACGAAACCGCAGGAGACATCGGGCATTTTTTAGTCTTCGTTTTACATAAAACTGCTGAGCGTTATTTGTCTGGAATTTAGTGTTAACATGTCCTTCACATTAGCCTAACAACATTCTATCTCCGCATGAGGTCCAACCCTCCACTGTTCTGCTTCTGCGAGATTACTTATTAGCTAATCCTGCCCGTTACATCGAAATACATCATCCCGAGTGTTTGTACTATATTTCAAGTGGCTGCAACGGAATTTATGGTCCCTCTGCAATGTTCCCGTTGAGCGTTTTACGCATTTTCGTAGCCCAATAGCTCACTGTGAGTATTCGCGACGGAAACACATAACTCCAGGGACAATGAATATTTTATTGTACAAATTATCTATCGGGACAACCTTCCCACAACCACATCCTTGCATATAACTAACAATTACGGTCGAGAATCAGTAGCATTGATCCAATTACACCCTGATCCAGGACAGAATTACGCGACATGCTTGAATAAATCTGTTTATTAGATGCCAGACACGGTTCGCCGTGAGGCAGCTCAGTAATCAGGTACCTCGACACGCTGCTGATCTAATTCGCCCTAATTCGATCGAATTTGAGCCGCGAAATGCGCCTTGAACCGGCGGCGTCGACGACCGTGTTCTTGCGAAAACCGCCGGTAATTAGCGATTTCTTCGTGGCACCGATAGAATTCACCGCCGGGCAAATTATCGAGTGGCGCGCGGATAGAATTAGCCGCGTCGGTCTGGCTGATATCGCTAAATTGCTGCATTCCTATAAGACGTCCGGAGTGCATCTCTCTCTCGTTATATCATCATCGTTCATCAGCCTCTGGTCTACGCGGCGCGCTGTATAAATATATCGCGATTTGATCATCCTCTTGGTCGGTGGCGCGCACGAGCGTATTACCGTTCGTAAACGTCACGTTCGATTGGTCTAAATCCTCCCTTAGCGAGTAGATAGCATACACGGTTGTATCACACTCGATTAAGATGTAATTTTTCGTTGAATAAGCGGGAGCGATAATGAGTTTGGCTTTCGAATAAAACCATTCGAGATACTATACAGTCGGATCTCTGTATATTTATCAGGCACCATAATTACTGTAATTAATTTAAAAGTAAACATTGTCTGAGTTAATTGTAAGTAACGTAGAACAGATGAAAATGTTTTTCGTCTTTCAATAGTTTTAATAGGATTTGCGGAATGTACAGATATATATTCCCAAATTCTTTCAAAGTCTCCAGTGATTTGTTTTCGAGCTTTTGTTGAAAATGCATAAAATCCACAGTGTATTTGTAATCAATATGAGAAATGTTGTTGTATAACTACTATTTTGCTTCAATGTTTTTTTGTTTTTGCATCTTGTAATTAATTCAGACAAATTTTATTTTGCACAAAGATCGGCAGTCTTGTTATCCAATGTGATAAAAATGTTGCTTTTCTTGTTCATAACCATTATTAATGAGAGAAATTTGTTTGAATTAGTCATAAGAGTAATTATTAAAAGAAACTATATTTCAATTGTTTGTAACAGTTATTAATGAGAAAAATTGTTTCCAGCTGTTTATAACAATTACTGGTGAGGAAAATTCGACTTTGTTCATTCAGAATAATTATAGATGATTAAAAATATATTTCGATGACATTGAATCACTTTAAGCGACAAATCTACACACCAATACAATTAAAATATATCATACGGACGCAAATTTTATGTTTTACGTTTCTGTAAATTTATTGCCAATTTAAAAAAGGTCTGATTCGTTGTAAACTATTTGAATTGACATAACCTTGTGTTTCCTCTTATACGATTTCCTTTATAACTTTTATAAACGATATTTTTGAACAATTTTTTTTGTCATATCCCTATTAATAGTTCTAACATGAATTCTAACATCAACACTTTTTAATGATTTACTTCGCAAAAATTTCTCAAATAACTGCTGTCTTTGGTCTCTGATCTTGGTATCAGAAACTTCAATAAGCCAAAGTGTACGTTTATTTTAAGAGAATGCTATTTATCAACTTCGAAAAATGAATATTCTTTGCGACCCTATATGCTTCTGTAACTATCCTGATCGAGAACATGGATAATAAAAATAATTTTTATTTTATATTTTTCCTAATTTGCGTTCAATAGGCTTTTCTTCATACACAGTTGACACTTTTCCTTTTACAGTCATCTATTGCTCCACTGATAATTATTTTTAAGCTTTTAAAGCAGGCTACATGTTATGTACATGTTATTGTCATCAGGCATTAGCCTACGAACGGATGAAGCCCCGTTCTGCTCACTGGTAAGGCTCCGTCTTACGCTAACTGAACTCATTGCTCATTGGTCAGTATTTTTCGTTAATAACTCGTAAACAAAGTCGTCTATTACATTTGCAATAAAAAAAATGTTACTTCAAATGACCGTAGGAACCTCTTACTTCCCAATTATAAGTAACACTTGGAACGCTTGAGCGGATTGCTAATAATGCTGTATAGAGTTATACAGCATTCAATACAAAAATACAACTCCGAAAAATTGATATTTTTTATTTGAATCACTCGTAGCAGGAATATAGCGATTATGTTTTTGAAGTCTTAAACAGAAATTCAAATTCGTTACCTAGATATAATACATAACGTTTTCAATGCATTTTTCTCGAAACACCTTTTACGCAGTTAGTTTATAAAATTTTTTTGACAAAAAAGTACTGACCCTTTTCTGTTACTATAAACGACGAAATAGACCGTTCGTCGTTTAACATATAGGAGAAACAATACGTTGTGTGTGTAGTGTTTAATTAACAAAGTGTCATGAAACTTTTAAAGTAAATTTGGTGTATTTGAATTTGGTCAGCTGTCATTTTTGTGCAAATAATTTTACTTGTTAGAATTTTTGAAGGCGGATAAACTGTCGACAACATAACCTTGACATAAACTGTAGACTGGAGAAGAGATATAATAATTTACCATAGATCATTTTGATGATCATGTAAATCAATTTCCTAGAAGCAGTGTTCTCAGAAAAATATTCTCTAAGGCTTGTAGTCTCGCTCTACTGAGTGGAATAAATCGAAAACTTCTTTCTGTAAAGTTGAATGTAAACAGCGCACTTCTAAGTACGACACATGCGTATTGTAACAGTAGTATTGTTGCATGATTGTGTAGTGAATGCTAGCAATTAGCAAGCAAGTGGTAATACCAACGTGATTAATACTCTAGTCAGTAGTCACCCATTTCCTAAGGCATATTTGATTGAGCATAATTGTCGCTACACAGATAGTTGTATTTATAAATTCTATGGACATAATGGTGATTTAGTACATTCGCCCCTTTTTAGAAGATATTATGTATCCTCAACATTTTTTAAATTTCTAATATTTTGAGATACGCGTCTAAACATAGGCATAAATAAATAATAGATTGGTCCATAAGTTCGAGCGTTTTTAATTTCGATTTAAACTTCTATGTTTTAACATGGAATGGAATTAAATTACAATATTTCATTGTTTTTCTGCAATTTACTCGAATTTTATGAATAGAATAGTTTAATTCTTTTTGTGACGTGTCTTTCAAGTATTTTAACTTGATCGAGGTAAAAGGCTATGAAAATAACAGATTAAATTTTATTGAGAGAATTCAGTATCTTTACCTGAATAATGTTACTTTTGAATATAAGTACAATTGTTGCGTAGACACATTAACTAGGAAGATCAAAGTAATTAACATATTTATCCTGAAGTAATTCATTTTTTGAAAATTATTGTGTCAAATCATCAAGAATAAACATTTACGACTTAGTCGAAGATGTTTACTCTTGTAAATTGAACACTTCATAGTTTTCAAAAAATTCATAACTTTATTGCTAACGCGGAACGAATAAGTAAAGTATTGCGCAATAGAATAAAATCAAAGTTATTGAGGCACGTTATAATTATTTATAGATAATTATTTAGATATTTATCATACGAAAACTTTAAATCGAAATTAAAATCGCACGAACTTGTAGACCGACTTCATATTATTAAAATTAATTATTTAACATTGAACCTGTCGGGTAGTAAAAATGACTGCACCTCATTGTTAAATAAATGCGAGAAAATGGAATATATTTAGACGTTGTGCAGTTTTCATTGCTGTACTTGTTTCAATAATGTAATTTATGTAATAATTCTCCATGGAAGATTCTTTATAATTCTCATGATTAGGTTTAATTTACAAGTAGATTTACTGTTAAAAAGAAACAGATTTCGTAAAAGCGCGATGAAATTGATTAAAAATACTCTAAACATTAATTTCCTGCATGCAAATAATTTATTTTTTCATTCCGAGTAAAATTGATGCAAAATAGCGAGTAAACAACAATGGTAAAATATCTGACTGTCTCCAAAAATTTCACAGGTTGATTTCGTGGGTAAAAGATGACTATAAAGTAAGCAAAGTAATCACGATCCCTGCGGCAGATAAGCGAAAAATGTGAGCAGGCGGTTTATGAAAATTGCAGACATTTGCTTCGGATCGCTTCCACACCCCGAAGCGATGAAATAAGTTTTTCTGAATTGGCGCTCGTAACGTTTCTGCATTACGTACTTTCACATCGAATGTTTCTCTGAATGAACGAAGCAAGATTATACGATCTAGTTCCTGCGATATTTACGCACTGCACGCATTTTAAGTTCTGTACAATATTGCTCAGAATTCAAGGAATTCCAGCTTCACTTTTCGAGTACATATATTGTAGCAAAAGAAACACGCGTGATTACAATTACCATTTTATTTTTATTTGTCACGTAAAATAAATGTTACCTGTTTGCGGCTACGCTTCTCCAAAATTATGGATGTTATTCGACTGTATACAATAATAATGCCAAGACGATCTACATTGGCATGACCTGTAAGTGTGAATTTGCATGCATGGTATTACTCGGAACTCAAGGAAATCCAGCTCCTACCTTCAGTATTATTGTAACGGAAACAGGTGAGATTATAATTATCATTTCATTTTCATTCAGTACATAGAATACAGATTGCTTGTTAGAGGCTATAGTCTTCCGAACTTACTAATGGTAATCAACTTTGTATATGATAATAAGACGTATGTTAACATGGCGTGAAACTATGAATTTGCATATAAATATAGTGAAAGTAGATTCATAGGTCTGAGTATTATACAACTGAATCTATGTCAAATATCTTATCATGTCATTTTCTTCATGGCTGTTATAATTAGAAGATTTTCGATTATAATCACTCCTTAGAAGAAGAAGGAGAAAATATATACTTGTTGTGAGCCGTTAACTGTTTCCGACGAGCATAGTCGTTCAGAAGGAATCACAACGTTTTATGTTATGACGAGTATACTTGTAAAAATCAGCTAACTGGTTAAACATTAAAATAATTATAGGTTCATAATAAATATGTACGTTTCTTTCTTTTAAGAACTTATTTTTAAATAAAAAATACGTTAAATATATTCTTTAATGCAGTTAAGAAAGTACATAAATGTTAGTAATTAATTTGAAAAATAATTTTATAAATAAAAATGAAAACTAGAAATAGAAATAATTCTATATTATAATTATAGTATTTCTCAATGAGATGGCAGCAGCTAACTGATTATATATATATATAGTTAGGTTATTATAATTATATATAGTTAGATTATATATATATATATCATGAGTCAAATTTACAAAAATAGAGCAAGGAATAAAACATTTTATTGAGGTAAGTTAATAGAATTCTTTAATTTTTATATTTTGCTGTCTTTTCTTTCACCTTCATAAACATTGTGTAGCAATCAATAATAATTTCTTGTACAGAATCGAAAAGATGTTATTTAATAAATGAATAACAAACATATTACACACGTTCAACTTCAATAATAAACATTGTATTTAAAATTCATTGAAAAAATGTAATAGCTTAATGTTAATTTAAAATGATTTGAAATAAATACATTATAAAATACATTTATTTCGTATGTAAATACACTGTAGTTCTTTATGTAAATGCTCATAATGAAATCTGAATTACATCCATTTTTACTTCACCATGTCGATAATATCATCAAGCTAAAAATATCTACAGTTCGTATGAAATTCCAACGAAGCCAGATTGTATTTTATTGTCCTTCTTTTAAGAGCTATAAGTGCCACAGCATAGTCAAGAGATGTAATATCGTCGAGCGTAATTATGGTAATACAGTAATTCTTGGCTCATAAATTCCTGATACATTAAAAAAATTGTATTTATGTATCAATGTATCAATTGTATTTTTGTATCAATGTATCAAACATAACAAACCAGGAAATAATTAAAATCCACTTCAGCATGTATTTGCAATATTATCACTTCACAAACCATTAATTTTGGATGTTGATATTACCATTAAAACTGTTTCCTTAATTTTAAAAACCCATTTACTAGTTTTTATTAGTATATTATGTATACTAATGTATGGTAAACTAACGAAGGTAACTGAGGTACTTCGATTTAAAGTATATAAATATATAATCGTATAAATAACACACATATACAGTATGTTCGTATGAAACCTCAAATTTAAATATCTCAAAAACAATATGTTTTTATTTCAAAAAGATTCTTTAAAATGGAAACCCTAGAAATCGAAAAACTGTATTTTATTACGATAGTTTAGATATTGTTATTAAAATTAAAACAAAATTAATTATACGCCGCATCTTTTCAATGAACTTTTTTGTAGGCATATTTTTTACTTGTACAAAAGACATTTGTGTTTCTTTATTTTTGCAATATACCATTTTACATGTTTCTCGTTTCTCAGAAACTGTAATGGAATCTGTTGTTCCGTCGATACTTTTTTTGTTTCTCGGTCCTGTGAAATTCGATACTAGGCTATATTCTGCAAATTTTAGTTCTTGTTCACTTTTCTTATCCTACAGAATTTTACTTATAATTGGAAATTTTATGCATTATTATTATTTCAAATTGAACCTGTTGTTTTGTAAATATGAAACAAACTGTGCATAAGGAAGTAGCTTGAGTCTAAAACAAAATTGGATGGCATTCTCTTTGGACAAACTAACAGTGATAATAAATTCGTGCATTCAGTACAGGTATTGTTATAAAAGTTCATATTCTCCAGCTGTGAAAAGAACCCTCGCGGTGATAAGAACAGAAGAAAATCAGTCAAAACAAATGAAGAAGAGAGATAGATATTTAGAAATGAAATAACTATCATTATGGAAAAAGTCGTGCAGTAAGTTGAAGCAAAATAAAAACAATTGAATTTAAACATTTTGTTCGAAGTTTAAAAAGAGGTCAGTTGACCGTTTTGGTAGATTTAGTATCACCTAAAAAGCAGACGGAACTTTTCAGTGGACCTAATATGATAAAGTGACACGCCACATTGAAAATACCTTAGATGTTTAGGTCATCGCCTAATATTAAACCGTGTACCAGCGATCGAGTGTTCGGTGGAGCGGGTTTTAGCGATGAATTATGTCCGTGATGTTATTAACGCGTATGAATTGCCCGTTTATTTGCACGCGTTAATAAATAACGCTCGGTGGATCACAGAAAAATTAGAGCGATCGTGGTACTGCTCCGCGTCAAGATATTCTGAAACGTTCGTAGATAAAAGTCCGTCCGGCCGGCCGTACAAAGAATCTATTTATGCCAATCGCAAGGTAAATTGTGGCAATTACTGCAATCTCGGCTGCTAGACGATACGTGAGCGGCGACGGTGGAAATGTCTCGATCTCGTGGCATCCCCGGCATTCAATCTGGAAACGTTGAAACTGTAACGACCGTAGATACGTTTTGATGCGGCGACAATTCCATCAGGCATAATAATTTTCATCAAAAAAATCGCATAAACTGATGTAAAAGTTTTCGACGGCAATAGTCCCTCTCAGGTTGATTATTCAGAAGTCCTCTAATAGGTTCATTCCATAAATGACATCCGACGCAGCTAATCTACACGCGTCCCTCAATTAACGTGAATTTCCGTTCCACATGGATTTGTTTTACGCGAATGAAGATCTCGGAACTAGAATCTGCAAGTACAAAAGAAATAATATCGGTTAGAAAAACATATTTATTTCGTATAGCTCAACAAAAAATAATTATGACATTTCAGGGAACAAAGGTAAATTTAACGTTGCCACAATCGTTGCTGTTCTTTTTTAATTAGCACAAATTCTTCGTCTTCATCGCTTAAAATATTTGGTAGTTTGACTTCATTTTTATTGTTAACGTACATTTTGCCGGATGATTTTCATTAATCTTTCATTGCATTTCATTAAATTTTGTCGAAGAGAAGACTCGTCGAATGTGGAATCAACATCGATAATATGACTTTTCCTATTTTTTTATTTCTTTGGTTAATTCAAGAGTTTTGACAAGATTCACTGACCGTGCAAATTGAGATTGCTTAAATTAATATCAAGTATACAAGCCTTCAAGTATAAAGCGTTATTATGTACAGCGTAAATAGAGTGCCGTGTAATTTGAAGGGCGGTTGTACTTACAAGTTTGAATAACTGTAATCCTTGATTAATAAGCCGTTCCCTGAGAATGTTTATAAAAGCGATACTAATAGTGCAGCCGAGGCATTCAGCTCGTTAGCAAGTTTTTTAATTTTGCAACGACGAATACAGAATGTTATTGGTTGTTGGCGATTAGTGCGTTTATTGGTCGAGCGATGCCGATTTTACGAGTGTGTTGCAGCGCTAAATGAAAACTTTATTAGCGAAAGGAACTCGGTGTTATTAGTATTCGCATGGCTGGCGCCTCGGTGTTAAGTAAAATCTCATATTGGGCCGTGCGGACGTGGTGTCGATTGGGTACTCGTGCTGACAGATGCAAGTTTGCTTTTGGCCTTTTTTGTTCTCGCTAGCGAAACGAGAATTCGACCGGTTCATTGTGGACCGGCGCCGTTTCTTCCTGTTTCATTCATTATTCGCAATGTAAATCCGTCGATTGTTGTCGCCTCGACGGAACAATCGTGATGTAACGTTAATTATCTTGATGGATCGTGTCATCGAGTCAATGACACACGGTGGAAGTGGCGGAAAGACAGGTAGTACTTTGCTCGAACAATTACTGTACAGTCGTTACGATGCACACTCGCGATTACTCGACTGTTAAAACCCAATGGAAGCAGCATTATGTGTATGCGTGGGGAAGGTATTATGACGAGTCTTACTAAGCCAATTTCCAAACTTTCCAACGCAATATATTTCACGCCAAGTTTTCTCTTCCTTTGTGCTCGCTGCACTGTGAATTCACACTTTCATAAAGTAATTCACTATTGCATCGATGAAATAAAAGTGTAACTCTCATAACACACAACTGTTCACGCATCTATGAATAATTTTTCAGAAATATATGCTAATAAATTCTCTCATTGTTTTGTAATCGACATCGATTGCAATTAGCAACAGATGCAGAGTAATTTATTTAATTTTTCAATGATTTTTACAAATAATATAATCTTTTTCTCAAACGTTTCTAATGTTTTTATTAATTAACGTTTCATCTGCTTGTTTCTATTATAAATGTATGAAATCTACAATTTCACAAATATTTTTAAAAGAAATATATTTTTTAATAGCAACAATCGGGATTAAACTTTTGATGATATTTAAAAAAAGGATCACAACGTTGAATAAAAAAAACTGTTGAAATCTTTTCATAGATATTAATTCCGAAGGAAATAGTTGAATTACATTGCCCAAAATAATTCGATGATTCATAATTTAGGCTGTTGCTGTTACTGAAACTTCAATCAAAGTATTTTTACGTACATAAACATTTTGTAAGAAGTACCAATGAAATTAAATTATATGGATGATATTTTCAGTTATATGTAAGAACAATTTCTTGTAGCACTCTCACATTTGGTTTGAAAATTGTTAATAGACCTTTACATTCTTCTTAAACAGTTATAGTTTAGAAAAATCCAAAATGTCAGAAAATGTATTAACTATTTACTATGATTCTATCCTTCTCATTACCTGTTTCTAATTCACTGCCGTGCTTCGACGAATCTGACTCGTGATGATTGTTTTTAATAATAACTAGACTGCAGATTTTATGTATTTATGGCAAAAAGGAATAGGTATAATTCAAGATAGTGTACAGGTTAGAGCATATTAAGAACGTGTTGCATTAATTTAAACTTATTAAAATAATTAAAGGAAGAAAAGGGCTTGTGCTTATCGCCTGTGTCTTCCAATTGTTTTGCACAAAAATTCACAGGCTAGCAACAACCTACTAAATATAAATTTAATTTTTTCCGTTTAAGCCGGAATACAATTTTGATCTATATAGGCAAACAATAAATATAACTTTTCTTCTTTTTAAGAAACTATTACGATTAACAAGGTCCTAATTCTCACTACGAAGAAAATGGTACAACAAGGACTTAAAGAGCATTGTTATGTTTCACTCATGAAAATACTAAACAAATTCAAATCCTCTCAGGATCATCATCTGCAGATGATTATATCTGTAATTCAGAACAATTTCATTATACCTGTAATTTAGAACACATTAATTACATCTGTATTTCAGAACAAATGTAAACTAAATAATAATTGCAAAGTATGTCGTATGTGTAAGATTTAGTTTTCAAAATATGTATTATCGAGACTTTGTACGATCGCAGTGGTTACGAGTTTACTAAAGAAAACAAAAAAAACAAAGCGCAGTCGGAAATCTGAACTGGTCTCAGCTTTTCACATCAAAGTGAAGGAGATTGACCCATAACCCGGACTCAAGATTACGCCACATCCTGAATCTTTATAGAAACGGGCGGGCTGTCGGTCGCAGGAAAAATTCCTGCAGGCGCTTTCACGTAGATGCTGGATTTTAGCGAACACAAATACCTTGGTGAACCTCGGGCATGTGCCACTTTTGTGACGTCGACGCCGAGAGCGCCATTTAGCGTCGTTAATAGAGTTGCATCAGCGTCGAGTGCACGGTGATACATCGATAGGAGTGGTTCGGCAAATAGATCGGGGCTGAAGATATATGTTCGCACGCGAAAAAGAGAAAGAAAGATCGGGTGAGAAAATGAGAGAGAGAGAGAGAGAGAGAGAGAGAGAGAGAGAGAAAGAAAGAAATGTGAATGATGTGATCATTCTGGTCTCGGCTTCGATGTTTCTATGTATACAATCGTAGTTGAGGTACAGCGTGATCCGTATAAATATTTTCTTGATATTGCTCTACTTTTACTGTTACTTTAATCCTCCACGCATGCTCATTTTCAGTGATATTATTGAGCAATGTTAATTGAATTTTATGTGATTATATATATGTTAGCTAGTGACTCGCATATTAATATTCGGGTACATTTCTCATTTTCAATGTTATTATACTATTTAAGCAATAGTGCCAACAGAAAAGTTCATTATAAAATTATTTTTTAGAAGTAATGTGCCGAATTCTAGAATTTTCATTTAATTGTTTTTGACGCTACATCTGTACAGGATGTACGCTAAATTCGACAAGTATCGCCGAGGTCACTAACATCGCATATGAATCATTCTGTACATCTTCGAGTCATCGCAGAAGGAAGGCAGTCCATTAGAAAATCTGAGACCGATAAATTGTTTATCAGTGAGTTCCGAGCCAGTTCGAAGGAGAAAAAGGATCGTGGAACGCCGTATCCAGTAAAAACGAAAACACGCAGTGAAAGCAAACCCATAGAACCACGTAAAGTACACAGTTGATAATTACAGTGCCTAGTTGTAAAATGTTAATAGCCCAAGAATCAGATATCACGCGGTGTCGAGCCAGATAAAAGGGAGGTCATAGTACGTGTCAAGTAATTTTCTACCAGTAATTTAGTCAAGATCAGCGATTGTTTGTTTATTAGCTGTCTATCCGTCGTTCTATGCACTAGTATAATAATGTGCTTACACATTCACTCGAGAGATAAAAAGACGATTGTCTTCATCCCGGTAGGCGATCACGCATACATATACAGTTGGAGACCGATCACGTTTGTTATGCGGCTACCATGTAATGCAATATATGATTGCTGTCGATAATGGTATGTTGATGTAAAGCAAGGAATGTAAAGTATGAAGCCAGAAGTGATAGGTAGGAAGAAAAATGATGAAACTTTAAATAGCTTTCTATTGGTTAACACTTGGACAGCGAAAGTTTTGATAAGAATTATAACTGAGTATGTTTAAGAACATTTTATTTGTCCATGTTATTAAAAATATATTTTTACGTTCGATTCTCCATCCAGATCACGTGAATTTATTTATATACATTAATAAAATATGTAAAAATTTCAATTAATTGTTTGAAACTATTAATCGAATAACATTATTCTACTGTGGGTCTAGATGGACCCGATACGGCGCCGTTAATTGAATTTTAATCTGATATCTAGGCTAACAATTTTATTAATTATACAGTAAAGCATTCTGTACAAGGTACTCCCATTTTTGTTAGTTTAATGCAAAATGAAATAAGATGTTGTCTCCATTATATATTAACTGTGAAATGTAATTTTTAAATAGTTAATCGCTTCCCTTTGTTTGCATGAATTTTCATTGAAATTATTTGCATAGTTTGATCATACTGTACTTTACATTGCATTTTATTAAGTATCATTGTGATTTGAACAGACATAATAATTATGAAATTGTTCTTGTACATTATTCGACAATTCAAATGAATATCTGTTTCAGTATTTTACATGATATTTTTCAGAATTTTATGCAACGAAATTGAATGCCTCCTAGATTGCATGAGAAAGGTTGGTGGATTTTATTTTGCTGATATATATTAGGCTCATGAATAACGTCACGATTGCATGGTACATAAGAACAATTGTAATATTTCTCCACTGTTCTAAATAGGTCGAAGACCTGTAGTTACAATATTCTATACACAGTTTAAAACTCGGCATTTATTACAGAATCCTTATCGAAAAGATTAATGAAACGTTTAAAAATCTGAATTAAGTGGCAGAAATTAAGTAGTTAAATAACAATATTTATACTCCATACACTTAATTTTCTTAATTTTTTAACCAACATTGTGCTAATAAACAGTTTTCGGGAAAAGTAACTCTACAGAATTAGAATAATGTAACTAGGTTATCCATATACATATATTGTGACACTATATGCAACTTATTAAAATTATTAAAAGAAATAATTCATTTTTATCTAATTTCTAATTCTTAAAAAGGCCTTGAAAAATTTATTTTATAGAAAGATCCGTAGTTTAGACAACACGCATTGATTTCTAACAGTAAAATGTTAATAGATACCAATCGGTTTACCATAAGCACAATTTAATTGGATTATTATTAACACTATCCTACATAACCCATATTACTGTCACTTATATTCAAATGGTCATTGTTCATTCGTCACATTGAAAGTGAAATGTCTCAGCTATGGAAGTCCGATTCTGCAGCCTGGATCATTAGATCTGAGCTTCTACATTATGTTTTCCACTTTCGACCTCCATTCGTGACAACTATTTGTCTTCATTTATAGGCCACTGCTCATTGATCGTGGCAGAATAAGGTCTTAGTATAAATTCCGCCAACGTTGGTACAAAAGTCGCAGTGGATAAAACATTGATTAATCTCATCAGTTGCTGTAATTCCTGGGAAACTATCAAATAAAGAATAATCTAAAAACCTACAAAACGTATCTCCTTCAAAAGTATTAGAACACTGACACAAAAGTAAATAAATCTGAGAAATCGATAGGAAATTGTTAGTATTTCTTTAATGTATGTCAAAGTTAATTGTATTAAACTGTAACAAGTGGATATATCAAATTTTTTAAAATTATGATAAAACTAACGTCAAGGTTACACGAAAAATTAAATTTTCTTGTCGACGATATACCCATCGCGTTTTTTAATTACTTTTTACTAATTTCGGCGTCTGATTTATTAGTTTGTTTATTATCTCTAATTCTACAATTATTGTATTTGGTTGCATACATGTCATAGTATGGTCCACATATTTGAAACATATATCGTACGAAATACGTTGTAATTGAACAAAGTCCAAAAAATAGGTAACTAATTGCATAAAAGACAGGCATTTCTTATTTAATGTGTACTTTTAACAATTCGATGCTATAAAATTTAATGCTAAATGTAAAATATTGTCTAAACTGAATAAGAAATTATAATCTGTAATTCTAAATCAGCAGGTATCGTATTAAATTAATATTGATGTACTATCCATCTAATGCACTAGTAATGTACTGTGTAATGTTTGTAATAACTAGTCTGCTGATTTTATATATTTATGTTAAAAACTTGTAAGAGCTATTTGAAATGATGGATGAATTAAAGTAACTGAAGAGTATTGCCACACTATTTTCAACAAATTAAAATTATTACAAAAAGAATAATATATATCTAGCACTTATATCTTCCAATTAGTGCAGACAATTTTTATTTTGCTTAAGGTTTGCAGGAATAACACTAATAATAATAATAATATGCAGTGGGACCAAAAAGTATTCGTATATCTTTTACAACCAAATAAATTTTATAAATTTGCACTAAATGACTTAAAATTATTTAAGATGACAGAGTGATTAATTTTCTAAATAATGTCTAAAGACAGTTTCCAAAAAGTGTAATTGGTTACAATAACAACATAAAATACACATGCAAAAATTTCGGAAATTTTGACTTGTTTGTAACTCATAACGACGTTTGTTTGTAAAAAGAAAGTTATTCCATTTTAAATGTGTGCAAATACTTTCTGGATCCACTCTGTACGTTATGTCGTAGATGAAATACAATTCGCTAATAAATAACAAGGTATGCATACTTAACAATATAGAAATGCCCTTAATCAATTGTTTTTAAACACGATGTCGTCACAGATACTCCGATGATAAAAATATGAAGTTGAATATATAATCAAAAAGGAACAAAGTTACGAACATGTGAAATACATATAAAACTACAAAATATCACCCGCATCATCAAACTCCAACATATTAGATCAATCGTTTATTAACCAGATCATTTTTTAATATTATTTATTTGAAAACATACCGTTACAATTTTAAAATATGAAATTCATACTAAAACGTGTGATTTCAGGGCATCATCTCAATGATTACGGAAAGCAAAGTATTCATAGAAATTACTAGAGAATTTCTCTATTACAACGATTTATACCGGTAGATCTGACTCGACAGAAGAAAATAGTTCTTCCGCGATTAGCCATGTATGGAACAGTTGAAGCTTATTTTGAGAAATTACGCAACGTGATAATTTTAGTTGAACAACCTGATAACGTTAATGCGATATCGCGGCGTTGAAGCTTAAAGTGTCCTTCTCGCTGTGATCGTTTGAACACGGGTGCCAGTAACCTGTTCTAGAATCGTTAAATTCAATCCAGATGCTGCATCATTCCGCCAATGAAACGAAAGGTACCGATCTCCATGGAAACTTAATTACAGCCTACACATAATAACTCTACACCCAATGTAACCTTTGATACGCTATTATTGCCCTCTGAAATTAATAACTACGAAATTGTTTTTTACATATACATATATATATGTACCTTCTTAATTTTCTTTATTAAACGATGATTACAATACATTAACTTCGGTATTTTTATAGGAATATTACTTTTTTAATTCCAGTTTCA
Organism: Augochlora pura; assembly: GCF_028453695.1. NCBI lineage: Eukaryota > Metazoa > Arthropoda > Insecta > Hymenoptera > Halictidae > Augochlora > Augochlora pura. Next base: position 17,736,849 of record NC_135781.1, read on the forward strand.
AACACATGAATATAATTAACATTCATTCATCCCTTGTGTTAATTTGACACAATCTTCACTGATACGTAAGAAACAATCTGTTTTATAGATCGTATTACTAACTGTTAACAATGCGAACACTGACCTCACTTTTAATTTTTACCCCCAGAAAAGGAGAATTGTAAGTTATTTATTTATGGTTAAATCTTATTAATTTGTTACTATTGTGACGATTTGATATCAAACACTAGATTAAGCTAGATAAACTATGGATGGATTGGGTTTATATTTTGAATCGAAATGTTATAACGTGTTGTAATATTTAATACAAAGTACTACGAAATACAATATTATATTACTTATAATAATAATTACCTTTAAGTATAGAAATATTAATTGCAACACGTAACATTATAGCTTGTCTGCCCATCCTTTCTTTTCGCAAAAATATGTAACTGGCACATTTAAATATAATATAGATACGTATTATGCCTATATGAAAATAAATAAAACAAAATTCCAAACGCGAATAAACATTCTATATATTCACGTATATTTGAATGACGTATATTAGTTGGATGCATCACATTTCTTTACTGTACATTGCATATATTTGAACAATGTCGAAATATATGAAGTCATCTTATATGCAATATGAATGCCTTAATAAAAAAATTAGATTAACTACCCTAACTTTCCTCAATTACTCTCTATGCATTATGTTACATGCTATTCATCTGCAGGTTATCTCGCATTACACAATTGACCTATTGTTAAAACATCGCAATTTTTCGTTCAATAAATGAAAGTAAGTAGTTCCTTTTTAGTATTATTCATAACTTTTATTGAATGTTTCAATTTCTTGTTAAAAATAAAACGTGATGGTTATGATATTTTATCAGTGCAATTTTACAAATTCGTTACATTGGCAGAATATTTATTTTCTTTTCAATTTGATTTTCATAAGTTGTTTTTAATCCTGCTATGCCTTTAATACTTATAAGAAATTTTAACACAATGATAATAAATTGTCTTAATTTTTCGTATCTAGTATTTATTTACATCGGAGTGATTTTTAAAGAAGATATCAAAAACCAACCCCCTGATTTCTCTATAATACTTTCAGACATATTAAATTCATATCAAATTCGATTATACTAATTATTATACTATACTGCTATGCTTGCCGCCGCGTTGCGTAGGTAGGAGTTAGTATAATTTAGTCAGAATTCTTCTTGCTGTAATAATCGATGTTTGTTATTTGAATAAAATATTCGATTAAGAAAAATTCATTAGGATTCGAATAACGCCGTTTAGAAGTTACGATTTTGTACTGGACACCCACATAAACAAAACACTGTGCAACGATCAGTTTCTCATAGAGTATATTTATTGTATAAGTATTCCGAGTTAAAATATTCAAGAGATACCAGCGAAAATAATCCCGCCATGGAAACGCTTAATCTGCATCCACGTAGCTCATTTCAATTTTAATCTCTCTGTGTCGGCCTATGCCGCCTTCTAATCGGGCTCCAACTAATTCTCGAATCCATATCTAATTTACCAGCATGCCTGCACTTTAATGGCCCACGGTCTGTCGTTTTTCCCGCCATAGACATCATCGATCGACCGTGTCCATTTTCCGCGACTGTCCTAATTTATAGCACGATTCGATCTTATCGAGTCGCGGGTTTATGGCGCCGAGAAACGGGTAATCGTCGTGACGTTAATAGCCGCTAATCCGTCGCCTACGAAACAGATTCAATTCATTCGAACCCGAAAAGCCCGGTGACAATTTACCAGTCGATTCAACATACGATCTCCTCTGCGTTCGATGTCGAGACTTCGAGAATCCCATTATCGATTGACCCTTCGGCGATCGATTTTGCAAGAATCCGCAACTTCCGTCGCTTTCTAACTTGCGCAGACTCACACGCGCCGATACTACAACTGTTTATTGTGTTTGCCGTAATTTATTGATTGAAACATACGATTGCATCGTGTTCTCGATGGGAAAAGCACTTTTCACTTTCAAAATTGTAAGGGCAGATACGAGGTCCCGTGGCGATATATCACGGTATGATTAGAGAGTTGTATTGTAGCCAGAAAAGACTCGAGTTACCGATGGTTTATAGATGTTCGTAGCCAGGCGTAAATGTCTTGAGATTGTAGTCTTTCACTGTTAGTATATCTTCCTGACAGAGGAAGGATAGTTTCTTATGCGGATGTGTGTATTGTTAGCCATTGGGAAAGACATGTCGTAACAATTAGAGAAAGGGGTGTGATAAATTCTTCTGGTATTTAATCTGTGGAAATTGTTTCGTGCGTGGGATTAGCATTCGAAACGAGCAGGTACCTTTTTGTTGGAAAAAGATGTTTCTGAGAACTTTTTCTAAAAATGTTCTCACGGAACAGATATTTTAAAATCTGTGGATTAAAAATTGCATGAGACTAAATTCTTTTTAAATATTTATGTAAGAAGATCCTATAAATTAAATACAACCGAAAATTATTGTAAGCTGGATTTACATGACGGCATTGTTTTAATTATTTTAGAAGCTTTCGTTTAAAAACTTTATAAAATAAATAAAGCACAGAATTATTGTATGCTAGATTTATCTAACATCATTATCTTCATTATTTTAGAACGTTCGGTAAAAGAGTCCTTATAAAATAAATAATACACCGCAATTGTTGTACGCTACATTTACATAACGACATTATTTATTTATTGATGCTTTGAATAAGACCTCAAAATTCAAAGATATAAACTAGTTTAAATTTTATCACAAAGATGAAAATAAGCCACGATGTACTACTGAACTTGGACTTTTCAGAGATTTTATAGTTTTCGTTAATAGATGTTGTTCGGGTCATTACAGTTTAAATGCTTCATTAGCAGGAGTTAGTTTTATAGAGAACATTGCTCCCCAGTGCGGAGCAGAATACCAATCCCCTGAACCATGTTATATGGCGATGCTCAGATTATGAGAACGAACATGTTACACTTGAAACGAAGCTTCTCAAAGAGCAAGTACTAGTTTTCCGTTTGCAAGTTCTTTCTTGCGTAATCCTGATAGAGAAGGGCTTAGATTAACTTATAATAACGAAGTTACCTTAATTCTTTTAGAACGTGCAATAAAATTGTCCCCATAAAATGTGAATAATACATCGAATTATTTTATGCTAGACGTATTTAACAGTGCTGCGTAACATTATTTGCTAATTAAAGGAGCACTATAAAAATCGCAACACGAGTATACAGTTTTCTAAATTCGTCGGATTAATTTTTATATGATTTTTATACGTGTACAATTATTTCCATAATCTTTTAGTATAAACATCAGTATTCAAAAAGCACGTTGCATGTAAATTCGTAACGTGAATTCATATGTCATCTTCTCTCAATAACGTAATAAATTACTTTCGATAAGAATCATGTTTGCTGCATAACTACAGAAATCATTACGATTTATTATGTATTGCATAATATTGGCCTTCTGTTATATAATGTTTAAAAATTTCTTTCATATTATTTTACAACGTATCTGTTTTTTATTGGAACTTGTAACACGAGAACTTTTTCAAAAAGGGATTTTATCATTTTGTATCAGTAGTATTACTACTATCCTGTGGATTTTCTATTGCAAAATTGCAAAATTTTAAAGTTACAAAATAGTGAAAACGCTTGAATAAAAATGTTACATTTAAATTACATATATTATAATCTCTTCTGCGAGATTTCCTTTGAATTGTAGAAGTTTTTAATTTTAAAAAGCCTAGTACCGGGTTAGAAAAATCGTCTACGCTCAACTGGCAGCTGTTCCCATCGCATTAATTAATTTTGAGTAAAACTCCCCCTGCCGCTTGCTAAAGCTACAATTTATTTGCGGACAACCTAATATAATATTTTCTACAAACAGTTCCATTCGACATTCTTATGTTCGAGTTTACGTCCCAGTAACTTCACGGGAAGGGTTTTGCAATGACAACCGTTCTGGTGCTCATCGTGAAGCACAACTAAGGTACAACAGCCTTGTGGTTTTACAGCCAAATCATGGCCGTGCAAATGTGACTATTAATTACCGCGTGACCGCGCAACTGTACTGATCAACGTCGCTACACAAATGACTTCTCAACATTTGCATTGTGCGCGAGGGGAACGCTACGCTTGTTACACGACGATTATTTCAGCCGAGCATGAAGCATGAAATTCGTGGGTTAACCACCGCGCGGGGTCTATTTTATTTGCCAACATAATTGCCGAAGTATGTAACTTTTATGTTACCCAAGTGCACAAACAGCAACATCTTGCATGCAGCCTTGGCTGTTTGATCGTTTTACTTTGAACGAGCCGCGCGCTTATTCCGTTGATTCCGATGCTTGATATTTTATAGTCGCATTCGTCGTCCACTGAATACACGGATAATCTGAATTTATGGGAATATGAGATTGTATTCTGCCGTATTCGAAAGTTTTTGACGTGAATTGGAATATTAAAATGATACGAGGCCCTTATTTGTGACATCTGTTCTTAAATTATTTATTTACTGTCACGCTAACTTTCAGGGCCATTAGCGTTAACGGTTACGTTACATTTAAAGATGGGCAAGAGGGCTCTGTCTTGTAGTGACAAAGATCTATTCACCATAAAATTAAATTAGGAAAAATTGATTGTTTGAAAATTGATCGAAATATTACTGATATCCATGTACACATTGCATGGATTATTGCTTTATCGCCGAACCCGAGTTTTAAAAACTAAAATGCAATGCACTAATTGTTATGGCACTTTAAACCCACCGATAAAAAATGTTATATAATCCAATATTAAGTGTACAACATTTATAATACCGTCGAAGTATCAATGAAATGGTGCATGTAACTTCACGATGAGATACTGTAAATAAACTTCTAAATTAGATTAGTATATTTAGTTCTTCATTTAGGATCTCGAAAAAGAAAGTATTAACAATAATTGCAGTATACATTAACCTGATTAATCAATCCTTAATAATGTATTAACAATTAATTTAAAGGTAATGAATTTATAAAGAGTGAATCTTGTAAATGTTATTTGTAAATGGTGATATTCTACAATAATTAATGATGAGTTGAAATTAAAGACCCACGTCTAACTAAAAAAAATCAATTCGTTTCAAAATCAAATGTTCACGAAACGATTTAAACTAATCGAAAATCCTTTCGAAAAAGTCAATATTTCAGAAAATCGATTCAGGATTTACCATCACTAAATGCGTCATTATATTACATTATTGTGGTAGTAATCGAGACCATATGAGAGAGAGAGAGAGAGAGAGAGAGAGAGAGCATTACGAAGGTGGCATACATTTTTTAATTTAAAAGGTTCATATTACTATCAATCATCTGCTGCGAATCGTGTTGTTCTAATTAATACGTTTGTCTGATTCGTGTTATGTAATTATTATTTATATTCTATTACATAGTCACATTACATTATGTAATAGTACATTAGCGGTAAAAGTTTGAACAATTATCACCTTCATACGCTTAGTTAATAAAAGTTTGTTTCGGATCCTTATTTGATATATGACAGTCAGTTTCGTGCCGGGTAGTGTTCAGCGGTTATTTTAACTTATCAAAAATAGTCATTCTTAATTAAATTTCTTTAATTATTTAAAATTGTTCCAATGTAGAAATTACATTTTTAATGTATTTTTTAACTAGTCATTTTATTGCATACATTGTCACTTGAAACTATTTTATTTAATTAAGATAGTACAATTTGAGATTGCCAGAGAAGGAAAAAATACCATATCATAAAAACCATATCCATGAAGTGCGATAAATGTTCCAGTGGCTTTAAAATAACACTTTTTTACATAATAAAACTGTTGAAAACTAACTGTATTGCTATTCTATGTTCACCCTAAAGAACTTTCTATTCAATGCAAGAAATTTTTAATTCTTATTATATTATAGTATTTTAAACATTCGGAAAATAAATAAAAATTTGCATAACGATCTGCAAGATAATAATTACTGAAAATCTTAATAAATTGTTAACAGTTCCTTAGGTTTGCTGACCTTAGTTCGCAATTGCGTAATTAAGTCAGTTGAAATTTTTTGTGGTAATTTCAGAGTGTGTTATCAAACTCCGTTATCACAAATGTGAAACCTCGATTTCTAAATCTGTTCCTCACATCTATGCAAAGTATCAAATGCCAAAACGGTATTATTTACAGCGCCCTACATATCCGATCGGCTAAGCGTCTTTTTTAAAATCATCTATGAATCATTCTAGAAGTTTTATCGTATTTAAGACGTCCTAATTCAAGAATATTTCGTAGAACTCTCGATGTATTTAGAACTCTTGAATATGAATGGGAAATTAAATTAGATTGGATGTAGCGTATGTTAGTACATCGGATTTGCTAAAATTGATTGGACTTTGGTATTTTACCAAGAACCATCTGTTCTGGTAACGTGCAGAAATATTCCTAGGTCAACTGTTGTAGTCACTGATATTATTAAAACAGCTTCACTTGACAGGCATGTCATTAAAGTGACGAACAAAGAGAAGTAGAGCAGAAAACTCTATTCAGCTGGTGGAATTTTGAAAATATTTATAATTCTCACTTCAGTAACCAATTAAATTCTCGAAATCACACTGCCTTTTCATATTTTCATCAAAATGTTGGTATTATTTTGGTATTGACGAACGTTTTAATTAGTTTCAGTTGATTTTTAATAGACTTGTAAGCTGATTGTAAAAAATATTTCTGTACACTTTTGTATATTATATAAACTACCCGATATTTGCTACTTTTGTGTCTTGTTTTAGTATATCAATCGTTAAATCAAACAATCTAATTTATTTTAATTTGAAATGACGGAACTCGGTTTAATTTAGACCTACGGTATAAATATTGTTATTTAAATAATTTTTAGTATTATATAGTTTCTGACAGTTGGTTGAAACTTTCATATATTTAATTAAGGTCTTATAAATGATCCTAGTGCATGCCTAGTTCATGATTTTGATAACCTAGACGGTATTTCTACATTGTGTCGATAATGTTGCGAGTAACACATGGTAATAACACAGACAAGTTATTACCACAGACGGTGTGATAGAATAGACGGGACACCATATGAGCACAAAAGTAGGATCCATACATACATTGCATCTTATAGGTTGTCTTAGCTAAAGCCATCTTACCATTTCCTGTGGCGATCAGCATTACCGATAGTTCACGAACACTGAGAATGTTAGCAAGAAGCGGATATAAATTATATTTCATTCCTACTACGAGTGTTAAATATTAATTATTTAAAGTAGCAAGCGTGCACGGCGCGAATATTTTAATGATGGAAATGGTATTCATGAAACATATGTTACAGGCATATAATCATTTCTACTAAATTTATATAGCAATAGTTTTATACATTTTTTCTTACAAATAGGTATATTCATAACGTTAATAAATCCATAAGTTTGATATTCTTTGTAAGTCCTTAGTGAATAGTAGTTCACAATAGCAGTTCATTTCGTAATAACATTTCTCAATGTTGATAGATATATTGTCATATTTTTATTACGGCGACCGAAATAAATCAAAGTGGAAGCAAAAAGTAAGAATGAGTAAAAGCAGAAGACTCGAGGTTTACAAGGAGTACAATACTTGCACAAGTTTTGAATGTCACAGATCTCAATGTTCGACGCTTTCTCATAAGGAATGTTCATTAAACGTTACACCCTCCATCACGGAGATGGTCAATTAAACGGAGTTGCTCGACCTAAAAAGAAGAGTTAGGACATCTTACATGCTGAAAACAACTAAGAAGAAGGGGCTTTCCCAGGATGAGGTTTCACGTTTGAACCGGAGGGCGACGCGGGTCCTATATACGTAAGCCCACACCGCCACCTCAAGCTCGAAGGGAAGATCCCCCGCCGGAGCCAGCGCCACCACAGTAGACGTGGTGCGGTATCCTCTGATGAGGAGGATTGCCATCCGCCTTTGCAGCCGGCGTAGGAGCTTTCTAAGTCTCCTACGCTGGCCAGCCAGGGCCGCTGGGGCCCATACGGGGGCCCCGTACATGATCATGGACCGCATCACGACCAAATATAAGCGGCGCACTGCATCCCCGGATCCCCCGAGATTGGGCAAAAGCCGGCTCATGCAGGCCGCCGCTCTCTCCACTCGGGGGACGAGGCGGTCAAAATGCGCCTCGAAACTCCAGTGGCTGTCGAGAGTCGGTCCGAGATACCTCATGTCGGACCTCACGTCAACGCAGACTCCTTCCACCCGGATCCACGAGCTTGGGGGTGCCCTGGACCGAGGCCTCTTGAACCAGATGGTGTCGGTCTTTTCAGAGGCAATCATCAACCCCAGATCGCGGATCCTTGCGACGACGGCCGTCACCGCGACCTCCGCTCGCCGGATGGTTCCCTTAAAGGAGTCCCCGACGATGACCACCAAGGTGTCGTCCGCATAGCAGACTGTAGTGGCCCCGTCACGGAGGGGGGGGGGGGGGGGGGCCAGGACAGAATTTTAGCCGAGGTCCGACAGCAGTGAGCCCAAAACGAACCCCTGTGGGACCCCGCGCTCAACTCCCCTGCGTGTCCACTCGTACGAAGGGTATTCAATGCACCTGTCCCGTAGGTAGGCCCCGATCACCGCCCTTAGATAAGGAGGCACCCGGTGGACCACAAGTGTGCACGCGGACGGGGGCGTTGCCCATGAAAGGTCAACTATTGAGCCCCCATTGGACCGCACGCACGTATGGACCGAGCCTGTGTTAAACAAACAGAGCTCGAGTCCAACCGCCCATTCCAGCAACCCCCAACCCCTGGTTCGTCCTGGGAGACCCCCAGGCCGTAGCCTTGGAGTTAAAGTCCCCCAGGACCAGCACTGGACGGGGATGGCAGTGGGAGATACATCTCCCTACACCGTCCAGATACCGGTTGAACTCCTCGAGGGGCCACCTGGGTGCGTATACCGCCACCACCGCGGTTCCACCCCAGTCGGCAGCCAGGAATCCCTAACCGTGCTCGATGAGCGAAAGCAGCGGGGATCCCGGCTGCACGACCCAGAAAATCACGGCGGTGGCAGTCGAGTCCCCTATCCAACTCGGACTTTCGGGGATTCTGTTCGGCTCCGCCACGACGGCCAATCCAGCACTCTGCTCGACCAGATATTGGTGCAGGAGATCGTGCGTCCTGACCGAATAGTTGAGGTTGGCCTGTATAATCTGGCCCATGTTCCCCTTTACACGGTCTGCTCACACACCATGGCCGCCGTCTGTACGGCGGTCTTCGGGGCCTTATCGGCCCCGCCATCTCCGCTGGTGATAGCGGTGAGGGCGTCGGGTAGCACTCCTTGAGCTCCCGTTTTAATATTCCCTTTGATGTCCGCTTTTTAATACATTATTAAAAATACATTAATGAGTTTTGAAATACACGGGTACACGTGTAATTAATGATCATATCAGGTGCCAGCTGTTTTATGTGTCTGCGTATTGCATTTAGGTGATCACTCGAGATCGCCATGTTGGATGCACTTAATTCTGAGCCTTAATATCTAGGATGGGCCACGGAACGTGGTCAGCTTAATTTATTTTGTTGCTAGTGGTTCGATTAAAAATTTGTTGAGCTAAACTGACTTTTAAGATGATTGTACGAAATTTTTTGTCAATCCTTTTTTTTAGAATTATTTAGATCACTTTCAGTTGTTTAGAAAATTATCTACAATATTTTTGTACTCATTTTTTAGAAGATATTGAGATAAATTTTTAAAAAATTCTACGTTTATGTATAAAAAAATCTTAATAACTCTGGGATAAAAGAGTTCACGAAAAGTTTGGTTAAGAAATTTCATGAAATTGGCATTTAAAATAAAAGTTGCAACAAAACAAATATATACTATAAACAAATCGTAAAATTTTGCAAAATAGAGATACGAAACGATATTAAGCATAAACACTCCATAAATCAGATAAGCTAGATCATGAACATTCCATACGAAGGCCATCAACCAACTTTACTTACGGCTTTGTATATGGGTATAACGCGACAACAATGTACTTTTAAAAGCTGGTATTGCTAAAAGACATCTCGGACATGCACTTTTCTCTGTTGCCGTGAGATGTGATTCATTAGTTGACCATTCCATGTAGGTAGAATCTGCTATCGTACCATAGCATTTTGTACAGTGTCGGTAATTCAGATTCTGAGAAAAAAAAGAAAGCATTGCAAGCAATGTCTGTGCGGTTCCCAATACTGTAAAGGGGTTACGTGTCACATGTTCTGAAATACCGACATCACTAAAAACCAAAGGAACAGACCTAAACTCCTAAGTTGTGTCCTATACTTTATTTGTGATTTTGTACCAACGATTGGTATTGCGAAGTCGTTTAACTACGAGTAATAATGTAGGAAGCCAGCTTCAATTAAAGTTTTGTAAAAACAAAATGCATTTAATTTCGTCTGTTATATTATATATTATAGATACGATCTATCGAAAAGACTAACAATGAATTGTGAATAAAATTATAACAAATAATTGCATTAAAAGAAATATGTACATGTTAAACATTAAACGAAAATTAAATCAGAAGTTCTTTATTAAAATATGTCTAAGAGAAAGATACTTTACAATAGATGTCTAGTTAAATATTAGTATTACGTACTATACTATTAAAGTACACGTAAAGTGCTGCAAAAAATCTTTTATTGCACTTGCAATTCATAGCGTTATATTTTACTTGCAGTTTTTACAAACATTCTAAAAATTTTATAGACATAGATTCACTTACTTGTTCGTAAACATCTATTAAGTTTATTAAGTCTAGACTTCCTGAGGAAAGGTACGAAACAACAAAAACATTAAAAGAACTTAAAAATATTGTCGCATCGTTTTCAATTTGTGTATATATTAAGAAAAGAAATCAAATTCTAATTTGCTTCAGTTTGCTGCAACAGAGCCAAACAATGTTTATTTTACATGAAGATTCGTAGTATACTCATAACTGTACACATATGTAAATATGTGTTTCATAGACAATTCTAATTCATAGACAATTCATTTTTCTGAAACGGAAAATATGGAAACCCCATTTTTAATGCATTATAATAAAATGTCAGCCTTTACAGAATAGTAAATATTGCCTACTTCATTGTTATCGAGATACACATGATGTTCTTATACGAAAGTACAGATCGATACTTTCACACGTTACGTTTTTTCGAATAAGGATAATACTTCACGAGGAACGAGATGTGGTTTCAAGATAAACTAAAAACATTTATGTTGCATAACGCCGAAGAGAAGCAAAGTTAAATGTATTTCGTTTTTGGTAGCCGAAGCAAAGTGGAATACCAAGATTAAGAGGGCATCTGAAAACAATCGGTTCAATGGGCAACTGTCTGTTTAAGCCTGCTCCTCTTCCAAGGACCAGCACAGTTAACTTACATGCTGAGCTTTTAAAAAACTTTCCGATCGTCTTTATCCTTGGTGGACCGGGCGCTGGAAAAAGTTACTACATTTCATAATACTATGCATTCTGTTTGCAACATTACATAACCTTGTACAGTAGTGCACGATTAAATTTGCGCCGAGTCAGGAGTCAGCACGTAAATATACTGGACATCATGTTGTTCCAAGAATTGTCTCGAGCACGCCATGGCAATGAATATTATAAGAGAATCGATCTAACGAGTGGAAACGAGGTAGATGTAATATGTTGAGCACCGACGACTAGGTTCGACACTTAACATTAAACATACCGAGACCTCAAAGGGCTTGGTGTGTGTCCCATTATAAAAATTATAAGATTGATCTTATATCTATGATTTCAACAATTATAACAACAAAAATGTAAAACGGGTGGTTTAACAGACGTTGGTCTATTTAGTGCTGAAGGGACTTATTATAAAGAAAATTTGACTTGCAGTTATTGTCAGCTTATCTTTATAATTGTAGTATCAAAGGATAGCTGAGATTCTTTCGATTAAAATTCTGAAATAAATTGATAAGCAACCGATAATAATAGGCTTAAAAATTTAATCGTACGGATTTCGTGTAAATTTAACTGTGCACCTCTGTGCCAGCATTATCTTTTCCCTTCAAATTAGTAGTAGAATATTTTTGATTTAATTTATTTAATATTTTGTACGTAATGTAATACATTTTATTGTTTTATTATGTAAACTACATTTTGTACAAATGAACTCCAATTAACTCTTCGTACTCGAAGAATTTTCTCAGATCACCTACCAGCAACGCGAATATATTCATTCGCGAAGTAGTAAGTATGAAATAAAATCAAATCAACTATGAAATTTATATTACCTCGGAAATTATTCACTCCACTCACATAGAATTTTGTACAGAAATGTATTCATACAAAATTTATGAAAATAAAACTGAAAACTACATTGTTCGATAAAATCATTCGCTTCTCCATTTATAGAGAGGTCTTGATTAAAGGAAAAATCCATATTACTTGAAACTATGACGAATCGTTTTATTTAAACAATAATTTTTTAGAGTTGAGAACTATCAAATTTCTACTGTAAATCATTTTTTATACCTAATGCAGTTTTAAAAATATATAGATAAATAGGGAAACATCTATTTACATAATGGGTGTTTTCACACTCTAGCAACAAAATTTGCGCCAATGATAAAGATAGTTCAAAACTTTATTTAAGGTTCCCGATAAACGTGCAGATTTTTAACAAAATTGGGACTTCCGGGTTACCGAACTTCTTTTTATCAATTTCTAGCAGCACTCGATGCTCTGACTTGTATACAACATATGCACTATAACAGCATTTCACAGCTATACAATTTGGAAAATTGTATTTTTTCCAACTTTTTGTTGTAAGTTAACACTAACCATACCAAGCACCAAAAGTGATGCTTATGTGTCGTTTTATACAAAATTACAGCATTGAATTTATATAGATATTTTTCAATTGTTACATTAAACCTGGGCCGCATAAGTTACTAAAAGGTTTAAGAGAAGGAGAATTTTGTATCTACGTAATCAAAAATGTTACGAATATGATATTTTCTATTTGTTCATATAATCAATAAAACATATATATATATAATACATTTATGTGCTTGCAAAAATCAAATATAAACAATTTATGAAAGAACATTGTTGGAACTAAAACACATTTTTATCCACTTTTAAACATACCAAAGTTAATACGCGTTTAGATGAATAAATAATGATGGTTTCTGGTAAAAGTATATTTATAATTTCACTAATTGTAGGATAGAAATTGTTTCATTTTTTTCGGCAATGATACGGTTCGTGTTGATTACTCAAGAGGTCCTTGTACATACTTATTTCATTTTAATTCCGCTGACTGCTTCGATCGTTGCAGGAACGCTGTGTATGAAATTGGCGGGACACTACGATTTCCTGCACATCGTGACGGCCGACTTGATCCGTGAAGAGGTATCGACGCGAACAGAGAGAGCTTTTAGATTAGCACGTTTGATGTCGCAAGGTCAACTAGTTCCGACCGACATAATGGTCGAATTAATGGTCACCAAGATATTGAACAATCGGATGAACAAGCATGGCGTGATCATAAGCGGTTTCCCGAGGCGGAAAGAGCAGTGCATATTGTTCGACAGGTTCGTGCGGCCTCCTCACCTCGTCCTATACCTGGACGTGCGGGATTCCGTGCTGGGCGATCGCATAATGGGCAGATCGATTACGACCAGGGAAGTAGTGGTGATGAACTACGATGATATTAAGATTCAACTGAAGGAGTACGATACGAGGACTAGGCCGATCATGAAACATTATAAAGACTGTTTGGTACACATCGACGGCGAAGCTGACCCGATTTGCGTCTTCGAAGGCTCGTGCGAAGCTATCGATAAGCTCCTGGAGACATTAGATATGAGACCGAGCACGAGAAATACTTCTTGATAAGCAGCGAGTCGCGAAAGTATTTGAACGCCTTTTAACCCTTTGCACTCGAGTGGTGACTGTGAGGCACCATAAAATTGTTCTATCATGATGCAAAATAATCTTTATACTAATAAAGTTTGCATTTTAGAAATTGTTAAGGTCATGTTCTGTCGATACGAATGACGAGAATCAATTACATATGCATAAAATATACATTGTTATATAAAATGGAAATACTATAAAGCCAGAAAAATTCTTCAGATTTTCAGTTAAAATGGCTTCGAGCGCAAAGGGTTAATATAAAATAACTTCTCTAAAATTGAACTAAACGATTACAATTTTTTGGAGATGCCAGAGGTAGTTGTTTATTAGACTGCTAACCAAACTTTTGTAAAACTTGCACTTGGTTGGAGCGACAAAAATGGGAAAATTGTGTTTTTCTTATCGTTTTAAAAAAATGTAAATAATACGGTTTGTAAACTTCGGTTGATCGTACGCATGTTAAAGATTTCATTGAAATCGACGAAATAGACCATTCGGCTATAGTTGGGGTCTAGTGGGACTCATACGGCCTGCATACTTTAGTTTAATACTATGTAGTTGGAATATGGGAGTAGGGGCGGAATAACTTGAGACGCTTGGCAACGATTTCGATGAATTTTTCACTCCAACCAATTGCAATTTCTGCAAAGAATTTTTGCTTATTGTCTAATAAACTTTGTTAGTCTTATTGCGTTCTAAGAGGTGTCCGAATATTTGCTTGACTCATTATAAACGATTTTTGATAGGTATGCTTGTGTTTAAAAAGAGTCTTTTATTATTTCTAAAACACATTGTAGCAATAATTTACTCTGCTGTTGTATATTTCAATTAATTATCTTATTTAGAGGATGCCAACGATTAATTGGCTTTTGTATAATGAGACAAAAATATTATACGTAATATACTAGATTGAACACAGTATAGATCACATTGTTCCTTGGATTGTGCAATCAAATTGTGTAAATAAAATAGTATTCTGCAAGTATGTTTTTGAACGGTGTTGAGTACTATTTTAGCACTTCTGACGATTACGTTATACTGATAGATATTAATGTATATTCTCGAGTACAATTTTTCTAATACGATAAACTATCGGTTTAATTCGCGTTTAAATAAATAGTATTTTGATCATTTGATCACGAAACATTAACGATACTGTTTCTCAAGAATATATTTATTAATAGATCAAGAAGGAGGAAATTTGTTCGACGCGATACAATTTTGTTACTACATATTAGAACTGTAAAGAAACAGTTGACTTTGAATTACGTTTTGTAGTTTTAATTTATTTCGATCAAGAGGATGCCTCAACAGTAATGTCATTGTCGACCGCTACTAAAAGTTGTAGAGTAGATTGTACAATTTAGAGTTAGTGAATAAGAAATTGTTATGATAACTTAAATTGGGTGTGTAATAGTTACTTAGGAAGTACAGGCTGTTCCAAAAGTCACACGCAAACTTTTTCCTTAGCAAAAATGCAATCTGCAACTTTATTCATGAGCTATCAACGAAAAATAGTTGTTTGGACACAACATAGTCCAACCATTTTATGGGTCCGGGCTCGGTTCCTCGACCGTTCTAGCGAGGAGTACGTCTGAGTCCACAAAACAATTAAATCCGTAAACCTTCAGGCAGCATGGCTCAACCATTTCCCGTGTCCAGATTTTTTATGCTCCCTTGTTATTCCATCTTCACTTTCCACTTCCTCTGCCACCTCTCCTTCCAGCTTCCTACTAGCTAACAAATAAAAGGCCCGAAAGGGAGCGAGCGAAGAGCATTATCAATTACAAAGTACGACTGAACACTAGACTTCGACAACGCGTCGACGAACACGACTTTTTGTACCACCGGCAATAACATTATATCCACGCGTCTCTTCATTATATCGTTATTACGTTTTAAAATATATGTATCAAACATTAATTATCGGGCGCCGTTTTTAACCGTTCCCGAAGTGACGGATGTTGAGAATTGACATACCGAAACTCCCATCCAAGCACATACAATAGTGGCTAATGAAATACGAGCGCTCCTGGTACGAGACGGCCGAGCCAACGAACTGACAAAGCTACTGATTGGTTTTGCCGCCTAATGTCAGGCGAGCACACCTCTCATTGGTTACTGTTTTTTGTTAATAACTCATTAACGATGCCCTGGAGAAAATGTTTGTAAAGGAAAAAGTTGCTCCAAATGATTTCAAGTACCCTCTATTTTCGAATTGTTAAACATTTTTTACACACCCTTTACATTTGAGCATACGTATATTAAGAACGGTGCAACTAATTAAAATTTTTTAAATGTTTTAACAGGCGGGCAGACGTTGTATTTCTGTTGTTTAAAAATGTAAATTAATTATGTCAAATTTTGCAATATTTCTACTAATTTATTAATGTTTAATTTAATTATCTAAATTTCTTTTAGATGAATTTAACTAAAATAAAATATATATTTACAGGTTGCAAATGGAATTACACCATTTTTATAATTAGTTAATTGCAAAAATCATTTAATTTCAATAATAAAAAATTATTTTCATAATTTTCCACAACATTTAGATGATGCATAAACTTCTTAAATTCTGTACGCTCCATCGATGTTTTACGTGAAGTAGTATACGGTGCATTTTTGTAAAATCTTATCCAACATATTCTCAGCTAATTTAGCTTTTTTCCGTTCGCATTTTTTCTTAGCCGCTTTCGATTGCGTTTTTCAACTTTTTATCGAAACGAAACCCTCTCGTTTCATTTTGTATGAAATAAATTTTTTGTGTACATTGTTTTATAACATCATAATAATCCTGTAGGTGTACAAGAACTTCTTTTTTTGCAACACCCTATATCTATGGAAATTGGATGTAAAACAATTTTTTTGTTAGCCAATTTTAAATTGAACAAAACATTAGAATTCTTTAAGATATTAAATATTGACCCTCTTAGTACCGAACAACGATATATCGTTGTTGGCTATTGTTGAAAGGATAGTTTTCTTAATATATTTGTTAAACAACAATTTAATTTCTTATTTTTTCTGCCTTTTCGAATTTGTTATTTATCAGGCTTTTCAAAATTCTTGCAATTTCTTTCCGAAACTTTATCAAATTTCGTCAAACGAGTGTTAAACATTTCGCTCAGATACAGACTCTTTTGGCCGGTACTAAGAGGGTTAGTTATTTATAAATAAAAAGCTTACACTAAATTAATCATAAATTATGTGATATCTAATTTTTTTACAAAATGAACTTACACCACTTTCAAAATAAACGGTCCATATATTTCACCTAACTCAGTCAGAATGCTAATGAATATATACATATTCCATATATTTACTAGAAACAAAAATGACTAAATGAAATAACTTAAGACGTTGAATGCCGCATCAATCATATATAGTGGTTACTAATTTTTAACTAGTTTTTAAAGTTCATGTTCATCATACCATATTCGAACGGAATGGATTCGATTTGGATGCTTAGAATGTATAAGATCACCGTAGCATTAGTTTCAGTAATTAAACTACTTCGATGTTATAGAAATTTTTGGGGTTGATTTTCATCACTTGACGCGTTAAACAGCTATATTATACATACTAACGTGCTATAAATGCGCTGTTGTAAAAAGAACAATATTTTGATTAGTGTAACCTCTATGCAAGCGCATAATTGCTAAACAAACAATTCGACGGAGCAGTTAAACCAACTGTCGTCTACACATTTTTCCCGCGTGCACAAGAATAGTGTTTTTGATGGGCGGTTATTCATTTCGCGTCCACGTTCGTATACCTTCATTTATACCACGGCGTACGTCTGTATTAATTCATCTCCTCCATGTGTTTCCGCTCGTTTTAATCAGTGGATGGATGGTTGCATCCATTTATGAACACGTCTACATACACATAGGTAAGATTGTCGGCGGCTCGCATTTCCACGTATAAGCTGCGCTCCCTACCGCCGCGTATATTCGCATACACGGGCGCGCGTTGTACGTCGGTGTTTCTATACAATTCTTCACTTGGCAGATATATTCATAAACATGTATGTACCTTCCATAGTATTCATCTGCACGTGAGTTCTCCTCCGTGTCTCGGTGGATGAATGATAGACCGTGGTTCACCGGCGGTCCTGGCATGGATGGACGGTTGCTCGATAAAACCTGATGCCAGTGTTTTCGAAAAATGCAACGCGCCAATTTAATACCTCACCCCGAACTCTATTTTTAACAAATGTTTTCAAAGCACGTTTTCATATTTCTACGGTTAAAGGGAAGAACGCCGCATGTGTCACACGTTTTCGTTTTCGAGATATTGCCGTTTAACGCGTTTATCTACTGGCAATTCTCTAATAATATCTTTGAAATCAGAGATTATATATTCCATCTTGAAGTTGAGAATTCTATTACTTTCTTGAGGCTAAACTTCCGATTAAGGTTAGCGGAGGAAAACAATTTTCGAATTTGTTTTCTGTGCGTTAAAATTCATGGAAAGCATCAAATAGTTAGCGAGACAAAATTTTGGCTAAAATTCGTATGCAATACTATTTTATATATATAAACAACAATAAATACGTTTCTTTTTCAATTATAGATATCGAATGAAATTCTTATCCAGTACTATGAATACGGAGTCACGAAAATCCCTATCGGTATTTTGTATATGCTTCTCTCTACCTCTTCCTCTTCCTCGCATAATCGTATTTTAAATAAACGTTATATTCCTTCGCACTTGATTATAAGTAGTAGATAATTTAGCATGGACAATAAAAGACAAAATAACTTTTAAGTAATAATTAGAAATCATTTATTTCTTTGTATTTTAGACATTCTTTAGAAAGAAGATTTTGGAAATTGAAAAAGTTCATTCTGCATCAATAATTCAGATATTGTTATTAAAATTAAAATGAAATTTATTACACGCCGCATTTTTACACATGGTGAACTCCTCGGTGAACATTTCCACGAATATACTTTTTTCATATGTGCATCAGACGGCTGTGTTTCTATGTTTTTTGCAATGTCCAATTTGACATGTTTTTCGTATTTCAGAAATTGTAGTAGCTTTTACTAATATTGCTTCCATATTTATTGTTTCTTGTTGCTGTGAAACTCGATATTTAGCGACATTCTACCTACTATTTTTAGTTTTTATTCACTCTTCTTACCCTATAAAAGCTTTCTTGCAATTGAAAATTTTACACACACGCAATTACAATATTATGCGCTGTTATTATTTTAAACTATCTTATCGCGTAGCAGATGTGACACAGACTGTATGTAAGTTGCGGCTTGTGCCTAAGATACAATCGCATAGTATTTCCCTTGATAAACCTAACATTAGTAATAAATTTGTGATTTCAGTGAAGATATCGTTTAAAAGTTCACACATTTCTCTAACGGCCAAAAGACCGTTCATAGAAAGTGATAGCAGAGTGCGTGAGATTATCAGAAAAGTTGCGCAACAAGGTGGAGGAAAGTGAAAATATGTAATTTAAAAAATTTTACATCATATTTGTCTAATGCATGTACGATATCTACTATTTCTGATTTTACTAAATATTTAAATAATACTAACAACAATTATGTGGTTATGTGAACCGTTGAGAAGCCAATCAATGTAAGTCTATTAACTTTAAAATTGAGATAAATAAGGATTTTACAAATTAGCTGTACTTAGATATTAACAACACGAATAATGGAAAGTACAATTTTTATCATAAGATGGCATGGTAATGAACTTTATCAGAAAAGAAACGAAAGGAAAATGTCAATATTTTGTTAGAATGAATACATAATACCTTCTGAACAATTTTGTTTAGTAATTCCGTGGTAAATATGAGTGTTGTTTATCTATTGTTTATTTTCAAGACATGAACCATATGAATTTATCGTATATATAATATCATGCATAAAATTACTATCGAAAATTTTCTACCAGTGGTAGCAGATTGACACTCGTTTCATCAGCCACGAGATATATTCATACTTCGATACGTCGAGTTCCTGAAGAACCTTCCCGTGTTAGCAAAAACATCCGTGAGCACTCGATTGCCCCACGTGTATCCGCCCCTGGCAGCCGACACCGTCGATCGTAGACTTTGCGGGTTCGTCTGTGTTAGTGGCGACCTATCGAAGTGTGTTGGGGTGGGTGGACGGGTGGTTGGCTGCGTTTATGAGGGTGCGGGCCCGAAATTGAAAAGCACCCCAGCGAGAGCTAGCGAGGGTGGTCGTGCAGCAGTCATTGACAAGCGAAAGACCGTATCAGAGGGTAATCCTATTGGTGGACGGCAGCGTCGCGACGTCTCGGCGTCATTGGTCCGCCATGGAGCTCCGGGGCGTGGCCTCGAGCTGCTCGCCGGATGGTGGGGCCGAGGATGCCTGTCTGCATCCCTGGCAACGATTACCGGAAAACCACAGGGTCGTTCGGCGACGGGAATCCAGTATGGCGGACTTGGCAATCCCTCCGGCTGAATTTACCACTACCACGTAGCTGCCACCCCCGCAGCTATTACCTAGGCCACTGTAACTTCACCGCTAAACCTCGCTGCCAGTGGATTTCGCTCGATTTGTCCAGGGGAACACTTCAGGAATCGAAAGTTCGATCGAACGATTAATTGCTCCGTTAACTAGTCTTTTCAAATCCTGACCCTTTGACGAGACTGCGAGGATACAAGACGATGTCTGCACCTCTAGCCCAGCTTTGGACGTTCGCCAGACATCCGCACTGCTTGGACAGACCTCGTTACACTTTCGACAAAGTCGAGATCGAGCATTTTAGCTACTATCAACGCATTTTCTGTTCCTGCGCGTTTCGCTGGGCAAGTGACAAAGGTAGATTACTTGCGATTCAGCATACCTTGTACAGAAAGCTACGAGCTAGAACATTTGCAGCGAGTACAATTTGAAAACTGTATCGATTAAAGCTTTCTTTTCCCCAGTTGCAGAGCGGCCAAACAATAAATTAAGCTACCGTTCGGATCCTCGAGAAGCATTTCGCCGGCGCGACGGTGCATCTGATTCCGGTAGCCCCGTGCATTCCCGGCTCGAATCTGGCAGCGGTGGGTGGAGGGTCGCACGACGGGGTTGAAACGGGGAAAGAAACGCAGCCAGCCGGGGAAGAGGAAAAGAGAAGGCGAGCCGGAGTTTCACTACCACGTAACCAACGATCAACAATTGCACGACGTTCAGTGGGTGAAGGTAGGCGTCGTCTCGTGACGACGCCGAGAGGGTGGGGGTCGAAGCATCGTCGACCAGGCGTCAGGCGACGCGGAGGGGTGCGCGCAGGCGCCGCGACGAGCGTCGTCGGCGAAGCGCCGCATCAAACGTGCCGGCTATAGGTTAAATCCTCCCGCTCGTCGTTTTTGTTGTTTTTCCGGCATTGCCTCCTGATCCCGCCTTCAAAAGTGCCAGCGGACCAATCGGTGGCTGGTTGCTCGCGGGACGCCCGGCGTCGAGACACCACTGCAACCGCCAACGACGTCGACCTCCGCGGCACGGGGACGATATCGCGTCGGGAGCTAATGTCGATCTCTCGCCGAGACACCGACTCCGAGACGTCATCCGTCGTCGTTGGTCCACCCTGATGCGATCACAGCTATCCGGGGTGACGGGTTCAGCTTCTGCGATCTCGACCACCTGGATGCGACAGTTGCCGCGGACTAGGCACGCACGGCCGATGTGAACGTAGTGGACGCTTCGACGACAACACAGAGTACCTCGATTCGTCGCGACGGGCGAAAAGTGTGAGAACATTTGGCACAGTGATCTCGGACCGGTGGTGTGCGCGAGTGATAGACAAGTGAGCTTTCCGGAGCTTTTAGCAACCAGGTGAGACCTTCACGGTGATTTATTGATGCCACTCGCTTAGGACGATATCTAGCTAGAGTAAAAACAATCGGGGATCGTAGTTGGTACCGTGAGAGCCTCGGTCTATGGTCTTGGTAATTGGTCGTGTACTGTTTAACGCCGAATTGTTGTGAGTATGGTACGTACGACAGTGGTATTACTTTCTATTGGAAGATCATGTTTTTTACGCTGGAAATTGTTCTAGATTCAGAGATTCGCGTTTGGTAGTTTTCACGGTAATCGTTTATTGTTGCGCAGTAACGTTTGTGGGTAAAACATGTTACAGTACATTGATCCCATAACAGGGAATGCGTATCGATACACCATGAACGGAGCAACATCGATTACTACTTCTGACGAACATCAACATCAGCACCAGCAACCGCAGAATGAAGCGCCTTCAGAACATCCGAGAAGTCCTAAGAGCCCTATGAGTATCCGTCATGGTAAGCTAGTGTTCATAGTTACATACATTTTGAATTTTAAATGTAGAGTCATTGGAAAATTTCATATAATCGCAATGTTCTTAGTTTTAAACTTGGAAAACAAATAAGAATAAATGAAATATCATTTTGCGATTGAAATATAAAATGAACGACAGAGATGGGTTAAAGTTTAGGATATTTTCAGTTTCATACATAAAAGATCTTTTAAACGTTGAAAGCAGTCATAATATAATCACATCTAATCCAGGATTACGCTCATTATTATATCATGATTATACAGTGGTAAACGCAAAAGAAGAGACAAAAATTCTCTACTGTATCACTTTTTGTTGGCAAAGAAGTTTCTTGAAATGAAAATTTAAAAAATGCACTATTTGATGCGTCTTATGGATGCCATAGATGCATACAAATCTTTTTATATTATGGATTTGATAATTTTTGGAGTCGCCTCAGAGTTACCATTCGATTGTACAAGCTTAACGCAACGGGCAGTAAAATCAACATTTATAAGGTTCGCGTTATCTTATACAGGTTGCTAAATCGCATTTATTTACAGTTTGTGAAATTTTGACTATGATATAAGCTTGTATAAAGAAATTCAACTGATCATCTTCTATAAAAGCATCATTGTAATTTCAACGATCATTTGACCGGCGACGGTGCGTTTAGTGTTAAGCAAATCCGGAAAGCTCGTATAATATCGATTACATACAACCTGTTTTTATAAAATCAATAGATATACTAATATTACCCGAGCGGAGGTTAATGTTCAGGAGTTAACCCTTTTCAGTTCTATGTAGACGCAGATCCGACATCAACTTTTACAGACCAATAGTAGCTTATTCGATTAATTTATATTACATTTATCACTAATACAGTAGGAATTCGATTAACCGGCTTAAATGGGGGACAAACGGCCCGAGTAAATTGTGGTCGAATGGATGCATCGAAATACTAGAGGAAATAACATGGAATATACTTCTCTAAACCAAACCGAACCAAAACTAAATCAAGTATCTTTTTGTACACATTTTGCTCTTATAAGTGCTTTATCGTAATAACATTTTAACAGCGATGAATTTTCTTTTGATACATCGTTCTGTTGCCCCAAATATTTAAGGGTGCGATTCAACGCTAAAGGTTGAAGCCTAAGCGTAAATACAAGTTCAAATGGGGGATATAAGCATATGGTGTTAGTAAATAAAGATACCAGATAACCGAGACTCTATAATCGTATAATCGTGTTTCAGTTTAACCCCTTGCTCTATAATATCGAGTCAGAATCATGGTGAAGATTTTATGCAAGCTCTACTGAATATGAATATTATTAATTGCTTCTACGGCGAAGTAAAACTAAATTCTTCTGTTATCAAAGTATAGAAACGAAGGTAAATAAAGACAATATAGGAAAAAAAATTGTCTGATCCCATCAGGAAAATTATTAAGTACGAATAAGTACTAATCGTCGCAGCATGAAAGGAGCGATAGCGCAAGGGGTTAATCGAGGGTTTACTGTATCATAGTTAAATGTGAGAATAATTTTGTTACTCCTAAACTGTTCTAAATAAGGTAGTAGTGTTACAAATGGAAACACAATTGAATGATCTTTTTACAACATTTAGGGTTGAAAAGATGCCTAATCTACACTAACATCCTTAACTCTTAATCAGACTGTCAATGAATTGGAAGTTATTTTTCCAATAAATAATGTATATTTCCAAGTTAGTATGTGCAAGTAAATTTATGTTGAAACATCGCAAACTCGATGGGTTAATAGAGAATCAAATTAATTTTTAAATAATTACATTAGCGTATAGTAATTATGATTTGTTTAAAGTTGCAAGTCGCTGCCACGATAACCACATACGGTAACCATCAGATACTTAACAAATGCGGACGAACAGCGTATCAATGCTGCATAAAAAACAAATTTTGTCAACAGCTTGGTTGAAATATTCGTTCCTTTGCATTAAAGCTTTGCACTCGAGACTGTTTTAACTGCAAAATGAAAACATTTGTTTCAACCTGCAGTATTTCCATTTGGCATGATTATTTTTATTAGATATGTATGAAATTTAAAAAAATAAAAATAAAAATTTTTTTGAAAATAGTGCAGTAATTTGTAAATTCGCCTCAGAGTCGTCACTCGAGTGCAAAGGATTAAATTATTTATGCAACTAGAGACTTTAATAGTTTTTAAATTGACGTACGCGTCATATTAAAATAGAGAGTAGTCATAGAAATGTATTGCGATAGGGAGAAAAAGCAAGAGGAAAAAAGCGGAAGTAACTCTGTAACTTGATAAATCACATTGACAAAATTGTTATAGTGTTACTGTACACATAAATATATTGTGAAGAAATTATGTTACTGCTTACCTGGAATACTGCTCACTTTGTTCTAAAATGAAATAATATTCAAGAAATGAAAAAGAATCGTAAAGTCATGCACGTGATCAGATACTTCTGAAGAAAAGTGTATGTTGCTGCCTTGTATCGATATTGGTACAAGTTAAAAGGATACAAGCTTTGAGAGGCCACTTCATTAAAATTAATAGTTTTGAATATACGAAATATAGGACTTAATTGATGATGGTATAATTCTCCCCCAGTAGAATTATAAATATCTCATTTTAAGAAGAGCGAAACGAAATCACCCCTCTTGACTTAATCTAACTTTTCGCTCTTAATCCACACCAAATAAATTGAATTAAGAATAATATCATTCAGAGTGATTATTTCAATCTTGTCGCTAAAAGTAGCGCAGTCACACGCTATTATTTATATTTATATAACTATTTCTTGATATTATGTAAATACCGGTAAAAATAAGTAGAAAGTAATAAAAAGAGGGACAAATAAATAAAGGATAATAAAAAGAAAATATGAAAACCAGACAATAAACTTTAAATTAATGCAATTTTTATTTGTTTAACATTACAAAATAGGTTTTATTTTTATACATTCTTGCAAAATATCATTGTATACGTAGACAAACGAAATAGAATTGAATTCCCTTAGACTATATAATTTTATTAAAAAAAATAATTATTAAAGAAACATGTTGGGACAAAATTATAGCACATTTAACGAAAAATTATGTATAGCAATAAATCAAGGAATGATATTTAACGCTCAATATTTTTTGGTTCCTTCTTTACATTTCATAACAGTCTTTTTACTAGTTTAACGAGGAATAAAATTTGCAGTTGAAAAGAGATATAACACGAAAAGAGGTTATGCACGAAAAAAGGAACGAATGAGGTAACGGGTGCTATTATCAAATGAAAATTTATAAGGCGAAAAATGAGTGACAAAATATATTTGGAAGTTATTATGAATTTCTGGAGAGAATAGAGAAACTAATAGACGACTACTTTTTTCGAGGAAAAAAATCATGTTTTGGATTGGCCAGCGAGGACACCCGACCTTAATCATTGAAAATCGTTGGGAAAATCGTATCTATATGAAAAATGGTATACAAATGGTAGTAATTAAAGCATAAAACTATAAATCTTTATGAAATCAGTTTGTTCTGCAATATTTACTCGATAATTCTTATTTTTTTTAAATAAAATTTTATACTTCAGTGTTTTCTTTGACATCGCATAGACAATAGAGGTTCTTAGCAACGAAAATGGATCAAAAAACAAATTGCAATTTTTGAAATTAATTTTTTAATCATTGTCTATTAAATTAATTGCTCTAATATCTCAAATACAATTTAGACAGCTTGGTCCAATTATAAACGATTTATTCTGTTTTAAAAGGTGTACGAATATTTTCTACACCCACTGTATATTTGTTGTTCTGAGGAATTTTATTATATCCTTTATGTGATTCTGGAATGTGAATGCGTTACCTCGTTTTATGCTAATAATATTGCATTTAATTTCTGTACGTTCATATTCGCATGTTGCAAGAACGTATAAAAACCAAACCTTGGTTATAATATTAAACAAATAAAAATGTGCCCGATGTGTAGACTGTACGTACAATAAACGCAAATTGAAAATTTCACGAGTTGTTCTACTGTCGACACAAATCATGGATGACATTCTAAACGGTCTCAATAGAAAAACATTTTAGCGATCGAAAACTACCCACGGAACAGATGTCCAAGAACGAGAATAAGATCGATATGAGACGCAATCCCAAACGGTGTCGGAATCACCGTGTCTCCCTAATGCGGTAACAATTAGTCGCGGGTGGGAGGAGAGCGTGAATAGTTGGGTGGCCAAAGTGGTGGCCGGTAGTTACGAAATCCCTTTTTTTCGCGCTTTCCGGCCTGCATCCCCTACGCCGGTACGTCATTCCCTGCAGCCCCACTATAGTTCCTCGATGATCCCATAATACGGGGGCGCAGGTGGCGCCTCGCCATCCGCCAGCATTGATATGCTAATGAAATTTGACGCCCCTGCTTTCGCGCCCGTTATTTATACACACTCACGCACTATATACAGTTACAGATTGCGCATGTATACGTAGACGCCGCGTTTGTACGCGAATCCCGTCGGCCGGACACCATACCGGCCATGCAATTTTTCTCTTCTCGTTTAACCCCTGGCAGTCGCGGCATTTCGCGAGCTTCCGCCGAGATTTGATTACGCTAATGGCGTAACGTTGTCGCATACGTGGCCCGGCGTGTCGCCGCGACTATAAACTTCGGTGGATTTATAGCCGACTGTATCGAGCGGAGCCTGCGCCTTTTCGAAATTAGCCTGTCGAATTTTATTATATTAATAAACTCGCGCGGTCGTGGTTATGACGAACTTTTTCGCAGGCTGCGTTGATTCGTTTCGGCTTGCCGGTGCGCGGACAGTCAGGTTTATTTAGTAGACTTTGTTAATCCCTGCAGCACCACTTTCTTCACAATTACAGTGATTAGTAGACTGTGGATTTTATGCGTTTATAACAGATCTAAACTGGTACAATTTAAGACAGTGGACAAATTAAACAAATTTAAGAATATCAATTTGGTAATTACAGCTTATTAAAATTTTACAGAGAGAATTTCTATTCGGCTTCTGCCCTTTGCAGTTGATGCAAACAATTTTTTATCTGTATAAAGATACGCAGTTTGTTGATTAAATAGTATCTTTTTTATTGTATTATTAGACTGCGGATTTTATGCATTCATAACAAAAATAAATAGGTGGAATACAAAACAGAGAAGTCATCAGAAGAATGTGAAGGTTTCATTCGGAAAAATGAATAACATTCACATTAATATAATTGTGTATGAAACATTCGTTACTCGTAGTTATAATGCAAGGGATTAATACTTGTAATAGGTAGTAAATAATGTAACAATATCGTTAAATTTTTCTAATTGTTCTGTAGCTTTGCATTCTAGACATTCATTTTTTATATAAATTCAATATTTATATGTTATATAAGACACACTTTCTGAGTAAGAAAACTAAATAAAAGCGGAAGTCAAAAGATCAACCATTTCTGAGATATAAATATTTTCGTTCGGTAGCATCATGATTGATAATGATTGGAGAAGTATTAATTAAATGATAATGTATTTCCTCTTCTAGTAATTGTAATAAGTTGAAAATAGTGTAACAGTATCCTCAAATTCTTTTAACGTCTACAGGATCTTTTATTCAACCTATTCGTTCTTGTCGTAAATGCATAAAATCCGCAGTTTAATAATAATTATGTAATATCAAAGCAAAAAAATGTTTATATCTCAGAAACAATTGATCAAATATCCTATATAAATATTGATTTCATGCATGATCTACGAAATATGAATGTTACCCGTTTTTATAAATCGGAACGAAATTTGGTTTTTCTGTTATTAAAATCTAGGAATGACAATAAATTAAGACATACAGGAAATAACAAGTGTCTCATTCTAATGGAGAATTATCATATACGAAAGAATTCCAATCAACGCAACTGCGAAAAAGAATCTTAGTAAAAAAAAGGGTTAAATCGTCGGTGCTATGTTAAACGAAAGTATTTCAGTAATATTGACTAGAACGACTAATTGAAAAGCATGCTTGGATTTTAAAAGGGTGAATTTCCGTCGCCATTTTAGAGTGTAGATTTCACATGTTGCAATTTGTGTCTCTCTGTATACGTTCACCGGGATTAGGGTGTTAACGAGATCGAAAGACCGACAAGCTTAGGATGTTACGTGAGTTGCATTAATAAGATCTCCTCTAGTTCATCCCCCAGGACTATAACGACGAAACGATGCGATTGAATTCTTCCCAGCGAGTCTGGATGATACGTGGATCAGTCAGTTTTCAACGTGCTTCGCAGACCCGATCGTTTATTACGATTGAAGATACAGGTCTTTTGATGAGCCGATCTAAATTTTAAATATAGCAAGATTCAATGCACTAAAATTTTATTCGCTAATCCATGGTTTTGTATGCAATGAATCGTCTCACGGTATCGAATATCCGTGCATGCGTACCTTATCAATGGAAAAATTAAAACGGAACAATTATTCATCGTCGTCAAGTAGCATTGGTGGCCGATAGACAGACACGTTCAATACAATACGGGCTCTAGGATATATTTAGTATTACATATTTCTTTAGAAACTGAACCTTCCGATTAATCAACTCGAGATTATTTACAATTTATCTTTTCGTGATAAGACGTTTTTCTCGATTATTTATATAGCTTAGCATTTTCTACGTTCGAATTTATATATCATTAGGGAGAAAACATGTTATAATAGTACTTATCGAAAATACCAATTAAGCAGAAATTTATTTTGTATATTAACCTTTCGCACTTAAAACTATTTTAATTCGAAACTCAAAACATATTTTTTGACCTATTGTATTTCCATTTCAACTTAAGCATATTAAATCGAGCTCATCATCACGTACAATGCTTGTACTTGCAACAGTTCTTTAAGTAAAAACAAATTTGATGCAGTCAAAATTATTTTAAAATGTGTACATAAAATACACACAAATACAAGTATTTACTTGTATACAAATACAAGTGAAGTACAGTTATAACTAAATTGTAAACCTTTATGCAAAGTAAATTTTTTTTGCATCAATTGCACAAAACAAGAATTCAATAGAAATATCCCATCTTCTTTCAATGTTTTCAACAAACCAAGAACAACAATGCAATAGGACTTTGATTATTCGAACTAGAATTGGAGAGTTAAATGTTTGGATAATGGTACAGATATAACGGTTAGAAGGCTTTCTAACAGATTTTCCACGTTGCAAACGTTAAATAATCTAAATAATCTAGATTCTGCTGTACGAAGAAATTCTTTCGGCGTCGGTCGCTCCGCGTTTCGGTAGCACACATTTTTGTAACAAACGTGTAAAACTCGGAGTCTAATTATAACAGCGTAAAATCGGCAGACTGGCAATTTCTTTTGAGGGGACGCTCGGGGGCCGGATCAGTTTTAAATAAGTCCGTGGACTAGGACACAGTTAAATTATTTTGCAGTGGGTTACATGCAGGACCCTAACCCTGTATCGACCTGTTGTCGATTCGTATGGTAATTCGAGCGGATCCTATCTGACCCCGTGGCATTAACGAGACCGGAACGAGTTTTCGATCGGGTACGAGGTAGTCGACAAATACGATTCCAGGGAGATCTCGCGGCTCGTCGGGGTTGGCAGCGTGACTAATAAACCCGAGTG
Organism: Augochlora pura; assembly: GCF_028453695.1. Lineage (NCBI taxonomy): Eukaryota > Metazoa > Arthropoda > Insecta > Hymenoptera > Halictidae > Augochlora > Augochlora pura. The sequence goes on from NC_135781.1 coordinate 17,766,716, forward strand.
GAGGAGCAAAATCACATTTCGTTGATCACGCAGATGTTCGCCGGTCTCCGATCTCTTTGCACTTCCATCTTCCAATTAATGTAGTTAGCGGCAGGTACTTGTCTATCACATTTATTTTCCAATTAATTACACTCGTTTTCTGATTACAATCTATCATGGTTAATATTGTATAATCGACCCCTTTTCTAGGCTCGGGATAACGATCTATCGTTACCCTGTTACTTCTTAACGCTACATGTATTTACTGGGAATCTACCAAGAGGTTGTTCAATGACCGAGTTGTAAATGAAATTTGATCATTTTAGTTTGGATAATAAATAATAATATTTACATTATAATAATCCAAATGATTAGTTGTAATATTAACGAAATTGCTATCGCTTTTGAATGATATTCGAAGAAACTGCTGATCTTGGATACGAAAAAGACTATCAGACTAATAATGCCGATTTTTCATTGAAACTCGAAATGCTTTTCGAAAAATTGAGAATACTATCTTGTCTATCGGAAACATTTATTTTTATGACAGCGTCAAGGTAAAAGGTATAATTATATGACGTTGGGATAAATTCATTTTTATTCTACACACATTCTTGTCAATCGCAATCTTGACAAAAAATGAATAAGATTCATGAAGAAACAAATTTAGGCACTGATTTTTAATAAATCACTTTTGAATCAATTTTTAAATGAAACTACCTTTTAGTGGATTTTATGCTTGTTCGATTGATACTATTACAGTTCCTTCATTTATTGTCAGCTAACTTCACGATATGATAAAAGTGGAAATAAAAAATTAAAGAGATACTCTTGATACAGGGAGCTCCTTAACAAAATGTCTCTGTGAATGTTCTAGAAATGTTAATGCATAAATCGATATATCTTCGGAGAAAATTTTGGGGAAAGTATTAAATACGAAAGCGAAATTAGATTGATGAAATATTCTTTTATTATGTCATGCACTATAATTGGACTAAATTCACGTATGTGCTATCGTCCAAGTATTTATTTATATGTATTGATTAGATTTCGGGATTTCAGTTTATAAATCTGGTTTGAACGAACATACAAGGAAATCTATTAATACATTGTCATACGTCAACTCTGTCACTGCCGGTCGTGGAATATTTTTGTCGTAATATTTTTTATAGAGGGTCTCTGTGTCTATAAATAGTTCTATTGATAAAATATACTGGCAAAGTTTTATTACCTTAACTTCGAGACATCATGCATATTGTTAGAGCATATTCTCAAAGTTTCTATAATTCAATACAATAATTTCTTTTAATAAATATGTTTAATAAATAACGCTGGCCGTATAAGGAAAAGTTGTGCCCCATTAACTCAGTACAACGTATACTATATAGTTATAAATAATGCTTTGTAATTTTCTATTTACGCATTTATATTATAATATTGTTATGTTAATGTTAACAAATTAATATAATAATGTTAATGCTATTAACAGTCTATGTTTCGCGCGAATGCTGTTGTTATGGAGTTAGATCCAAGTATGAAAATATTTTCTGTAACTAAAAAATAATCACATTTTAATTATTATGCAAAATTTAAATTAAACTTCTGAAATTATGAATCGTGTTAAGATTGACAAGATTCGAATAAAAATTTTCTATCATTTGATAAAGGCTCCCGACAGTTATTACATCGACGTGAAATATCAAAAGTAAATCCGCCAATTAAGGTCGGTAATGAAACGAGAGCCACTCGGTATTTCTCGTGATGGAATCTTCTAACCTCCCTCCTGCTCTCGTGTTCTTGTTCGAAGGCATAAATATTTATGTTGACTCACTTTTACTTTCTGTGGTTTTTACGAACTCATTTCTCAATGTAAATACTGTTTGCCCTCGCGATTCAGTCGGTAAGCCTTGAGGGATACGAAAAAGATATCGCCTGTCCCTTAGGAACGGAGAGCTAGTAATTCGAACTGTGCTACCTCCAAAAAATATGTATCATTCATATTTTTCCTTTCACTGGAATAAACTTCTACTTACAGTACACTGAACTTTGATTGATATTTATATTTATGTTGGACATCAAATTATTTCATACTTTTTTAATATATAAATATATACTAATTCAATGTATAATAACGTCAATATAATTTTAGTCTTTGTCTAATTAAATACTTGAATTTTCTTTAAATGTCTTTTATCTTAAATATTAACATATGCGTAATAAGATCGATACAATCTTAGCTATTATTTAAATACTTCAACTTTCTATAAATCAAATTAACTGATTAATAGCACAATCTTTTGTAATTATTCTTTGTTTAGGATATTTTCATGTATAATAATATAAATGCAATTTTTAAACATTATTTTAGTGATTCAACTTTCTATAAGTTAAATGAAGTAATTAATAGTTCCATTTTTCTCGTAGTATGTTAAGTAGCAGTATGTTTTATTACTTAAACGCAAACATCTTAAAAAATATAGATATACTATCTGTATCTGAATTAAGTAATCGTCTTTTGCCAATAACCATTGATAAATAATCAGAGGACGTTGAAGGTGATTGTGAATCAGTCACAAATCCCACAAACACTAGCCAACCGACTGGTAAATTCTCCATGGTAATCCATAACGTTCCCCGTGAGCGTGTAATTATTTTATGCGCGATCGCTGTGTCCACTGGCTCCGCCCTATGGGGATCAATCAAGAATAGAGATTGTGCTATGTGCTATATACGGTTCGGGATTGGCCATACGAATGCACGGGAAAGATTCCTCGGATTAACGGATTGAGACCCGCCAGCTGATCGAAAACGATAAATCAAATTCTATCGCAGAAACATTATACTTCGATTATCCGAAAATAATAAAAAAGAAAATAAATCTCCCCTATTGCAAAGTAACAAAATTCTCTTCGAAAACAATTTTCCACCGTACTAACTCCTTTGAAATTGTGAATAAAAAATATTCAAGCAAAATATCTGACGAAAAAATTTTTTATTTGTCCTTGATTCGAAAAATTATAAGAAAATCGTAGACACGTATTTAACATTCTTTGTTATTATAATACTGCAATTTCGAAAACTGATGTTTAATTTAAATTGGAAAGCAAAAACTACTTATATTCGAACTTTTTAAGTTCGACAAATTTTGTTTATATTGATATGTTATTTAACACTAGAACTGTCAAACCAGTAAAATGACCGGTTCTTGATTTCTTTCCTAACGGTTATTGAATTATAAAAATGTTTCTACGAAAACCTTTTTGATAAATCTCTTTATTCAAGTGTACGTTATAATACAAATCGTAGGAAGCTTGAACAAATTAAACTCAATCATTGTTACAAAACATTATAAATTTATCGTATTTAGAGTTTGGTTGTTTAAGAAAGTAGTAAATATTAAGAAAATACCATGTTAAGTTAATTGCCCTTTCATTGATACTCATAACTTCAGAGATGTTATTAAATATTTAAAAAAGACATGTATTTATCATTCACAAATATTCCCCGAGCCTGAACTGAGTCTACTGTGCTAAACAAAAGAGAAAACGGATTACAATTAGTTCGCAAAATAATTTGCAATTAGTTTGTTCTGTTTTCACTCGTGACATGAGCTAATCCTATTATTCGATGTTTTTATTAAAAAAAGGACAAGTTAACTCGTTTTATAAGCGATAAATCATTTTTTTGCGACAGTGTAGTTCAGAATTTGTCTGCGACTCGTTCAGACGAATGTGTCGAGCAGGGAAAGCTTACAGAAAAACCATTTGCTTCTAGACTCGGGAGAGAGCAGCGTAATCTCCCCAGGATTACCAGAACGATACAGTCCTATAGGGGCAACAGGATCGACCTCGAGTCACGATCCTTATGCCTCGAGGTCCGTTCAGGAGTGTTCGGTACCACTCTGCAGAGGGATACCAACGGATTTCCCGCTGGCGAGGTCACCGTATTTAACTGCTCTCGGGAATGGCCATCCTCATTTACTCGGACAAGTGCAGCAGCAGCAACAGCACCAGCAACAGCAGCAGCAACAACAGCAGCAACAGCGACCGCAACACGGCAGCAAACCACCCCGTAGTCTTGGTTTGACATGTGTTGTTTGCGACGACACGAGCTCCGGGAAACATTACGGTATCCTGGCTTGTAATGGGTGCAGCGGCTTCTTCAAGAGGAGCGTCCGTCGGAAGCTAATATACAGGTGAGTTCCAAATATTCATCGATTTAAATGCTCTAATAATTAAACTTCAATATCAGACTGTGATTTCTTATTGCTAAATTGCGGATTTTTACGAGAAATAGAAATTTTGCGCATTAATCCTCGCAGTACCAGCAGTTGGGCGTTCAAATCAAGACCTATGATTGGGTCCTCATAAATACAAACATTTTCAACTAAAATTTTCTTGTTATTATTATCATTGTTATTATTACCGTTCTTCTTGTTAATTTTATCTTACCGTACTTTTTCTAACAAACAGCAGACGGCATCAAGTAACAAATGATCAAATCGGGCCTTGAGCTCTGGGTCCGGAAAAGCACAGACACGGTACGGCGAGGGTTAAAGTAAAAACGCCTATTATGGAACACTTTTTAACGGGTGTAAAATTATTAAGAATTTTATTACAACGGGAAGGTGTTTTTACCCAATATTTATACCAGGGTTCGTTAGGTAATACTAGATAACGTAATGAATTGTGAAATATTTATTTAATAGTAAAAAAAGATAATATGTCTAAAATAGTGAAGTACGAGCATGTACTTATTTTGGAACATCGTGTTTTACTACCTGGTGTTTGTTCAAAAACACTCGTATTCAAAGACGTATTTTGTTATAGGTCATTCTCATTTGCTTGTGTGAATTTGTGAAGAAAATATCCTAGAATATGCACATGGACTTTCATATGCTCTACCCATTTTATTTTGAGTAATAAATAAACACAGAGTTTTACAAATATTTAATGTAATACAGTGCTCAAAAATGTAGACAGGAAATCGATAACATAACGGACGTCTTTACACCAGGGAATATTAACAACAACTGCACATTAGGAACACTCGTACTTTTTCACATCATACAAAACACCATCACATCAGTAAAAAACATAACGAGCACAAATATATTTCTTCTTTCACCAGATTCAATGACTTTAAAATAATGTAACATTCTTAAATTCTTCTCGTATCTTCACTGTCCTGTTTTATACTTACTCATATAGTCTGCTTATTGCGAAGGTGTTCAATTCCTAAGGGTGTATTCCTACATTCATCTATAATATTTCTTTCGTACATAATGATAGCGTGAAAAGAAAGACATTTATAGGAAACATTCAGTAACATTAAGGTTACGAGATGTAAAGTTATATGTCATTATCAAATTTTATATCCAGGGAAACCTCCGTGTTGAGAACAAAGAAATTTCAAAGACTAACATTGTTTTCGCTGTAGAAGATCAATAATTGTGGTTGGTCGATAACGTTTGTTGCTGAAAAATTGGCGTACCGAGATCGACGTGTGCGACGGTGCATTATCCTGTCGTAAAATCCAAGAATTGTCGTTGCACAAGTCCGATCGCTTCTGCCGAATATTTTCATGCAAATGCCTTCTAAATGCCCTAAATATATTAGACAAAGGTGCAAGCATTAATACCTTCTTGATATTATATATTAAAATTATTAAAAGAAGTAATACGTTTGTATTTTGTTTCTGTTACTTATAAGTGAGTGCAATAATTTTTATTTTACATAAAAATCTGCAGTTTACCCAGGACATTCATATAAAATTGTTTATTGACTGCAGCATTACGGTAATTGAAGAATATAGTCAGCATGAATTTGTTTGTTTTACTTGATTTCTAACGCAGCTTTTTGAATTTCTGTTCGATTTTATAGTAATATTCCAAAAACTATTGATTTGTTTACAAGTCGTCCTTTAAACCCATTATATTTAATAAGTCGCACTGAAATCTTCAACACAGATTTCCTCGATACTGTTTTCACCAACAACATTTCATCGACTTCATATTTATCCAATAACGACTTTGTCCGACAAAAGACAGACGGAAACTGAATGGAAACACAGTAGTCAAGGAATTTGTCGTAAAAAATTAATTTTTCCAATTTTATATTAGAAAATGTTTTTTCTTCCGTTGAAGTGAGACCCTATTGAATCTTCAAAATCCAAAATATGTATTTCGGACAACTCTGTGAGCTGATATAAAGTTATAAAGAGAAAATCTTCAAATGGAGGCAAAAACTAAATGTTTTTATTATTCTCTACAAAATATCCAAAGCGAACTGTGTGATACATGTTAACTATATTTCAATTATTCATGCGTTTCATAAGAATTTTTTATCGCAGTTAGAGAAAATGTTTAAATTTCATCAATTTGAACTTTGAAAATGCTTGCAAAGGAATTGATTAAAAGTAGTGGACATCGGACTTCATTTACATAAAAGTTTCATCAAATACCAGTAAATGCAAACCCCCCCCCCCTCCTCCCTCCTATTTCCCGGAAGTACCATAATTTTGAGACACCTTATACATTTTTTACTTTATAACTCTATAACTGGTGTCGAGACAAATTCAATGACCTACTATACCATGACTTTAAATCTTATAATAATGTTAAAATAATTATAATCAGAAATGATTGCTTCCCGGGTTAGTGTGTAACGTAGAGTTATGTAATTGTCTAATTTGATCATCGAACAGCGTTGTTCTCGATAAAAACTATTACCGAGCAAAGTCATTGTCGGTCAAATCCAAAGCCGATAAAAATGATGTTATCTGTGACGATTATTTCAGTAACACCCGTGCTTAATTACCAGTTACCATGAGTTTCATGGACACAAATCCATTAGAAATCGGCACAAACAATACCGTTGGAAACGCAAAAATTGAAAGAAATTGGTCCACAGCTTGTCCCGTAAAAAGCACAGAACAAATTTGAGCTGCAAACACAATGGTTGATGAATTGTATTCGAACTCGGCGTCGCAACTATATAAATGCAAGAAAGTGTTTTAACAAATGCGCCACGGGCTTTAGAATGAGAAATTTTAGACACACTTACACACAATATCAGCCACAAGATACTCTTATACCATTAGACATATACTTAGTCATGCGGATACTCTTATACCATTCAGCCATATACTCAGTCATTCGAATAGTCATGTATACAATATACTTCACAAAAGGTCCATCAATTGTCCTAAAACTGAAGTAATTCTTACGGTACTCCTACCCTTGCCTGCGGAATTCCCAATGGTATCCGAGATACGGAGACTTCGAAATATCTGAACGGAGTGGAAAGAAGAATGCAGGGTGTTGTCGTGCGCGGTTTGCACGCCGGTCACGCATGCAAAGCGACCGGCGGCTCCAGCAACATTTATTTTTCAAAGAGCGCGCATGGGGGTTAATAGTTTGTATATCGAATCGTGTATCTCCTCGGCAGGCTTAACGCGCACACCTATGGCGTCTGTTATCGATAGTCACGTACGTAGTCAAAGGGATGCACGCACACTGTCAGGAACACAGCCAGGCGCGTATGTGGCCCGGCGTAAAACGGATCGAGCGTATCAGACAGCGATTCCGGGTTGAGAGGGATCCGATGGAGATGGATGGCCGTTCCCAGGGGATGGTAATAGTATGCCGGTGCGCACACCGAGCCGTCGGGTTAGGTGGATAGGTCCTCCAGGGTTCAACATTATGCCGTTCCGCATTGTTGCCTGGTATTACGATGAGCCTACTCGACTTGGACCACATGGCGCCACACTGGCTGGCCAGTTTGACATTAAACGCCATAACAGGATACGCTGACAAATTTCGATCTAATTGAAGGTGCAGACTGCTACCTCCTAGGGAGCTAGAAGCGACTTCTTTAATTATCTCGTGGCTATGCAACTGCATTGTAATTACAGTGCAATCGAGATTATCCAGGCTATGTAGTGCAACATGTATCTTCGGATAACAGAACAGTTACTTGGTTGCTGATATTGATTTGTACAGCAAATCGTTTTGCATATTGGATTGCCTTAGATTGAACTGATTACGTGTGGAACGTATTTAGTGACAACGGCGATTAAATTATTCAGGTTCTAATGTATTTATCATACCTGTGTAATATGAAACGTCGGATTTCTTGACAGCCGCAAATTGATTATTCAAATGATTAGTTATATTATATTGTTCGTTTGATCGAAAAAATCAATTTTTAATTATGAAAAATCGATGTAGTTTTGTAGTATTGCCTCACATCGATAAAGCTGGAATGCAGTAACACTAATTTCCAGCAGCGTTTCAGATTCTTTATTTTACAACGATTGAATTGATGAAAACACCTCGTGTGTTAATTTTGTCAACAGTAATGAGGAAATTGAGAAATGGTCCTTTTTTTTCAAGCGTTAGATGAGGAAAAAACTATGTAATTTCGTAGGGTATATAATATCCTATATATTATATAGGGTATTCTATATGTATATAAAACTAATGTCGTAATGTTAACATTATTAAGATTGTAACATAATTTCCGTATTAATGTATCAAAAATACATATCTGTATTTCGTACGGATTCCAATTAATGAATTTGAACCAAGAGTATAAATAGTGTTATTTTTATAATTAATTATAATCCTCTGTTTCTACTTTTCGTGAAAGTAATACTTATGCGACTATTAGAAATATATCTGCCTTTAAACATTCTTATTCAACAAACGCTTTCGTGGCTCACCGAACATTTAAGCCATTTATTCTAAAATCGGTCAAAGTCTATTCTCCAAAATCTTCGAGCTACCTATTTTAATAGTTATCTGTCTAACCTCAGAAACACAAAATCGTTATACTACTATGTTATTAGTGGCCAATGTTTTTAAATTTATTAAAACACAGAATCCTTAAATATCCGATTTTTAAAATAAATGGATTTAAGCCACTTTCAATATAAGCGGCTCATTTACAGTAACTAAAAACGCAATTCGTTCTTCTAGTATGTTAAGTATGGGAAAAGGAACAAGACATTGCATTGTATCGAATCTAGTTGGAAAGGTTCTTTATTCTGTACCAGCAACTCTTGTCGGCTGGCCGTAATGCGGTAAAAAGTGAAGAGCCTTCGCACAGATAACCAATTATTCGTAGAGGGGAACGGATCGCGACAGATGCGTCCCGACGTGATGCGCCGCGGCGGCGCATCGACCATAATCGTCGGATTACAGTCCAACTTCACGGATCGGTTAGATGCAATTAAATAGATCGTGCATGGTGCAGATTGTGTCGAGAGTTTGCATCAATTCCCATCGGGCCACACTTGAATTTCGCGCGCAATGAATCAGCTCTTCTCGCTATGATAGATAAACAAGTGTCTATCCAATAGGACATCAATGGCGTATTTCACTCTGGATTCTAGAGAATATGACACGTAATCTGATCCACAATACGGCTTATTCTTTTCTTCTACTCGCGAGATTATCTTTTCTTCCATAGACAGGATAAATCTGTGCAAATAAATCGCTCAGTTAAAACTTCGCTTCTGCCACACGCGAGATTATTACATCTTCAGTAACTTATTTCTGCGTATTTATCTTCATTTTAAGACAGATTTATTTCTAATAAATAAAACTTTATTTCCGTTACAATCGTCATTATGCTTTCATTAAATTTTTTTCTTTATGTCTGTGACTTTAAATAAAAGCGCCGCATCTCATGATTTCAAGAAATTAAAGTTTATACACGAATTGCCTTTTAAAATATAAAATTTACGTAACTATTAGAAAAGATACAGACACCAATTCGATATGTACAAGAAAATAAAGAAAAACTACTATTACGAAGAATTAGTGATTGTTAGACTGCGGATGTTTATGAAAAATATAAATTCTCTCCATTAATTGCAAGATGCAGGATCAATACAACTGTTAATCGCTCTTATTAGTAACTTTAATGGGTTAAAAATAACACTACAGTATTTTCAAATTCTTAAAATTTTCTTTTACTGCTTTGCAGTTGATTTACACATTTTTGATAAAAGTGCTTAAAATCCGTAATCTAATATTTTGAAAGAGAAAACATGTGATACATAGTACTCTTCCATCCAACGACAGATATATTCAGTGAATTAATACATTACAATTAGTCCATTTAGTGTCATTAATTTATTAGACTTCAACTTTAATGTATCAGTAACATAACAGAGATCATTGGTACCTTATGAAGAACAACGAATTCTTTTCTACCAAGACTCAATTCATTCAATATTTATAGCAATAAATATATTATCAAAATACTGCCATTTTCAACTCACGTTATCCTTATAATATCGTTTCATAGTGAACGATTTGGTGAAAATTAATTACGAAGCGATGAAAGCTCACTTTAAAATTCTTTATGATAAGATTACTAGTCTAAACATTACTGAGGGACAATGAAAGATGTATATTATCCTAATAACATATGATAGATACTTATGAAATTAGTAGTATTAAACGCTATAAGAAAAACATTTTTGTAAGTTTTTTGGGCCATAGACTCCGATTCTGATAATCAATTCACTATCAGTTATACAGTTATATATGTATAATATAATACATTACAGTAGATACATTTTGATACGTTTCTTGGATCGTAATTTTACGTAAAAGATGTATTGCTATAAATCGTTACTTAATCCTGAACCTAATGTCACATTTTTCACTATATAAAGTTGTTGAAATTTTACAGATTCATTTCTATTACAAACGAACCGATTATTCTGAAAATGAGACATAAGTCTATTTTCCAGAAATATTGAATTAGCTATTTTAACATTTACGTTTCTACGTAATATATAATTATATTTCAGTAACACATTTAAAACGCAACAAACCTTAGACACAAAAAAGGGTATGCTACCATGTAGTCAGTTATATTTCATACGATGATACAGTTATATTTCTCATACGAGATTCTACGATCTCGAAATCGTCACAATAAATAGTGGATGCATAACAATGCTACGAACGAAGCCCGTGTTTCGACGATTTCAGCACACTGTGCGCCTCGACTGCTTGATTGCAGGCGCGTCAAGTCATTGAATCATCCGTAGCCGCGATCGACGGGCGTGATAACAGGCAGCACATGTTTCCGGTAACTCAATGAACCAAACAATGCCGGCCGGTCGAGGAATAGAGAGATGCGTAAATAAATGTATGATGTGGTTCTGAAGGGTGAATGCCGGGGGCGATGTATCCCTTCGCGTTGCACCGGGACACCCCGGCGGGCCACCAGCTCCGGCGAGGCTCGCTGGGGTGTGAACGCAAATCAATTTGCGAGTGGAACCCTGCTGGCAAGACAGCACGCAGCCACCCTCCGGTGCCCTTCGATGCCCTTCGTACTCAACCGCCTGAGGACAAGATAGTTCCAGGATGGTGTGGCGTCCTTTCATCGCGCGACTGCATCCAGCCGCCTCCTTGTGACTGACGTTAGTTAAAATCGTGCTAACGGAGCCTCGGGGATCGATTCGATCGCCCGGCGTCGACGACCGATCGAGCCTCGAGCTATTACTTTGAAATTACTGCTTTCCCGATCCAACTCTTTCTTTCTTTCTTTCTACCTTTCTCCTTCCTTGATCGGTAACTCTTTGAGCTGTTATGCATTATCGACTGATCGTCGATGACTTGGTCGTCTAGAGACCAAAAATTAACACGTTGTTTACCGAAAGTATACTGCTAGTTTGTTATATGACTGAGATTTATATCATGGAGGATCAATCATTTTTCTTTGATACTAACCGTTCTTGTAAATGATCAATAGGCTGCAGATGTTTATGCAAAATGAAAATTGTTTACGTGAATCACGACATACAAGCAGAAACCAAATAGAAAGTTATTCCATTCTTCAATAGTTTTAATTGATTAAAAACGACATGTTGACATTAAGTCACTTTTATTAAGTCTTCTCAAGAATTTGTAGTCTCCTTGATTTTGTTATCAATACATAAAATCCACAGTCTAGTGATCAGCATCGATTGCCTTAACGAATCTACAAGATTGGGTTTTTTTCATTTCTTACAATTTTTATATTCATGTGCGTATGAGTGAATAAATTTATTTAACGATTTCTGGTGGATCTATCGTTGTAATTGCATTGATTGTGAAATAAGAATTGTCAGAACGATCATTTCATCAACAATGGAACGGTTTGTGTTAAATACAATATTCTCTCTAAATAATTCACATTCTTCTTCATTGCATTCGCACGCTTTCTCTATTACTGAGCAAGAAGTACGTATTTCAAAAACGACTCTCTCAATGGTTTGTTCTGTACATACTGTAAATAATACAGGGTTAAATTCACATCAAGTCGAGAGCCATCACGTAAATTCTCGCGTATAGAATATCTTTTCCATCCAAAAACTGATTGTAGCGTAGCATGACAATGTAAGGAAGTTGATGCAACGAGCGAAAACGAAATGAATTTATTAGGTTGGTACATTAAATCTTATTTCTCATCTATGTTGTTTGGTAACAATGACAAGTTTGGTTTTATTAAAATTTCCCACGGATTTTTATGATAATGCATACTTGATTATATCTATAAATTCCTGATAGAGAAGTTTTTATAATATCAAGAAATATAGAATAATTAATCACAAACCAGACATTTTGACTGGTTTCATAATCTAGTGTAAAATAAGTTAAGAATGAGATTATTAGTGTTACTTGTAAGTAATTAATGAAGATGTAGAACATATTATTTATTTGGAATCATTAATAAGTGAGTCGAATTGACACAAGGGATGAATAGGGGTTAATTTCATTCTGACGCATTTCGCCATTTTCTAACATTTTCGAGGTTTCCAGATTTGGCAGTCACAGTATTAAATAGTAAAGTACACGAAAATATGTGTATTAAAAGAACGAATATTTTCCTCCCGTTACATTTTCGACAACCTAACAATAAGTATGATTAGTAGACTGAAATTTACGCAGATTCGCACTTTCTTACATCCTTTTACAAGAATTATTCGAGTTAAAGACCTTTACGAATTGAAAGTATTTTCATCTTAAACGAAAAATAAAAATACAGTTGGATCTCACCAATTTACAAGTTCTGTTGCAATTTAAGAATCTACATGCAAATAATTCATAACGATGAACAGTGTAAAGACTAGTGAAAAATCCTAGGATACTGCTTCCCCCGTTTTGACATAACACTTCCAAACACGAAATGGTTCATTTACAAATCTATAATTCAAAGAAATTATCTCGCAACATATACAGGAAGAGATCAAACATTTTACAGTGATGTTAGACATATTGACCAGCACTAGCAGAGACTCGTTTTTACTCTACTCGCTTTATCTCTTACCTATACTTGATAATAACACGATCATCAAAAAATTTTTTGAAACAGAAGTATTTGAAGGAAAAGATTTGAATCAGATAATTTCTTTAATACTTTAACTGTCACACTAATAACCTCAAAAAGTTAATAACATTAAAGTAACATTGCGCAATGAAGTTAAAATTGGAAAGCTCTGTTGCATGTCGTCGATTACTCTTTCGAAGGTATAATAAATTGCCATTAAAATTGATTCTCGAATCTGGATAAATAATCCGCTTATTCAGATATAGGTGACGCGATAATGTTAAATAAGCGTTAAGTAAATATGAGTTGAAACAATGAAATACAGGAAATTGCGTGTGTAGCTTATTTGATAATTTCCACGTCAAACGCTGCACGACGGAATTGAGGAACAGGAAAGAGAAAAGGGATTTAAGCCCTGAGAAAGAGAGTACCACGAGGCTACCGCGGGATTGGATGAAATTAAGAGGGATAAGAAGGTACGTGACCTCGAACGGTCGCCTCTTTACGTTAGTCAGCCTGAAGGGATAACCGGGTTAGTCCAACAATGAAAGTAATCGAATTTAACGCCAACTCCTGAGTGCGCAGCCAGGATTTCCGGCAAGTGCGTTCGAAATTCGTCGTCTCTCCAGAAGGGACAACAGACGCCAAGTCGCTACGGTCGTCGATGAAACGTCATCGTCGATGATCGATCAATCTCGTTGGGAAAGAAAATCTCTCTCAACGAAATTTTTGAATCAGCACAGAGGTGTTACGATCAAAATAATTTTGTTTCGAACACCATATAAATGAAAATTAAATAACCATTCAATTTCTGCTTGGTACTATTGGAAGGATCGATTGTCTATTATAAGTGTATTCTAAATAGTATTGCAAATAAGAGGTTTCCTCTTCTAGCTTCTTATAGCATCGTGTACTTTTGTCAATAACGAAAGATTTTTATATTATTTGTCAGTGACTGAAATTATCGATAGCATCAAACGTTCACTTTTTGTATAAATAACTGGAAACACTGTAGAAGAGTGATTTTGTATAAGTTACTGATTTACTTTGTTTACTTAAAAAGAGAACACACTTTTCGAACTTACTGTCTTCTAATTAATTTCATTGAGGTGTTAATATTATTATAATTAATTATTATCACTATTTATTATAATAATTATTATTTAAATATTATTCGAATAGAAGATAGCAAGTGTTAGTTGCAAAATATGTTCAGGTCATTATTTTCTGTTCTTGAAATAGTAACTGTAAGTAATAAACAGTACTTTCTTGTGACTTAAACATTTTACGAAATAGTATTTCTAAATAATTTACTATTTTACATCAAATTATTTTAAATTTTCCCAGCCCCGAGCGCCACTGACCTGTTTCTATAACTACATATTATCTCGCTGACTTTTATAAAGTGTACTTTATTTATTTTTCATAAAATTATGACATTGCCGTGGGTAATATTTATAAATGGGACACTTTAGTGAAGCAGGATAATATCAGCATAATTTTTTAAATTATAATATAAGGAAACGGTAGATATATTCAATGACTTTACAATTGTTGTTATTGAAATTTCTGTCTGTATTCGCTTGTTTACCGTATCTTACACTTTATTTGCACGAAACGAATCACGCTTTTAGGTGACATACTTAAAGTGAACAATTTCAAAAAAGTTGAAGAATAAATTATTCATAACGATTTGTTGTGACTCTTTTAATTTAACAAGTAAAGCGAGGACTTAACTAGTAGTTATAAATATTAAGGGGAAGATAACGAATGTTTATCACGTTTAGGGCGATTTATTGTTCTTGAAGAAATACTTCAGATGCAGTAAAAAGCCATAGTAGTTATTAATAACGAGTTTTCGATAAACGTTTCAAAAACTTGCCGAATTTTGTACTTACCGTTAGATCACGTTAAAGGAGAGTGAAAAATTGTTTATTTATTTATTTTACACGAGGCTATCGAAATACCTGTGTACTACGTAAGTTCTTTCGTTCCGAAACCTTCTTACATATTGCGCAATATTTTATGTTCAGATGTCAAGCTGGTACCGGAAGATGCATCGTGGATAAAGCTCACCGAAATCAGTGTCAGGCGTGTCGTCTGAAGAAATGTCTGCAGATGGGAATGAATAAAGACGGTGAGTAATGTCATTGCATTGTGCAGGAGAAATTTGTTGTTTCACAGAAATTCATTTTTTCTTTTGTTTCATATTCCTTATAATTCATTGTTCGAAAGGAGACAGAATATTGTTGATTAGAGAAGCAATAGAGAATGAAGAGTGAAGGGTTGGTTCACACATTTTGGATGACTTCTACTTCGATCGAATTGCTTTTGAACCAAACGTATACCGATACTCTAACTTCGCGATTGTCTTTGGGATTCAGATATTGAAGTTTCCTAAAACGATGAAGTTGTTCGAAATGTTCAGACGTGTGCTTGTGATATTGATAGATCTAAATTTTTCGACTGGAACTCACTTCAAAAATAGATTACTCGACTTCTATAAGATAGAACAGTATCTATTCATTTCTATATTCAATGTACGATGTTTCATCAATGGAAGAACTTTGTTTTAAATAGAAACAATTTTTTGTTTTGTTACGTTTTAAAGAACATGTCTTTTCCACTACATGGATTCCGTACGGTGAGCATACTCAACTTCTTTCTAATCGAAAATACAAATTAATTACTCCGAAATTTTATGAAGTAGCTTGAATACAAGATGCGGCGCAACTTTATTAATTGTCTTTCACTAGAAAAACTTTCTAGATTACTTAAAGCGTAAAAGGACAGAATGATTTCTATTCACGAAACTGTGCATTTACATATTTTTAATTATTAATTCCATCCTTTCCAATTAAATGTATGGTTATACTATTACGTAGTGCTGTATTACAATTATAATTTTTAAATAATAACCATATTTGATATCGTTTGACCATATTAGATTGTTTATTTACTTGATCTGCCATTTGGTTATCGATATCATTAAATATCAAATGAAATATAGAAACTCTTCAGTTTATTTAATATTTTTATATAATAAAATTAAAAATATAGCATTTAAAAAAAAAAACAAAAAATACAAAAGTCCCTATGAAACGTGTATTCCAAATTTTTATCTAATTTAGTATATTAGTATTTATTTAATTTAGTATTCTCCTGGAAACATAAAATAACCACTGTATAATAGAATGTGCTACTGAATCTGTATATGATGTGTATGTCAAACATTAACCTGCTCATGAAGATTATTTTTCCTGTAATAGCTTGTACCTCAAGCGATTTTGACTTAAACTGTTTTCTACTGAATTTGAAAAATCGATCTTAAATATTAGAAATAATAATTTTGATGAATGATTAAGAAAGGAATCTGCTCTCAGATTTTAACAGGACTTTGTTTTAATACTTCGTTCTGACGTAAAAGAGATAATAAAATAACTATCGGTGGGTTTGAGATAATCTAGAAAAAACACAGTAATTCTCCAGTGGTCGATAGTCGGATATAAAAGAAAATGCATAGGTGCCTACATGAATTAGATATATTAAGTGTGAATGTGTATTTGCGTTTGCATGTTTGTGTGCCGTATAAGTTATATGGCTATGTGATTTAATATATGCGAAAAATCGTTAACATTGTCATTGAAATTTTTTTAAAAGCAAACGTCGACGAGAAATATACCGATTTTTTCAGGATGGATGAATTGTTTGTAAATAGGTGTTCGACGACGTAGGATGATAGATCCTTATTTTTGTTTCCGCGTCGGAAATATGGTCCCAGACCTAACCCAGACATAACTTTTTTACCTATACGTATTCTAGACCTAACCAAGATCTGAATCCATATGATGATATCAGGATAACCTTTCCTCAAATTAACTTTTCGAACAAAATGATTAAAAGAAGTCTCGCTTTTTACATCTTCATCTGAATTTTAAAAAACTAACAGTGCTTACAAGAAATATTTCTGAACCCGTAATCCAAAAATTATAAAACTGAATATAAGTAGAGTGAGTTATGCTTAATGCAATCATATTTTTTGGCGTAGATACGCGTTTAGAGAGCTGGATACGGTTCTAGAAAAGTAAGAACGTTTCATTTCACGTAAAATGTCTCAAAAAAGACAAATGTTATCACAAATGAAAGTTGAAAGAAAAATCACATCACACAATCGTATCTACGAAACTGTGTAAAAACAATGTTTTACAAATATAATGTAATTTGAAATCTAATTTCAAATTTTATTTAATATAGAATTTTTACGCAACAACGTTTCTTTTTCAAATAACAAATTTCTCTTGTCAAATTAATTTACAGTTCTGGACTGTCGCGCGTAAGTGAACATTCTTTTGCGTTAAGTCGTCAAACCAAAATGAGGCTTAAACAGAAAAAGTAAATGCTAAAAATTAAGCATAATATACTGCACTTACGTGCAAAGTTTCTCAATTTTTGGATTTTACAGGTTTACAAACGTCACATGTTAGTAAGAACGTTTTGTTAAATGGCGTATCCTCGGCTCTTCGTATCACGGAGAAACGCTTCGAACAGCGCAGAAAGAAATATCCATTTCACTTCGCGGGAGGCGACATTCCGGGGACACCGGTTATCGATACATTAGATTACCCGTTGTCGTAGGTAAACCCGTATTGTGGGAATCAATCAACGCTCCCGTTCCCCATGTCCTGGAAGAACGAAATTCGAACGAGGGTCCTTTATGTTCGCAACATAAATAACTGGATAAAAGCGGAGTGATTGGTGCGGGGTAGAAGTCTGCTTTGGTGGCAGCATTCGATTCAACTCTTAATGCCTCTCAGCCAACCGTGGACGCACCTGCCATGGCAAAAGAGCATTTCCACCGCGTCTCTATTTCCCTTCTTCTTATTTTGCTCCTCCTCCTGCTTCCGCTTTTGCTTCTTCTTCTTTTCTACCCTCCGCCGTGTTCTCGCTGAGACCCCTCTCGAGACACAGCAACTTTCTTATTGCCGAACTTGACGTCGTAAGAAGAAATACTTCCAATTGGATCCTGGTTCCCTTGACGACTGGAACGACGATGTTTCTATGGAACGTCTTCTCTTCCCGGGGAATTAGATTCTCGAGTGTCGGGAGTTACGTTTCGAGCCGGCAAAATTGAACGAACTTCTTTGCCCCTGCGGTTCGATTGCTTATGATGTTCCTCTCCGCAGAAGTCTCCAATCCCGCCTGGCTGTTTCAGAAATCATGGAAGCTTTCCAGAAAATTACTGGATATTCTTGGTGGAGGGATTCTCGTTTAATTTTCCAGAGCTTAATTCTTGGACAACGTACCGTTTTGATGGCTAGACAGTCGACGATGCTTAAGACTATTTATAACTTTATGTGTACGGCTTTTTAACCCCTTCGCGCTCATGCCTGTGTATGTCACAAGCATACTAAATTAATCTCTCGCATTATGTTAACCAGTCAGACTCGTGGTGGAGATCTCTAGTAGTAAGCTATTAGGTTAGGTGTTGTTCCGTTACTTTCACTCGGGGTTGTGTCACAAGGGGTTAAATACGAATGTTATTGATTTCTTCTAAATTAAAATTTTGATTCTTTTATCATCATAATGTAGGAACAAAGTGAATGAAAACGTGCAGTAAACAAAAGTTGGCTGGATAGATTAGGGAAATTATTGAGAATGGATTATTATTGAGCATTATTATTAACATGGCTGTGAAAAAATCCCAGCTCAAGTGATTAACATAGAAAAGTTATGAACCGTGAAAATTTTACCAAATTCGAAATGATGTTTAATTTTCTGTGCATCAGATAGAAAACAATTATGTCAAAAGAAGCTCAAAAATTAATGCTCGATTTTGGAATAACACGAATAATTATCGCGAAAGGTTAAACATATTTTTGGAGGTATTTCTTTTAGATCATTGGTCTTCGTAATTCTCCCAATGATTTTTAGATTCGAATATAAATAAAAATAAACCTAAAAAAGTACTTTAACCCTATATCTTATTTCTTCTACAGTTACAGCAATTAGAACTCCATTGACATTCCATATTTCCCATAAAAATAACATTTTCCAATCAACCTCTTGCTGTAGTTTAACGAGTTTAACTTGTAATAAAGATTTCTATTAAGTATGAATGTTATTGAGCTTTTTTATGTTGGAATCAAATTTTGTTCTTTCCTCAACGATATTTAAATATTCAAGGAAGTATAGACATACAGTAGATATCAATTTTTTCTTCTCCCAAGAGATTATTACAATCGAAAAACTTCTAATCATTATAACTGGCAAGGAAATAGTGGCAAGGGGTTAAGAGAAATTAAGTACACAACCAAGTAATAAACCAAAGATTTATGTCGAAATGAAACCGATATTATACCGGTATTCTCGGATTATGCATTTATAACCTTCATAGGACACTGAAATACCGAAATACATTTACCGAAAATATGCCGGTATATTTATCTTTGTTAACAGATAAGTTTTGCCGTTTTTATAACAGTTACGCCTTTAGTATTATTCGAACAAAAACTGAACGAATCATATTTGTATATTTCTATATTCGAAATATTTTGCTAAATTTTCGTTTATATATCAGTAGCAATGTAAAAGTTACTTTCAGTCTATAATTATGCATACCGCTGTACAATTTTCAAGAAGTTGTTAGTACATTTTCTCATAAAGTACTTCAGTTTTGGGGGGCTTGAATAAAAATTATAGAAAGTCGCAAAATAAGAGTCACTATAGGTGTTCATTAATTGTACAGATCACGAGAATTTGTTGAATACAGAGAGAAAGATTTCAACGAAGTTCCTCCGCCTACGTTGCCGAAGGAGCGTTAATATTATCCTAACGATAAAATCGATCCACATGTCTCAGAGAATCTAGTCCGTAACCGGCGGCGGCGTCGTTAAAGCAGTCGTTCCGGCGCGGAATTACGGCAGTTATTACGGGCATTTAATGAAAATCGTTCGCCGGGGTGCGGCGAGGCACAAAGTGACGCCGCGGTGCGGATTCGGCGTTTTGCCGCATGAGGAGCGGGTGCGGTTCACCGCGACGGTTCGAAACGACGCTCGGCGTCGTAAACACCGCGGTCGTTAGCGACGGTCGCGTGGCCTCGGCCAACCCCGAAGGGTTAATTGGGGGAAATAAACGTATGCAACGTGCGCCCGATACGTGGACGCGGGAATCTCAGTAACCGTCGATGTCTGTGTCTCGTTTCTTTTTTCGCACAGGGGCGCCGCGCCGACACGCGTGCACCGCGGCGCGGAATCTGTCAGGAGACGGACGGAGAGGACACACGCGTGTCTCCTATGTAAATCGTGTCGTGCTGGTGAATCCGGGGAGGGATAGGCGGAGAGAGATACGAGGTGTCGGAAGGAGCAAAGTGAAAAAGGGAGGCGGACCTCCCACGGCGAGTTACACGTAAATGAGAGTGAAACGATCTGTAAAAGGGCGTTTATCTCTCGTGCTGCGAAACCGGACGGCGGAGACGCAAAAATAATGGGAAAGGTTCCTACGGTCAGCTTGGAGTCTTCATTTATCGAAAGAGTTAGCCTTTGTAGATCATGAGACGTTGTACTGTGGTTCTAGATCGGATTATCTCAACATCTTGCTCTTCGATATCCTACACAATTACGTTGAATAACCCTTATTCGTCTTCTATAATTTTTCTGATGGATTTTGTTTCGATTAAGAAGATTCGTTATTATAGTCCAAAGGGTTAACTCTCCAAGTGATTTTAACTCTAAATCCAAAGTAGTTTTTCTGACTTTGACAGTATTTCCATTGTATGTGATTTTGTAAGTATTTCCCACTTGTACAATTAGTTCGGAAAAACGAATTTCGAAAAAATTTGATATACGTTTCAAAAATGGAGTCACAGTCCTCCATAAGTAACACCGAAAATGGGTTTAAATGAAATTTTTCGCAAATACATAGTTGGAATAAAATTTTATTATCTATCCCCACCGAAATTCGAATTGCTTTTGACAATTGTAACATATCGTATTGAGTTAGTTTTCTTACATTAGATAAAAAAAATAGAAATACATTAACATGTATTAGTATGTATGTATATGAAGTATTTGTATAATATGATGTTCATACAATTATACATAACAATGTACAATGATAATGTATAACCACTAGACTGTGGATCTTCATGACAAAAAATTGTCTAAGTTAATTGTAGGAGACAATATCCTTAAATTTTTTTAACTTGTATTTGGTCCATTAATTTTTATCATAAATGCATAACATCGGTAATCTAGTAATCCGTAAGAGAATAAATATATTTTTAACCTTATGTACATTCGTACACCTTCACAAGTGTTCCATATCTAAAAACAATTTGAACTTCGGAAAAGATAGATAAAATAATGTTCAAGATCCACCATAAAAATCAAGACACAAGCTTTCCTATCCTATTCCAACAATGCGTACGATTCACACGAACGTTGTAAAACTCAAAACGTGAACTAACATTGCGAAACAATGACTTTCATGTTAGTTAATCTAATAATCGTCAATTTTTTAAAACTTATTGGACATCTGGACATCTTGCCTTGTTAAAATATTTTATGCGAATGAAATGCTTAAAGTTATAATCTTTAAATTTAAAAAAATGTAATAATATAATAATTATTTTACAACATGACATAACAGTCTTTAGTGGCGTCTCAAAGTCACCACTGGAGTTCACAGGGCTAAAGTCCCTAGTTCTACAAATTGTCTCACGTCTTTACTGTTCATAATTTATACCTGGTGGAAGCTTGCATTTCAATAGCAACGTTTTCATATGAAAAGAATCACAGTTTATTTTGATACGAAAGAAAGTAATAACGTTCATAGATACTAGATTCTATACATCTTAATCGGAAATCCGGTTTATAATTATTGGATTAACAATAAAACTACTATATCAGTTAAAATGACTGGTTTCTGATTTTTTCTTTATCAGTTATTAGAATTGTAAAAATGTTTCTATGAGAAATTTTCTGAGAAACCTCTTTATCCATTTGTTATTCAATCGAGTTGAAAATATTACAAAAATGTTCTTAAATTTTGTTAATAGTTCCATTGTTTGAAATTCTACCCACCTATTTTTTTTTAATCCATACAATCCGTAGTCTAGTTGTATAAAAAATTTTACGATATTTGTGTAGGCCCGGCCTTGTCATTATTAACAAACAATAAAATTTTGATGCGTTTTCTTGCAAGAATAAGGTATCCTGTTGTTTTTTAATAATTATATTACAGTTTTAAATTGCTGTCACTCATCTTCAAGATGCGTGCATCAAATGCGCAATCTATTTAATATCTTTCTAAGTAAAAATGATGAAATTGTTCATAAACAACGAAATTCAAGTACCGTCACGCGCTGATTGCATTCTGCTGCTTAAAAATAGTGAAATCTTTCCGCCATTTCCAGTACCTACTGCGAACGTCTACAAGTTTCGAGGATTTCAGCACAACAGTTATTCCGCGAACCATCTTTGCTAAACAATGGTACACAGAGGAGAACAGTGATTATGAAACCCCGCCCCCGCACCTTTATTCTGACGACTACGCGATGGGAAGAGCGATAATAGAAAATCCATAGCAGGAGGGAGAGACAGCGTAACAATAGTGATTCAAAGGGCGAGGTTCATCGCCGATTACGTGCTACTAAACCCGCCACTAAGTATTATTAATCTCCCTTTCTATTCTCCTAGACACAAATAATTCGATGTTGCACACTCGCCTGATTTTCGCGGATAATGTTGTTGAGTCCGCGGCGCGACGGTAAAGCGTCTCTTGTGTAGAGCCCGTGAAACGATCGAGAATGCTCCCTTCCGATCTTGGTATCGGGTACCGGTTACTCGGTCGGTACGCGCCAAAGTAAAGAAATACAAAGTGTACACGGGGGATAAAAAGTGCCAGGGGATGCCAGGCGGCACGGCGCGGAGCGGCGGACTGTGTGAAAATAGGCGGACTGAAGAGTTAAAAAGACAAAAGGGAAAGCACGCGTAACACGGGGAAGAAAAATTTCCTGGGGATGCGGAGAAGAGGTACGCGGCCGCCAACGGCAGGGCGTTTATCTTTCCCGACGGCGGCGTGGCGGCGTGGCGGCGTGGCGGCGGCAACCCGGCATGCTGCCAGGGTAAACGGTAGAAAAAGCGAGAGACAGGGAGCAAAGGAAGGGAAGAAACCGCGCGAAAAAAGGGAGACGCCGATGCCAAAGGCTTGACGAAGTAGGAGGATCCCATTAAGCCGCTCAGCAGGCAGCACGACGGTGATACAGTGAGCCGGCACGCTTTTTATTATTACGAAATTACTGTGCACCCGTACCGCGCTAAAAGGGAAGCTGGAAAAAATTCTGCTCGCTGTTACACACCACTGAGTGCCCTAATCGTTTCCCCATTAACATGTGTCTGACGTCACGGAGTCCCTTTGCCGGCCAAAGTGGAGGAATGATCGTCGCGTTTTCGCGGTTTAACCTTCACCGAAAAGTCGACTTTGAATTTTCAGCTTTTCTTCCTGGTCATTGTCAATCTTTAAATAAACGAAACTCTTGTCTTCATAGGAAAGCATGAATTTCCTTGAATTTTTTATAAAAATCGAGACAAGAAAAAATTTCTCTGCGTACTAAGAAACTTTTGATTGTAAATATATAGCGAAAACGATATTCGTTCTCCTTAATAAAATGACAATGAATTTAGCATAATGGTTACGTATTTATTTTGTTCGTTTCGTTTTGAAATAACTTTCTTAACACTTTGACTGTTACACCAGCCTCATAAAAAATGTCAAGTAAATCAAATTAAAATTAATAAGTAAAGTTCAACGACATCAACTACTTTTTCAACATCCTTACATTCTGTAGATTTTAATTAAATTAAGAAGACATAATAGATTAACATGAACATTAATCTTCAAATCTAAGAAAATAATTCTGCAGCCATAGTATTAAACTCGATCATGGAGCTGCAAAATTTAAGCAAGATTCATTTGTTTTTATATTTCTGATTTCCTGACTATGAATGACCGACATGGCAGACATCAGTGCATACGACCATCAGTCCAGCAAGGAACGCTTTAAGAATTCGTGTGTTATTTTAGTATACAAGAATCAAAATTCATGTGTAGTATACCTTTGGTTGATTTCAGTTTTTTACCGATCGTAAAACTATGAATAAATTACGGAATTTATTGCTTAACGAAAGGGATCACTACGTAACTAAAAGAATGTATTCGATTTCAATCATTGAAGCGTAAGTCACATTTGATATATTCGTGCAAAATACGTATAACATTATGAATAAAACATACACTGTTAAACTAGAAACGTAAAACGAAAACGACAGAATATTAACAGAGAATCTTTTGTAGCTGCATTTGAGATTAGAGATGGGACAAATTTTATTCAGTTGTAATTTTATTCGACACTGTCAAATAAATATTCAATCGAATAACAATTTATCAAAAATTTATATTCGTACAAGAATTCGCGCAAGGAATAATTGATTTGAATAAAAAATTTAAAGATTTTATTGTAAAACAATTATTCGACTGAAAGGCATTTACTCGCATAATTATCTTGGCTAAATATTTATTCAAAACAATCCGAGTAATGCCCAATTCTGTTTCAGACGAGCCTATAAGAGTTGAGAAAAACTGTTAACATGCTTCTAAAAGTAGTAGCTTTGATACGAGGAACAATGTGCGAATACTTATTTTCAAAGAGGAGAACATATTTAGCTGGGCGCCGAATGGGAGTTTATCGAACAGCAATATATACAAACAATAAACGCAGCTGATTCCTGCGCGTCTGTTAAATCCACGCTTGTCAGACACAGGCCGCCGGCGTGATATAACGGCGCGTTACGTGAATTCGACGAGAGGGTGGCGGCCAATCGTTTGTTCTCCGATTAATCGAGCAAGACTCCTCGAACCAAGTCGTTCCACTAATATTTCAATAACTAAGAAACTCCCTGGGGCTGGATTTTCAATGCGGTGAACGCATTATCGAAGAATATTCGATGGAACGGTTGTCGGCAGCCTCTTTCGGTCGATCGCTTCATCCGGTCGGTGGTTTCATTCCTTCGGAACCATCCAAAATTTTCACCGTTCGAACAAAGACAATATCTCGCATGGTAATACACAATGTTACTTTTTATGGTTGTCTTCTAGATGGATGATTCGAGAAGTTGAGTACATCTTACAAAAACAAGTTACTCAGTTACGCAATTTTGTGACTCAATATATTTATATGCTATGCTAAATTTAGCCGGCAAATAATCCCGTAAGTCTTTGAATAGAAATCTTTTGAATACGAATTAATACAATAATTGAAAACCGTTGAAAGAAATATATACATTTTATTGTGTTATACAATTACGTATACAGTAGGTATTATCGTGCTTAAACTGTGGGCTCTTTATGCAAAATGAGAATCCTCTATACGAATTAAATAAAAATTTAATTTCATTCATAATAGTTTTAATATGTTAATACATAATCTAACAGTATCGTTAAATGTTTTATTTATTATTTTAATTTTATCGAGATCAGCGAGAAAGAACCGTTTGTTATACTGAAGACAACAAATTTAGAGATTTCTAGGTAACAGTAACAATAAAAATGAAAATAATGCATATATCCATGACATATGCATTAAATACACTATCTAATTATATTTAAATACTTTAATTTATAATCTCTAGGATGAAGAAGAATTTTTAAATAATGCCATATCATACACACATTTCACAGCCAAGAAAGTAAAATTGGGTGTTGCACTTGGTTTGCCATAAAAGGGTTCAGTAATCAACGCACGTATCGAAAAAGACATAAAATTGAACATCGAGGACTTAACTCAGTTACAGTATACAGTAATACAAGACGTAAAGTAGTTTCTGTTACTGAATTACTTGCTTGAATTTCTGTACTGAAATACTGGAACTAACGAGGCCTAAACGTGACTAATGTATAATAATTTCATATACAACGACAAACTTAAATGAATTTAAACTTCATATGTCTAGTTTCTTTATAGCACATGCTTGAACAGAGAAGTTTATCTAACAATTTCTCATAGAAACATTTTTTTAGTATCAGCAATTGTAAAAGGAAAAAACGGGAACCAGTCATTTTAATTAGTTTGCTAAATCTAACATTAAATAAAATAGTATATCTAAGAAATCGACTATAGTATTGTTTGCCTGTAATTGAAGCGTTTTATGAAGATAATAGTTTATTTTATTGTTTTGTAGTGCAGAATTTTTGGAAAATTATAAATATTACTTTCCATATTTTGTAGATCTTAAGAAGTTCTAATTCGGTTATAAGAATTATAAATCAAATTTGATTTAAAAAATTCAATATATGTAATTTAATAATGTTATTTTTAAATAACAAGGAAAATTATTGTAACATCAAAGTAATCAAGAGAGCGCACAACTATTGACACAATTACTCTAATGTTAAGCATTTATAGAGTTATTGCTCACAGCAATTCCCCACAGAAATCGAGTCACAGTTGACTTTTTATCGAATCCGCTATTTCCGTATGCTTATACAAGTCGAGACATTTTTACAATTTATCGTGCGGTACGAGCAATCTTTGAGACTTGTGGAAAAGAACAGAGTGTCAAACTATCTACGTAGCTACGTACAAACCTGGCATAGCTGGACTCATGGTCATGAATCAATGATCACTTGCCGGCAGAAGGTACCATCTTGAGCGAATCGGACACTCCGCTGTGACAAAACAGCTACCTACTCAAAATATAGGCGCTCAAACACAAAAGTTCAATTTTCTCGATTTCATGGTTCAATAATTATGATCTATATCTACATCATAATTTATATATTTCTATACTACTTTGTTACGTACGGAGATTACTCCCGACGTTTTTTCTGCTCCTTCTTGAAGGTTTACGCTAGCTAACGTCGGCCGGGAGCACGGTTCCGCGATCATAATACAAAAATGTTTAGTCTTCCGACGAACGCCAGCCTAAGGGCTGGGACCACCTGTTTCCGAGTCACTGTACCATCCGCGGTGTAGGCCCCCACAATTCAAACATAAGAAATGTTTAGTCTTCTAACGGACGCCAGTTTAAGGGCTGGGACCACATGTCACGGTATCATCCGCGCGATGATCTGGTCACGTAGGCCCAGTCCCCACCACCAAATATTCTAGTTCAACCGCGTATAAAAGGGCTAAGATTTCTCTTCTCATGGGGCAGTTTCAAGTCTAACCACGACGCGAGACGTAGCAAGATCGAGTCGAGTTCTCCTTCGAGCAATAGTTAACCCCCGCCGACTTGGTGCGAAAACCAGGGAGCGTGTCTTAGGACCATCGCGAATCTTACACTACACTTACGCACTTGTAACAGACTGAAGTTGTTAGATTATATTAGTTTACTTTCAATTCAGTGTACAAGTTATTTCATTCCATCTCCCAGTTCGAGTCAGTTGTTGGTAACGATCCCACAAAGATACACCTTTGCCGCTCGAGGTGTATCTATTAATATTTCTTTGAAGTTACGAGGCAAAAGTAGAGTCAATCCAAAACCCTATTACCCAATAAGTGGCGACCCGGTGATGAAAGAGGCATCGGCCAGTCCACGAAACCAACTTCCTATCTAGTGGCGACCCGGTGATGAAAGAGGCATCGGCCAGTCCACGCAATTTCCTCCTAGCGGCGACCCGTTGATGAAAGAGGCAACGGCCAGTCCGTGAACCATCCCTACACCTAGTGGCGACCCGTTGATGAAAGAGGCAACGGCCAGTCCACGCAATTTCCTACTAGCGGCGACCCGTTGATGAAAGAGGCAACGGCCAGTCCGTGAAACCTTATCCTACTAAGTGGCGACCCGGTGATGAAAGAGGCATCGGCCAGTCCACGCATTCCTTACAAAATATCCGCACAAACTCATCTAACCTCCGGCCACGTGTGCAGTGGCCCTCGGCTCGTAACAACTTTTACATTATTTCCTAATGAATTTTTGAAGCACATGAAATTAAACAAAACGTCAACTATAAATAAACTACTAGTTAGTTAGCAGTTTTTGACGAGTATACACGTCATGAAGAAATGCGTAGTGTGGTTATTATAATATAGAAACGACTGTCTTATTTTTTTAATCTTACTACTAATATTTACTAATAACATTTAGTAATAAAATTTAAATATAAAATAGTCGTTTCCTTACAAATTAATTCTATATTATAAACAACCACGCAACACTTTACAAAGAGGTTACAACAGCTAACTGTTCAAATGGGAACTCTAATTCTTATTTATAATTAAAACCTTACTGTATATATTAATATATTATTTATTATGTAACACTTTGTACTCAACGCTGTTGACAGAACCGTAAAATGAACTATTTTTATTGTAAAATTGTTTAAAATATGTTCATGTGTCCCTAAAAATTGCGACATAAAATAAAAGTACATATTATGGAACAACTTGGGTTACAAGATTATCAACGATTTTGGTACAACTGAAAAGTGTTAATGTTAAATATTTATACTATTGTTTGATACATTGATATTTCTGGATAACGAAATGAACTTTGAAATATTTATTTAATATAAATGGAGTAGTAAAGTACGAGCGTGTACCTAATACGGAAAACCGTTTTCGTGCAATGTACACCGTGTTTCACAACTGAAAAAATGGGAACAATATGACATTATAATCTCGAAATTATGTTTTTGCTTCGAAACATTCGTATTCGAATAAACTTCTTATTTAACAGTGTTCACAAATGTGGATAATATTTCTGCATTCATTTTCGCATACTTTATCTATTTTTTTATTGCATTGTTTGTGCTACTATTTCAAGAAAGGGTCACAATTCAGCGGTGTTTCATAATAGATATTTTTACCTTTCTATTTCGTCACACCTCGAATGTTTAGAAAGGGTTTTTTCTTGGCCACAACGTCAATGTATATTCATTGAAAAAGTAGTAGATAGAAATTTGATAATTTTAGCCGCTTAAGCCCTTTTCCGGTATTACCCCGCGTTCTCGTGCAAGTCTTACCTGTAAGTGGCTGTTACTTTCAGGGATTCACGTACCTCCTTCTTTGAAATCGTAGCAACCAATTATAGAAAAGGACGCTTTTCTGACTAGATGTAAAAAGTATGCGATCTACAAATCAGTCTGTTCCATCTGAAAATTCACGTCCACACCGTGGTTATATTTTGACGAACTAAGAATGTTGTAGACAGATAGTACTGTGACAGTCACGAGACAGAAAAGGTCTTTAAAGTTCACAGTTTCCGCAAAACACCGTAATACTCAGTAATTATGACATAACGCTGAGATCGCGTACATGGTCATCGCGAATAAAAATTGTGAGCCGATCTCCAAAAGCCGTAGCAAAATAAGTGAAAAGGGTTATTATTCAGATGCTGACTTTGTCTTGAAGTTTGAACTTCAGGTTCTCCTTTCAAATTTCTTTAAATACGAATTCAAATTTTTAATCGAATTTATTAGTTTTATTCGTTACAAATCGAGTCTCTGTCATTCGCTTTTTCGTGGAATCGATGATTACAATATTAGAGCACGTCAATTCTGAAAGACATTACCACGAATAGCAATGGCATGTGTGCGCGACGGTGCACGGGAACAGTTCGCGTTAATTTACCAGTGTGTAATTAATTCGTGGCTGCAATTAACGCCTGTTATCGACGTTACATCGAAGGTGTGCGCTTCTGTTGCAGCCGTGCAAAATGAACGGCAACCCAGAAACACTGCCACCATCAGACCAGAGGCTCTCGTCGAGATGGACCAGGAGCGCGCGCTTCGGGAGGCTGCTGTGGCCGTCGGTGTCTTTGGGTGAGTGATATCATTTCTTTTCGAAGTTTTTAAGCTAACGTGATTAACAACTATTAGATATCAATTCTGATATCATTCTTGTTACTACTCTTATGAATATTCTAGTAAATTAATTTTCTCTTCTATCATAAAAAGGAATTACAATGAAAATATTCTGCTCAATGTACTCACATAAACTCGAAAGTACTGAGAAATATCATGAGCTGTGTAGAAAATACGATAAGAAAACACTATATCGAAGCATTCATCTTCTTCAATACGTCGATATAAGTTGATCTATCCGAATAATGAACACTCAAGAGTGGATGAATATTATATCAAAAAGTAATATTTATAATACACTTTCCACATTAAACGTTATACAACAGTTCTATTATACCCTACAAAATATCTCGCAGACGCGATTTCGGTTTTGTCTGTAATTTGTTTCAAACGACATCCCAAATGTTCAGAGACAGATTGCTAGTTGAAACCTATAATTTGTGATTTTAGTCATATTCAATCAAACTGTAATCTTTTTTGTACAATAACATTCAATAGTATATTGTCATTCCATCATTAACAATTTTTGTTCATTTATTAATCGCTCGATGTAATTTTCACAAAATTTAACATTAAATTCTTAAAACGAGCAATAACTATTAAAAAATGCTAGTCAAACGATTCACACTTAAGCGGCATACTCCTTTGACAAAAATGTAACTAACAATGGCTATACTTTGACTATACCTAAGATAGATGAGGGTAGAGTTGTAATATATTGTTATCTATGTTGTACACATATACACCATGTTGTACAGTTATCTCGCATACATAGTAACACATATTAATGTATTTCTAATCTAGAAAAACGAAATTAATAGGATATTTTTAATTTTCCAAATCTTAATTCAAAATAAATTCTTTGGTCTGCATAATAATTATAAAATCTATTGCTTATGTTTCCTACATCGGATAAAACAATTAAAAATATGATAACAAGCATACATTAATTATGAATATAGTAACTGTATAGTATGGAGTACATATATACAGGGTGTCCCGGAAATGGTAGTACAACCGGGCAGTGATTCTACATAAAAAGAGAAGAAAATATTTTGCTATAACATTTTTTTCATCCGGTGCTCCGTTTTCGTGATAATCGACTTCAAAGTTCGTTCAACTTGTAAACCATTTAATACAATTTGCTTGTCCTGTATTTCACTACTCTGCTTGTCTCTGTCTGGAACAAGAAAATTGTGCGAGGAAGTTACGAATTTTTTAAATAACAATTATTCCTGTTGGATAGGCTGCGGCGGTAAAATACGTTTACCAAGATCTCCGGACCTCACGTTTTTAGATTTTCATTTATGGGGTCATATCAAAGAACAAGTTTATAGCATGAACGATATTTCAAATGTTACACATTTGAAACATAAGATTACTCAGGTATTCAAACAATTAAAAAACGATGACAACTTATAATCTGTCCGGATGTCATTAATTCATCAAGCAAACTTATGTATGCAGCAGTGTGGAGGACATTTTCAACAATTATTGTAGCATTGTAATAGTAAGTAGTAAAAAAGAATAAAAAATTATTAATCAGTAGACACACTTTCTATTGTTTCAACCGCACAATCATCACTGTTTGTAAACACTGCAAATTGTATTAAATCGTTTACAAGTTGAACGAACTTTGAAGTCGATTATCAGGAAAACGGAGCTCCGGATGAAAAAATTTTATACCAAAATATTTTCTTCTTTTTTGATGCAGAGTCACCACCTGCTCGGTTGTACTACGATTTCCGGGACACCCTGTATATAATGAAAATATATATTAAATAAGAAAATAAATATATTTTTATCTTAATATATCTTCCAAACGTTGATTTTTCAATACTAATTGGACATCTGGGAAATTCCCCTTATAAATGTTAGATAACGACGATGATCATTTTAGGAAACACGCAGCTTAAGTGTTCATTCACTGGACAGATCACCCTATATTAGTGAACGGATCTAATATTAGTTATCCAAGACCACGATTAGCAACGAAACCTTAATGAAACCTGGCGAAGTATCGAAAACAGCAATCCCCGGTGTAAGGGCCTTGCTCCAGTTCTAGGAACAGCAAGCGTAAAATGTATTTTCGCGTCGAGCGATCGTTCCTGTTGCGTGTATTTAGGTGACGCAAAGCCTGGATGAATTTTAAAGCGTTCGGCGGGATCGGGGGTCGGGGCACGGGGGGATTAAAGGTAACATTGAGGACTCGCGATCGATAATCACCGATTGCATCGAGAGCAACGGCAAGACCAAGAGAACCGACGACGTTGTTGGCACGTTTGATCTTCTGCTGCAGAGCAGCATACTTTTCGCCATCGTGAGCAGGCTGCGCTCGCGACACGCCACACCGAGCGTGATCTATCATGAAAAATTACCTTTGACTACTAGCCCGTAGCTGACCGTTTTTCAGGTAATCGGGTACTCAGGTTGGAACTAATGGAAAATCCATAGACCGCCAAGGGGTGAACGTTAAAAGCGACAGCGACTGTGCTTCGACGACGCTTTGAGTCGATACTGACGTTCTCGGGAAATTATGTATTCCTCTTTGGACAATGTCAAAACACGCTTACACGTTTCTCGAATTTCGCATGCCTGGGTTCATTTTCGTCGTTCTCTTTTCAAGAATTCAAAGTCATTTTTTCAGCATTCTGTGCGCCAATATTGTCCGCTACAAAACTGCTTTGTATTAATAATTTCTGAATGTTCTAATAAATATTTTATCCCAGTCTTGACTCAATAAACTCTTCGAGCAAGGAAGAATTTTATTTATAAGTTTCTACGTTTGTTTGGATATTATGTATTTATCGCAAAAATGGATAGTTAAAATTTGAAACAATGGAAATATTAAAAAAAAATTTAAGGACATTCAATTATTGCCTTCAGTTCCCCGATGTTATTAACATTTTGAGTCATAACCTCAAAAGTTTCATAAAGTCGAGGTATTTCATTTAATTTTACTAAAGTTGTACCACATCAATTAATTGTTCAACGTTCTTAGATTTTGCGAATTTTAATGAAATTAGGAAATTGTATTAGATTAGATTAAATGTAGCAGTTCAGTCAAAGTGTTAAAGAAAGAATAAAATTTCAGTTTGACCAAAAAAATACCAAAAACATTTAAAGTGATTACTACACATACCATACTAAGTTATTAAATTGAAAAAGAAACAGTAATATATCTCAACAGTAATCACAACTATAAAGAGGTTCAATGATATATTTATTGATAATTATTTCGAAATACTTTATCAAAATATCCTTCATAGTAATTTGAGAACAGACAATAAGAAAAAAATAATCGTAAGACGTGTTCGAACGATTTCAATGACCATAAACATAGTAACGACGAATAAAAAGAATTGGCATTGGTAAAGAATAATCAACTATATCGATATTGTTCTTTGAATTAGCACGATCATATTCGCCGATATGAATGAAATAACGCTGTTTAGTAAATAGTAAATGACGTTTATTCAGTCTACAATAATGCAGCTAAGAAAAATGTGGTAATATAAATAGATTACGTCGCAGTTCGTTCGTTAATTATTAATTATCGATCTGCGGCCCGTTTTGGCACACAGTTGAAAGTCTGTTGGTTCTGCTTCGAGAAAATCGGAAGACCGATGCCTCGATCTATCAATTTTCTGTTCCCACCGTTGCTCTGTTTTTCCTTTTTCTTACTTTACCATTACATTTATTCTACGACTATTTCGACATTTTCACTCAAATACTTGTGTTTTATTTGCACGGTTCCGTAGAAATGAAAAAGTAATATGTTTCTAGAAAAACTCAGATCCCTTCGAACTTGTTATACATTCGCCGTTTCTAATCCGCGTTAGCAGAGAATTCAACAACGGTATCCCCGCGAAGTATCTGAGCAAACAATGCCCTAGCTCTCTTCCGCGGAGACATCAACTCGCCTTCGATTTCATGGCGCAAGGTTCTACCGCCCAGTGAAGGCGACCGTATCTCTGGGCTGTCTCCAATGTTTCTCTCGAGATACAACGGCGGTAAAGTCGATCTCATATCGCTCTCCGACTTGGCGAACTTCTTCATGGGTTCGGTGTATTCGTTGATCGAGTCTTCTTCGTTAACATGTGCTGTGAAGCCGCGCCTTAGATTCTCGGACTTAGTATGCCGAATGACAGAGTTGACACATCTCTTGATGTCGTCCTTCACAAAATCAGCTACAGCCGTCTCCTTCTTGTTCGGATTCTTGGTCACGCTATCTCTCACATTGAATAGGCGCTGGAATGTCCCACAGATCTCCTCCATGGACTGCTGGCTGAGCATCGTGGAGCCGCACGTCTCCTGCTCCTTCTCCTTCAGAGCGATTTCCAGCTGGACTAGGGTCTTCTTCATCGCGTTCAGCTCAAACTCAGCCTCCTCGCGACGATCGCGCTCTTCAACCAGCAATAGACCACTTCGTTTAGTTTCCTCTAACAGACGTTCATGTTCCGCTTTCGCTTCAGCCAGCTGGACCTCGATCAACTGAATCCTAGCAGAGCTCTCCAAGTCCAAATCTTCCGCCATTTGCGTCGCTGCGTCAACTTTGGTACCTTGACCGTTACCCAGGTCAATGTTCTTCGACGATGTTCTATCAGTCCCCTGCTGAGTGCTGCCATCGAACGTCTCGTCGCACGCGGTGTTTCCGCTTGCTTCTCCCATCACCGATTGAATATGAGATCGAAGGTCCAAGTGTAGAGATACCTTCTGCTTTGCCTCAACGCTTTGCACAGCTTGCTGCTGATTTTGCTGCCGTCGCAGGGCACTCACGTTCTTATAGGGAGGAACCTGTGGTCTCAATTTAGCTTTCCTCGCATTATTCGTTAAATGAATCGCGTTCCTAGGCGGTACCTGATACGGTCGCTTAGCGTATTCCGTCATAGCACTGCGCGGTCTCGCAAGCGTTTTGTTCTCGCTCTCGGACCTCTTCCTACTACCCGCTGACACCACTCTTCGATTTTGATCGGACGATCCTAGCCACCTGTACTCGGACTTCATGTCCGCGTTGTTCGCCTCCAGTCTCTTCATGATATGCTGCGACAAATCCTCGTTCAAGCTTGCGTTCTGCCTAACATCGAACACGACCAGCGTGGTGTTGTAATCCAATAATTCGAACAGGTCTTTTGCGACCTTGTCTGTCAGTCCGCAGCGCTGCATGTCTATCGCCTTCAACCACAGACTGTCTCTGATCGCCTCGACGATCTCCATGGCAGCAGTGTCGCCCAATTGAGGATTGTCGTTCAGCGTCAAACGGCGCAGTCCTGGCATCGCCTCCAGGTTCGGCTCCTGGTAGCGCAGCGACTGCTGCCAGGTGTCATGGTAGAGCGACAGTTTCTGCCGAGACAGAGCAGCCGCCAAGACAGGGCCGCATTTGCACGTCAGGTCGCAAGAGCTGAGGTTCAATGTTCTGATACTGGGAATGTCGGCCACTGTGCGACACAGTACCTCGCAAGAAACGTCGCCGATGTAACACCGCTGGAAGGACAGGTAACGCAGTGTCTTGGTGTGCGACAGACCCACGCTCAGCACCGTTACACAGTCTGGCGGAAATGGAATACCCTCCAGCTCCAGGTTGATCAAGACCGGAGAGTTTCGAACGCACTGGCCGACACTATGCGACATCCACTCCAGAAGATAGCGAGACAGCACGACCGGTGCTTTGCCCATCGTCCTGGCTTTGTCCTCGGAGTTGATTTCCTCCAGCGGCTTGCGGCACTGGTACCTGCTACGCACGCTGATCGATTTCAGACTACGATCGAGCGATAACGAGTTCAGGATCGGGCCCCAGTCGTCCATCTTCACGCGATCCGTCGTGAAGTCCAGGTTGTGCGGCAGGGTCACGCAGATCACTGGCAAGGGTCGCAGTCGCTGCTGCTTGCACAGCTCCATGTAACAGTTGCCAAAGTTGCGGCTGGTCGGCATCACCATTTTTGAAGGGGATAGTGAGGCCGCAGCACTGTCCTTTCTACGATTGTTGCGACATTCCTGTTGGCTGTGCATCATACGAAGATTGTTTAGTTTGGTCTTTTCGTAGTTTGATAAATTGCTATTTAGCTACAATGCCTGCGTCTAAAATGGTATACCTGACAATTTGGGTGAATTAGTTGTTCAAAACGTGAAAATCATACTAGACGATTAAAAGTGGATGTGTGGTTTCGCGTTTCTTAATTGGATATGTCAAACAAAATAATTCAAATTTTTATTAACCTTCTGCATGAAATTGACAATTTACATTTCATGAGATTTGTGTCAATAAGATGTTTTAGCAAATATGTTGCAACTAACTATTTTCAATATTCTAACCTTTTATATTTTCTATAAAGTGTTATTTACAACATTGATCAATAAACCACGGATTTTATGTATTTTTAACAAAAGTAGATGCATGAAATATAAAACTGCAAAGCCAATAGACGAATCTGAGAAAATTAAATTATTTTAATACAGTAAAATATTTTGGACTTGTTCAAATTATTAAGTAACAAAATACATATTTATCTAATCTCGATCTCGTGCAAGTAACTTAGAATTTCAAAGTTCAACACTGCGTGTACATTATCACGTTTGTCACAGGAGACGAAATATGGAAGTTATAATACACTAATCATTAAGAAGGAAAAATTACTCTATAGAAAGATCATTGTAATCGCATTTAAACATTACGTTTTCTTCAAAAAGTGGCTCGTAATAAATCATAAAAGTACATTTGTTTGATATATTCATTAATCGCCCAAGTATATGTATTTGAACGATATACTTATAGAAATATGATATACAAATATAATATACAAACAAATACAATATACAACGATGCGTTCACACAGTGTTAAATTTATAGTATATAAGTATGGTGCAATATGAAAATTGTCTTCATTAACATGTCCATGACCTCGCAGTTTACATAAAAATATATAAATTAATTTGATTTGACGTTGCTTTTTAAAGCCATAATACATAGTTAACTATTCGTTTTATTTCAAATCATGTTCCCCCGGGCTTACCCTTTTTGTTTCGTTACATTGTTTTAATTTAATAATATTTTGTAATAGGGATACGTGGCATTGAACTTAATACTTTAACAATAAAGATGAATAACGAAAGAAAAGGATAGTCTTAATCGTGTTAATTGCAGAAGTTGGGTAATGTGCCTTTTACAATTTTTGTATTACAAAAATTGGATTTTTTAAAATAAAAACAAATTAATTGTTCATCCCACAGTAATCAGGTTTACGTTAATATAACCTTATTCTACAGAAATTTATTTCTTCTTCTATTAACTTCAAGAAGAAAATTTTCTAAGCGTAAAAGGTTAATATTCGATAAATCGATAAATTCACAAAACTTGTGCATGAATAAAATTCATGTGCACAGATGTCAAAGTTTTCTTTAACCTTCCGGTTGTTAACAAAATTCGTGGGAGTTAATCTGCACACATCAAACGAAGGAACATTAAATTATATGCCTTCGTACAAATGTTAATCGTTTAATACGATTTTCATGTTTTCGCGTTAGAGAAATCAGCCGAATTAAGAGCAATTAAGAACAATTTTATGCGATGATCGTAAGTCATTGTACATATTTTCTATGTTTTCAAGGATCACACCGTTCTTTTCGTGACTATTCCGAATATCGGGGATCAATCTAGTTTAATTACGACGTACTAACCTTCCTCCCTGCTTCGTTCTCTCGTTAACCGCAACTTTATTGTTCACCGTCATCTGACCTTCTACCTTTCGCAACGATCCCGTGAAGAAGTTGCGCTCGCTGATCTCGTAGAATGATCGAATTTGTAGAATGCGCAACCCGGTTTCACCTCACTGTGCTCGACAATTTATTTGAACCCATCTACCTACCCAAAATCGGAAATACAAAATTCCCGTGCGGCACACGTATGTATGTAAACAAAACTGCGCGCGCGAACAAATTAAAGTTGCTGCGAGTCGGTGGATCGATCGACGCACAATTTTAACAGCGTTTTGCACTCGTCGAATAAAATGAACATGGAGCTGGAAATAGTTAAAAAACTATTTGTTGTTCAAAGAACAATATTGCTCTTTCGCGACTACGTTGATTAGATATTTTTTCTCATTAAAAAATTCCTAGTTTTAGAAAATTAACATTTCTTGCGCGTATACGTCAATATGAAATGTTGAATAAAAAAAACGATGATTTAATTGAATCGTAATGGTACTTTAGAAAACTAATGTATTTAATAGATCAAATTCTACAGCTTTGTAACGAGTCTGACACATTGTTATAGTACAAAGAGTTAACATGAACGATACATTGAACGTAAAAATTAACCATTTGCATTCGGATGTCATCCATACGCTGAAAATTCACTTCAAAGTGGCATTTGTTTTTCATTTCTTTCTTCATACTTCAATCATGTAAAATACACGAATAAAGGCAGAAAATCTTTCGTATATTAATTCCTATAAAGTTTCACAGCAGTGATTTTTATATCACAGCATGATTTTTACTTCAATTCGACTTTGCATATAAAAATCACAATTCTTGCAAAATTTATTAGATAAATCTACCGAGTGCTATGGGTTAATCATACAGGAAAAGTTTGCGATGATAATTACGAGATATTAAAAGATAGTAAAAGACGATAAGATAGAAAAACATTTGGTCACTATTTTGGAATACAATACGTGAAAATATGATGTTCCAGGCCACCTGTGTCTTTAGCTATGGCGAGATACACGACACCACTGCCTTTGCCCACTGTAGCGCCGACGACAAATTCGACGAACCCTCCAGCATCGCCTAGACAGGATAACGCAGATGGTATCTATCCATTATTGGCTCAACATTTGTTTAATTATTCGTTGAAATAGTTTTTATGAAGGATTGAAAATAGCCATGATATTGATTCCGGTTCTTGAAATCGTTGTGGAGAAGCAAAAAACCTCATACATCATCTATATCGACTCTAGTTTTTTTGCTCAGTATTATACAGAGCGTCCCAGCATCCCAGGAAATGGTTCTATATTTAATAAAGAAACAAATCGAAAATAAGAAATACAAATTGTTTATTTGAGATATCATTGCCAAGAAAACGATTATAAATACCACTATAATACTACAATTATAAATACTACTATAATACTACTATAAAATAAGGCATGTAATTTAGTTACGAACTTATTTTTTATTAATGCAAAAATTATTAAAAATGCTGAATATTCAAAGTGGATTTTCGCGACAAAAGTTCCATATGAAAAAATTGTATTCTTTATTTTCAATTTGTTCTTTTGTACAGAATCATTCCCCCATCGGTTGTACCACCGACTTCAGGACACTGTACAGATAAAAGGACCCGATGGCTTTAACCTCTTAGGCACGGCTGGATTTTGCGCAAATAAATTCTTTCATAACTAAATTACCATTTTTTCTTAATATGTATTTTTTCCGCATATCTATATATAGTATTAATTACGTATATTCTTTTCTTAGTGTATTGTACATACACACTTTCACTGTAATCGTTTACTTTAATAATTAGTAAAATAATTGAGTAAAACACGAAACATTTACGAAGCCACTATAGTGGCGCGCCGTGCCTAAGAGGTTAAGCGCAGCTTGCAGTATTACAAATATATTACAAAGCTATAATTATACCGTAGACATTCTTAACACTATACCTATCGAACTAGTCAAAATGAACAGTTTTAGATTTTATGCTGTAACATTGTTGATATTTTAAAGACGTTTTTATAGAAAATCATTGAATAAATTTCGAGAGCCAAGCATACATTTTGATCAAAATGCTGAAAGGTGTAAATAAATACAATCTTCTCATCGTTGTGAAGCAAGAAATACTAATCACTTTCAGTGATCGATAAGTTTACTGTTAAATATCGAATTCGTATTTTCCATACCAAAAGGAAATAAAATGTATTCACTTAAAATAGAACTATAAGTCTTATGCACGATCAAAACATGGAACCCAAAAATGACAATTATACAGGATGTTCCAAAATATTATAGGCCCTTGAAAAAAGCGCGTACCGAGACAATTTAAGATAATTTTACCTTTAGTGAAAAAACTGGCTTTAACGAAGTCGTAATCAACATTTTCGCTAAAGAAAAGGTTACGGTAGACCACCATTTACATGAACTCTAGGGGAAACAACGATCCATGTAATTGGGTTGGTTTATTATAATAATAGTGTGCCAATTATCCTCGCTACTTGTAATTTTCCGTCCAAATGAATTCGTGTTTCTCAAATGGTAACAATAGGTGTTCACATAATTGGAGTAGCGCTCAACAGTCGTTCAGATAACAGAAGTTCAGTAGAAATTCACTAAATCGGGTATTGCCTATAACTTCGTTCGAATAAATGGAGTTTTGATAAGCGGAGTATGCCGTGCATCAAATTGTCTCAAAAATCATTCCTTTCAAGGGCTTACGATCATTACGACTTATTTTTGGAACACACTGTAAAATTGATCTTTTGAAGAACTGAAACCGAAATCGATATAAGCCGAAACCGCTGCACCTTATAACAGTTATGAGATTTTTTTGTTTCTCCATAACTGTTTCAGCTTGCGCTGATATACGTATAACAGCACAAAATAATGGTCTTCGGTTTTGCAGTTATAATCCTATAAAACATCCGGGAGTCCTATAAATCATTTAATTTCTTGATTCTAGGTTCGAGTCACGTGACTCGCTTTAATAAGGTCTTTCATTTTGGCAAACAGGAAACGCATCCGAGGATAGCATAGACGTGACTAACGAGGAACCATTGACACCTCAAAGAAGCGGGTGTACGCAACTTCCGCCTGTGATTCCGTCGTTGTACTCGCCTGCCAGTGCTGAAACAGTTTATGAAACCAGCGCGAGACTACTTTTTATGGCTGTCAAGTGGGCAAAAAATCTTCCGTCTTTCGCAAGCTTACCCTTTAGAGATCAGGTTTGTT
Organism: Augochlora pura; assembly: GCF_028453695.1. Taxonomy (NCBI): domain Eukaryota; kingdom Metazoa; phylum Arthropoda; class Insecta; order Hymenoptera; family Halictidae; genus Augochlora; species Augochlora pura. The sequence continues at coordinate 17,807,833 of NC_135781.1, forward strand.
GGCAAGATTTTAAGGTCACAAATATTTTTTAATAATCGCAAGAGAATGTATTAAAATTCACTAAAGTATTACATACATATATAATGTAGTATTTCTAAAGATCACTTGTTTTGTAATCAAATTAATGTTTACCGATTTGTAGAAAAACGTAATTAATTCTAAATATATAAATTAATTTTGTGTAAAGTTTAAATAAAAAGAAATCGAAAAAGTTTAAGCAAATTTAAATATCATTACATTGAATTCTGAAAGTACAGCCGATTGTTTGAGGCTTTTATCAATTTCATTGAACTTCGTAATTTGATAATGGCGTTACAACGTCATTCTGATAATTTCACGATGAATGTTTAACCCTTAATTGGTATGGTAGGGTTGTAAGTGACTGTAACATTGTATTTGTATTCTATTTTATAAATAGGATTGAATTTTCTATATTTTTATTATTTTATACGCTAACTATAAATAAAATATAATGAAACGTTCACCTATAATTAGTTTAAATCTTTGTCTTCTCACAGGGAACAGAACATGACTACTGACTATTATGGTTCTGTTAAGATAAAAATATTGTAAATATTTCACAAAAATCCCATGAAAATAGTGTTATGCCAAACTCTCTTTAAATAGACCAATTATTTCCAACGATATGCCGTTTTATTTTTGTATTAATTCCAGATGGTAGGTAGTTTAAAAACATTCGCCGAATGCAAAGAGTTAACGCATCTTCTTATACTTGTTATTTAGAATTTATAACGACCACAGTATACTAATCACTTTCGTGAAAATCATTGTACCAATTAAGGGTTAATCTAAGACGATAAGTTATCTTAGAAAACTGCAACGCAATCAGCATTACCATGAAGAAGTAACCATATCGAAAACGGAACAACTGTTAGGCTATTTCGAAATATGAGAGAGTCTGAACAATCTCTGTATTCGCATCAGGTGATACTTCTCGAGGAAGCTTGGTCCGAGCTTTTTCTTCTGAACGCAGTGCAGTGGTGCCTTCCACTCGAATCGTCGCCCCTTTTCAACTCTGCAGAACTTACGGCGTTGACTTTGTCGCCGCAGCCACACCCGCATTCCGGAATTCACATGCAGACCGCCACTGGCAAACCGAGCCAAGTGGCAGCGGATGTTAGGCATTTGCACGATACTCTCCAAAGATATAAAGCGGTCATGGTCGATCCTGCGGAATTCGCTTGCATGAAGGCAATTGTTCTCTTCAGACCAGGTTAGTAAATTTCTTTCGTGGTTATAACTAAGTTTCCTAATACAGTTAATAATACATCGTCGAATGAACAAACACACGCGATATTCGAAGTGCCTTGAACGTCATGTTGAAACTGAATAATTAATGCTCGAATGACGAGCCTTTTTTTCAAGAATGTAATTTACAATTAGTATGTTTGGAATCGTTTACCATTTTATATGGCAATTTTATTTATCAATTTGATTAAAAATATTGTTTTAAAGTAATCTTTTAAACACCTTACTTTTTCGGTAGACATTAATGGAACGAATCGCCAGAAACTAACGTTCAAATCAAATAACGCGATTTATATAGAGACTTTAGATTATAGAGAGACTTCAGTCTCGGTGTCAATTTTCCGAAATGTTTTTATTGGTCCATTCAAGTAACGAAAATGTATAATGTGAGCGGAGAAAAATAATTTGCCAAAAAAGAATATAATATTTATGCATTATGTTTGTACGTGAAGTTGCCTCTAAATGTGTGGTATAGTCGTGTAGTACAGTCGTTTGCATCCATTTTAAATTGAAAATTCAATGGCTATTGTTTTTCCATATGTTTGCTTTAACCTATTTTTATGAAAAATAGAAAAAATTCTTAAGAAAAGTATTTAAGACTGTCTTGATAATAAACGATCGGATAAAAAACGCGAGTATTATGTATTATGAGTACATAAATTAAAGTTTAAAAAAGTAATTTGTAGACATTTTCTAGTAAACTAGTATCTTCAACATCTCAAAAAAGTACAAATCATTTTTCCGATTTATAAAAAGTTATTCTGTCTAGAATAAAAAGATGATCAGTTGCATGAGCCACTGTACAGTGATGAAAACAATTATAGATTCAAAGTAATTTTTAAACTTTTACTGGTATTTGAACAAAAACTTAATAAAACATCAAATTTGTATATTGCTACATTAAAAATCATAAAAAGTAGGAATATATAAATACAGTTTTTGTTTTGTTTCAGTTTGAACATCAGTAAAAATGTAAAAGTTACTTTGAGTTTATAATTACTCACAGCACTGTATGTGGCCTCCTTCAGCTGAGACTCCTTTTATATTTAGAAAAAATCTTAACAAAACATCGTATTTGTATAACTCTATTTTCTATTATTTCTAATATAAAAGTATACAAATGTGGTATTTTGTTAAGCTTTTATTTAGTATATTATATCATAGTATAATATATCGTTTCTTTAGTATATCATTAACAATGTAAAAACTTTTTCGAGCGTACAATTATGCACGCTACCGTGTGGCTAATTTTCAAGACAATGTGTTGCATAAATGTGTACATATATATAAAATTGTCCGAGCATTTTCATGAGCGAAGCATGTACAAAATAAAAATCGCGACTCCAATTTCTGTTGCAGAAACCCGTGGTTTGAAAGATTCAAGTCAGATAGAGAACCTGCAGGATCAAGCGCAAGTGATGTTAGGCCAACACGCCAGAGCTCAGCAACCAGGCAATCCAGCTCGATTCGGCAGGTTGCTGCTGTTGCTGCCGTTGTTGAGGACGGTGCCAGCGTCTCGTGTAGAACTAATATATTTTCACAGAACGATCGGCAATACTCCAATGGAGAAAGTCTTGTGCGACATGTACAAAAATTAAGAGCAGCCATTCAACGAGGACCATCGATCGGGAACGTTGTTCCAACAGTTACCAAGAAGAGTCGGCACTTACAATGTACAGTACTTCTTGAGAAGTGTGTGATACCACGCCTCCATTGGAGAATGTTTAAACTATTTCTGTGATGCATTCGACTCATTCGTACTTAGACGACATTGACGGTCCAGTGTCAGAAAAGTTGAACTTTATGAGAGTTCGACACAAACTTCTTCATCAAATTGACTCCTTTAACCCTAGAATACGAGGACGAGAGAAGTATCGAGTTGGGTACAGTGTTGTCGCGAAAATACTCTTTGGTCGAGAAACAGACAAACGAACGAACGGTTAATAAACGAATTAAAATATCGCGCCGATGAAACACACGAGCTGGATCGATCGCAATCGACCGTTCCTACGGTTGAAAAAGGTTTGGCCTAAGGATGAAGCCCCAAAGCAAGACTCTTCGACCCGCGATCCCGTCTGGGGAGCGTCGATCCTCGCTAGATCGGGATCGATTAACGACGGATACTTCGAGAAAGGTAACGCATCGACGCATACAGTATTTAGGTAACAATTCAACGGTATCTAAGGCGAACGAGTGACACACTCGGTCGCGATGTAAGAACGATAGAAATTAAAAAAAGTATATATACATACACACATTTATTTATTATAGAAATGTTTATCGAACACTAGGTTCGACGTGTTGACCAAATCGTTTTGTTTTATCGTTTTCAGGCGTCCTCGAAACGATTTTGTACGAAAGTCTGACGAAAATTTTGTTTTAGAGGGTGGCGAATAGAGTAATCCGTGGTTTCTGTTCGTTCTGTATCATTTTCGTTCTTGTATTATTCGATATAAGCATTTCAATGTACGAGTAAGTAGGTATGAGTTCTACGACAATTGTAAAGACAACTTCGTCTGTGCTTTTCTTGCATATTTCGTGTTGTGATACTATTTGCTGTAAAAGTCTAGGTACCGAGTCACGTGACATGTATTGTAACGATTGCGTAACTACTTGTAATAAAACTATACATGCATAAGTATCGTTGCACATTGATTACCTCTCCAAATGTACTGAATAGGACAAGTTGCTTTCGTTGCTTGTCGAAGCGGTTAACGCTCGGTTCACCATTTCAACACGTTCGCGGTCCAGGATGTTTATACCATTCATTTTCATTCCGATACAAAGCGACACGAGTGTTGTAACATTCAAATTTATTATCCTCATTATCGTGCATTCGATTCGATATAGCGTTTATTTTTTTGACAACCTCTCAATTTTTACAGTTGGTTACATTTTTTACTGTCCGCGAATGTGTTAAATACAAGTTCATTATATTACAAATTAATACTGATCATTAAAATTTAATGTTTCCATTTCGCATATCGTTTTTATGACACTAACTTGCAAAACAGAATCTTCCTAAGTTCTTCTAACTGTACATTCAATTATATTTGCAATAACTAAAATATATCAAATATTATGGAATAATGTTATATATAAATATGCAATAAATAACGTTATATGTTTTTATAAAATTTCGCAGTATTCGTAGTAATAATTGAATGGATCAAACGAGAAACAATTGATCAATATTGTTTAAAAGTAAAATTAATTACGGTACAAATGGTCGTAGAGATTCTTGAGATTTTGATCCGTGGAAGATACTACGGGTCTCCTCGGTGTTCAAGGTCAAAGATCACAACCTCGGACGGCTTTAATTTCTGTTTATTTAACGGAGGGTGTACGGAGAATCCCGACGAATCGAAATTTGACTTGCTACACGCCTGTTAGCGTTCAATGTGTACTGGATTCCCCGGGTCACGGTGGTTGTTGCATAAACGTACATATTTATTTATCACCGCATAATCCCTGACTTTCCCTCGGGGGTTTTGCCACATGGCAGTTTGACGGTCCCCAACGGAATTACCCCCTCGGTCGCTTATAAATTACATCGAGGTTCAAGCAAGGTTTAAGGGCCTGCTTAAGTTGTCAAAGCAATCGGAGAGTTAAACGCCCCGGCATCGGGGGTGAGACGCCCTTAATACTTTTCGAACCGGAATGCTCCTTCGACTCGGGGCTCTTTGGAAATCACTCTTCGTGATATTCTGCGTCCCGCAGGTTCCCCTGCATTTCTCTGATCGCGCGGAATTCATTTCGATTGATATTTCGCTGCATAATGAAGTGTATAAATATTAGTGTTATATGCAACCCGCTAATATTTACACAATTTTTCGTTCCCGTGAACAAGAAAGTGGAAGTAAGTAGAATACTGTTCGTTGTAATACTAAATAAAACTACTATTTAAGTTCTATTAGTTTAATTTCAAATTAAGTTCTATTTAAGTACTATTTAATTATTATTTAAATATTACTACTATTTATTTTTTACTAGTAAAAGCAAATGAAAATTGTGTTAGGTGTTATTGAACTTTGCATTATGGTATTTTGTAAGAATATTTACAAATCATAAATGCAGAAAGAATCGCAGTCTAGTATATACGTAAAAATTATTATAATCTTTACAATGGAATTCATTAGCGAAAATATCAATGAAGAGTTTGTTATTCCAATCTGATAAACATTGTAAATACTTATATATTTATAATTTAATCATGTATTAAAATACAAAGAAACATTAACGTTGAGCAAAATTGGTGACAATTTATTTTTTTTTGACATAAGAAATTTATTAGCTAACAAAAACAACGTTTGTTTAATTTGGGTTTTACAAATCAATCTATCTATTGTAGGCAACAGAATTTTTGCTTAGTAAGAACTATACAAAATTGACAGAAAATATGAATGTTTTGACATATGAGTTTACGTTTCTAAATTGAGAATTTTATTTACTATTTGAATTTCGAATTTTTAATTTTTGAAGATAAATATTAAATTAAAAAGAAAGAATACTATGTAGGTTTCCTTAAATACAATTTTACAAGAAAACATTCATATGATTAATTACAGAATCTGGAATATTAAAATCTATGTTCTAAAAAATTCGAAAATAATGTTCATTTGGTAAACACATAGATTGAGGAAACATTTAAAAAGGAGCAAAATTAGTGAACTCAAAAATCATTAAACATTTACAACCGCAATCACAGGTGCAAGTTACCAAATTCCATTAGACAATATACTTTCGATGCATTGTGTTTCATGTAACAGAATATATAATCTGTAGTATTTGAGCTTACTAACAAGATGCAAAGTTAGTTAATTAAAAAGCAAAGGATTACTAAATAATCCATATTTGCAACTAGAAATGCAACATACAACATTCTCTAGATATAAAAGTTGACTGAACGTTTGAATTTCTTCGAGCCAAGCGTGAAGACAAAAATTTCATTAGATAATACTACATTTAACGTAAAAAGTAATAATAAAGTCTGCAGTATTACAGCCTGTCAATAGCATGCAAAGAAAACGAATTCCAATGCAAATGATCATTAAACATTTCAAAATTGCAGTCGCAAATGCATAGTACAAAACTTCCAAGATACAAACCAACTAAAAATTCAAATTTCTTTCAGACCATGTCTAAATGCAACAATTCCATTATACAATATTAAATTTCCTTTACTGCACTGTATCTAATCTGAACACATACGAAATCTTCACTGTTTCCGCCTTCCAAAAAGAAGTAAAGTTACTCAATTAAAAAGCGTACAGCCATTAAACAATCTATATTCCCATTCACATAGCTGACGTAAGAAGATCAAAAATAAAAAAACGACTGAGAAATTGAATTTTTATCAATTGAAGTTCGATTTCAGTTTAACCGTCAACCAAAACCACGCGTTTGCTTCATGACGCCGCGTCGGGAATCTTCGAATCGAGAATTCTCGCTACGACATGTAACGAATTTCGATATCCTGCGGGTCGAGCACAAAGACAGGAAGAGGGCTGAGAAGGAAGGTAGCACGGGTTACCGAGAGGGCATTCGTAGGAGAAAGGATGGGTGGTCATAGTATTGACTCGCTTTTGCGGATGCGGAGGCGGAGTTTTCGACCTCTCTCCCGGCCTGTCTCTCTTCATCCCTCTTTCCGTGTTACCATTCATCTCCCTTTCTTTTTCCTTCTTCCATTCGCTTTCTCCCTATAAATAAACTGCACCCAACCCTTCGATGCCCCGTTCTCTCTCTCTCACTCTCCCCCCCCCTCTCTCCCTCTCTCTCTTTCTCGCGTTATCTCTCCATCTTTCGCACTCTCTCGCTTTTCCCTTCGTTCACCCGATGACAAACTACGTCCTCCTTTCTTCTCCACCCTCGAAGCGTTAACCCTGTTCCTCCCTCCGTCTCGTTCCGTTACAGTATTCCCTGCCGTTCTCCGCGAACGATAAATGCATCTTCTTCCCTCGATTCCTCTTCGCCGCGTCTCTTTCTCACATTCTCCCTCTCTGTCCGTCTTCCTCCGATCCCCCACCCTTTCGCTAAAGCCAGGCAGTCGGGGTCGAAAGGGGGTGACACGTCGCATAGGGCTGTCAAACCCCCACCCACGCAACGACAAAACTCCTGTTGAAGGGTGACCCAGCAATGGCGGCGGGACTTGTTGTATTTCGCTTTCGAGGTGAGCTCCATTCCCTTCTACCGTCTCGATTCTCGTTTCAACCCCTCCGATGGCAGTCGGGGAAGGGAGAGCAGCGAGAGAGGGCTGGCCAAAATGAAACTGAGTGGGTCGGATAGAGGAGCGAGGACCAGCCAGGACGACGACGTGTCCAACGGAACGAGACGGAGGAATCGAAGGTGGTTCGAGAGCGACGAAGAAAATGGAAGAGGGTGTTCTTAGTGGTACGGAACGAGAGGGTCGAGTCTGGTGGGACAGGGACGATGGCAGAGAGTCTATATCGCTCGGAAACAGCAACCTCCATTTATTTTATTACATTATCATACCAACTAGGCGTTCGATAAGTGGGGCTTTAAAGCGACGGTTCTCAAATCGTTTCACATGAAACGGGAACTGTGTCTTCGATGAAAAAATCGGATCGGAAGTTAAGCGACTCGCATTTTCACTGGCGGCCTAGCTACATCGGAAATTTTTTAATCTCAAAGATATATGCTAAACGCTTAACGCGGCTGGCGTTAATGATAACTGGAAACGACAAGATTGAATTTAGTCAGTTCTTGGGTGATTTTTCTTACTGAGTGTTTATTGGGTTATTATTATAGCATATTTATTGGATATTTATTGTACAGTGTTTGTTGGATTTTTACCAAAATACGTAGTTATAATAAAATGTGTAATTTATTATAATGCTTTAATACACTAAAAGAAAAATGAGATTCATATGCTCGAATAAAAGTCATTAATGATGCCTTCATGACTCCAACAGTATTTTATAAAAAACGATTTGATCAGTTATGGTAGATTTAGCGTTATTGGAATTAAATTGTGAAGTTAAGACGTATGGTACCGACTACTCTTCCAACTTTCGTGCATTTTACATGCCCTAAACAACTTGAATACCCGAACTATCAAACCAGTAAAAATGGTTGTAGAACTTTTCTTGTATTAATAATATCATAAGAAATGATTCCATGAGAAATATTTCGCTAAACATCTTTACACAGTCATATATTATGATTGAAATCACACGAATTTTAAACAAATCCAATTGTGTCATTGTTATAAAACCATGTTCTAGTGTTAATATACAGGTACTAGGTCGAAGATTTGCTGAATATATTTTGCTACGGTTTGTCTTATTGTTTCTCATATTGTAGATGCAAATTTGGACGCGTATACGAATTTGATGTGAGTGCTCGTAATTGCGAGAAAAGTAACAGACGTCGATAATGTTAACAAGCACATTAGATTTACATAAAATTTACAGAACAACTTTGATTGCGATCAGAAAAGGATTCGACGCGTTTGCTTGGCGGCCTGATTTGCATAAATCACTTTGAATTGTTCAGCCGTTAAGTTAAATTAAAACCAAAAACGGCGACGTACCTGTTTCTCTGTATGTAGAGTTGTGACGCTCGTTTAATGACGATCGATTATCATCGTGAATATAAATTACGTGCGAACGCAATTATACTGTCGTATTCCAGAGTTTTGTTGGACTCATCGGTCACGAACGATTCGATTGAAAACAAACAGAGAACGCGAGCAGCCTTTTGTTTGACAAACGCTGGCATAAATAATTATAATTAGCGCTGGAAAATATATCCGCGAATCGTGCTCATAATCCGCTGACGAATTATGTCTCATTTTATTGAACTCAGCGAATTGTTAAACATGCCAGAATTAGGTTGAAAATATAATGTATTACTGTGACACTTCAACTTTCGAAGAAAATGTCCATTTATTGCTTGCTTGCAAATTTTTCATATAGATCTACGCTTTTGTGGCTAATGTAACTAATGGAACTAATGCGAAAGACATAAAAATTAAAAATACATCTGATTCTGTCATCTTAGGTTCATTCAGAATTTGAATGAAGTGATCATCGCATTAATCTTGTTAAATACGTTATTTTAACATCAGTGTAAAATGTTACGTAATTTGTCCATGTGTTTAAAAATTTAATGATCTTTGATTAGTTAAGCACAGTTATAATATCAGACATTATTAGAACATAGTAGTGGAAATATTTCCATGACATGGCGCTAATATAGTAATACAGGTTTTACACTCTAAATTAATACTTTTGTAGATCACATACACCTTTCTGCATTTAAAATTCACATATTTAGAATCATTTGCAATTAAATTTATATTAAACTTAATGATTCAATGATATTTTGTAGATAATTATTGAAATTTATTAATTAATATTTATTATTCGTAGTGAAATTTTTATAATTTTATAAATAAGTATATAAATTTATTTCGAATCTAAAATTTGAATAAAAACAGCCATTTTTTATCTACCAAAGGGTTCATTCCATTTGTAAGAAAGTGAATATGGTTCACAAGGTAATTCATTTGCAGTATCACAAAAATTTATTGAAATTAAATAACTGGTTTCACATAATTATTTAATTGTAATTCAAACATTGCTAAATGTTATTATTATACCTTTCATATTTTCTTAAGAAATATTTCGCAATAAGGTCAATACATCTCAATTTGCAAAGAAACGTGATACCGGGGACAGTACCCACAAATTTTTCAGCCGGCCTTCTTGAATTCCTGAATTCGCTAGGCTGGCTCCGACACTTAAGAAATCTGATTTTCTGCTCACGTATATCGAAGGATTACTTGGGTATTCGTCTTCGAGCAAGACGACCACTTCATTTCGGATATCCACAAACAACGGACGAATCATCCCTTCGATCCTCTCGTTTTTCCCTACTCTAACATCGTCCCTTGTGTTCCTCACGATGGCAGAATATGAAGCTATTCTTTTTATTGTCATGAAGAAATCAGAATAAATCAATACCGGACGAGAGCTTCGGCATTATTCGAAGCGCAATCAAGAAATCTAAACTTCAAATCCTTTTCAAGATAGACATGGTGTGTTATCACCATTTTATAAAAATAAATGATGTCATTATCGAGCTCTTAAAATATTTTATTTAGAATGATGGTAGAAAATGCAAAAACGAATATACGTATTTTATAAATTGAGACACAAAATCTGAAATCTAATTTAATATTAGTATTATTAACTTCAATGATTAATATTTAAAACATTGACACTTTTCAAATTGTTACAAAATTTGTTGTTATAGACGAAAATGTATCTTCTTGAAATTATCGAGAAAAACTTGAAACATATATGTTGTTTAAGTAATTTGAAGTTTTATAGAAATATGATAACAGTGATCAAACAGTTAAGAAATGATGAATGAGTTATGTAACGTCACGTATTTCCGGTAAAATGATATAAGCTGGATTTATACATACAGTACAGCAGTATTTCCGTGAAAAGAATATTTGTAAGTGAGCGGTTCTGGGAAATGAAGCTGCATCGGTCAGAAGGAACTGTCGGACCACATTTACCCCCTTGCCCTCCCTTATTCCTCTCGTTCATTCTCCCTCTCCTGTAAAATCAATAGGTGCGTCGGCGTCCGGCACGATAGAATTCTGCCATATAACCTCGGACGATTTACTAAAAATCGATCAAACTCGACGTGTACCGGACATGGCGAAATATATTGTGAGATTTCCTACGCTGCAAACTATGAGAACGATAAACCCTTCTTTGTAATACAAATTATGACGATACATAAAATATTTCCCAGCGTGTCATCTTCTCACATTTGAAGTAAACAGTTAAGTAATATATAATGTATTAGACCTACCAGAGTAAACGAAAAATAGATTAAAAATTATTATTACTGTTGCATCCGTTTCCACTATGATAAAATGACGTCAATTTCTGTCAAATACGATTTTTAAAACTGGTCAGAAGAAGATAGCTTTCTCAATTAATTTAATAATACAAATTGAGAAAGGGAATATATTAACCGAAATATTACAATTTATTTCTTATTCTTAGTATATATCTTTTGCATATTAAGCAATAGTATCGAAGTTCATTGAATTTTAATTGATGACAAGAAATGTGGTCCTATGCGTAAATAAAGTATTAGTTATCAGTGGATTACAGATCTTCATACATCTATAACATGTCCAAACTTGTAAAATACTGGGAAACGTGTAAATTGATAAGAATTATTAACATCTTTTTTGTTTTTATTGAGGAATTTATGGTTTTTCACTGATTTTATATAGTTTCCTTTGTGTTTCACACCGCGCGTATACGTACAGCGTCTATTTACAAGTGAAGTATCTGCTTCGTATCTGCTTTCTTCAGAATGTTATTACAATAAAGGATTTTTCAGCTAGAAAAGGAAATGTCTATCTAATTCATAAAACAAGTTATGAAAATAGGAATTTGCAGAAAAATCTGCAGCCCAATTATAAGTAATAGCTTCGTTAAGGAATACACTACTTTCATAAATCAAAATTCATTTCGGTAGTTACGTTGCTGTGTGTTCGATTATTCCCAATTCCACTCAACTAATATTTACTTCACCGTGTAGCAGCGGTTCGTCAACCGTGAAGCTTGAACGATGCTCGACGACGAGCAGAATGCGCCTTTGTCTCTTTTGCGAATTAATTTCAAGGACGAGGACCTTTGTGTCCCGCGAGGGCTCTTACTTGGCATCGTGCAAACCCAATTTACGCTTAAACAAGAAGCATCTTCGCATAACTTAGCCTTGCGTGAAATCCAGCGTCAAAGGGAGGGAAGTTCCTTTTTTAAGCTCCTCGACCTCCTAGGATTTAGACAGTGAACTTCAAAGACTTGGAAGATGGGGCGAAAGAATACGCAGGATTTCAAATTACACGACGAACCATGTTCTGCGAGTATGCGAGGAAATCAATTATAATTTCAACCCTCCGGGACGTTTTAAATTTACAAGAAACGAGAAAGGTTTCTTCTTTGACTCCCTTCTTTTGTTTATCTAGGTAGTAATTATTATAGTTAGAGGTCTTATTATATGCTATTATGCATATAGAAAATGTTGAATTGCATTATACATATATATGTAAGCAAATATATGATGATATAACCATTAATACTCCGAAATTTTACCAACTGTAATAAAATTATTGCCGCCATGTTATATATTATGAAATATTTATATCAAAATAGTTTCTTTATATCTTTAGGAATAAATTCTTCAAAAGGAAGACTCTAATTTTTATTAATTCTTACTACATAATCCATTATATTTATTTAATTTGTTCCCCTAAGTGCAACGAGATGCAATTCTTTCTCTTGCATCTCTTCCATAACCAAAGCCTGACTTAACGCCTTTCTTTTTTTACTTGAACCCTTATAATTAAGTAATTTTTCGATCCTAATAATTTTGCTAAACGAAACGAACAATGTTTGTTTCTTGTATCTGCTCATTTACATTTATTCCTACACTTTGATAACAGAAAAATCAAATTTTGTTATGATTTAAAAGAAACTAGTAAAACTCATATTTAGTAAATTATATATAAAATCTTCACCACGGGTCTGATTTGTCGTTATAGTGCTATCTATCCCTTCATAACCTAACCCTTTATACACACTACTATTATACTAATATACGCTACCATACTCGTAGAAACATTCATGTAATTCATCATTTTTTTCCGACAAAATAGTATCTATATCTATGTCTATATCAAATCATTTGCTGCGAAGAATTAATCGCAACTTATTAATTTTCTATGCAATATAAAATTTTTCAACGAACCAACATAAATTTGTAAATTTGCGATTTGCAGCTTTAATTTATATCTCCAAAACGTCAAAAATGTTGCTAGTAAAAGTATCGGAAATTTACTTTTTTGAAATCCTTCAACTGGAACACAATTCTAAACGTTGCAATAAATTATCATCATTTTTCAAGGTAGTAGTAAATTGTTTGCACATAATAAATTGCTTTCTAAAATTTTCTATATCCATAACATGCGAAAAGTATAAAAAAAATAATGAAAAAGCAAATATATAAAAAAAATACCAATTCTATTATCAAACAACACATAGCAATAAAATGTAGAAACAAAGAAGTTTTGAATTATGAATTTGTTGAGCATGCTGATTAAAAAGTGATGTCTCAATCTCAAAATAATAGTAATAATACATTCTATCAAATATATATTTCACAATTCTGAAAAGAAGCCTTCATAGACAGAAATTTATCCGATATCTGATTGAAGAACATACGAACTGAACCATTCCTACGTATAAAATTATCTGCAGAGCAAATGATGAGAATATTGCTAATTTGAAACTAACAAAAATATTCTATGGTTATGGAAATATTCATAAGGATATTTTGCAACTATAATACGCAAAAAATTTCTGTCAAAATTTTGTCATAAATAAATACTTACAAAAACTGTGGAAGAGAAGCGAAAGCAAGATCGGGGAAATCAATTTTATCAATATGATTGAAATAATCCGTATCGAACATGGATAGAATAGAATAGCCACACCGTCGCTAAAAAGCGACATGCTTCGCCATCTACTGGCGAAACATCGTATTTTGAATTTGAAAAAATAAAAGAAGTGTACTTAAAATTATTGTTTTTAACTCTAAAATACTTGTAATAATACGGTATATAAACTGTATCTCGTAATTTCACAATTATCCATAATCCTGGTATTTTACGAAGTAGCACACAAAACTAAGGATACTTACCAATAGTTCAAAAATTTAAGGATACTAGCAAGAAGCGAATATCGTATATACTTAATTTCTACTAGGAATGCTGAATATTATTTCGTGATAAAAAGCGTATACGGAGCGAACATTTAAATTGTAGAAATAATAATTATGAAACATGCAATAGAAAAGTACGATATAAAGTATAAATACTTTCACGAGTAGTTCTGTTATCAATTCTAAAACTATATCATTACAAATAATATATAACAATAGCTTCATACATTTTTCTTGCAGAAATCATTAATCCATTCATCTAACTAATATTAACATTCGAAGTTCTAACTTCAAGTTTCAACTTCAAATTACAAGCTCCAACCTCCAACCATTCAGTATTAAGACTTCAAACTTCAACCTCTAAGCTTCATGCTTACAGTTTCAAGCTTCAAACATCGTACATCAAGCTTCAAGCTACAACATTCAACATTAATACTTTAAGCATCAAGGTTCAATCCCCAAAAATCAAACTTCAAGCTTTAAGCTTAAAGCATAAAGCTGTAAGTTCCAACTTTCAACCATAATTCTTCAATCTACAACCTTCAAGCTCCAATATACAACCCTAATACTACAAGCTTCAACCTTCAAACTGCAGGTTTAATACTTCAAGTTTCAAGGTTCAATCTTCAAGTTTCAAGCTTTAAGTTACAAGCTTCAGGTTTCAACATTAACATTTGTGGTCCAAATTTCAAGCTCTAACCATAAACCTTTGAGCTACAAGCATCAAGCTTCAACCTTCAACCTTAGTACCACAAACCTCAGCTTTCAATCTTCAGGCTTCAATCTCCAAGCCTCAAGTTTCAAGCTTCACGCTTTGACTTTCTACCTTCAAGCTTCAAACATCCAGCTACAATATTCAACTCCAAACTTCAAGCTTCACGCTTCAATCATAAATTTTCAAGATTCAGGACTCCTGCTTCAAGCTACAACTTTCAGGCGTGAACCAGCTTCACATGGGTTGCATACATACAGTAATCCCTCAATTCAAGAATCATATCTAGAGGCAACAAGGCTCTTGCATTAAGAGAATGCAGCAAACTGCTGTGTTCTGTTTTGCTAACGATTCATAAGTGTACAGTGCTGTCCTCATAGTCAATAACAAAGGGTTGAAACAGCGGATGAGCAAAGTAGTATTATATCAGCAAACATATGCGAAACAAGTCACACTGACAACCAATGTACCTTGTCCTCACTTTACCCAGTTTGCGCTCTTACTTTTCTCGCGCAATTTGGCGCCTCCATCTGTAACACACAACGCATTATTTCCACTACATTTTCCAGTGAATTTGCAAACGATGTTCAATGTACATTGAGATATGTTTCGATTGCATGTGTTTGTAGATAATATTTCGACAAGTTGAGCAGGATAAGGCTCAGCTAATTATTGCATTAAACTAAATATTAGTGCAGTAGAATGAATAAATGTTACAAGCAATTAGTGTAAACGTCATATCTTTTTTTGAAAGATGAAATACAGTCCATTTTAATGTATAAATTCCATTTTTCATGAATAAATTCGGCTATGGAGCTTCCAGTATTATTTTTGTAAACTCGCTGACAAATTGTGGTCAAGAAACCTACGAGGCGAAATGTACAAGTCGAATACCGCGCCGCATATGTTTAGATAAAGCGCCGGGCGTGTAGATGCGAGAAAAGAATGAAACGCAAGCACGGTAAAGTGAAACAGCCTTGGTTTCTCGTTTGTGTGGATATACGCGTAAAGCCCGTTGGGTTCTGCATCTCTTGATCATCTCCCGTTCTCTTTCTAAATCGACTGCGCGAAGGTGGATGCGTAGTAAAATGGTGGGGATAGAACGGTTCTTCAATTGGAAGAAAAAAAGCTCTGAACTGAGAGACGACACTAAGAGTTACGATTGACAAGTGCGCATTCCACAACAGCAACAAATGCATTTCCATGATAACCATGGAATATAGTTTATCGTTAACGAAATGGTTGTACTTATTAAAGTGTTAAATATTGATAACTTGTACAATAATAGTAAGTGGTCTTTGAACAATCAATTTCAACAGATACTTTAAGAATTTTAGTATAGGTCTCCTAACCTATTATTATATTTTAGTACAGTTATACACGGTATCAGTATAAACAATGTTATTTGGGCTACAGAGTAACTATTTTATAGAGATCTGTTAAATTCCTACCACAACGTCAATCGAGAAAGTTTATAAATACATAATTTATAAATATGCATACATCGGGAGATTTTGTTTTGCATGGGGGTGACAGAGCATTTGCAAGTAGACAAAAATTATTGTTTGAAAAATTGTCAGATGCAGAGCAACAGTGTCATAGGACTAAGTCTGTTATTGAATCTACAAATGAAGATATGATTATCGATGACATAAGCAATTCTCAAATTATAAGGTCAGGTTTAAAACGAAAATATGAAACAAGAAGACTTCGTGGTAAAGAAAGTATTTTTAAACGACCAGAAGGTCCTGCACCACGTGCAGCTAATAGAACTATACCAGACTATCACAAGAACCCTCATAAATGGATGAAATATAGTTTAGATGATGTATCTAATGAGGATATGACAGAACAAAGCAATACAAGAGCTGCTTTATCATTCCTGAATGAATTAAGAGCCCGAAGATCATTTGAACAAATAGAAGACACTGAGAAAATGGATTTATCTGAATTTTCAACTGACAAGGAACCAACTAAGATTGTTTTTAAATCAAGAAAAGTTAAACCCACTTCAGAAGTTCAGTTTAAGAAACCAAAAAGTGATACTCAGAAAATCTTTGATGAGCCAGTGATTATTGATCATGATGACAAACCAGTATTTAGGAGCAGTAAAATTATTATGCCAGAGTATGTTGTTGGACAGAAAAAAACAAAGAAAATCAAGAAGGATAAACCGAAGCAGATATCAAAGATAGATCGTTTGAAACAACTTAAACTGGATCACCTACAAGAATTGGATGAAGAACAAGAATGAACATCCTTTTAATACATTAAGTTAAGCATCTATATATGATATATTAGCTATTTCCTTTCATTTATTAATGTATGTTATATATAACAATATAAAATATTGCAATTGATTTGGACTCATTTGAAATGGCGCGATCGTAGAATTCTGCAGCTACATTCGCGCCACTTCTTTTTGTATTCGTCCTCCGTACAAAATACACCAAAAACGAAACGTTGAAAATTTGTCAATTTTTTCCGTCAGATGCCATTGACAAGTATCTTTTGTGGTGGCAGTGTAGCTGAAATCACATTTTAATTTTACTTTCATATGTGTAATTACACACATGAACTTAGACACAACACATATGCACTTGATTACAGGATGTAGAATTCTGAAGATTACTACAGGAATGAAACCTACACACACATTTCCACCAATTTACTGCGTATCCAATCCGATCCTGTCTCAACAGTGTATCATCAGCCAATCAGGGCAAAGAAAATTTATATATACCGTCGGTAACGCATTAATCTGCGGCCTAGAGGAATGCCGAAATAGGGCTCATTACTGTACATACAATGTACAAAACCTGATATATTATTGTATTTCCTTAGCTTTGGCAAACCTTCCCACAATTTTACTGCGCATCTAATCCGCAGTGATATTTTTCTTATTATTGAATTTTCAGCCAATCAGAGCAAAGTAATTTCTCTTCCTATTCTTGCTAACGGATAGTCTTGCAGGAACTTCACACTACTTTTGTGCACGTGCGCAATGCTCATTTCACTTTTCAGAAAACGCTGAAGTTAAAGTGTGCTTTGCATATTTCGAAGTTTTCATGTAAGCGTCGAGTGATCGGTGATTGAAACATAAATTCTTTGACTTCGGTAAGTTACATAAGGAAACTTAGGGAAATTAAACATTTCGCTAAATTACAACGAGGAAACTGGCTTGCTTGATTGGAGGGGGAAAAAAATTCCTAACCTGTACTTGTGCTAACTCCGTCAAGATTCAAAATGGCGTTTCATTGATGTGCGAAAAACATAGATGAATTCACGAGCTAATGCGTTGTGCTAAGTTTATCGTTTGTGCTCCTATATTTGGTGAATTTATTTCTCTTGCCAGGATAGCAAGAAACAGAAAAAGGTTATGACACTGTCCCCGTGTGCGTCGTCCTAGGAAGTCCGTTTAGTATAATTCGTAGTCGAGGTACGGATTTAATAATGCAGGAAATCGTCCTAGCAGCCTTCTCCGTGATATCGAGTCTACTCATAGTATTTGGCCTGGTGCTACTGGGTAAGAACGACTGATAGTAACGTTCCATTATTGCTGCGCGGTACGCGGACTGTTTCGAAACATTGTTGCCAGAGCTGTCGAGTAGTCATATAGTTTCAGAGTCGAAGGTATATGTAGTTGTATAACTTTTGATCCAATACTTAACCTCTACTGTCACGTGTATAATATTTCCTAATCATTATTCTTAGTTGAAAAATTTCAACAGTCATCTATCTTATGTTGCATCTGGACTGTCATTGAGAAATTATCTTTGAGTACTTTATGACAGTCTTCGTTATACAGAGTGTTCCAATACTTGCGGGGATAGGGTTTAAAACAATTACTTAAAAAGAGTCGAGAATATACTGAGTGATCCATATATCAGAATTTAAATTGTTTTTGACAAAACACAAATTATCTTGTATTATTTCGCTGATTAATATATGTTCGATTACAACTCTATATGTTTCTCTATCAAATCCTTAAACTACAGAGAAAGATGAATTCAGTGGTTTAGTTAGATGTTTATCCACGATTTTTTTACTTATACATATTATTAATGTTTCAAAAATAAAGGTCTCTGTCCTTTACTAATAATAAAGAAAAAACTAATATGTAATTGATAAAACATTAAAACTAAAAAAGAACGAATGATATAAGCATGTAGAAATATATAAATTTGTCTTCCTTTATAGTTTTACAGTATGATAAGAAAGTGTATAGTACTGTTTAAAGAATACAGTATGATTTCTGTTATTTAAATATTAATACATTTTGTAAAAAATAATTTTATGATGAATTATTAGAAATAGTTCTATATTGTAATGATTGATTTATGGACTACTTTTCTATTGCGAAAAAGAAATATGAAAACTTTAAGCTTAATATGTAAGATGTTTAAGTTAAATATGTGTTTTATTTATCATTGTATGACAACATTTTTATTTATTTTTTAGTTATTTTTATAAATAAAAATCTAATAGAATAGAGCAAAAAAGATAATTCTTCCTATTATAACATGTGTTCTTTAAAGCGATACATGTGATTTCGATGTGTTAGAATTGTTCATATAATAAGAAATGAAACAAATATTTAGATGTTATAATCTCTATTTCAGACACTTATAAAAACCACTTTTATTTTAAATGTGCTATGGGTATTGAAAAGGTCTATATTATTAAGGTTTTGTTTTAGTGTTATGGATTATTTTGCGATAAACATACTTTTTATTTACTTATGTAACTTCTGATTGATTTGTAAATATAATTTCACAGAAATGTTTGTATGCTTTTTTGCAGGTTGGTATTTAGTTTGGAAGTTTTTCCTTTCAAGATTACCATTTGTGCAAGAACTGTTGGATGGAATGACTGAATCTTCATCAGTGAATGATTTAAAGAATGGTAGATCACGTATAAAGAAAATTCGCAGAGATTAAGGATTTGCTTGAAATTTTAAGAGTAGACAACGTCGAAGATACTTCAGTTAGAGAAGAGTGTTATTTGAGTATCCATAACATTTTTATTTGCAAAGATGTCTATAAACATACGCTGTGCAACGACGGATGATTTGCTGAACATACAGCATTGTAATTTGCATTGCTTACCTGAGAATTATCAAATGAAATATTATTTGTATCACGCTCTTTCCTGGCCACAACTAAGCTATGTGGCAGAGGATGAAAAAGGCAGGATAGTGGGTTACGTTCTTGCTAAAATGGAAGAAGACTGCGAGGACAATCCTCATGGTCATATTACGAGTTTAGCAGTGAAGCGATCTCACAGAAGACTTGGCATTGCACAAAAGCTTATGAACCAGGCCTCCAGGGCAATGGTACAATGCTTTGGAGCAAAATATGTGTCGCTACATGTACGTAGAAGTAATCGAGCAGCTTTAAATTTATACACAAGCAGTCTACATTTTGAGGTGTCAGAAGTGGAACCAAAATACTACGCGGATGGAGAAGATGCTTATGCCATGAAACGAGATCTCAGCAGTTTTCACAAGGAAAAGAATGCTTCAAAAGAAAAAATGAACAAGGATGGCAATACGCACACGCATACCGGGCGATGCTGCGATCGTTAATCATTTGTTTTGAATATTTATATACAGATAGATTTTAAATGATTTTTTGCATTATTAGTTCCATACCGTTTGGACCTAAAATCTGTGACATTTGTAGGAAATACGTGAAAAATACCATAAGTCAAGCATAATGGCTTGAATGTTTGACCTGTACATTATTACAAGATCTTTACAATTACTGAGTAAAGTATCTTAAGTTTATTCAAGCCTTATCTGAAACATATGAAATATTCTTCATAGTGCTAATAGGAGGTGTATTTGTTGATACTTATGCAAGTGATTACATGAGAGACATTTGAACTATTGTATGCACTTTCATGCAAATTTAGTTGGATGTTTCTAATAAATGTATCATTGCATATAGTTTAATCGATACACCGTGTTATTTAAAAAAACTTCGAAAAATAATAAAACGATAAATCATTAAACTTTTTCATGTATATTTAATTAATCTTTATTGAACCATTGAAACTATAATACACAAATAACTCGCCAGTATACAAAATTATCACCCAGACGTCACCAAGCAAATCAAGTGCAAGATGATACCAACTTTTTCAACACAAAACGCTATGCATTTGTCTTCTAAAATTTCGGACTATTTTTCTGTAAAACAAATCTGATTTGTTTGCTCTATTTGTAAATATTTCCGCAATCTTTTGAGTATAATTCAATGCTTAAATGTTAAGATTTGATATTGCACGATTTTTTCAAATGCTTTTTTACCTGTTGCGTGGATATATTACTGTAATTATGCCTAGACTGTATAGGAATAATTGTATATGTGTGTATGTGTGTGTGTTTATTCATGTATATATATTTATGTACATATTAAACGCCCTCAAAGTGACACAATTCATTCAGTTCGAAGGACACGTTAATCCCAAGTGAAACTTTGATTATTCTTCAAAAGTTAATATGCTCGATTAAATTTCTAGACGTTGATTAGCATATAACTTCATCGCTTCATAGAACGATATTCGAAAAATTAACGAAGTTCTCGATAATTGCAAGAGCTCTGTCAGTATAATTTCCTCATGATTATTATACTTCTAAGAACATTCATTGCGAAAATATTTTAGCACGAAAGAATTCCAGGTACAATGTACAAAATCGAGGAGAACGTTACAAAACAATAAGGTTTCTTTTACTCGGTTTTACAAAGGTAATTGTCGGCTTAACGTTAGTCACTATTATCGGGGATACGATTCAACAAGAATGATAAGCACCTATTTAGTATCGACTATGTATAAATTCTAAATATACATTAATTCTAACTGCCTTGAATGCTTGTTATCTTACAAAAAACACGTCGCCAATAAATTATAATACAAGTTCCGTAAACGAGGTTCGTGTTCACGCGATATGATCGATTAATATACTTTCTAAAAAATAAACTACATGTATAAGCTATTATGGTAAATACTCTAAATACGGACGATCACCTGAAAATACACATTCTTGTAAATTCCAATCGATAATCATATGTTTGAATCAAATATCGCCCAATTTTGTTCTCATTATCTTGGGCATTTCATGTTTTAACAATCTCCAGTGTCTCTCCGTGAAAAAAGGAGACAAAAGGCTGCGTTACAAATGTGCGGTTGTCAGTTACCTCTGTAAGGGCAGAGCATGGGGAAAATAACTCCTAGGGAAATACAGTGAAACAAAAAGAATTTCACTGCATCTACACAAAATGCAATCTTTTCTGTACGTGTGTCAATAATACTTTAAGATCTGCCGATTGTAAAAGTCACTAGTTAAGCAATGAAACCAACATCTATTGACAACAATGCAATTCCAATTTTTGCGATCAGCGGATATCGTGGCCGATAGATCCATCGTATTTATATTGAAATATTCTTTCCATTGCCCTTGTAAGGAGAGCACAGACGAATTAACATTGGAATGATTGTAAACAGTCTACAAATTTCAGGTTTCGATTTTCTTCACAGTCTCCGGTGTAGGTTAGTAATTTGGAAGAGCCGTAAAACGATCGACACGAAAAAGTCGTGTTGTGGTAATAAAAATTTCTATAAAAATTCGTTAAAATCGGCCTCTAAAAGACGTATTCACAATTCATATAGTATTCTATAAATTTGTTCCAAGAGTCCTTTGAACACTGTATTTAGTTAAATTCCTTTGTAAATATAAACGTTTGAAGATGACGTGGCAACATCTTTGTATTTTTTGAATTGCCGATGTTCTGGAAAATAATTTCCCATTAATTTCGTAGTAATTTCAGAACAGGTTTTAAAATGAAACAATTATCAAACGAGAGAGGCACGAATACAGTTGTTTGATGAGTGTTATTAGCACGGCTACGATCATATTGAACACGCTGGCAATGACAACGGCGCATTACATTTGAAATGAATCTCGAATTGAGGATCTTTTCAAATATATTCTACATTTGCTATCATATCTCTTATATTGTTTTAGTCCACACTTTCAGCTAACAAATGACACAGTTATATGTATTTCCTATAAAAGGATACATTATCTATATTGTCGAGTATACAATGGTTCAATAATTTTTACCATTTGAAGTACACAGGGTTTCTTATAATTCATGAAGTATATAAGAAGTAGAGTAACTAAGTGAAGAATATAAAATAAAACTGTTTAATGAAGTTTTGTTCTTGAAAATTGAGCCGGATGTTTTCAAATGCGTTTTTTTTTTAATTCTTAAAAAAGTCCTATATGAAAAGATTTTATTATTTTTGTCTCTAATAATAAATTGACTAAACAATTGTGCCGTAAATACTGGATCACCTGGTACAGTAACTATTAGCAAAAATTATTGAAACATAGTACACTTTACAAAAACGCTTGTCTTGAAAGAGGTTTCCTTATATCCTAGGGTCCTGTGCTTTGGCAGTTGCGTAGTTCTAAGTATCCATAGGCCTCGAGAGTTATTTATTGCGTTAAACATAGTTTAGTTTAGTCAATCGAAATATTTCAGTCGGCGCAATTTTTTATCCATGGTCCTGATTCATTTTCTGCCAATCAAATGAGGCTAATGTTCTGAGCCAAGCATGTTCAAGCTAAGAACATCGTTCTAAGCCATTCATATCTTTTAAAGACAAGAGTCTTTAATTTCTTTGTAGCTGATGGACAGCTAGTAGACATCCTTGGCTTAGCATTTGACTCGAATAAGTAGGTTCTACTACCGTAGGAGTAAAAAGACACATTTCCTGCGTCTAAGTTCTTGCACAGACTTTAGTCTGTGGATTACATTTTTATTTCTTACCTATACTGTTGTTCTTGTAATTACCATCGAAATCATGACTTAAAAGTCTGATGGTCAGTAATAACAGCTGCTGATAATTGCAGCTTTTGCTCTCCTTATTCAAGCTTCTTTTTAATTGGAAACTGTTTGATCATCAAGCCGATCTAAGGAACTTGCACGCGAAAAAAGTCTTTATAGGATAAGAATGAAGCTTGCTAACTTCCTTGCTTCCTTCGTGTCGAAGATGAGGATCTCCAATCTTTAGATGTTCAGGGCTGCTGCGCGGCCTGGATCATCGCGATCTTCAAGTCCTTGGCCAAATGAGAAACATCTACAACGCTATCTACCATTTCCTGAACTGCGGTTACATTGGGGAAGTATTGTGCAGCTTGTTTTGTTTTCGACACAGTCTGTGCAAGTGAATCGTTCAAAGCATTAGCGCACTGCAAAACGCGTGTTCGCACGTCGTTTCTGATCACGTTCCTGTGCACCGTGTCGCCGATGTGTACCAACCTATGTGCGCTTAACACCACGAATTTGCCATGTGCTAGAAATACCTGTTTAAACAAAAAAAATATTTTTATTATGAACTTTGTTGAAAATTTGTGTGCACAGGTAATATTGAATTGTTTCACAGTGAGACAGGATACTAATTTAGGAGTGCAAAAATTGAAAAAAGGAACACAGTGTAGGCTTTTGATACTGTTCGACAATTTTACTTCTCGAATCGATTATTTTTAAACGGGGCATGTTTAAGCAGGTTCAATAAAAAATGTCGTTAATTATTCATCGTTAATTAGGCACATGATTATATCCATGTTCTGAAATTATGGATGAAATTATATCAATGATTTCATACGCCATCCAGCATTCATTGAATCTTATGGATCAAATATTATGAAGCCTATTTTGGAATGTTGTCAAAGGAAGCACATAAAGCAAAAATAACATAAGGATGTGTTTCTGTACAGTTGTCATTACAGATTATTATTAATTTTTTACTAGAAGAAAACTTTGAGCTTTCCAAAAATATCAGTCTTGTCATGGAAACTCTTTTCTTACACGATACTATGATGACAGTACCTCCAATGAAGAAATTGAAATAACTTTTTGGTAAAATAACTAATAACAATTTTTTACTAAAAATAACAAAAATTAGAACGTTCCAACAATATTTGTAACGTTTTGAAGGTGTAAATATTATTTCGTTTTTATTTTTATGACTATTGTTTTTATTGTGATTTTTATTTCTGAAAATTCTGCTTTTCTAATATAGAAATATTTTATAGCAATTTCATTTTCTTCTAATTCGAGATTAAAATTGGAATAACAAATTGAATTGAATCATTGCACGAAAATCAATGGTACATCATATAGTAAGTCCCGAAATGCGATAATAACAAGTTTGTTAAGAAGTAAGAGCGAAAATAAGTGATACTTGCCTTAGGCGGTTGATTAAGCGCAACCGTTTGCATGAAAGCGTCGATGGCGTGAGTCAGGTGGTTTCCATGCGTGATCACCTGGGCCGCGTAGAAAGCCAACAATTGTTTGTCGTTAGGATCCATGGGCGTCGGGGTTGTGGGTGGCATTTGAATCGTTGCATTGTCCGACTCGGATACAAGCAGGTCGTAATTGCTTCGAAGTTCTTGAGGTAACGTTGCTCGAAATTCTTCGCGTTGCTTCGCAACCAATTCCCTCGAATCAAGATTCACGTAATCATAATCTTCTCCAGCACCGCTGTTGTTGCTGCTGCCCGTCGAGATGATTGATGATCGTTTGAACAGCAGCGTCGAGTTACCCTATTAATCGCAGGAAACATTTAATACTAATTTCATTAAAAATAATTAGATTGTCTGGCACAATATTTCGTTTATCTTTGAAATTCAATTCGTTCCGTATCTTAGTTGCGTAAATGGAAATTCATTAAATTATTCCATTAACTTATATTCACATCTTTCCTACATTTTTGGTTTCAAATAAAACGTCTGTTAGAGTATTAGTAAGAGAAAGAAGAATTTTCAAGTTCAATTTGTAATAAGTTCTGAGAGAACAAACAAGCAGAAACGTACAAGCAATTTATCAATTGTTTGTTTTTTTACCCGATGACCAAATGAGGGAGTTAAGCAATCGTAAAATATATTTAGGTTGATCGAAGTACATTGAACATATCTTCCGCGATAAAATCAATCAAATAATAACTTCCATATTCAGTAAATTAGATTGGATTAATTACATTGTCTCTCATAACTGTGAAACCACCAGAAAATGTTTAGGTCTTGTATATATGAGTTAATATAATATTGAATGAAACGTGCCATGATCGAAATCGTATCAAGAAACAATGTATCTCTGGTTAGATTATGTTTATTCGGAAATAAAAAAAATAGCAAAACACTGATTCATTACGATTTCATAATTATAAAACCGAGTTAGTAAATATTGTTTTTTTTCGGTGGATATAGAGTCTGTTTTGCTTTAACAAAATCTAACTGGAAGTATGAAAAGATGAATACCTACTAAATTATTATTAAAATTTCATTTTGTTGTATGTATGATGAATTCTTGTGTAAGAAAATGTTTTATCCTGTTGATTCTATAGTTACAAAAGAAGAATAGTTTAGATTTCTTTGGTTTTTATTGTTGTTTAGTACAGTCTCAAATATTACATATTTCATTTATTATTATATTAACCCTTTTCACTCGAGTAGCGCCTCTGAGGCGTCACTAAAAACTGCTATACTATTACTCAAAATAATTGTAATAATATTAGTCTATATTTAAAGATTGCTAAAATAACAAGTGTTGTACTTGCTAATAAGCTCAATTTTATAAGTGTAAATCGTAATAAATCATACAAAATAGAAATACTGGAGATCAGAAAATATGTTTAAAATGTAATGAAAATAACTTCAAGCGTAAAGGGTGAATTGCAGTGTACAAATACGGAACACTTTTGGGGATGGTTTTATAGTTATGAGATGCAGTGTAAGTGTACGTAAGATGCTCACCTGAATGAAACTGGCGACTTGACGAACGTCTTCCGTGAGTGCCCGAGCGCACGCGATCAGCTGATCGAGCGGATCTGGTTGTGTGGGTGGTACGAGGTTGGAAGGTGGCCCGTTAGTAGGTGTAGGAGCATCGCCGCCCCCGCGACAGAGCTTTCCGGCGTCCCATTCTATCGCGTCCAGCTCGGTAGCAGCTTCCTGGACGAGTTTATCGGAATCGCGGAGAGCCTTGACCAGAGGCCGTAATTTCGTGGCCAGACCCTTGTCCGGTGCCTTGCTGGCGTTTCCCAGGGTGCCTACGAAAAAACCGGACAAATATGTTCACCTACAAATTTTTTCTTCCTCATCTGGTTCGTTAAGTTTCCCCAGCTGTAGTTGTTCTAAGTTGTCCGTACGCAATTTGCAGCATATTCTTTCGTAAAAATAATTTGAACAATCCTGAAATATGAGCATGATTTGACCAATATCTTTCTTCAGCCCGTTCTGGCTTCCTCGAAGGGTGATTTTCATCCACGTGATCTGTCACATCAGTGTTTACAAAAACCAAACAAACCAAAAGAAACTCGTTGAATAGTATAAGTGTTGAGGAGACAAAATTTATTACAGTAATTAATTTTGTAATGTTCTTATGCAATGCATATCCTAATAAAATTTCACTTATTTAGCAGATTGCAATTTCGACTTTAATCATTCTTATTAAATTAATCAGTGGATATCATGCTTTGTACGATGGAATATATGTATATGTATAGAATAACGTAGCTACTTGAATTGTTAACAAGCTGCCTCAATAAAAATTGATTACAGAGAACTAAGATCTAAAAATCAATTTAAATTGCGGTTCATTCTTCATAAAATATCAAGACCCTGCTAGTCAAACAATTTACTCTTAAGAGTGTGCTGTGGTGAAAATACCTTAGGAGAGTTTTGACAAAGTCAACAGAAGTGTTGGCAAAGAGTATGTGTGATCTAAATAGATCAGCTCGATCACATTTTTTCATATCATAAAAGTAGTTTATACGTGGCTATAAATGCTTTAATACCTAATGTAGCAAGGATAATTACCTTCGGCGAATTCAGCCAGGTCATGCAAGGACGTTCTAAGCCTCAGGGCTGCCAGTCTGAGGTCCATTAGGGTTGCGTCCAGACGCTGAGCTGTTCTCCAAACTGGGCTGACGAAGCCCAGTAACCTAGCTATTGCAGCCGATGCTTCGCTTTGCAGCTTTTGCAGGCCTTCCAACGCTGAGTCCAGCTCTAAAGGAAGTTCCTTGCTAACCGGAACATCGTAGATCTGCTGTGTTTGCGATGGGGGAGGTGGTGTCGGCGTTGTAGGCACAGGCGTGTTGTGCCGGGACGGTAACGAGGAAGCTGGAAGACGCGATCGGGGTACATCGTAATCGGGGGCTGCGAGGCTGGATCTGAAACGGGATGACCTCGTTAGACGCTGAACGTTTATTATCGTGCGAAAACCCTGGAATATTGTCGAAGACTTAAGGGGGTATATCAGTCTAGAATCTTCAAAAAATCGCATTTTTTTTTTAATTTTTTTTCCTGGAAGTATATGCTTCCGAAGCAAGGATATCGCTCGTTTCGAGAAATTGATGACGTTTATACGCAACTACGACCGACCGGACGGTTAGCAATACACTACGACGTAACGCATAGGGCATACACAGAGGGATGAAAACATATCCTGATTCACGCAGATCGACAGAAGGAGAAAGCTTGATGCAGTTTCATTTGGGTTTTAAGGAAGGGAAAGGGACGTGGTCTAATCTTAAGCCTCTTTTTGTTCGTGAAAGCGTAAAGTTAAAGCATCCGCATGATATTATTGCGTAACTATGTTACAAGAGTAGTTTGTAATGCAGCCATATCAGCCAAAGTGGATCACGTTTCCCTATTATTCTGTTCCAAGCTGCTTCTGTCAACCTTCCTCAGAAGTTGAAATCTCGAACGCGTAATCTACTTTCAGACTAGAATCACGGATGAAATCGTCGTGGCAGGGCATTTGTCGTTTTCCAAAGCGTAAACGGAACCAATTTCTCTGAAGCTGCGGTAGGAACGACCGCTGTTGGCACTGGTCCGGTATTTAAGCCCGAGCTTCTCGAAATAAATCTCTTCCTGGCAGCTGTGACTCGCTACCTTCGCAAATATACACAGTTCATTGTACTCGATGTTGATGCTCCGATGCGCTGCGAGTGTACAATTAAACGACTGTTTCTGATCTCAAAAAAAGTCAACGAAAAATTAAAAGGAAACTCAACGATATCATTCTTGCGAATGAAATGCTAATAAAGATATTTATCGGTAACATTGGTACGTTAAGCATTAAAACAATACTTTGCATTGTATCTGTGATCGTAATGCAAGTTGGAAATGTTAAAGAGCTTGAGAAAGTAAATAAACAATGCTTACGATTATCTTCTAAACGATAAACAATACCAATTTTTAACAAGATATTATTTCGATTAAAAATTTCCTGCCTTATTGATCAAATATGCAAAAGCTAAGTTGACCTCGATAACAAATAAGAAAATATAATTTACAGGCTCCTTGTAACTATTGTAACTTAAAGTATAAATTTCTCCTATTGAAATTGTTTGTACCATCAATCATTTACGAGATACATATTCGCTTGGACATTTCTGTAGCTGTAAAGGAAACAGCCGCACGTCGCGATATTATAAAATTTTAGTTTCTGAATTAATTCAGCTCTAGAACATAAGAAATAGCTGTTTAATAGAAAGGAAATCAGAAAAATAAACTCGGTAGGCTGAGGAGGACAACGCTAATTGAAACACTGTTAATACGAAACATTAGTGATCAAAACGTCAAGCAACAATATCTTGAAAGTGAAATTATGTGACATGCGACTTTATTCTTTGCGGTCACAGATTTATGAACAGACACCCTGTATACACGTGAAATCGGTGTCATTGGAAAGACAAACCCAAAAAGCTTGTCAGCCGGGTCCCTCTCCAAATTCAATATAGAGAGTGACCGAAGTAGTCCTGAGCAAACTTCAATTTCAGCTTACGTTAGGTAAGCAGCGTGCATGTCACAAGGAACAGATACTATAACGAGGTTTTAGGGGCAATTAGTTGGTCCCAGTACAGTCGTCTGTATCAACATCCGGTTGGAGATATCGCATACCTGTTCGAACCGCTTAGGGATCCGTCGTTCGTGAGACTGGACGCAGAGCTGCTTGGCGTCAAGGGTTGCAAAGGTCTCGGCACGTCGTAGCAATCGAGGGGTGTGACACCAGAACCACCGGAGCAATTTGAGCTTGGTGTGCAGGAGGTGGGTTGCCTCGGGATATCGTAGCAAGAGGGTGCAGGACTAGGACTGCTCGCTGGCGATGGAATCACGGGGACCGCTCGCGGAGGAACGTCGTAGCACTCGCTCACATCCCCGCCATTGTCTATCGAACTTCTGGTGCCGGTCGTGTATCGTCCTGGAGAGAAGTTTAGGGAAATGTGAAATGCAAATCAAATTTCTTGGTGTACGGTGGAGGAGCCAATTAATGCGCCTTGTTGGTGTGCTTCAATAGTTTTCGCTACTGAAGAGAAACTTTAGCAATTTAATTGGTACTTCTTATGAACCCAAAGTCACATTTCAAAGTTCCTTTTGTCGATGTAAATATTACCATGAAACAAATGATTCGTTTATTTTGGAAGTGACCTAACTCCATTTATTTTAATATCCAGATATTGTCCAGGATTTTACGTTTTAATAAATAATGTTTTTGCGTTTCTAAGGGTTATTATTGCTTTCTAGAGGCTCTGTAATTTGTTGAATATTGTAAAGTAAATATTAAAATAGCTAGCTGTTTTTAGAAAATGGACTTAGGCCACCTTCAAAATAAGAGACTCAAATATCAAATTTTTTTGGAATATTAGAAGAATTATTAGAATCATTTGCGTAACAATTTATTGCATCATTTTTCAAAATTTGCATGTTTTCGGATTTTATTTTATAGCATTGTTTAATTCACACTCGTAACTTCGCTCTTAAAATAAGTAATTTTCGAGTCGAAACCTATCTACCGAAGTATACCAATTTTTGTATACATATATTTTTTCACTGAGAGAACCAGTACTTCGAGGTTGTGCCAAACGATAAGGGATTCGAGAGGTGTCGTGAAAATTCACAGGAAATTCTTAATCTCGCTAAGTCGTGGTCGACGCATCAAACGAAGTTTATTTATGCAGGATGAAACGACCACGCGTACCTCCGGTTGAAGATGAAGGCAAATTGCTAGTGTCACTCGAAGAAATTGCTGTTACGATTGCGTCCATTCGTTACGGATGATCAAAGCGAGAGGATGAAAGTCGACGTTTCTGTGTCTGCTATACAGAGCGCTTCGTGTATACTGAACACTTAATTAGTTGCATCTCTAATGACTTTAACGAAAAAGCTACAATTAAACTGCAGATTTTCGTCTACGTCCAAAGCTTTGAAGTACACAAGAAACTTAAAAATGAACGAAAACGTATTCTTCTTTGTTTCTCCGGCAAGAAATTTTCTTCTCCTCAAAATTAATTTTGCTCAAGTACTAATATTCACACAATTAATAATTTGCGTAAATATACGTAGTTTCATGATGATTAAAAGGTAAATATTTAATACAAATATAAATTTTTAAGATACAGAAAATCTCAATTTCCTATATTAAACTATATTTATGAAGATCCAATGAAAATAAATATAATAAATATTACTAAATGCAGTTTAAACAGTAGTGGCTATGATAAATTTATAGCATCCGTTGTGACAGTATCTGATTTGCATTCCCCGATAAAGTGCAAGCAAAGATGTTTACAATTAAAAGATATAAGCGATTAAAACGTAAAGACGAATACAATAGAATTATCCAAAAATAAAAGAATTAATAAACAGTTTACGCTACTAATTTGTATCCTACAGTTTTTGGGATATTCGTTGCAGCGCAATCCAATCAATTTTGAAATTGACGGTCTCGTAGATTGATTTTATCCTATTAATGATAACCATGTGACTGAACCATCAAGACTGTCTTTCGAATGAATCGTGCGCAGACCAAAGGTGGAGAGGGGGGGGGGGGGGGGGCGTTGTAACTTACCCGTGCTGTGCAATTGGTCGTTGTTCGCAGTCAAGGGTGAATCGTGTCTCGATAGTGGCGCAGGGCTTCCCCGATTCACTGGAAGATCGTAAAAATACACATCCCCGCACTTTTGAGGAGTTACCACCTGCACAGAAAAAAATGTAAATCGATTAGTCACCAGTTGTTTCGATTTTACGGTTCAATTTAAATTCACCATTTAAAACAGTTCTCTCGTTGTTTCAAACAGGCAATGCAATCATGGTCCTTCCTTCGAGAAAACATTGTAATAATTTGTTAGTTTCGTTATAAAAATTTCGAGAGGAACGTTCGGTAAAAATTTAGAAACTAATAACAATAAGTAATATCGGTTAAATATATAAACCTAATAATCATGTATTTTTTAATCTAGAACATTTGAATGTTATATACTTTTTTTAAATTGAAATAAAATTCGTCTCTATAATTATCAATACATAAATATTAAAGCGAAGATTGTCACAGAATAAATGTAAATTTTCTTCTTTGTATAGGAATTAATTAGCGAGAATGAAATGAAAATGTTACAGAAGTAGCACAAGGGATTAACACATCAGCAATACTTTTATCATTACATGGTTTGCCAACAAGGTCATTTAATCTATTATCTAAAACTATGAACTATTATAAAAAAGAAAATTTGTAAGTTACATCTACTAGTTTACTTCACACGTTTATCAGAAAGAAATTTAATTACTTTCATTCAATGATAATTTCAAAAGAAAGTTTTATGAGATTCTGCTTCAGGTAATTTCACGATTAACCGTGGGAACAGTTATCGTTATTTGATTAAGGGACTAACAGACCAGCTGTCGAATATTAATTTTTAGAATAATATAAGAATATTGGTTTTCGTAAAGATAATATTAAAGAAAGTTTAGAATCTGTAAAGCGTAGGAATCTGTTAATAAAGTTACTGGGTCAAATGCAAACTCGTTCGTTTGCCTTTTATTTTAAAACTAGAGCCCCAAGAGTTCTGCCGAGTTTTTTTTATTTCGTTGCGACGTTCATTTCATGAATCCATTT
Organism: Augochlora pura; assembly: GCF_028453695.1. Taxonomy (NCBI): domain Eukaryota; kingdom Metazoa; phylum Arthropoda; class Insecta; order Hymenoptera; family Halictidae; genus Augochlora; species Augochlora pura. The sequence goes on from NC_135781.1 coordinate 17,840,560, forward strand.
ATTGAATTTGCTGAGAAACTCGCAGCAGCGGCGCCAGTAATTGTTCTCTTCTTTTCATCCGTTATGAAATAGCCTGTTTCCGTTATATTATATTGCACAATGAAACGATTATACGAACAACAAACATTCCTTAATTTCGGTATGCGATACAATTTTATCGAAATAACAGCATTCGTACATAGACCCGCATTTTCACGGGCCGGCGATCCATAATGTTGCGCTCGTAAAATTGTCGGCATTAATCTGTGCCGCCTATAAACGCGCGAGCCGTGAAATCCTTTTAAACGAACGGGGGCAGAATGAAACGTTAATTGAAACGGTCCATAGCGTGCAATTATAAAAGAAGTTCGATTTTCAAGTAAAACCCGATCGTACCAACTCGCCGCTCGTGTATTTTGTATTACGACTAGCCTCCGGATCTCTTTGTAATTACGGTCATTTTCTTTCTCTGCTTTCGTTTTACCTTAAATAGTCGTCCAGTTATCAAAATTAATTTTCTTCGCAGCTGGGCAATTATAAAATAATGGACGACAACGAAAATTCGCAACGTTCTGCTTTAGACCAGTATTGTCCATAATATAAATAATAATATAATAATATAGTATATATAAGAAGTATATCTATTTCCGATAGGTTTTTTTATAGGAACACACTGTTCGAATAATTCGCACATACCTTTCTTAATTTACCTTTTTTTCTTATTATCTTTGTGCTAGTCTATTTGTTTCTGTGACATTACTAATAAGTGATATCGCTCGTATATAATAGATAATAATAATATATCGTTATTTATTCATGACAATGTCTAGACTGTGTCTATAGCATTTTTATTTCCTTGAGATGCACTGAAGAAAGTCTGGAAAGACTTTTATTTTCTTTAAAAAACTATGAGAATCTTAATAGACGAAACAGATTTTCGTCACGACTGCATTTTTTTATACCGATCTATAAAATCTATAGCAACGACATCCACGATCATGTTAGTGTGTTGGATCTTTGACGAGAATCGGTGCAAAACTTCAGTTTCTATCAAAGTTGCTTCAGAAAGTCTAGTTCTGCCGATATTTTCCCGAGAAACTCAATCTTCTTTGGAAACCAATTTGAAGTTGGCACCTCCATTGACATTTTAATACAAGCTGCGAACATGTGTCGTGATTTATACAGCTTCCCGCCGACGGTTATTATAATGTACGCGATTTTTCGGAAGCCGATGTTACTGTAGCGAGGCGTCGAAACGACGACTTCGGAACCTTTGCAACTTGAAATTTACACACGCGTATATGATTCTCTTTCATGCGTTCAGTGTAGTAACACTGTATTGGATTGCCTCGCCCTTAAAGCCCGTTTCGGCGAACTCGAACACCCTGTATACTCTTGTGAGCACGCGGAGCGCACTTGCCTTCTTTCCAACCGGTGAACCGCGAACCTGCAAGGGAAAATGCAATTTCGTCGACAAAACTGGAGCGAAGGAGAGGGTGGAGGGGCCTCTGGCTCGTGGAAAGAGTAACGGGGAACACAGAGGCAGAGTGGAGCAGAAGAGGGAACGAGGAGGAGGCATGCATCCCCCTAGAGCGCAATCACTGGGCTCATCGTCCGCTGCTTTACAATAATAGAAGCTCTTCAGACCTTGCGTTACACATAAGCGCGCTACACTTTTATTCTGTCACCTCCCCCGATTCCCAGGCAGCGGCAACTGAAAGATGTCCTCGCACCAATATCTGCGCGTGCAAGGCGTCTTTATTCGTTTTATAAAATCGAATATCATAGGGAATTTACACGGTGAATGGTACTTAGAAACGGATTTGGTCACTTCTTCTTAAGAGGACCCAATTTTTCACTTATGTATTCAATTTCGACAGTAATTACACGAAACTCTCGCGTACGACTATTATTAATCCTTCCAGTATTACATCAAATTAAGAAGTGTAATAGTAGAAATATACACCTTTCGAGTTATTTTTCTGACTTTGTTTGATATTTTTATTGTAGAAATATAATTCACACAGTATTAGATTTTTTTATTATATTATATTTTCATTTTATATCAGATTGTTCACAAATATCATAAATTAAATAATATGGCTTGGTCTGATCCACGCATGGGTAAAAACGGGTGAATGGCGGAGCACAAACAGAAGTTTAGAGAATATAAATTAGGGTGTTGGAGTCGGTGTTGTAGTGTGATCAGGTGCTCTGCCTTTGGTTTATTTCCGGGCATAATTAAATTTATATTTATCGAATAAGATATATCACAATTTTTATTACCTTATTTTGTTTCTTTTTGAACAGAATTTATTTGTTTATTTTGTTTTTAAACAAGTAAAAAGTGAGAAGTAGAAAAGATCATTTGTTTTTAATATTTTCCAGTTGTTTAAAGAATTAACAAATCGTATACCACGTGTATAATTTGAACAAAAGAAGTAACTTTAGTTTGAAGACCTTTTTTTCTATCGTGTACAGTTCGCAAATTCCAGCAATATAATAAAAAACAGCCCAGTATTTGGCGGTTAATATCCACTGCTTAAAGTGAATTTACGCAAGGAAAAGAACTGCCTATCTACATATGATGTACATAAGTTGGCCAAAGTTTTCAGCATTCTTTTAAATGTCTGGATTGGTGATCATTCCTTATTAGTCGGATCTGTTGAACGCCAGTGGTTTTCATGGACACGGTAGTAGAATTAAAAATTAATGCTACACGTGGTCCCCGTCACATCAGTTCATTTTCGAAAAAATCCAACATTTTACACGCACCGATCTCATAAGTATCAGCAGCTGAAAGTTTGTGCAGCAGAGTATGCGCTCCAACGAAACCACCCCATAGAAGCGAACATCGCTGTTTGCATCCTTCGTTAAACACGCAGTGCGCATCTCCGGCAATATTTCCCCCAACAAAGGAGCGGCTGTTTCGTTTATCGTTCGCCGTACGTGAAACACAAAATGCGAAACGCGAGTTTCGAATTCGTTTATTTCGACGAGTTTTTCCAGCGGTTTACCGGTGTCGTCATAGCAACCATTAGGCGTGATCGGCGAATGAAATGGGGCCGAAATGATTTGCGGTCAACGCTCGATCACGGTTTATCGATGACGAGGCCTCCCGCGGGAGTCGGCCCGGTACTTATTCCAGGGAAAGGGGTGTGGCACGTCGTTATTTCGAGGGTTGGCACGCCGCTAGCCGCTCAGCGACGATAAGGACTGACCCACATTCCCCGTGGATACTTCTCTGCCAGGATATCGAGCCTCCAGCAGCTCCAGCTACCGCCTGTCCTCATTTCGGGTTGATCGAATGCTCCTAAAAGGCTCGGGACTACTTAAAACAATGAGTTCGATCTGCTGGAAAATCACTAAATGTCAACACTGCACTCCCATGATGTCGAAACCGCCGCGACCAGAGACCCCTACGACTTTGCCATGACTCTCGCGGCTTTGCGAACCCCATTCTCTTTGATAACGAGTAATTAAAGAGGTACGTTCCAGTCGACCGATTCAAGTATATCGACTATCGACGTTTTAATTATATTTCCTTTACGTTCGAAAGAATTTCGATTATCTGGTTCTATCGTCAATGGAAATGAAATCTGAATCATCCGAATGTTTATTTCACTGTAGTTAGCCCGGATCAACGTGATTCCACTGTACGTGCTTCTAAGGATATGTTCGCGAAAGGATCTCTTTTAATTCATGAAAATGATAAAGTTATAAATCTTTGAGATATGTATACATTATTAATAATAGACAAATTAGTAAAATGTATGTTAGTCCATTGAAGTAATGAAGTCAGTCCAAGAAGTAATTGAAAAACGCAATAGATATATCGTCGAAAAGAAAATTTAATCTTCTTTTATGAGATTGACGCGTACATTTTTACTATAATGTATCTTTTTCGACGATTCCACGTTTTTTAATTACTCCTTGGACTAGCTTCAGCATTCGTTTTATTTGTCTATTATTAATGTTGTACACATTTTATATATGTACTTGTTACTGCTTCATACAATTAACTCTGAAATAAATAGAAGAGATTAAAAGTATTTCCTATTAGTTTTTTAAATTTATTTAACTTTCTACGAATGTTTTCATAATTTTTGAGAGGAGTGTACGGTAAACCGAATACGTTATAACGAAAATGATCCTGAACTAATTAATACGATCCAGTGCAGTGTGTTGTCTTAAGCATACCAAAAATAACGGTAGGTATTATAACTTTAAGTTTAAACGCGCCATGAGGTATTAAACTTGCCTGGGAACCTAGCCGCAGATAAATCGCCCGAAGATAATTACCTTCAGCCCCACTAGCAGCCATTATTACACGACGCAAGATGCAAATGCATCGAATCCACCCTGTATCCTTACGGAACGAGCTTTTCTACAGTTAGTCGCCCCAACATCGATCTTCTCTCGGCGCACTCTTGTTCCTCGATCCCGTCTTCCAATTTCGAGCCGTAAATTAGCCCCGTTATACCGAATTCGACCGAGAAACAAACACAATCTCGTTTCGTTCGCATTAGCTTCATTCGCGCCAACCCCCATGCGACGAAGAAATCCCTGCCGAGAGTCTCAGCCGTACGTAAACCGGTCGTAATCAGATTTACTGGGACGCTGAGTCACTGAATCGAGCACAGACATGATCGAATTTGCGATCAAGCATCCAAGAGAACCGTGATGTCGCGTGCGAGTCCCATAGAAAATCCCGCTATGAACTTGCTGTATTTGTCGTATTCATACATGTATGTACTATGTTACCCTTTCATGATATTTCCGTTCGCTTTGATCACACCAATATTGATTTTAGTCGTTTCGAAGCTAACAAGAGGCTCTATCGATTAGTCCGTGTCACGTGAAATGCCGAATTTGTGTTTATCCTACGTCCGTGCGGTGATTTGATCGGTTGCTATCCTTTGTTTGGAGATCGTCTGATATCTTTGGAAAATCATTGGAATGCGAATTTTATGCTTTTATGCCAAGAATTATTAGCTGAAATGGAAAAATTATGACGATGTAAAAAAATGAAGACTTCATTTCTGTTTCTTAGAATCGTCTTTGAAAATTTTTATTTTGTATAAAGATCTACCGGCTTGTAACTATTAGGCTGCGGTTTTTCGCACAAATTATCATTGTTATTAATCAGATTCTAAATACCTAAGAGAAAGACACACACTTATATTGACTAGACTTACGCATGATAAACATAGAATAATTAAACAATTAATTCTCATCAGTATGCACATTTCCTTGCATTTTACAAATCTGTCTGTCTAGTAGTTATATTCTATATTCTATATTCTATATTCTATATTCTATATTCTATATTCCATATCCTATATTCTATATTCTATGTACATTTCACATTCCCAGCTAAAATTCCCAAAGCATACCATAAATACATTAAGTTCGAAAAACTTGTGCACCGGAGCGTATTCTTGATTTTGATTGATTCGCGTCCAACCGTGTTTCTGAACGAAATGGAGCCATGTTCACGCGCGCATACACAAAGCTCATAAACTCATGTGGGACAGGATCGTGTCTCGAGGGCGTTGCTCATCATTTATCGGGGAGGATCAGCAGCATCCAGTTGGATTAGCAACTCCCTGGTGACATTCGCAGGGTTCACGACTGCACGTGTCACATATTTTAAGGGGTCGCGCTAATCTAATCGTAAGATGGAAATTGCGAGCGACAAAGGTTTTGTCTACAGGCTTAGTTTTTGAGTTAGTAACGATTCTGGTCGACTAATAGCGGTTGTAGTCCAATGGCAAACTAATTAGAACACCTCATTGCTTTACGGAACAGCATGCTACTTCCTTGATCTTACAATGGTAAGATCAGAATGAAAACAAAAATAGACTGGTATAAATGAAGTAGGTAGTTTACCCAGTATCGTAACAATTCAGAGAGATTGTGTAAAATCTTCGTGCAAATTGTTATTTTCGTCTACTATTTTGTACAATTCAGAGTAAAGAATAAAACTATTTTCATCGATTAGGTCTTTTGTGAATAAAACGAATGTGGTCAATTTCTACCAAAGTGCAGAGCTTCCTGTATTCGAAAACTCTCGCACCGTACACCCATAAAGATCGGTAATCTAATAGTGACTAGCTGCGGATTTTCGAACGAGGAAGTAAGGTCTGATACAGGAGAAATGTTAATGATTCCTATTTATACGCACCTTTTTGAATTTACAAATTTTATGCATACCATAGATGTTCAAAAATCGGCAATTTAGTTACTACGAATTTTCTGCAATTGTGACAAAAGTGAGTATGTGTAATTTGGAACAATGGAAAGATTAGAAGAAGCTAAAAATGTTGATATTTAAAATATTTTAACATGCCAAACGATTGTGGTTGGCTCCTATATCTTGCAATTAATGTAGACAATTTTTCTATTACATACATGTCTGCAATTTAATTACTGAATTTTTCGGAATATTGTATTATTGTTGAAATAAATCATGTACTCGTACGAGATATTTTGAATAAAGGGATATCCGCGCACGTTTCTAAAGATCACAGAGATCCACAACGTAGTTACGAATAACAAAAGCCAGTGAAATATTTTTAGCTTATCCACTGAATCGTGCGTGTCTAAATAAGTTCTTTGTTTGTAGAAAAAGAAAACGGGCATTCAAAGCGAACACCTTAAACAAAAGCGTAGCCAACAAACGAAACAAGTTTCTCGTTTATGTAATCTTCTGAATAAGAACCCATTAAGGAAACGTCTGGCTCTGTGTTACGATCGCATTAAATCCTTTCTTTGCGTCTTGCCGGCTCGCGCAAGAACGCCTCTGCAAGCTTCTGTAATTATCACGGTTTGCTTTCCATATTTTCATCGGTTTAGTCCGCGCTCATCGTCTGTTTGCTCCCTTTCGTAGATCGCGGAGTCGGCGCACCGGTGTCACCGCTTGTTAATTAACCGCTAGCCAACCTTTAATTATCGCAGTTTTTTCCAGCGTCGCGAAACTTGCTCGCGCATCGATGGAATGCGACAAGAGCGACGACGGTGATTTCGCACATGCTGGTTTTTCTTGTGTCGGATCGACCACGATTTCGAGCTCAAGGGCAACGGTTCTCGTACGCGTGCTTCTATCAGCTGGCTCGAGGATTTATCGAGAGGGTAATTTGTTGAAAGAACGAATAATTGTAATTTAGTTTCGTTCGTTGTTTTATCTAGCTTCACATAAAATGGAAATTGTTTCTAAAGTTCTCGTTCCTCTGTATTTCTTTGTGTGTGTTTCTGGAAGATGAAGTAGGTACAGAAATGTGATTGCGATTGTGATTTTGGATTTTGTGTTTATGACACAAATGTGTCGTAGGCGATTTAACACTAAACGTATTACTTGTCGCTAAAATAAGCAGTCTCTTTTTTCATTTTCAAATTGTTAAAATTATAAAGGTTGTTTCTTAGGAAACGATTAAATCAATTTCTCTATTCAAGCATGCATTATAATAAAAATGGGGAAAGGTTTAAATGACTATAGTTTTTTCATCGTTAAAAAACAATATACGTTAGTTACTTCTAAGGCTAGGTAGATTTAACGTTAATAAAATTATTACAGGAAGAATAAAGTTTCGTTCCAGAAACTTACAATTGACGAAGAACATTTTTATTTTGCACGAGCATCTGTCAATTTTAACTATATATTTTCTGTGTTCGATTCTACCAATCGTAGAAAATGTGAGAAAATATTAGTCGCTGTCATTATTTCCTATTCAATAGATACATTAATTATAATATCTTTAATAACTCGTACAAAAATAAATAAGATATCTCATTGTTAAATAAAATTACAGTAGTCGTAAGTTGAAATTTCTTTTCTCAGTTAAAAAAGATCGTAGAAATGACGGTGACAAGTCTGCTGGAGATTCTCGTCCAGATTTGAAGGCAATCGGACAAACAGATCTTGAAATATCGTGTCAAACATAGCAGAAAATAAGGTTTCGAGGAAAACGTGTTCGAAGTTTTTCTACTCAGTGATATCATAGTATGTATATATGTATATATCAAACATTTACAACTTTATCATTCTTACGAATTCAAACAAATTATTCTTCGAACGGATGTCTACGAATTTCAAAAAAATACAAGAAATGCAATGAAAGAAACATTTTCGAAGCAGCAGACTAGAATATACTCTTATAATACGCTTGAGAATTCGTTCAATGTTGCAATTATGAAAAAGTACGTATTTTACAAAGCTGTAAAAGTTATCGTAGTATCGTATTTCCCTCATGTTACGATTGACAGAATCTTTTTGTACATATATATTTAACAACATAGAGTTAAAACGTGAAAGGGAATAAAGGGAGTCGATTTTCGAAGTTCTATACCAGACTACTCCAAAATACCGTACCTACTGGTCTATAAAACTAACCAACATACAGTAGCGTACAGAATTATAAACTCAAAGTAACTTTTACATTGTTACAGATGTCTAAACGAAAGCGAATAAAACACTATATTCGTATATTTCTCTTTTGTATTATTTCTAATATAGAAATATACAAATACGATGGTTTGTTAAGTTTTTGGTTAAATATTACCAAAAATGTAAAAGTTTATAAATCGAGTCTTCAAATATTCACATTGCTGTATACTGCTTTATAAGAATGACAAGACTGTATTTATTTAAAACTATTCCACTGCATTTCCCATTCATTTTCATCGTAATGCAAAATTACGCGAGTGCTATAACATGCAAATTTAAAATTCAACTCCGCCATCAATTCTGTATAGCGTTTATTTTATTGAAATTATTACCCCCTTTAACGTATTTTGTCTTTTCTGAAGAAAAATCTGAACAAAACAAGCTTTGGTTATCACAATTAGTAGAATAAATCACAATCAGAATAAATCACCTGTTTATTTTTACAGCTCATTAAAATTTTTATTGTCCGCAGACGTGTTAAGGGTTCGGTTGTTCACAGCCTCGCCCTGACTACACGAACTCCGTTAAATTCGACAAAAATTAGGTTACAAAGGGTTATAGCGTTGGGCACGGCTGCTTCTCCGGCGTCTAAACGCCATGGACAGTGACCGCGAGGGGCTAATCGGCAATGTTCACGTCACGAAGACAGGGGGTTGCTGGAATCGCCGGAAATCCGGGAAGGGTGGCGAAGGACGTCGGCGTCGAAAAGATAAAAGCGGCCGCGGGCGGTATAATGCAGCTGGTTTCGTGAATTAAAGCTGCACGCGATACCACTATTACATTCTTTCCCGGTATGAATCGAATAGTACTATAGTAGTGGGCTCTCGTAGTAGGGGGGGGGGGGGGGGGGGGGGGGGGGGGGGGGGGGTGGTCGTGGTGAGCGGCGGAGTCGAGGCTGGCTTCAAACTGAAAAAGAGAGGGTGGATGGTCGGGCTTGTGCGCGAGGGGGTGGGAGAGTCGGTCGATACCGGCGTCGCGGCGCCAACTGTGAAAGCCGCGTTACCCCGTGGACGTTGAACAGAGAGAAAGAGAGAGAGAGAGAGAGAGAGAGAGAAGCCGAGGGTGGGCCGAGAAGGGTGCGGGTAAATGGAGAGGGATGGAGCAAAGGAGACAGGGGATGCGATGAAATAAGGAAGAGAATAACTGGGGCTGGGCCGGACAGAGAAAGCAGACGGGCAAAGAAGAGAAACGCGTGGGTGGAAACGGGTGGGAAAGGGGCTGGAAGGAGGCAAGGCAAGAGAAACAGAGGAGATAGAAAGACGGTCTCCATGGAAACGCGAAAGGAGACTCTCTGCCTCCTGCGCAGGCAGGACCTTCGGTCTGTCTCAGCGGCTGATAAGGATTTTTCTATACCACCTTGCTGTTAAGGGTTACGGCGAGAAATGTATTAAAACGGAAGTCGAATTTCGAACTGCCGTTTCGTTTAACCCCTTGTACTATAATTTCTCTGGCAACTGCGTTTGAATGAATAAATAATTGAATAATTTTATTTAAAAATACATCATAAACTCCCTTGTGTATGAATAAATTCTTCGCGAATAATTTATTTTGTTTATGTTATTTGCCTTTGTGAATAAAATAATTTCTTTTCAAGTCACTCCTCGTTGATTGCCATGACACATGTAACGTTATATCGCAATGGAAATTTCACCTTTATCAGTTCATTTCTTGTGAATTTCAGAGCTCAATTGTACTAATTCGAACAGACCTTTTTATGTATTAAACCACAGAATGAACTGATAAGGTAAAAGATTAATTTCCATTATCAGGCGAGAACGGATCGTGTCAATACTTTCCCGATCTACCGTGAAACTTGTTCGATTCATGTAAATCGCTCTTTATTATATAGGCAAGGACGCATTCTCCTGCTCGTCGGCTATACTATTAACAGCATAATAAAATGTACACCGCACGGCCTCGGAGCCGACGCGGTATTTCATCCCCGTGAAAAATCCCCCATCTCCGCGCGCCGTTTAATCATTTTCCACGTTGCGATCGATAGGAAGGAAGCAGGCTTCATTATAAACTGGGAACGCAATATTTTCGCGGTAATTACCGTGTGGCTGGCGGCCGTCAATGCAACATTTCACCCCGGGAAAAATCATGGTCCTGCGTCGAGAGCCGCCGGTCGGGGCTCTCGTATCTCGAACGTGGATCACGATGATTCTTCACGTCGGTACTCTATGACTCGAGGACACCCACGACGATCTCCATCGATTATCCTCCAGTCTAATTATTACCTTTCGCTCCTTTCCGTGCGCGATTATTGCTCTCCTACCGTGTGGGTGATCTGCAAGCTGCGTCTGGTACGCTTAAGCTATCTTGATACAAGTGTTAGGTCACGTGCGAACGGTATAGTATGGATATTAGCGGCAGGCTACGGACTTCTTTGTATTTATGGCGTTCTCATACTTATCGATGAAAGAGATATCGCCAAACTCGAATATCACGGGTGACGCCTGTCGCATATTTAAATGTTAAGAAACAAATTATTATGATGTTTATACATTCCCTTGCCTTTTACTTTTATCAAAAATGTGCCCCTATGGTGTAACGAATTGCGAGAAAATACACAATATTCAAAAAGAATTTAAACAATTCGTGAATCTTGTTCATAATAACTACAATCATGTTAAGAATTTTTTTCTTAATTTCACTACACATTGCAAAGAAATTTTTCAAATTATTTGATGTTAGAATTACTTTATTAATCAGTCCTATTAAAAATAAAGCAGTGTTCACAATTTATATGAATATCTTAAATAAAAACTGAGACTTTAGTTTCATTTTGTGATAACTGTTTACATAGATTTGAACTAAATTAAATTGCCGCGTTTGTTTTCGCAAATAAATCGTAAGGCAAGAGATTAACAAATTGTATTTCACTGCATTTTTATTTATCTATGTTCACTGCATTTGTATTTATCTGTGTTCAATGCATTTATTTATACATATATTTCGTACTTACTTGACATATATTTTCACTTGTATATTTTACATTTTTATTATATTTTGATTATATTATAGAAATATGATAATATTATAGAAATATGATTCTATAAATTATGCCGATTTTTATATATTCAGGTCGGATTAAGAATGTTTTGCCACGTATTTATTGGAATTCTGACTTTCATGTATTGTAACAATGTGAAGCCGATGTTATTGGAGAATTGCCCATTCTCATGCATTTATGGTATTCATAAAATTTACAAATACCGCGTTTCCATAAAGAAACTGTTATTGGCATCACCAATAATTTTTTCATGGTTCTAATCTTTCAGCACTTCTACTATTCTAAAGTCTTAATTCAGAATCGAAATTACATATTTCATTTTATAATTACTAAACTATATTTTAAGCTGTATCATATTAACGTGTTACTATCCATATAATGCGAAATTGTAATCCATATAATGCGATAAAAATACAAAATGAAAATTTCCTGCATGAATTATCGATTTGACTTAAATAGAAAATTATTACTATTTTAGAAGATTTTAACAATCTCAAAATGATGTAACAACATTACCAAATTCTTTTGATATTTAACTCATTTTGTATTCAACATATGCATCTTTTATATAAACGTACAAAATCCGTAGCAAATCATTTTTATAAATCATAGGCAGCGAATGCGTCAGCAAATATTTCACCTTATTCTTAAGTACATAGAATTTCGATAGACTATAACCACGAACCAAACGTAACCATGAAATATTTTCTATGATTTCGATTAAGATCCGAAATTAATCCAGAACTAACAAACTGGACGTTCTAGATTTTAGAGAACAGGTGAAGCCGCTTGGTTCCTTTGATGCGTCATCATATCTCATTCATTCATGATTGGATGAATTTTCATTATCTGTTCGAAAGTGGTTTTCTAGGAGTTGGGGCGACAAGTGGTCTTATCGACGTTGAATTTGCATATTATCGTAAGCAGACGATCTCCCGCTAGGAAGTGAGGCAAGAGAAGCCGTGAATACGAGGAGATTAATATTCTAATGTGATCTTTCAGTTCAAATGAAAATGATCTCGGCGATAGCAATAATACTCGAGATATATGTTCTATCGTTGGAAAGATAGACACGGCATGTCACAATTGTAAAAAATTCATGTTTATGTGTTAATTCGGCTATAGAATACATGACATATATACCATTTCAATAGACTCAAAAAAGAGGTTGTCAATACAGTGGTGCGAATGAATACCTACACAGACTAATTTTTACATTATTATTGCGCGTTGTTGTTGTTCATAAGACTGCACTGTTCTTCGTTAGCCCTATCTGATCATATGCTACAATATGAGCAGTGCAACTAAAGCACTTGAGTTCATTATATTGTATTTTCTTCTCCTATTTTGTTTTTTCTTTTATTTGAATTAGCCCTTATTTTATTTTATTATAAGCCAATTATCAAATTTGGTGTACACTCTATATATTTATATATTTATTTATTTGTTGTTTAGCCTCTGCCGGAAGGCATTAATGTTGTAAAGACCCCTGGGGAAGCAATGTGAGCCAGAAGGAACATGTTTTGATAAATAAACATTTAAACAAAAACTTAACGAAACACCATATTTGTTTACTTTATATTAAAAAGGATAAAAAACAGGTATATAGAAATATAATCTTCTTTTTACGTTTGTTATAAAAATGTAAAAGTTACTTTGAGTTTATAATTATTAACAATACTGTAGGTGACCTTATTTAGTTGAGACATTCCGTATATTTAAAAAAAGAACTCAATAAAGTATCATGTTTATACATTTGTATATTAGAAACAATAGAGGATAGAAACAAACAAATACGATATTTTGTTGAATTTTTCGTTTAGATGTCAGTAAGAATGTAAAAGTTACTTTGAGCCTATAATACTGCATACTATATTGTATGTTGGTTACTTTTACAGATCTGTAGGTTCGGTATTTATTCTGGTATAGTACTTTAAAGAATTAATATCCTTTGTTGTTCGTTTAGTTATATGTTGTTAAAAATATGTGTACAAAGGATTCTTTCTACCGTAATCGTGAGGTAAATACACTGCTATAAATGTTACAGTTTTGCAAAATGCATTCTCTTCAATAATGACAAGTATACATTTCGGGCATGTTTTGTAAACAAAACCACACCAAGGATATTGGAACCTGTGAAAGTGATTATTGCGATACTCTTCGGTTTTTCAACGATTTTCATACTTTGCGCGACTAGAATGACCTTGAATTATAGGTCGCTGGATTCGTCTTAAAATCGGCAATAATCTCATCGAAAAAGAAATATATAGTTCCATTTAAAAAAACATCGATGACCTTGAAATCTCAAAAAATATGACCTTGAAAAAAAAAATTTCCACCAAAATACGTCCCCCACCGAACCAAACAATTTGTTTCTGAAGCATTTTCGCGTATCATTAATGATAATGGAGATATTGCACTGTAACACTTTATTTGCCCCACCCTGTATATGATGAGTATATTCTAGTCTGCTGCTTCAAAAATATTAATTTTTCTTTTATTAAATTCCTCGTATTTTCTTGATTTATAAAGATATGTACGTAGAATAATTTCTTTGCATTCATAAGGCTAATAAAGTTGTAAATATTTCAAATATTATATGTATACATACGTAACATATAAACAAAAATAGCTATTTTGAGTCTATAATTATGCACACCACTGTGTCTAAAGAAATGTCGATACATAGGAAAATAAATTTTGTTCAAATATGAGAGCTGAAAGATTGAATTTTGGTCAGAAATGATTATTTCTCAGCCACGGTGTTTTGGAATGGATGCAAAAATGTTTCGCAGAAACTGTTATACCTTGAATGAGTCGCGAAGCATTCGTTTTATTTTGCGTACCTAGAGAACACATATTCTCAGCCGCCTTCTCTTTCATCCTTTGCCAACTCTCTAGATCCTCTTTTCAATTTTTCTACTTGTAGAGCTCTTTTCCCTCCCACGTTTTTCCACCGTCTTCTTCATTTCATCCCTTATCGTCTTAGCCTCGGCTCTTACGGCCTCCTTCACTCTCCCAGTGTTCCTCCGGCTCTTGTCTTATCTCTAACAGTGGTCCCGCTAAGTTCACCTCTTTTCCTCCAGCGGACGACCTCTTTAACCTTTTAAATTTCCCCGTCTCTCTTCCTCTTCTCCGAATCGTTTCTCCCTTTCCAAAGATTTTCCATACTTCACGCGCCGCTCTTCCTTTCTCTCGCGTCTCCCAGAATCCTCTTCCTTCGTCTTTTTATTGTCTTGACTTTTTACTTGCTCGACTTCGCCAACTATTTCACCCTTTTCTTGCTCAACTCTCTTCGCTAACACTCTCTATCACTTCTGATCTAATCTCTTTTACTTCCGCCTCCACCGGCTCAGATTTCTTTCGCAAGCCTTGCGAACCCTATCCTTTTTCTTTTATCCGGTTTGCTCGAATTTTAAGACTATCGATTCCTTTCGGTACTTCGACGAGTCAGACTTACGACGAAGATTGTAAAGCGAATCAAGTTATTTCACTGATCTGCGTGATACGTCGTTATGTAATTCTCAAAGTACTTCTTAACATCAAGTGTTAATGTTAATAATAGCAATAATAAACAATAACGTAATGATACCTTTTGCTAGGTAGGCTGTTACAATCTCTTTTGAAAGTATTGTAGTAAGTACTGTGATTATACTGTACATGTCTGCTTTTCTATGTATTTTCTTTAAATATAACTTATACAGGATGTCCAAAAAGTCACTCGTAATTGGAAAATAAGAGCTTCCTAAGATTGTTTGTAGTAACTTTTGCCTTTACAAAAATGTTCTCCGAGGCATTGTTGACGAGTTATTAACGAAAAACAGTGAGTAATGAGAGGTAAGTTTCTCTGGCGCAACCAATGAACCAATGAACGGCACTGGGCTTCATCTGCTCGTTGGCTCAGCTGTCCATCGCCAGTCGATCTCGCCTCTTATTCGACGATATTTAAGTCGTTTTAAAATTGTTGTAAAGGAAAAAGTTGTTTGAAATAACTTCAGGTATCCCCTATTTCGCTGAGTTATTAGACATTTTTGGCACACTCTGTATATCTTTCTGAATCAGTTAGATGTTTTGACGAGTATATTTGTTACGAAGAAATTATGATATTTAGGACAATATTTGCATTGTGACAAATATACTTGTCAAAAACTTGTTTAAATTTAACATATTATAATTACTTAATAATTATTTAACATTAAATTTAACTTTTATTTAAATTTAACATAAATTAAATTTCATTTGCTCTATTTCATCACTACGTGTTACCAAACTTATTAAAAATGTTCATATCTAAATAAAAGTTATCAGAATGCATCGTGCACCATCCAATCTGTCATCCATAGTGAACCAAGATTTCAATAGTAGGGGAGAACTACCATGAGTAGATCACATATTGAAGGGGACATTATTCTTATTATTTTAAGAATTATCAATCTTTTTACAATAATATTATACCTTTTTTGATATTATACGTGATATTATGATAAACATTTTAATGTTATACATATTTAATTGCATGTAATTTTAAGCCACTACCAATTAATATGTATTTATATCAGACAATTAATTTTTTACATGCTTAAAAGTAGTATTTTGCCTTTTTTCTCATACAATTGTATGCAATACTGTTCCCGTTGACAGAATTTTCGTATATTGCATTCGATCAGGTATTTTTTCAAAAATGTTCACATTGATTTTTTTTAGCATAGTAGTTAAAAAAAGTTTTAATGTTGTTACCAAATTTACGAATGGGACACAGAAAATATTTATGGATGCAATGCAAATAAATCGTGAAATGAACAATAACGAAAATTTAAAAGAAAAGATTCATTTACAAAAAACAAACATTGTTGAAGAATGCACAGAAAAGAAAGAGCAAAAGCACAGATTTGTTAAATATTACAGAATCTGGACTAGATAGGACAACTATTGATGATGATGACAATTAAATATATTCGTCATCAAGAAAAGCAAACGTACAAAGTTATGCAGGCCGATATACATAGTAAATGGAACATGCGGCATAAAAGATGCTTCAAACATGTTTTGCTTATATCATTAATTTTTAAGATATTTGTTGAGATAATTTTTAAGATATCTTTTTTCAAAAGTTTCTGTTACTTTGGTTCAGTTTCGTTTTATTGGAAGAATTATTTCTTGTCATAAAATACTAAAAATATTATAAAAAAATAAAAAAAAATATTAATCAAAGTTGCAAAAAAAGATTTAAGTAATTTTAAGGTTATTATATAATATTATATGTACTTACATTCAATAAGGTAAATAAGTATATATAAAATTAGTATTAAGATTACTTTATTTTATTACATTGTTCCATTTATGAATATGCCTGTCCCATTCAGTACAACCAATTCATGAGTCGAAGAAAATATACTTGATACAGAAATTAGAAATAAAACTTTGAATAAAAATTAAAGAACTGATCATTTGAATGTTCTTTTGTTATCTCGTTCTAAATAAAAAGGCCCCGTGCACGGTAGTTCTCTCCTATTAAGAATATTCTCTTCGGACGACTAAATCAGATATCAAAGTGTTAACTGTTCAGAAAAACGAAGAATTTCTTCAATGCCTTGTTATCAAAATAATTAAATGTTCAAAATTTCGGAAACGATATATGTGAACTTGATACCATCAGTATGACGTAATTCATTCTAAACGTGGGTAGAGGTTATTGTACACCTAATTTCTAAGTTTAACCCGCGGAGCAAAGACCTGTGGATGCGGGTCCAGAAGAGATTCCTAGCACGTTGGCAAAAGTTCTGGAAACTTTCGTACGCACGTGGGTAACTTCATTACGGAAACGCGTAGGATCTATGGCGAGTAGAGTCTTTCTCTTGCGTCGATCGCAGTACATATCTCGGATCATTACGTCATTCGGCATATTAAAAGCATATGACCAGATGTAGATTAACGGGACTGATTGTAACGTAACAGGTAGCGGTCGGAATAAGTACAACTTTCCCCTCCGTAATAAGGTCCCGCTCTTATCTGTCCACGATCGAAAATCTAACTGCATCTGAAACGATACACCTTTCCTCATTTTTCACACTTCATAAATCGGCGAAACTGTAAATTGCTCGACGCTCAATTCTTCTATCTCGTTTCCGAGCTTCCGCCACACAAATAACGAAACTCGTCGCTGTGTAATACTGTCAAACTCTAATTTCCTGATTACTTTGATGCGACAGAACGTTGACACGTGCTCCATTTGGGGTTGATGGCGCGTGGTTCCTGCCAAGGAAGCAAAATCTCGCAAAAACTTCCTCCACTTAGATACGGATCGATTGATCGTATTTGGGGTGGTTCTAATACGTTTAATGAGTGCATTCTACATAATTGATAATTGCATCTACGACATTTCAATTTTCCGTTTCATTGCATCATTTCGATTGAATTAATACAATTCGTAAAACTTATTTTTTATTGCAAATATTGTAGTAATTGAAATAACGTACATATAATAAGGTGTATATGTTAGATTTATAACAAACAATAATTCTGCGTGTATAGTAATTTGTTAAATATTTTCTGACTGATTATTTTATTTAATAATAGAAGGGAGTTTCTTAATAACAGCTTCAAAGGCAACAGCAATTATATTTATAATTTAAAAAATTGTTTGGATTAATATTATCAGTTGAAGTATCTTCTGTAATTGTTAGAAGAATTAGTCGATCTACAGTAGTAGAAATATGATTTAACATTGATAAACATTGCAACGCAGAATATTTGAATTCGAGTTGATGTTCTCTACAATATGGTAACAAAACATATATGTGATTCCAATTGTATAATTCAAGGTGACCTTTGCATCAATGCCGTGCAACTTTTGTTCTAAGCTTCTTTATGACTGCAAATAGGTCAAAAATCGTGTGTTGCGTTAGAGAGTTACACCTTTTATAACAAATACATTAATCGTTTATTTTGAAACTGATGCAGTTCAGTTTCTGTTGTTTCGTGAAAATAAAAGGTTAGCATATTAGTCAATTAAAAAATATAAATTAATTATATCAATTCTGGCAATGTTTTTACTAATTTATCAATGTGTCATTTGATTATTTTCTTTTAGGCGAATTTCAGATTGAACAAAGAATTGGCATTTTTTAATTATCGGTACGTTCTAGTTATAAATAAAAAGTTAATTACAAACTATGTGACATCTCATTTTGAAAAAATGGACATACAACATTTTCAAAATAAAAGATCCATATAGTGGACGCCATAAATACGTATAGTACAGGAGATATAATAAATGAAAGATTATGAGACGCACCGTTGTTAAAATAACAATATAAACGAAAGATAAATAGAAAATGGGTATAAAATTAGGTTGTACAATGTTGAAAGTCTGAAAGATGTGTACGCGCTGTGAAAATAGTTTAGGAAAAGTCCAAAATGATGTGCATTTACTAGTAGATGGTTGAAACAATTACGAGAACCATAAGAAGTATGGCGATGTTCGGAGAGAAATATTCTAGAAACAATAAAAATAATAGAATCGCACCTAACGAACTCGATTCACCGACATCGACAGTTTTGGCGCGCAGCGAGTCGATCAATCGGGAAATCCGATTTTTCTCGATTTCCTAGGTACGAGGACCGATTCATTAGGATCTCGACACCTTTGTCGAGCGGCGTCAAGCATCATGCTACTACCGCGAGAGTAGATAATCCCACGCGAACAAGTTTCGCAGTTCATTGATACTGGCCGTTAAAGATCTCGGCCCACGTCCAGACGACTCCCGTTCTCCTTCACGCTCCCGCGCCCATACCCCCCCCCCCCCCCCCTTTACCGTCTCGCCGATCCTCCTGTCTACGGATTTTCCCCTCTCTGTTCCTTTTTCCATGCCATTTTCAGCCGGTGCAACGGCAGTTCGCTCGTTCGGACGCTGACGGCAGTGACGGTTTTAAGATCCAGTCACCCCGGGCGACGAATCCGCTTCGCACGCAGCCTGCCTTCGTTAATGGGAGGAGCAAGAATCTCGGTCGGCCGATCCTGCACCGTCAAACACGAGCAGAATGACACTTCCGGCGATCGGATCGCCGATTTCCTGGATGGAGATTTTTTCACGTAGCTTGCTATCTTGTCTGGTTTACGCTAAACCTAACGAGAGCACGAACACGAGTGTCACATCGCAAAAAAGGCTGAATTTATTTGGATTCTTTCTCGCGTTTATTATAGTCTGTGCTTCGATTTGAACATTTATTCGATCGTTACCTACAATAGTCTTCATGGGTTCTACAACTTTTGAATGGAAAATATAATGTCGGCTGTTTTAACTGACATTGTAGGTTTGGCAGGAGGGTTGCTGCGATTTTAATACCAGAATTACTGGATCGGTTGAAGTTTATTTATTTCTGATTTGGTAAAAATGTTTTTGTAAGAAACCTTACGTTTTATAATCTTTAATAGGACCTCTTTTATTTGAGCATATAGGGTAGCCTGTTCGACGAATGAACGCTCAACCAATCAGCTGTTACTCGTCAGGCACGACGAGTATACTTGTCGTGTAGAAATGGCAACATTTCGCATTATGAAAAGTACGTCAAAAATGGCTAAGTAGTTATAAGTTAAGTAAATGAATATATTGACGAAAAAATTAAAAATTAAAGCAATCGCTTCGTTATAACTTAATTCTTTATTATAACAGTCACGCAAGTCAAAATGTGATCAAAATGTTGTCTCTAAATATCATCATGCCATTTGTGACAATTTAAAATAATTAAAAATTGAACAAAATTAATTTGATGTTTCTTACATGAAATACAAAGTTATTGTTGTCATGCAACACAATTCTAGCATTTTTTGATAGTCACAATATTTTCTTAAAAGTGTAATAACTTTTGCACTTACGGCAACTGTACATTTCTTTCCGGGTTCAGTTTTTGCATGTTAAAAATGATTTCCTGAACAAGTGAAAAATTTCTTTAACTTTATGGAAGATATTTGTTTAGAATAAAATGCTCGTAATCTAGTTAAAATAAAGTAAAAATCTAGTCGGTTAGTTTAGCGGTGTTGTTGCGTGTTACAACTTCAGGCAAAATACATATGCGCGTAATCTAGTTATGAACTTCTATTAATACGATCGTAGACCGGCGAAACAACGTAATACGCGTTATTAACCGTAAGGTGTAGAATTTCGAATTATCGCGACACCCGTAATTTGTTTGTTTGCAACAGAAACAACTCTACTTCGTGGAGAAATTAACATCGTAAAAATGAGACGAGAAGCGACGTAAGCGACCGCGCTGTTGTTCGAAATAGACTTTAACGGGCAAAGTTAGCGTACGTTACTGGTTGTTACTGACCAACGGAGCCGAGTCAGCCACGATCTGGTTATTCTATTTAACATCGCCGGAGCACGAAGCCACTTTCGCCTACGTCGTGAATACTCCTGTTTCTCCTCTTGCGTTGCTATGGTTATACCCGAGCCACCATGATATTAGAGCTGCCGCAGTGTTTACAATATTTAAATAACATGCTCACCGCATTTCGAAACTATATAAGATCGTATACTCGTTTTTCTAGCACGTAACCTATCATTATGCTAGAGACACTGCATTCGACCACACTCAAAAAGTATTTTTTGTCATCAATAGTCTTTGAAAAATGAAAGGATTGAACGATGGAATGGCAGAATATATAGAAATATCTAAAATCCTACATTTTTGGCTAGTAACAGTGATACTATATATATTGAAAATAATAGATCTTGATTTATTAAATTATAATTATATAAATATAGGTTAATTAGGTTTAATAAAAATTTATTTATATTAAATTTAATGAATTTTATATATATATTGGGAGCACAAATTAGTTCGGTCCGTTTTCAAAAGATAGCTCCAACTGTTATGAGTGTTTCATAGTAACAACTGATTTCAATTGTTTCTGAGAGATTAGATATCTGCCAATAACATTCAGTTTATATTGCTTCGAGTTTCATTTAATACACCTGTTTTTTACTCTGTTGAATATGTCATGTTTTGTGTTAACTAAGCAGCATTTGCGGGAGATTTTAGTTTTCTGCTTTAATTGGAAGAAAAGTGTAGCTGAAGCACATCGAATGCTTGTTCAAGTCTACAGTGACAATGCTCCAACTGATAAATCATGTACGGAATGGTTTCGACGCTTTAAGAATGGTGATTTTCGCGTTGAAGACAAGCCTCGCTCTGGGCAGCCAAAAAATTTGAAGACAAACAATTAGAGGCATTACTCGATGAAGATCCGAGTGAAACTCAAGAGGAGCTTGCAGCATCATTGGGAGTTACCCAACAAGCAGTTTCCGTACGATTGAAATCCATGGGAATGATTTACAAGCAAGGCAATTGGGTGCCGTATGGCAATTGGGTACGATCGGAGACATGGCAAAGTCATTCTTCTCCATGATACCGCTCGGACTCATGTCGCAAAAGTTGTGAAAAATTATTTGGAAACGCTCAAATGGGATATTTTACCGCACCCGCCGTACTCGCCGGACATTGCTCCTTCTGATTACTGGTTGTTCCGGCAGATGCAGCACGATTTGGCAGGTCACAGACTCACTTCTTTCGCAGAAATCGAAAATTGACTCGTAACTTGGATCGCCTCAAAAGTCGAGGTATTTTTTTGAGATGGAAGTCGAAAATTGCCTGAGAGGTGGGGAAAAGTAGTAAACAGCGATGGACAATACTTTGATTAATCTGTTAATTCATTTTGTTCTTGAAATAAATGCATTTTCCACCACAAAAAAACGGACCGAACTAATTTGTACTCCCAATATATATATTAGTTATTAAATTTATGAAATTGTAATTGATGGAGTTTAAAAATTTTAATTTAATTTAATTAAATATTAATAGAATTGGAGTGTTTTAAATATTTTTAAATATTTTTTAAATATTTTTTTTATATTTATATTTTATATTTATATTTTTTTTATATTTTTAAATATTACTATTTTTGTGATTCGGAAATCTCGTAACCCAAGTAAATAATAATTTGAGAATATTGCGTCGATATGAATTCATTTTTATTTAACTAATAAAAATTAAATTGAATTTACATTTAGTCTTTAGGCATATTTTAATTTGTACGATTTCGCCAATCCATTCCAATTGTTTATATCGGAAATTAATTTTCATAAAATTATATTCCATTATATGTTTGCAAAATAATAAAGTCGTGAATATATAAATATGCAAATATAACTGTGAATATCTACAAATATTTAACGATACAGAAATGTTTACATATACGAAAATATTCATATGTATGAATACATGGTAAATATGTAAATGCATAAATGTGTAAATATAATGACAAAAGTAAGTATTCGACTAGACAGTGTAAAACGATCGAACAGGTACATAGAATGGTGCACGTATTCACACGAAGCGATGAATCACACGTCGCATTCATCCGAAACGTATCTACTCGAGCAAAAAGCTATGGAAGCATAAAATAGAATAAAGTGGAAAAGGCCTTTTCGATATTTGTTTTTTCACGGTAGCATACCGTTGCACCCTCTTGGAACGATTTACGAGAAGCCGATCCCGCAGGATACCCTACATGGAGCTTCCCTTGTCTCGTTCACCGTGCAAAGACCACCAGTGCCCTTATATGTCCGCAAGACCAGACAATATCTACTCTCCGACGCCACTTCGCAGCCTCCTCTTTCTCTCGCTTCTCTCTTTCCCTTCGATTCGTCATACGCTCGAGGAGAATGGTGTTCGGTGTTCGATTCGACGCTCGATTCCGTATAAACGGTCCGCGACACGTGAAATTCTAATTTCACTCGACCGGTGTCCGATTCCTCGTGAATTTACTCGAAAGCGCTCATCGAATCGCACGGAGAATTCCGCCATATTCACGCTTTGACTGCCATATTGGTCGCACACGTACGCGAACCGCGCAATTACTTCTTCGCTACCTCCGGAAATTCATTTTTGCCGTAAACGCAGCGTGTTCACGCCTAAGTGATTTATATTTGAAGCGCTAAGCCCACTCACAAATACACATTTGTTACATGCATGTGAGTGTTGTAGCATTTTCAAGAGTGTATATTAGTAGACTGTAGATTTCATTTTAAAATAAAATTTTCTGCATTAAACCTAAAACGCTCGAGCTATCGAAAGGTTTCAAGGTCGACTCGAAGGAGGGTCATTTTGTATCCGTGCAACAAAAAATAATTTTTTCCGTTCGAGGTACATATATTTCATTATATACCATTGTTAAATAATACATTAACTTAATTGGAAAAGTTAAATATATAAAATTGAAAAAGAACAAAATGTATTTTGGTACAAAAACATGTGTTTAAAATTCTCTGATCATTTTATGATCCTTCATAGAGCGTGCTGACTCTAGAGTCACATTCGACTCTATCGTTAACAATTTTAACAGATAATGGGGACGGCACTTTTTCGACGAAGAATTCGAAGGGTAATAAAGGCGTGTATCGAAGGAATCCGATAGGCGGGATGTGAAAAACAAACGGAGCGCAGAGAAGCGGGCCGGTATGGAAGCGGGAACTGGTAAAGGGTGAAGGAGAGGAGGAGACACGAAGATTTTCAGACGGTGATAAAAGAAGAGACGTTAAGATCTTCCTGCAAGGAAGGAAGTCGATGAAGACGGATATAGAAAACGGCGGAGAAAGTGTGAGATAGAGCGACAAGGAAGAAGGAATGGTGATGGGGGGTGAGGGGCTCACTATGGATATGTACACGTGATGAAACGCGTCCGCCCTTCTTTGAGCTAAACCGCCCCGCACATTCCATCGAGATGACTCCAGGGACCCCACTTTGTATTCCCCGCAAGCTGGAACGTGTGCGGGTGTTTCTCCGCGCGATCGTGAGAGACATCAAAAGTGACTCGGAAGAACGGAGAACAACAGTGGCGAGAACAAACAAATTTGAAACCCATGGAACGCGACTAAACGCAGCGATTCTATGCGGAAATTTGCATTCACCGTGTCTTTGGTTTATTTTCAAGCATTCGGTATATATAAATTCCACATTATGTACTACAACTTCTTCCTTGATCCGATTTATGGAATTTCATACTCAATGATCCTATTTTGGAACGGCCGTTTTAAATGCGCGTGTATTGGATTAACTTATCCGTGTTTTGTTTTATTCATATTAAATAAATGTTTCAAAGTACATTACGTCATCCAGAAACGTCAATCTATCAAATAGTAGCGTAAATATTCAGCAATAATACTCTTCGGTTATAATAAAATCGATGACAATCTTGTACCCCGTGAAAAGTGTTCCAAAATCAAATTGATGAAAGTAATTCTACTATTATATTTCAATCGAGCTGACTGGGCTCATATTATAATATTATTTAAAATGACTACCTTGCACTGTCTGGAAAGTTATGTCTTATGCTACGTGTGTTATGTGATATAATATGTATGTATGCTGTAATCTGTGTTGCGTTTTTATTCTATTATTCTTATTCTCTCTCTTCTTTTACTTATCACTAACTGGTCTTGTTTCATTCTTTTACTTTAATCTAGTCCTGATTTTATATATTATCTTAGCCAATTTATTCCCGGATTTTATTAACATTTTACCTGCTATTTTACTTACTAATATTGTAATTATCTAATTTTAATATTGTAATTACCCTCGTGAACATAATATGATCTCACATGTCTCAAGTAACATGATTTGATAAATAAAGTAAATTATATTTCGGTTATCGAGAATATAAAGGGTTATCAGTTGATAAGAAAAACAACTTTCGTCGAAAACTAAAATTGAGAAATTAATTTTCGGCGAAGCCAAAATCCACTGGCGCGAATTTCGCGTGCACGCGACTCGCATTTCGGATACGTGTGTGCGTGGTATTCGAAGAGGAGGAAGGGGGGGTAACAAAAATACCGCTAGGTTCGTTTCGCGGGACGACCCGGGGCACCTGCTCGAGGAGTACCTGAATCCGAGTAATTCCGTCGTGACGAGGCAATTTCGAGGAAGCTCGTTCCGCGTAACGTTGACCCTACACGCCGTCGGCAGTCGTATTTCTGTCGACGAGCGACGAGCGACAAGCAGGCCCGCATCTGCGAGACGCGTCCGTCCGGATCTTCATGGAGAGATCGTGCGCGCCACGCAAAAACCGTTCTGCCTACGAGAAACAAGAAGATCTCGAGGAAATGCCAGTTCCGCCGGAGGAGAACAGTCTCTTCTCGCGAGTCTATCTTCCTCCTCCTCTCCGCTCGCCCGGCTCCACCCCCCGAGCGCAGAGCCGCCCTCCCCCCCCCCTCCCCCCCCCCCCCCCCCCCCCCCCCGCCCCCCCCCCCCCCCCCCCCCTCCCTCCCTCCTCCCTCTTTCTCTCGCCGACTGCTCGACGTCTTTTACCGTCTGAGTGGAGAGAGGAGAGAGATGAAACTTCGTTCCCGACTGTCTCCCTTTTTATTTCCATCTCGTTCCGAATGGGACATTTTACTCTCCAGTCTCGCGCCGCGACTTTACACTTTAGGCTCAACACCTTGCGCACGGTAAAAGCCACTCGTGGGGTAAACGGAATTTATTTCGGTGCTGATTTCGCCGGAGTTTTGGAGATTCATTTGAATTGGACATTTTCTTCGGAAGCCTCGCGTCACGATGTTAGATGCAGTTTCTTTGAACCCATTATCCAGTGTTACGCACATTAACCCCTTCGAGGATCTACTGACGCAAGTTACCGAGATGTCCAATCAGTTTGGGAAAAGTAACGATTCCAAGTATAGTACAGGGTTATCCAAAAGTACGTTTAGAACGTTGAATAAGAATATCTGTCAAACGCCATGTTTGTTTCTTGTTGGTTTCTTTTGATATTAACTTACAATGATCTACAATTTTAACTGTGATGTCGCATACGGTCGAAGAACGCGTCGAAGCTATTCGAATTTATTTTAAAAATTAGTGTTCAATGCAAAAATAACCATTATAAATTGTGCGACCTTTTTCAGCATACATAATCGTCCATCTAAGCAAACAGTTCGAAATTCGTTGCAACTGTATCTGTTCATGACAAACCAAAGTCTGGCAGACCAAAAACGGCTCGTTCGTACGGTAACATTGCTGTTTTTCATGAAAGTGTTGCTAATGAACCATCAACATCAATTCTACGTCGTTCTCAAGAATTGAAGATTTGTTATGGCAGTTTGCGGCGAATTTTGCATACAGTAGATGATAATTCAAGAACCATTCAAGAAAAATCATTTTATCAAAAAAAAATACTGTTTGGTGTGATTTTTTGTCGAAAGAATTGCAGTTACTAGATTATTAAGTGTTTATGGTTAAAATTGAGTGGAATCGACGTAAGAAATTTTTGTTTTCAACAAGACGAAGCTACGCCACACACAACGCGTGAAAACATCGTTTCATTACGATTGCAATTCAATGGTTGATTAATTAAAGAAATGACGACGTGAATTGGTCACCTCGTTCGTGAAACTAAAAAATAACATTAGAAATTAAATTACTAAATTAAACGTCCACATATGCCAAAATGTCATCGGAAATTTTTATATTTGAATTGATGTTTATAACCGTGGTCACCATGACCACCATGGTCATTTGACAAATATTATCTTTCACACATAATTGTTACACATGATACTTAGTAATTAAATAAAACAACCAATAAAATAGAAAATAATTTACTTTTTATTTAAAAAAAACTTCCTATCGTATGGTTTGAATAACCCTGTATTTTACCACTTATTAACTAGAGTAGATGTCTTATAGAAAAAGAAAAGTTACACGTTGATTGCATATTGGTAGGTAAACATAGTAAACGAATATAGATTACTAATTTATATGTAAAATGTTTCTTTTTCCATACAGGGTGTCCGAAATGTATAGTACTTCCGGGAAATGAGTGGTTCTCCAAAGGTCATCTGAATCAATTTCGTTTTCTTAGCAAAATGCAGGCTGCGGTTTTGTTTACGAGTTATTTACAAAAGAAATCTGTGACCATTGAGATGCAAGGTCAGCTGGCGCGAGGCGGTTAAGTCAATGGAGAGAACCGGGTTTCGACTGCTCGTTGATTCGGCCGCCAAACGCCAGTCGAGCTCGCCTTTTATTGGCCAGTATTTTTCATTAATAACTTGTTAACAAAACCGCGGATTGCATTCTTGCTAAGGAAAAAATTGCTTTAAAGTACCTCAGGAACTCCTCATTTCTCGGAATTATAACAATTTTGGGACACCTTGTACATGTTTTTAATGCGGGGGCAAGGAAATTGGGACATCTATTCTCATATGGGTGCCGTTTGCTCGAAAAACTTGGTATTCTTTAGAAAAATTGAGCCAAAGTCGACTGTAAGTATAAGAGGTTGGACATGGCTTTGAACAATCTATTATTGTAAATTTTATTTACTTTTTAGTCTTTCTACATTCGTTTGAGTAATATAAATCTCGATAATAATTTTTATTCGACTCGATATTTATTTGATACAGTCGAGAATAGACTTGCTTTTTAGAGTCTTTTTCTTTTATTCGATATTCAAACAAAATTTTGTCCAATCCTAGTCTAGTGTTTACACCAAATGTAACTTTACTAAGCAGTAAATTAAAGAAATGTTAATATTGGTCTAACAAATTTTATTTTATTCTTTCTTTCTTTAACGATTTCAGTGGGTTGAAAATAATACATAGATGTCTTTGAATTCTTTTAATATTTTCATTGTTTGAAATTTCAATTGTCCATTTTGATTAGAAATGCGTCAAATCCACAATCTAACAATAAGATTCAATGATTTTTCGAGAATCTACAGAGAAAAGATTCGTTGACTGACTCGAATAGTCAATCCGAAATCAATGGGTTGTACAGACTTACCAAACTATACCTGCGGTTTCGACTCCCGACGATGTAAGTTTTGACGTCCACCGTGTACTTATTTGTATGGCTATTTGAATAACAAATATATGCTCGTGAACAAAACTCTTTTGTTTTATTCTCCCTTTCTTTCCATCGTCTCTTTACATCGAAATCTACGGCAACATAAAAGAAAGGCTGAGTTATGGCCGGCGGCCCGCGGATAGAGCCCTCAAGGATCCCAATCGGAAATTCAGCTGGCTGAGAAATGAATATAAATGCGAGATCGTGGTGCAACTGAAATATATTCTTTATCGAACGGAATCGTATCATATACAGCCGTAATTCTTTATCCTTTCAAGTTTTGTCGTTGAAAAATATAGAATCAACACTTTTAGAATGGTATAACGTTCTTAAAACTGGTCTAAATATCTTGTTAAATGTTAAAAGCCTGTCGTTTTTTCACTTTTTTATCTGAGCCTACAATGAAAATTTAAAAAATGCATTTCTTCTTTTTGGTAACTTATATGCATGCTGAAAATTTCATCGAAATCGAATGATCTTGACCATGAGCTGTAAATAATTAAATATCACAAAAATTATAGTTTTTTTACGAATCTCAACTAAAAATAGGTTTTTATATGTTTCAGTGCCTGTGGCTTGACTATGCGTCAACGAATATCAATGAAATTTTTAGCCTGCCTATAACTTACCGCGAAATACCAAATGCATTTTTTAAATTTTCATTACAGGCTCAGATAAAAAAAGTGAAGAAACTGCAATCTCTTTATTTTTTATTCCAAGTAATAGTAATACTTAAAAAGAAGTATTTCAAGTAATTCAGACCAGTTTTAAAAAAGTTATACCATTTAAAAAGTTTTGACTCAATTTTGCTCTCCACTCACTATGTCATCATGATATACTCACTGTATATCATATCAACGTGGCTCGATTAACTCTTGCGTAAACTTTTGCCATCTGTGTCGCTACAATAGTATATTGTAGCATCAAATGATTTAACGCTACAAAAAATACAGAAATAAAATCATCTTTTTCAAATATCTAGATATTTATGAAGCTACGTTTATTGAAAGGTAGTTACATTTTATTTGCTGTTATCGATTTGTATATTGCAGTATAAAAATCGAGGAAGTGTTAGGCGAAAGAAACCAATGTTGTAAATGAATATCAGAGAAATTGTTTATTTCTTTACCATATGTTCCACTTTCTGCATCTTCCGCAATTGTTTATTGCTTATGGAAGTACTTTATGGAAGTAGTGCGGTTGCCAAATCGGTGAACGATTAATTTCAATTCTTGTCGAGTCGGCATTGATTTCATTCAAGTTGTTGTATCCATTTCTCGCGTTAAGTGTCACAAGTGTTGTTTATTAATCATTTTTGTTTAACAAGATATTTTTCGGCGCACTGGCAGCACAGTCGAATCGCTGAACGATTAATTTCCATCTTCGACGAGTCCTCATCGATCTCATTTCGGTGTGTTCCATTAAATCCTTGTATTAAGTATCGCCGATTTAATTAGTTCTGGTACATTTACACCGCAATTAGAGAATAGGCCCTCGTGCATTCGGGATGCCTATGCACTCTCATTGCGCGCTGCGAGCAGTGCTGCAATTATTCATCGATAATCGTATCTATGGCCCAAACGACTCCGATTTCGGCGCGAACACACCATCGGCGCATTCTCGCTTTATCGAAAATTGTGCGGCAAATATTATACCCGGCGCACTAAATATGCAACGAGTCGCGTGATTAATGCCCCGCGTGTTTCTGCGCGTACACATATTTTCATTTCGTACCGGCTAACATCTGTCACGAGTTTCGTAATGAAGATCGCGGACTGACGCCAAATGCCGATTCACTGCGCACTCGCTTGCATTGTAGAATAATTTTGTGTAGCAGATTTTCCATTATTTATCGACACGTGATTCTACATTTGTTCAATGTATGGACCGTTTATTTTGAAAATGGTGCAAATCTACTTTCTGTCAATTGGAAAGCATACATTAATTTTATGTCAAATCTGGCAATGTTTCTACTAATTTATCAATGTGCTATTTGATTGTATAATTTTCTTTTAGGCGAATTTAACTAAAATAATATATACTTACGGGCTATAAATGGATTTACAGCATTTTCATAATTAGTCAATTGTAAAAATCGTTTATTTTCAAGTGTAAAAGATTAAACATCGCTTACGATACATTTTGCATTAATCCAATTTTGTTGATTAATAACAGGAAATAAAATAGGAGTATTTTTTATTTTACTCAAATTAATTATGTTCGTATATTGTTTAATATAACATAAGATACTGATATTATTTATTTATGCTCTTTATGCGGCAGTGTTTTGAAATATTCATGATGCACGAAGCAAGTAGGAAGGAATCTTTATATTTTTCGTATATAATAGGTCCGGCATCGTTATACAAAAGATCCTGACATGTTAGGTGACAGATCTAACGCCTTAAATTCTGCGTCCCTACATTGATGTTTTATATAAAATAGTGTACGGTGCAGTTTTGCAATACCTTATCCAACATATTTTCAGTTTACCTTTTTCTCCGTTAATATTTTTTCTTATTCGTTTTTTAATTGCGTCTTGTAGACTTTTTAGTTCAAATGAAGTTCCCTCATTTCATTTCGTTTAAAATAAATCTATTATTTTTTCTACATGGTTTATTACATTATAATAGTCATGTGGTGCACGTAAGAAATTGTCTCGCAATGCTCATCAGCTATGTCTATGGAAATTGGAATTTCAACAATTTTTTAAATCTAAACATTGGTGGTAACTATAAAAATAATTTTGGAACGTGTTTCAACAATTTGAATGACGTCGTAAAGCTTGCGCTCGAGTTTAAAGGGTTAAAAGTTAAACTTCAGCGTGATAATACACAGGGTATCCCAGTTTTTCCCGGCATAACTTTGCTAGCGTGTTTTACAAGTATGAGTAAAAAAAAAATTAATATGAACATATGACTTCTAAATGTTCTACTAAGGAGTTAATTAACAAACCTAATGATGAGAAAGTTAATAATACGGTAGAGTGTGAATTTTTATTAGATGCCAATCTAGTAATACTAATAATCGACGTCATTTTGAAATCTAATGACATTAAGAAGGTCTAATGTTATTTCACTTATTTATATTGGAAGTGATTATGTTAGTAAACACAGGGATTCAATTAGATTATGCGAGTTTCTGTAATACTAATGATATGTTCGTAAACTGTGTCAACGAAACGCCAGTTCGCTATCATTTCTTATTATTAATTCTAGAATAGAACATTTACGAATATATACTCATATATTTTCATTAGGAATTGTTAGCAAATATTGACGCAGAAATAAAATACAGTAAAACCTCAATTATGCGACTAATCCTGGACTACTGTTGGATTAAGATATTCAATCAACGTTCATTTTAACACGCACCGTTTCATGCAAAATCGACGTAAATTAAATCTTGTTATTCAAATAGATGCTAAAACGTTTTAAATGATTATGTATTTTGCTCTAGACAAGAGTAACATAACGTTTTTTGAAATTGCATTTCCCATATCTAGTATTTCACTTTGTTCCATCGCTCGTTACTGAATAATCCAAATAGTCGTTCTAAACCACGAATAATATATTTACGATGATTATGAAAATAAACTGAAAAATTAATTGAACGGTTGGCTCAGAGGCGAATCAATGTAAGTCCATTAATCTAAAAATTCAGGTAAATAAGGATTTTGTAGATTAGCTATAAAAAATAATAATGTCATTAATGGTAAAAAGCACGATTTTGATTATAAGACGGCATAAAATGAAACTTAACTAGAGGAGAAGCAAAAGTAATTGGTTCCGAACCGTCCAGTCATGGTAATAAATTATGGACCTTTCTAAGAAATGGAAACGTTCCTCATCGCTTGCATAACGGAAAACTTAAAGAAAGTGTTTTCTTATTAATGGTAATGAAAAACAGTATTCGTAAAATGTTCATCATCCCATCTTTTGATTACCCATTTCTGTTATAAATACTTAAAAGACGCTACTGATTACGCAACAACAATTCAAACGTTTCTAGCAGCTAAATTACACAACTTTAACAAATTCTATTCGATAAAGTGCACTCGTATCTTCTTCAAGATTCGAGTAGAAGAAAGTTCGACTAGCATAGCATTTGAATATGTATCGCGTGTGTCGTAGAAGGTAGGATTTGCGTCACATATCATTCGTACGCGGAGATCGAACCACATACGATTCTACAGCTTTGAAAATCTTAACGAACAGCGATGAAATTTCTCGCCGAGCCGACTGTATTCGCCGGTGCCTCGAAACGAAATTTATCCGGGCCTAATTCATCGGTTCGCGGTGTTAGCTATATGATCGTTGGTGACAGATGCTGAGCGACGCCAATAGCAGACACCCCAGCCAGTGGCCAGAAGGAGAGCCCGGGAAACGAATTGGTCGTCAGCTGATTTTGACAGATCCCGTTTCTACGTGAACTCGAGCCTACACGGCCGGGCTTTAAAGAGGGGGGAGGAGAGGACCGGTGGAGCGTTCAGGGGTGTAGGAGTTATGGTGAACACAATGGAACCACCACTGCCGCCGACGACGCCATTGTGTGTCTGTACCGCGTACCGCGTATAAAGTCGATCGATGGGGACAGAGTGGAGGACGATGGGCTTGAACTTCATGAATTTCAGCGTCTTTTCAAATCGCGAATAAATTAAACGCGGGACAGCAGCTGCACGCAACGCCAATAAAATGCGTCCTCCGGGGATAATAGATCGGTCGTCGATATCCTCCAATCGAGTTAGATGAAGTACCAAAGGGAGCAATCCGGAGAACGGAATATTTAGACGGATCCTTCGAGCTCATTCTTTTGTGCGCGCGCGATCGATTCCGCTTAGGGGCGTTTATGCCGGCGGACTGACCTGCTGCAAGTCTATTTCGAAAACAATCGTCTCGCAACCGCTTCATCTTGCGAGGACAGCGATCAATAATTTCGGGTTTATCGAATAAGAATGTTTCTCAACTTCATAGATTGTTTAATTTTTATTTAATTAGCTAGCTTTCTTACATTTAATCGGTTAGGAGTTGCGACCTCTTTGAAACGTGTTTACCTAAACTTGTTGCCGTTGTGTCGCAACACCATATACTATATGTATAAAGTATATTCATACTACACACTAGTGTAATATTCAGGCTATATACAATTTTTTCATAATAATTATTTGTAGTCCTTTATTTGTTCGTTTTGTTCTATCTTAGCTTTGAAATATTCGAAACATCTTAAATTGTACGAATATATTTTAGTTTTCACTGAAATAGCAATTTAAACAACAAATTTTTACGTATGGCGAGTGTACTCGTCGTAACATAAAATGTTCATTATAATGGAGTCCATGAGACCATGTTCGAAATTAATCAATGAGTTACAATTAACACGCTTTAATTGCCGAGCGTTGAAATGTAACATAGAGTTAATTGTTTACAATGTAAAATGTAATTTAATCGGAAACGGTTTAAAATTAAGGATCGTTCTAAATTATAATCAATCTTTTAAACTAGAATTCAAATTAACTTAACGATAACCTGAAGCAATTATAATTCATAATTTAAAATCTCATTCAGTTTAAAACAATCTTTCGTGCAACGTCTCCATCAGCGGTAATCCGACTTTGTTGCAAACAAGTATGTTTCAGTAAATAATTTTCTGCATCCTCGGGCGAAAATAACTCCTGTTGATTTGTGCCGAGGATGTAATGCTTAATTGCGTTACGTTTAGTTTCTCCGACGTTCAATTTTAATGAATATATTCAGTAAATTGCTGCGTTATCAAGCAAAATAAAATGTATGGTCAAAACGGAAGAGGAGAGGAGGAGAGAGAAAGTTTCTATCAAATTTAATAATAAAGTTTCGTCGAATTTAATAATGGGATTGTGCCACAAATGACTCACCCTGTTTGGCTGGACGTGCCAGCTACGCCGTTTTCCATGTCTCTGTACACCATCTTCGGAAATGGTTAGGTCAGGCCTGCTGCCAACCAAACAACCCCCTGTATCATATTGGCCGACCAGGAGTCTCAATCGATTTCCTGGACAGATGCCCTGAACAGAAAAAGAAATACATTTCGCCGCTGATATTGCATTCCAAGAAGACATGTGCTTCTTTATCGAACCAAAACGATTCCTTTCGAAAACGACGATCAACGATTGATTCATCGAGTTGTAAACACCGAAGCAGATTCTTTCTAGTATTCTACATAACAACGCGAATTTACATATTTACTTACATAATCATTCACAATAATTATTTATATATTTAGCTGAGTTAATACGTGATTTATTGACACATATTCAGTAAATATTAATTATTTGTGATTTAGAACTAAGGATTTCTTTATGGATCTTTTCATAGTAAATTATAATAAAGAAATAGTTAAGTGTAAATATGTCATAAAAACGTAAGAATATTGCTATCTTCTCTTCGCTTTATGAAAATTATTAAAAATCTAGTAATAATAGTTTTAATCAATTAATGACGTAACCTCGGTACTACAATCTGATGACTTCTTTAGCAATGATTTTTCAAAAGAAGTTTTTTACATGTTTTTGAAGAGTTTCAGATAATGAAAGTACGTAAAACACAGCTTATTAACAATACTTATATGTTTAGAAATCTTAGAAAGGTATTGGCTTATGCATTCACGATTTCAAGTGATTCGTTTAAAAGATACTAAAATGCGTAATTCAGTAAAATATACAAAATTTTATTCACTTTTGATTCAGAAATTCGAGTACCACGAACAATAAGATCGTATTCAATTTTAATTTTAACTGTAACCTTTATGATTAAAATGCGTAAGTAAGTCTGATACTACTTTGAAAAATTCTTAATTAGAAAAAACTTCTAATTTCTTTTTACTCTTCTTTTTATATTATTTCCGATCAAATTCTTAAGAACGCATCTACATAATGTTGTGTCGTATCGTTCGCCTCGTTGACGACTTGGAATTACGACCGGTTAACCACTTCGGTACGGCGCGCATCGGCCACGAAGTTGTGCCCACAGCCGGCACTCACCATTCGCATGCTACTTCGTGCATCGACAGTGAATCCGTTTTGCTCTTTTACAGATCTTTGACGAGAAAAGCTTATTTATGTGTATTTCTGGACGTAAACACTGCAATTGTAGAGATAAGGCAAAAGTTCTTGGCAGTCGACTATAGTCGACTATAGTCGATGCTCGGCCGTGTGCGTTCATATCACGGCCGTCGACTATAGTCGACACTCGGCTGTGCGTGTTCATCTGTGGCCGTCGACTATAGTCGACGCTCGTACCGAAGTGGTTAACGAAGAAAGGGTGTAAGTCTAACTCCGGGGAATCCGTTTATTTACACTTTGTACAGAAGTTATCTCGATATAATTGACGTCGCGATATATAATAGTGAAATGATCCTTTGATCTTGCTACCTCGGTGCAAGATTCTGACGAAAGAAAAAAAGACGATTCTGACTTGCTGCACTTAATGTACAAACGATTCTAACTTGCTGCACTTGATGTAAAGACGATTCTATTATTTTCATGTCGTGCTAGCCTTTAGGAAAACTCGGTTGCAGGAGGAATTTGGTGGAAGTGGAAAAATGTTTAAAGTAGGGATGGAAAGGAACTCTGTGGTAGGGAATGTTTTAGCAACGTTTGACAGGGATTTCCTCCAGGTCTGAATTTACCGTAAAAATAGCCGTCCGCGGAACTGTCGCGAGTCTGGCTTGGGCCTTCAGGCCTCTGTCCGCGGAGCCCTTTGGAAATCCCCGAGGTTTATGATGCCAGCGTTCGCTATTGAGACCGAGAACAAGAGATTGTAAACCGATTACCATGCGTCGCGCGAAATATTAAAATTACTTGATGGATCGGTTCCTCAAAAATAGCTTTTTACCATTACTAGCATCATAAACTGTAAATTGGCCTTCTTTGTTTGAATGCCGTTCTTGGGGCTCGATGTCCAGGACGGAACACATAACAAATAAAACTGGCTCGCGATTTCATATTAAAAATCAAAAGCTCGCCCACGGTTAGATGGCTAATTGACAAGTCTCGAGCAAAGGTATCTCAACAACTTTTATTAAATTATTATGTCAACGAAAATAGAAATTTGCACAAACATCCCAAGCAATATAAAACCCGACACACCTTCGTTACAATCTCCAAAATTCCTTCAGTATACTTAACGTGTCCAATGAATGAGATGAGGGCCCGTCCGATTGCGAACAGTTCCCAAAGGCACCTTAGCATTCCTAGGATACTTTGAAATTGTAGTCGGTTTTAGGGACAAATGGAAGCTCCAATTAGCCGTCTGTGCATTCGCGGACGCGTGGAGTTTCTCGCGACTCCGTGAAATCTCGACGAAAATAAACGGACCGGTGCTAAGTTTCGCCTCTCCGATTGCGAGAAAGCACGTCTTTCCGTGTAAAAGAACGGTATCGTGTAACCCGCACGCTCGTCGTCGAAATTCTAAGAGAAGTTCCGAGCCTCCTCGCGTATCGAGTTCTCCGCACGTGTAACATACTTCTGTGTCTGCAACCCTTGTGACGGCCGCAGCTGCCGATCGCATCTCGGGGTGGTTTTCAAATTACTTTCAGAGATTGGGAATTCATGCTTGAGATTCTTACAAAATGTTTCATACTGCACGTTTTGCCGTCCGGATGCATTCTTTTGCAGGACACATTCGTCTTTCTTCAATATCAACTTCACCCGTTTGCAAATAAATTACAAAACTTATATCTGTGGCATTTTCAGAAATAACTATACTTACTATACTTATACAAATTTTCAGCACCGAATGCAAAGAATAGGAGTTAAACAAAAATTTCATTTTCTTCTTAATAATTTCAATAGATTGGAAATTAAATCATAGTATTTTTGTTTAGGTTGCTTGAATATTTTTAGTGTCTAGAATTTTCAGAATTCATATCTGTTATAGAATATGACATTTTTTTATGCAATAAAACTGGATATTTTAATGTTCGTATAATGTGAATTTGATTAAGTTGTTAAAGAGGACACTTAAATTAATCTGTTCAAATATAGTGTGTTTTGAAATTAAAACTAGATTAGACTCCTTTAGTAATCACTAGATTGCGCATTTCCTGCAGTTATGACAAAAATGAATAATATCGAAGCGTCATTCTATAACTTTCAATCTAATAAAATTAATCAATCAAAAATAAACTTTCTATTTAGTTTTTGTTTCTAGCAATTGATGTAGACAATTTTTAGTTTGCATAGGAATCCGCAGTCTAGTAATCATATTGTTTGATCGTTTACAAAAAAATTCCGTAGTTTGTTAGACGTTCGCGTAATTTTTCAGGTGTTTTACGTATTTTTTTGGTTATTTATGTAATGTTTGCTGATTTTACGCAACTTTGCAAGCTTCCACGTAATTTTGCAGACCTAAAATTATTATTACCTTCATTTCTACTACACTCTGACGAAACAAAATTTTACATAAATTTGACAAAACCATAGTTAACTATACGTTAACTGTAAGTTAACTGTATGAAACATATATCTATACATTTTTTACGTTATAATAAAAATAAAGACAATCTTATAAGAGAGAATTAAATTTTCTTTTTGTCAATTTATCCACCGGGTTTTTTTTATTACTTCTTGAACTAATTATTATTTTTGATTCTATTTGTTTCCGTTCATGGTTTAGTATATTATACATATTTACAAAACATATGGTACGAAATTAACTGAGCATATCTTTTCAATGTACAAAATGCAATAAGCGCGTAAATTGATTGTGTAGATAACAGACACTTTCAAATTAATATATACTACACTTTCGACAATACGGTTCGATAAATTTTAATACTAAACAGAAAACATTGGCTAAGTAATAGTTTTATAGGAGAATATATTTTCCTATTTATACGACAATTAATAAAAATATGAGAAACTAAGAAGAAACTGAGAAGATATGATAGTCATAATTAATGCGACTATATAATAATAATATTCTAATAATAATACATCTTTCCGATTTGTCATTCATGAAATAAATTATCGAGATTATTCGTAATTTATAAAACGACTAGCTTAGCTGTCAACAAGTTGGGCCGAATTAATTACCATAATTCGTAGTTTCCGTGTGAATTTGCCTGTCGGTTCGGACGCACGTCGACGATCGTCGCAAACGAGCGGAAAGCGAGCTCGCGTTCATTTTCGAAACGCTGCGCGGCGTGGCGGGCAGACGGTGGCTCTGTGTGTACCCAGCTCTACAAAACTGTTCATTTACCGTGGCATACGAGGCCAAAAACGACAATGGGGTCGGGACGAGCCCCGGCGCCATTACGGATCCTATTGACTCGCGACCGGAGAAAGGAGAAACCGGGGCTCGATCGTGTCCGCTCGCAACGCGGCCGCATCTGCCGTTAATTTTCGTATGGACGTGCGAGACAAATCGATTTCGAAGTCAATGACGTGTATACCGAAACCCGGCTCCGGTACTTTGCTCTATCTTCGACTCCTAAGCGGATACTTTGGACAGTCGGCCTCGGTTCGCGTCGCCGATTCTGATAGAAACGTCGCTCGATTCGAATAAATTGTCTTGTTCGATTCGAGTTTAATGGCTGGGCCACGTGATCCGATCACTAAATCGCTAAGATCCTTATCAGTAGCTGCCCAACTATTCACAGATACCCTTTCTTTCATTGTTTTGCACAAAGCTAGGTATTCGTTTATTAGTATTTATTATCATTATTTTTATCGAATATTGACATTCGTCGTAAATTATTCTACCTGTTTATTTGAATAATTCTTTAATCGAATAAATAATTCGCGTAATTCTTTATTCAAGTGAGTTAATAGAATCGAGACTGCAAAATTATTCTAATAATGCGAGTATAATTGTTGACTGTGTTTTCTTTTACTTACGGATTTATAAAATTGCCGCTGCCTTTCTGTGTATCCGTAAAAAGATTATTTATTTATGCTTGAATGATTAGTTTATCCGAAAACTTTTCCATACAACATTTAAACAAACATTAATTGTAAAAATGTGCTAGTGAAAGACGCATGGATGTACACACGATATGACTATTCGAAGGGTGAAATTTCGTGGAAAAACTTCATTTGAAGCCTTTGTCTTATTTCAGTGAAAGGAATTATTTTCGACCTGTCAATTACACAGTAGGCTGCCAAGCTTCTGGTGTGCATCGGATGAAGGGTCGCAACGTGCATACAGGCAGGAGATTAACTGCAGTAACCCGTAACGAGGGGGGGGAGGGGGGTGGGGGCGAGAGTAATATCCTCGTAAACTTGCACCGCATGCTGCACCCTTGTTTTCCAATTTCTAGTTAGAACGGTGGCCACGGTTTCTTTTCAACGAACACCGCATGCATTATATCCTGCCTTCTGTATATGCCAAAGGGATCGATGTCGAGCTTCAACTTGTAGATGTGAAATGGTAACTTCAAAAGACAGCTTCCGGCGAGAGTTTAGGATTACGAAGACAATCATTTTTTTGTATACGCCTCCATTCTCGCGATCTTGACAATTTCATCGCTAATTTATTATTACTTTCTTGACCAATAAAGTCTGCTATGAAAGCTTGAAGTTTATACTGTAATAAATGCGCTGACACGTTAACAAGTTAACAAGCTATACATATAATAAATGTTTACATGTACAGAATTTAATTACAATAGGTGTGTAATAGAGATTTAAATTATACATTTTTCTGGTTACGAGGAAATAATATTGTTTTTATTTCGTTTTTATTCGATGAATATTGTATATTTGTAGACAAATTAATTTATGAGAATGGAAATTTATGCAATGAGGTTAGATTTTCTGTTTCTGTGTACCGGTGAAAAAGTAAAACAGTACGGAGATATATTATTACTTGATATTTATATAAATTATAGCGTTTTTGTTCTGAGTTTGAATTTATGAATTAGCATTAACTATTTTTTAACCTTGTAGTGACACCTTAAGGTATCTCATGATCATACCATAATTATCTCAATTATCACAAATATAAATATGCCAATGCAAAGTGGATAGATATGGTTACAAAAAAATACATGATCAAAAAATTGCGACAAGTAAGCATATTGTACGAATTTAAGTAAAATATTTGCAATGCATCGTTCCTAATACCATAAAGGGATATTTTTTCGTTCTTAATATTTATGAGAATAAATTTAATTGATTGAAAAGTATTAGCACTATATTATCGCATAAACAGAAGGATAGATATATCTTAGAAGGCTAAACACATTATTCACGAGTGTATTTTGTTTTTAAAAAGAAAGCTAATTATTTTGCATATAAACCTGTTGTCGTCTAAATTCGTACTGTTTGCGTTATATTAGAATCATTCCTGTAAAAACTGTACCGCTGAATCCCAAAAGCTCATCGATTTGCAACTGAATTCACTTCTTTTTCGACCCAATGACACATATATCGAATTCGAAGCGACCCCAGCCAACGATACGATAAGAAAACAGTGTTCCATCGAGCACATCCTTTCAGCCGATCGTATCAAATAAAAGACGTTAAAGGGGACAGAAAGAAGGGGTCCTGCAACAGAGGGCAGCCCGCGGAAGTCGCAGAGACAAGCGACGAGATTGCCGTAGGTCGTGGACCCTCGCGGGAATCTTCGGAGCAGATGTCGAACGCGGAAACGATCCAGCGGCTGGGTCGCAGCGCAAGAGGCTCGTTTCCCGCGTTTCTGAGAGTCTTTACACGTATTCGAGGCCGCAGATGAAGATCTTAGATCGGAGACTATAACGGTGCAGCCGCGCGCGTCCCATTTCCGCGATAATAATGCCATGTCACGTGTCGCAGAGGAGGGAGAGACGCCGCGCCTTGCCATCGCCATCCCCCTCTCGTTTCATCGCGGATGAGCGAAGCGCATTACACCGAGATGCATAAATAATGCGCCGGCCAACGTCTATGCGTTGGCTCATGTGTATCCCGTACAGCACGCTCCATGAACTCTGTCAGACGTTAATTGTCGCGTTAAGGGGTGACACGCCACCCTGTTCCGTTAAGAAATCGCTAAAGTTTGGTAATCTTCCTTACAGGTAGAACTACTGAACAAAATATAAGTCTTTCTAAGAGAATGTACATGTTAGATGTCAGCTTCGTTTTACAATTTTTTTGAAAACTATAAGCACAAAAACGACGAAATTATTCATTGCTTCTGAGACTTTTTCTCGTAGAACAATGTTTGCTTCAGTATATTTCAAACGTATTACTATATGAATTAATATTTTAAACAGACTTCACAATGAATCAAATATTTTATTCCCAAAAGTATAATTATTCAAACGAGTAAAATATTTTATTCCGGACAGTATCATTTCAAGTGAAATATTTTATTCGGGAAAGTATAATCTCCTGGAACGATTTTATCTTCGAAAACACATGCACGACGTAAAATAAACTGATTTATTTACAGCTCCGATTGCGAACATCGTGGAGAAGAAATGCAAAAATTAAAATAACAAATAGTTTCCATTGTTCTGTGTTTCAAACGGTCCGGTATTCGTCGGTTCAATAAAATGTTCTCGTTCGGATGGCTACGCCTATGCCCACGATGAATATAACTACGAACACAGTTGTTTATCCAGCTCTGTTTCACCGTACAATGAGAACATTGAAAAATTTCATTAGACGAGGCAATTACCTGTCTGCCGCGCAGGGCGCACAACCACCACCCTTCGAGGCCGGCAGTATTTTGCTCGAGTACCGTGAGTACGTCGCCCTTTCGGAAAGCCAATTCGTCGGAAGCTTCCGCAATATTGTCGTAGAGGGCCCTTGCCTTCACACATTTCTGCTGCAACACAAAAGTAAAATAATTAATGCATCGTCGATCGCAAATAAAGAATTTTCTGTTAGTTTCGCGAAACATTTATTTAAATATTGAGAGTATATATTTTCAGTTACCTAAACGGAAACAAACATTTATGGTTATCTTATCGTCGACTGCTGAATTATCAATTCCAAAAATACACAGAATCAAAGTATTAACATCTTGCTGGAAATAAAGAGGTAAATTCCAATGAAATTAGCTATAGGTAGATGTATTGAATACGTGGATAGCACAGCGTCGAGGTTAAGCCCTTGCACTATAATAACGAGCCAGACGCGTGACGAACGTTTCGTACACGATTCGATAAATATGGCTGCCAATAATTTCTATTAAATCGAAACAAAATTTAAAT
This sequence comes from Augochlora pura, assembly GCF_028453695.1. NCBI lineage: Eukaryota > Metazoa > Arthropoda > Insecta > Hymenoptera > Halictidae > Augochlora > Augochlora pura. The sequence goes on from NC_135781.1 coordinate 17,883,069, forward strand.
CACCTATTATCGAAATTTGAAAATGAAAGTAAACGAGGACAATCGTGACACAAGAATCATTTCATGACATCAACGAAATAATTAAGGACGAAACAGTCGTAATCAACATAGCTCTGAAAGACGTAATAGTGCAAGGGGTTAAGCCCTTGGGTTGTGTAATACAGATGTTTGGCGGTATCTAGTTACACTTTATTGCACAATCATGGTGGCTGCAGTTTCTGCGAATTCAATGCGATTTTTGTCTTTCCCTCGTCGTGTTCTGTCCATCGTTATCTCGGTTTTGGTGGTTGATCGAGGGTAGTTTTTGGTGAAGGAAGGAAGGAAGTATATGTGATTGGAGGTGGATGCGTTTGAAAGAGCTTGTAATGTTAGAAAGTCCCGTTTTACGTCATTAGCGTAATTTATAAATAAATGTCCGTTCATCGTTTCGGTGGGTCTGTCGCACATGTTGTCCGTTTGTCGAGTCGAATTTGTCGGAATGCGGTGGTCGTAAAGTAGTTCATCCGGTTTGGAGATGCCCGCATGGTTTTTTACCTATTGCACATTTTTAGCAAATCTAACGCTTAATTTGCTGAAGAAACGGCGAGATACGTTCAACCTTCGGTGTTTCCATCGCAACATATATTATAACGAAAACTAATTTTTCAAAATGCGTGTTTCGCTTCAAAATACAATTCTATGACCTGGTCAACATAAATCCAGCCGTAGCATGCAGTTCTCTGAAAAGTCGTTACTTCAAATAAATTTTTATCTCTTTATTACATTATGACCAGCAGCTGCTCACCAACTGTTAGGCTACTACCGCGTTTAGAAAACTTTCATTTCGTATGTCCTGTGCAAGTCGAGGTATTTTTCCGGGTTTACTGCCTGCTACGGTCAAATCTCGAGACATGCGGATCGCACGTGCGTACCGTTCCGGGGTACGGTTCATACCTGGAGGTCACCAGTACTCTGGACGGTCACCTCTTCCTTCTTTCCTTTTCCTTCTATCTCTTCACCTATTTCTTGTCTCTACTCTGGCAATAACCAATCATGCAGGACAACCATTCCCCTCTCTCAATTTAGAAATTTTTCATCAGCAAATCCGCTTGTTCCACCAAAAATGCACGCCCATACCGAATTTACCTCGGAGCAAAATAGCATCTCACTCGACACTTTCGCAACACAATCTCCAGTACAAACATACACTTTATACGAAATTCATTAGTCTAAACATCACTATCATCTGTTAGTTATTCGCGGCATCATAATCAATTAATAATAGTCACAGAATCAACGTCGTTTATAGTTTCGATTTTGTTGTTAAGTGTTATTATAATAAAGAGTTTTATTACGTTTACATCCACCAATTCTATCATCCTTGTCATTCGAAAGAATCACCGGGAACCGCGTACCATCAAGATAATCGTGTGTGCGCGGATAAACAATGCGTGATGGATCGTGTTATCTTCGTATATGATTTATGCGATAATTCAAATGATTTATATTGTATTCTACAAGAAGAAAATGATTTCAATTGTGTTCTACTCGTTTTATTTGAATTTAGTACATGTGGTAATAGACACGTGTGAATTAAAATATCATTGTAATACATGTTTTTTAGTATTTCGACATGAAAACAATTGATTTCATGAAATAGAAACTGGATAATCATTATAAAATTCGCTAGTATAACATACTCAAGGGTAACGTGAGTTAATAATTCTTTGGGATCATTTGTCGAAAGAGAAATTTTAATTTCCTTATCCATCCAACAGAATTATTGAAAAGAATATTGAACATAAAACAAAACAAAAATATATTTTGAATGGGGCAGTTCTCTTTTAAGTTTTCTTAATTTTTACATTATTCCATGATAATGTATTAGAAACAACTCGTAGATTTTAAGTCATCAAGCGATAACTATTCAGAGTGAATAAATAGTGTCATAATTACAATATAATGAAAGAAGAGAAGGCAAAGGCAAAATAACATGGCGGCGAATGTGCTGATAGCGATAAATTATCTTTTAATAGATCCGAGGATTCCGATGGTTTTTTGTTGGTGCTATTTTGAGAGGCGGAGAGCTTGAACACAGGATGACGATCATTTAAGACGAAATGCAAGTTACAATGGCTCTCGAGGAAACCGCGTTCTATGTCACCCGTATTCAAGTGAGTTCAATTGAAGTGCCTTGACGAGCCGACAACAATTTCCCCACCATTCATAATTTCATGGCAAACAGTGATGTCACGCGACGCGCCTGATGACTATCGGCGGGGAAAACCGGCGCCCTGGTGGTCTTTATAGAAATTGATGCACTCGTTCAACAGCAAAGTGGACGAATAACGGCGGACATTCCTTTTCTGCTGATTAAAAAGTCGATTCATTTAACTGAATGAAAGCCAATGTGTGCCCTCTAATTCATTTCACATCTGAAAAATATGCGACAATCAATATTTACTTTTCCGAGTTCGCATTTTTGTTTTAATTACTTTTACAGTTATCGATTATTTATTTTAAATTAATCGATTATTCATATAATCGAATTATGACCGAACTGTGAAATAAAAATTGTCTAAGCTTATTATAAGAAACTTAAATATCGTAAAAATATTTTTCATCCATTAGTCATTTTAATAAGTTGCACGCATTAGGAAGACATTCTTTAGTTTTGTATTTAAACCAGTTTCTTTAATTATGACACATCTAATTAACTTGATCTACTTCGTTTAATATATGATACTTTAATAGTGAAACACGAGAAAATATAAATAAATAATTTCTTAATTGATCGCTAGAGTGCATTTAATAAATAATCGATGTTAAGAATTAAGTTGTACATGTTGTACTAATTGAAACACGGTAAAGTATAAATAAATAATTTTTTAATTGATCGCCAGAGTGGATTTAATAAATGATTGATGTTAGCAGTTAAATTGTATCAATGGATAATATCAAAAACAATGATTGCGTCGTACGCAATTATACGTCTTCGGTCTCGTAACAAATTGCAAGGTATGCAATAAATTCTGATTACTGGAAAGTCGAAATAATAATTAGCGGTAATAATTAAAGTACCCTGCACGTAATTAAGTTGTCAGGGGCGGTACCATCTTGTAAATTGATAAAGCGCTGTTCAAATTTCAATTAATTATTCGTATTAAAAAGCAGGTCGCCGGGCGGTTGATTTAATTTTATGATAGCAGCGCGAAAGTTACATCACAGTGACACATTTTTGAATGGAACTGAGGGTATGTACTTGGAAGATTGATTGTGTCTGTCTGTTAACTTTCCCGACTATTTTAAATACATATGCGATAACTGCAAATTATTGATATTGAATAAATTGTTCATTCCACAAGCGAGTATACGAATTTTACAGTTTCATACTTTTATCGTTTAATACAATTAATATACTATTGAATTCTCCAATTAGTGAAGCCAATGAAATTTAATTATAATATAACATTAACCACCGATACTAGACTATTTTCCCAAAATGAAGAAAATACACAACTGCGTGCATATTTAAAAGGAATCCAATCACTTGATTTTAATTTAATGAAATCGTTCACGTCGAGTCTCCTTCAAATAAAATAATTGAATCACCAAAATTCCAAAAATATATCTGCGGGCAATTCCGAATCTTAAAAAATTCGACTAAAAAGAAAAGAACAAAATAAGTACATTCGATAGTTCATCGCAGTAGTGAAAGCGATCGATAAGTGCTGATCAAAGAAGTTTCTTGTATTATTAGGACACTTAAACAGACGAGCGGTATAAATCAAACCGACAGTATAATTACCGATTTCTTAATTGCCACGTCCTGCACACGGTATCCCCTTCGAGCAGCATCGATAATTGGCTCGCAGTTTCGTCACTCTGATTAATCACGGATTAACGACGACATTTCCGTTACGTTGACTGTGCGAGCCACGAAGTCGAACGAAAGCGTGGCCGGAGGTTTTAATCAAGAAGTAATTAGCACACGGCGTTACGTGAGTGACTGCGGCCGGCTAGGCAATCGAACGTGATAGCAAATTAATGTCGGATTAGCGCAAAGTAATTCAGTTTATGAGGTTCCTTCCCACGCTGACGCGTTACGTGTCGTGAATTTCGAATAACGATGGCAATGATACACGAGCACAACGGTAGAAGCCTCTAACATTTTGTCAAATCCGACGTTAACTTCTCCACTAACAATTACTTGCGTTATTCGTTTATTTACTAATGCTTCAAACCAGATGGTTTACTTAGCTATTGTTACGGTTACTATCGATAACAATGTAGAATCACTAGACAGCGGATTTTTATGCAAAGTAGTAGTTATTTGCACCAATCACAGAACATAGTAATCGAATGCAATGTTGCCTTTTTCTTAAACCATTTCAACCTTTGGCAATCGAAACTATTTTAATGCGAAATTCAAAAGATTCAATGCAATTTATACATATGAAATTCAATCTATTTGCAAGTACAGTACTTGCAGCTTTCACAGTTTTTTTTTTTAAGTATGAACAAATCTGTTACAATTATTTTGAAAAATAGTACAACCATTTTTAATAGTGCCTCAGACTCGTTAACAAGTTGAAATTAACACACCGACATTGTTGGTTTCTTTTAATCACTTATTAAATTTATTCACGTATCAATGTTTGCTATAAATGAATAAAGTCTGCAATATAGAAATTGCTTTTCAAATTCCTGCAATTCCAGAACAAAAGGAATGCAGTTCTTTCGGAGTAAATGGACACAATGCCATAACAAGCGTCGGGTACGTGAAATAATTTCATTCGGGACGTCGAGGACCACCCCCATCGTGCAATCCTCGATTCCCAAAGGACCCTCTAATGGGAATGTTAGGGAAAACGTATCCCATGTTTGGAATAACACCGCGCGACGGAGCTCTAGCGCCGCATAGCGCGAGCTCGCGTGCATGCACGTTGAAATACGAGGGCCCCTGGACATCGCCGTATCTCCACACACCCGCGTCAACATGTTTGTGCAGGTGCATCCGCGCTTGCACAGGTATGCGGTCCCTCCGCCTCGATGGAAACCCCCGCCGTCCTCGCGCGCACATGCGTAACAAAGGACGCATTATCAAGACACAATGACGTCGATTCGCTCGCTCATGCCCCCGCGCTGCGAATTTTAATCGAATTAAGCAGGACGCGACCGATCATCGACGCTGCTTTCATCCGGATTAGCTAGGGTTAATGCGCCGACAATTGCGTTTCGTTAATGGCCTGTTATCCTCTGCAGCAATCTTCTCGAGCCGTGCCACTTTCGATTCACTGGCTTAGATGAAATGATTCTTGCAGAAGTTGCATGAAATCAAAATTCTCATCAGTCTTGACATTATCATATCGTCTGAGAAGTCGATTTGCTTTTATCGAGCATTCGGATTCATCGTTGCAAAAGACTGTACCTTCTTTTATCATTTTGATCAGTTCCAAAATATTTCCATTTTACACCGTACATTCTGATTTAGCATCTGCCTACGTGTGTACCTGTCAACGCTAAACCTATCGAGCATTAATACCTGTGTTGTTTTATAAGTACGTTGAATTCATTTAGTTAAGATTCTTCTTGTTACAACGTATGTTTGAGAGGTAATTCAGTCATTTTCTATAAATGTAATAAGAATTTTATTCATATACAAGGATAGAAAGCGTTTGTTACGTATACATATATGTATAATGCAATAAATAAATAATACATATAATTTAATAAATCAAAGATTAGTTTAATTCGGATATTTCTCGACACTGCGTTTTTTATTTTAACTGGTCGCGTAATTTAAAGTTTCTATATTATTTTACGTTGTAATTTACATTACAATTTACACTAATATATAGATTTATTAGAAGAAAGTAATTGCAGTTATCTACCTGTTATAAGACAATTGACTAATTACACACATTTTGGAATAGTTTTAACCATTTCACGAGTTAGGTCTGCTTTATGATAATGACACAATTCACGTTGTCCATATTTCATGTATGCAATAATTTCGTTTATCAACATTCTTTCACAAAAATTTCTTGAAAATATATCATGAAATTTGTTAAACGTCATACTGAACAAATTACTAACACTTTCTAATATATTAAAACTATTACGTAACTTATTACGGGCACTTGTCGCGTAATATTCCACATTGATTAAAGCAATGTAGGATATACCAGGGCGTGTTAATGGTGACTAGATCGAAAACGAAACAGAAAAGCGTGGTTCCGATGCCGGTATTTTGTTATCTCGGCCTGTATACCGAGTCCCTAAAATATCGGCAACAGAGAGTCGAACAGGGCCGTGTATCGATCCTATTTTAAGAAGGATCATTCGATCGCCCGACGTAAGTCGTCGAAGAATGCAGCCTTGCCCCATAAAAGGGGGCTCGGTCGCAACATCAGCCCAGCCTGACAGGTACACTGGCACACAGGCCCACTCAGGGAGTACTCACGACCTTTCGAACTGACAGGTTTCGGAGCACAATCCTATGGTTAAAGCAATCCAAACCGGGTCAAGCTGCGGTATAGCTGCGGCGCTCTCGCGTATGTCGCGCTGCGATGTAGTATATCTGCGACTCGAATAATTATGCGACGAACTTCCGCAATTAGGTGGTTCTCGACGCATTACCGGACCGGCTACGTAACGCCGCAAGCGAAATTACGGGACTAAGTTAATGTTGCATCTTCGTAATTGATGGCATGCCCCAACGCGTTAACCATTTTACCGAGATTTTCCTTTACGCTGCTTAAAAAAACACGTGATATATGTCGAATCGATAATATGTCCAATGAAGTACTGTATTTTTTAATACGTTCAATTAATGTTATTAACTGTAATATGTACCTATGTACGTCTTCAATTAATCTCTTGCCCAACAATATCGTGTGGGACACGTCATGGAGATTCTGAACAAACTCTAATAAATATGTATATTGCTATATTCGCTTAAATCGAAATAATATCCTGGTTTTTCTTGTTGTTAATGCACAGTCACTAGGGATACAATAGTTGGCATAGAATAGTCATTAATCTTTTGGTTCTTCAGGTAAATTATGAACAACAAAGAAATTTTAATCGGTGTAAAAGAAATTGTAATATATGGGCTTAAGTTTGTCCTTTAGACATAGTATTACGATGACAAATTGTGGTAATAGTGCACGATATTCTTTGGGTTCTTGTAATTGATTCTTCAGTTTTTCGCGCTTGTATTATACTGGTCAGAATTCTTAGTAATTATGAAATTAAATGCACAAGTGAAACAACAGGATTAAACTAATACTGCGTACTCATAACTGATGGTGTGACTAGACATTTCTGTATACGCATAACAAAAACGAGTAGGTGCAATTTACTGTTTTAGCAGAAGTAGATCACGTACAATGCTGCTAATGATTATAAACTCAAAGTAACTTCTACAATAAATATATTAAATGCTTCTACATTCTACAATAAAAAAGTTATATTTCTATATATTTATTTTCTATTATTTTTAATATAGAATTATACAAATATGGTGTCTTGTCAAGTTTTTGTGTAAATATCATTAATAATGTAAAAGTTACTGCGAGTACAATTATTCGCGTCACTGTACATTGCTACGAAAATAAAGTTGCAATTTTATTAACATTAGCAGTATGACATAAATTTTATAGTGTTAACATTATTATAATCTTATTATCATACGAATACCTTAATAAAAAGTTAGATGTCATTTATCATTATATGGTACAAATGTATGTAGTTTTGAGCCTGGTGGATTCCGTTGTTTTTCGGGTGTGACTTGTTCTGCTCTTGCGTTTGGAAAGCAGTCAGTCTTTGTTGGTTGCTGAGGTAACTCGGTGTAATAGGTAGACCACGAGTCAGTCGAGTATTATAAATAAATTCTTAATGATTGAGGGCTCGTTATATAGATTTACGGCTAACTCCCTCAGGTATAATAGCAATCAATTATTTTGGGCACACCTAGATGTCCGTACACGGCGTTGGCGTTAAGGGGTTGAGAGATAATTGAATCTTTTTAATACCGGTAAATATTACAATAAAAATGAGGAAAGCTCTAACTAAATTTGATCTTGTAATTTTTATAAAGCGATGCAAGTTTTTCAGTTTCAGTATTAACAACATTGGAAACACGAAGAAACGAATCGCCATAAAGGAGCTTATCACGATTGACCGATCTCGAAGAGATTCTCGTTGCACAGTGTTTCGTGGGAAACTGGCGACGCTAGTCATTTTCCATAGTATCGGAGCGTGAGTCCGTAAAAATCGTCGATTTTAATCTTCATTGGAATCGTATATGCTTTTCAGACCACGGTTCAATGCCTGAAAAGACCTTTTTACGGTGCGGAACACCACGGACGATACGGTACGGCCGCAGAACCTACGCATACATGTCGAAATAAGTAGCCTTAAATCGATACATGGTCGGCGAGGTGTGTTTAACTGCGGGAGGGTGAAAATCGCTTTGCAACACGTGCCCTTTCACTATCCGGAGTGCCGTCACCGAGTACCCTTCATCTTCGTCTTCGTTGTCGGCACTCTTTCACCACCGTAGCGCGTCGTCTGAACGACGAGTCTCACCCCTCCCTTTCCTCACCCCGGTAATTAAATAACCCCTTCCATCCTCTAATTATACTCTCGATCGACGAGAGCCCCGGGATGGTCGTCTGATTAGAAATTGAGTTTGGAGAGCCTACTCTGCCGGCAAAAAATCTAGCAGGCTTTCGTACAAGAGGACTTTTTCATCTTTCATTTCTCTCGACTGCTGAATTCAGGTGTCAGTGTCAGTGAAAAATTTGTGAGAAGTTGATTTCCACATTTTCACGCTTGATTACACTCGTTAAACTGCGGATATTTAGGAGAAATCAAAATTGTTTACCACGCATTTGTAAGAAACCGGTGCTAAACAGAAAATTCTTTATTTATTTCATCATTTTAATAAACTGATACATTGATATTTATAAATTCTTTTAGATTGCGTTTCCTCATTTTCGTCATAAATGCATAAAATCCGTGGTCTACTGATAACGAACATACAATTTTCTTTTTCTTTTTCAGCAGAATGCTTATATTTTACAAAGTTCGGGGTTTAATTCTTTCATTTTGTTTAGCTTTTGATGATGTTTTTGTATGTTTTGGTACGGAAGAATACGAGCGTCGGAAAGACAGTATATTAATTATTGATTGTAATAATTTATAAACGTATTTTCAGTATTAATTTATGAAGTGTCGTCGTCATTTTGTTCTTCTATTCATGAAACATTTCTTTTTCATATCGAAGTTATACGTGTATTTCAAAATGGCCGAAGTCTACTAATAGATGTTTCAAGGAAGTCGTTGAAAAAAAGTTCATTTTTTATATTTCATTATCAGCTTTATCATTTTATTCTACGAGTATTACTTGTGCGTATTAAGATTGCTATTATCGCATTTTTAAATCGTATCGCTGATAAATCCGAGTAAACATAAAACAGTCATGTTAAGCGTTCAATATAATGTTACATTTGTAACATTATATGTTACAAATAATAAAATTAATGTTACATTTGTAACATTATATTGAACGCTTAACATGACTGTTTTACATTTGTTAACGACAACTGTCGCATAAATGTGACGTCCACAATCTTCTAGTTTACGCAAGAATGTATCAACTAATTCAATTGCACATTGCTTTTTAACGTTATGATACATAACATAATATCTAGGAAGTTCGCAATTTCGTTTCGCTAAATCGCTTTAACCCTCTTAGTACCGAACAACGATATATCGTTGTTCGCTATTGTTGACAAGATAGTTTTCTTAATATTTTGATTGAACAACAATTTCATTCCCTATTTCTTCTCCCTTTTTGAACTTGTTATTTGTCAGGCTTTTCAAAATTCTTGCAATTTCTTTCCGAAACTTTATCAAACTTCGTCAAACGAGTTTTAAACATTTCGCTCAGATACAAAGTCTTTTGGCCGGTACTAAGAGGGTTAAGAGGGTATTATAACGTGAACTCATGAAAAAATCAAATCCTTGTTTGCATATTTGTTTAGAGCGTGTGTGATCCGGCTCGAAGGATCACTGGTTTAGAGCTAGGATGATTTCTTGCTGGTTCGATGAACACGCTCTGGTATTGACTTTATTTGCTTTATTTTAACAAATAATTAACACTTATTTAAAATGGTACTTACTGAAAGTTGTATACTGAGGCCGTCACAAATGGCCATACAAAGTTATTAATCAAAGGCCGTCGCAATGGCCGTACAAAGGTTTTGAGAGTCTGTGCGAGTCCCTGCTACTCTTCGTTCCTGAGCGTCGTCGGGTATCTCTCATGTTTTCTTGTTGACTTTGTTTTTGACTTTCGATTTGACTCTTGATATGACTCTGGCGTCTTCGTGGCTGTACACGTTCCACGAAGACTCCTATCCCTACTTTTTCGTACGAGGCGAACACCTATCAGCCAATACGAAATTTGTTGCAGAGGACCAAGTACCGCCCTTCGAAATGTTGTCTCCGAAGGTCGATAGCTTGGGTTTTCTTCAAATTCGCTAGCTGCGCAGGGTTGCCTGGCGTACGTTAATTTCCACGGTGCACCGGTTTTATCATACGTCAAATGATTATCGAGCACCAGGAGAAAGTCCAAGGGTCCGATGTCTCGTCTCGGGCTTGGCGTCTTTCTCCTGGTTTATGGTGCCAGATGCTTAAAATATGTAAATTGCCAAAAAGGCTCTGCAGCTCAAAAATAGCCAGGAAGTCACGTACTCATCATAAACCCAATTGTTATAGAATCCTTGACAATATTCTCACAGGACATGGTTTCAAAAATACATCTCTGGAACTTTACATACGAACTATTACAATTAGCGAAGTCATGATTTAACTTTAACCCCTTGCACCATAATCACGAGTCACATTCACGACAAATATTCCATGCAGGATGTACTAAATATGAATATTATTAATTTCTTCTAAATTTAAATCAAATTGAATTCTTCTGTTATCAAAGTCTAGGAACGAAACTAAATAAAAACAATACAAGAAACGAAAATTATCTGGTCCTATCAAGGGAAATATTAAAGACAAATAAGTGCTAATCAACGCAGCGTGAAAGGAGAGTAGTGCAAAGGGTTAAAGGCATTTCCCTCGAAACAATGATTTTCAAAACACATTTAGTAATTTAGAATCAACCAAAGCTGCTTATTGTTTTCTATTTTCTGACCTCCGGAATTTAACAAAACTTTCAAAAGTCGATAATCGAATTTCATAGTATCACCAACTTTTTAATTACCGGGTATTTTCTTTTGTGCTGTAGTCGCGTTCATACTAATTAGCAAGCAATATGGCCATATTTATGGATATTACGAGACGACATTTGTACAAACGACGTTATTTGAGAATATGCAATGCTACTAATTTTAACTTCCTTTTATTCCAAAAAATTTTTGAATGTCGTTGAAATACGTACAAATAAACCGTGTCAATTTGACTGCAAAAGGTTTAATAGTTTCTTTGTAAAAAATTCCCTAACCAAGTTAAAAACACACGCACTTCGTGCTATGATTCCACCTTAATATTCCATAATAGAGATAGTATTTAATAAATTGTTTGAACAAAGGAGATTGTTGACGAAAAGAACGATGTTAGCGAACGTGGTAACTATTATTTCGAAATTGAAATAATTATTCGAAACAACATTTCAAATAGTGTTATTTCTACTACAACATTTCAACTACGGTATTAATATTTCGACTTTCATGATGCGGCACATTGCAATCGCGATCGTGTATACATTCGATTTGCACATTTTTTCCTTTGCATTCTCGTCGGTGTTGGGCGACGTTGCACGGATAGTTTCAAGTGGAAGCCCCTTGTGGACTCCCGCAGACGTGTGCACGAGAGCTTTTAAGTTGATAATCCAATTACAAGTAGGCTTATAAGCTGCTCCAACAGTCCGAGAACCGTGTAAGTGTTATTTGTGCGTAATGTCAGAGTTAACGCATCGGTGTAGCCAGCCACAAATAATAGGATTTAAGTAATCACTCGTGAAGACGCGCCACAGGGGGATTACCATGCGCGGTCAGCTTTTCTACGATCGGGAACGTTGTAAATTCACACGACTGTAAAATAAAGATCCAAGCTGTACAACGTCGTTCTAGAATTTTTATTTGTTGATTAGTCCTCGGGCAATCGACACTGTTCGCTCATACGCGTGGCGATGGTTGGGTTATATCTGATCAAAGAGCATCCATATTTTCTTCTGGACCGTTTGTAAATCTAATTTTTTGGAATACACGTTTTCTTAGCAATAACTATGTCAAGAAGAAATTACAACATTTTGAGTTACGACAAGTAATATATCAATGAATATACCTTCGAAATTAATAATCGAATAAATAATAATAATCACTTAAGTTGTCCTTATTTTTGCATCTATCACATTACGCACAACAAATTGAAATATAGCTCCGACCCACAACAAATATGTCGAATACAAAGTGCGTGTAATGTTTGAAGAAATTCGAGTTCACCATAGCGATACCATAAACATTCTCTAATTTCACGTATGTTATATGGTATCAAATTTCGAAACAAAATTGTGATTTCGGAAGCAATCCTTTTAGCATCGCAGATTATTAATTATGTAAACATGACCGATTACTGCTTCTACAATATATAACCCTCGAGTTAACCGAAAAGACTTTTGAAATTGCTATTCCGGTGCACGTCCAAGTTTCACACCACTCGACTGTCGACAGAAATATTTTTCGTCCGGGATAGTAATAAATTGAAACCTGACGTTGACCAACGGCTGTTAAAAGGATCTTTAAAATTCGAAAATTCAACGTTCCCGGGATACGTCATACGGATGGGGACGAGAGACAACGCATGAAAGCACACATCGTAATTCTCCATATAACACGGCTAGAGTAAACAGCGCGACGGGCGGTTGTTTGGTTTAGTTTCAACCGAGCTTCCGTTTTCTATTTATCGTCCGTGATGCGCATAAAAATCCAGACTATGTTCTCTGCCGCCCTGAGATGCCGCCAAAATTTCATGGGGACAATAAAGGGGCGAAGAAGCGTCGAGCATTTCGTAGATACGATTGTCAGGAATTCCGCTTAAATCGAAATCATAATCTAATCCCCTGTTACAAAAATTCAAGCGTCGAAGCAGACATAGACGTGCGCAGAACATCAATTTCCCCCCACCTCGAAGAAACGATTAAAAGCGAAGAAAATTTAATCAATTTTGATGTGGAAGTCTAAATTAACTACCACAAATTTATAGTTTCTTTAAGATAGTCAAATTATTAGACAACTATTAGATAGTCGAATAACAATATTTACACTCACGTTTAAATGGAACCGAACTAGGCAGAGTTGGCTAGGAATCGATTATTTTGTGATCACTTTTCATTGATTACGAAAGGTAGTTATGATAAACATAATCACTAACCATGAACATGAATTTACGCTAGTCATAATTGTTAATTATTAATCGGATTACTGTTTCCCAGCTCTGCTAGCAAAAGTTAACCAAAATGACCGATTACGAAAATTAGAAAGACTTGTTCATAGGAAATGATTGAATCAATTTGTTAATCCAAGCACGCGTTATAATTATAAAAACATCTACCTAGACATTGATATCTATTCTTACAACAACAATATTTTTCAATTCTTTAAATGTTTCTGCTGTTCCGCATTTGACCTACTCATTTTTATCATCAATGCACAAAATCCGCAGTCTAGTTATAATAAAAATGACGAAAGGTCCAAATAAGTACGATCTTGTAACATTCTCATAAAGCAACGAACATTGGTGATTGTTAGGTTGATAGCATTAACACTATTTCTACCGCGATTTTGTGTATACCTATTTTAATCAAGAGGAGTCTTTTGACACCTTTGCGTTTTAATGCAAATAATAGCTACAGATGTCAGAATTGGAAATAATCAGTTAAATATATATACACAATTTGAGCAATATATTTATTAACACATTGATGCATATTTATTGGAGATTATTTGATCAGGTTGTAAAATCTAACTTAATCCACCAATCTGTAGTCAAACCCAGTAATATTATTAATTCAACAATAATCATAAAAACAGCAGTATAATAAAATTATTTCCTTATTCAGTACTATAGTTTTTATAAACCACTGGTTGCTCTGTATTGGTTTTATAGATGCATATCTGTAGAAACAAAACTCATGTGTATAGAACTCCCTACCAGATTTGGAGAATAAAAAGCGTTGTTCAATTTTGTTTAGAACTAGTCATGCCGGAGAACAAGCGGATATTAAAATTATGCAACAACTACTGTATTTTTCATTGCATCTGAAATAAGGATTCTTTAACCCCTTGGCTACTGTGGGCGCCTATAGGCGCTTAGAAATTTTGCGTTTGTGATACTGAGAACGCCTTCAGGCGTCCAGCGCAGTTTGGCTTTGTGATACGGAGGGCGCCTAGAGGCGCTTGATACCTTACTTGATTATTAAATATTTTGTTATTTTTTATTTAGACAATGTTTATTAGATATTTATGCCAAGTCAGATTCAATAAAATAAATAATATTGTTTTAATATAGTAAAATTCAGATTTTTGATTATTGAAATATGTTTTAACAAAAATGCATCCCTACCCACAAAATTCGCCGTTCTCGTCGCACATCGTAACACAATCCCTGCCGTATGGTACGATCGGTGCGTAACAAAGTGTGCCGTAGTCAAAGGGTTAATGTGATTATAATCGATAATATACCGCAAAATGTAAAATCGTTTCAAATTAGACACCATTATGAAATCTTTAAAGTGCCAAAAGCCAGTTGATGGTAAAAAAGGTTATATTGTACGCAAATTTCTAGACTGAGCTGGATTGTACTGAAAGTAAGAAAAATAATCGTGAGGAAATAATCAGACTTGGAGAATACTTTGAAGTTAGAATTTGAAGAATGTCTTTTGATACTGTTTGCTAGAAACAGTGTTAATATTTTAGAAAAGATCCTCGTCTATGAAGGACTAGACTTGTCTCTCACCTGTTGCCACGTTTCTCTGCACAACAGGTTACCGCACACGAGTCGGTACAACACTTCCAGGCAGGTCGCGTATCGCATAAAATATTTGTTTAGAACGCGATCGGAACGTAGATCGGTTCGAAAATATATAGTTCCATTCATTGCAGTGGAATTTCAGTGGGTGCCCGTCCGCGGATATTAAATTCCACTGTACCGTGAGCATTCCGCGCCGCCTTGGGTCAGGTGTTTAGTGGATTATGTATCGTCGCGAGTTAGCCGCGGTGCATTAGGAGATAATGGTTGTTATTTATCAACGGGTACGGTCGTCGCGTTCGCATCGTCGCGTTTGCATCGTCGCCGATGACTCGCGCTTATTGGCGATTTATTCCGACATAGAACCCCGACGGTGGCTATAGCTCTGCTGCTTTTACCCACGTGCTTGCGGGAGAAATCGCTCGACTTCCATTTTTTATTCACTCTGTTATCCGCACAGCTAGCCTTGCATGGGACAGCATCGATTCCCGAGCAAGAAAAGAACCACGAGGCACGATCCACTGTGTATAGTCTGTTTAATAAAAGCGTGACCGGTTTAGTTTCCGAGCTAATCGCGGGTAACTATTGTTCCGTGAATTGTCTTCAACGACAATCGTTTCATCGACGCTTTCATTTTATATTTACTTTTAGATTGTTCGTTTATTTGGAACGTAGTTACGGAACTTTTGTTCTATGTAGAGCGACTCACAAAAGTGTCCCAACATTTGTTTCAAAACTCATTCAAATGACTTGGTCTTTTTTATATGTTAGAGGGACTAATTTATCAGAAAATGTTCAAAAAATCGAAGTTCGTTGAAATGATAAAGAAAACTTACCCTTTCCCATCTTTTCTGATATAAATATTTATAATGTATATTTATATTTATAATATATATTTACATATATATCAGATATAGATATTTATGAATAAACTGGGGAGATTTATGCAAAAATGTGCTAGAAATTAAACGAATACGTATTTCTTTATATATTAATTTGATATAAGTCAAAGATAACGCACCGATGTTGTTAACTTTGTGCAATGACTTCACATTTTCGTGTTTTTATATTTATTTGTATTTAATACTTTTAACATTTTAATATAAAAAATAGACATTTCTCTTACTATACCATTTCATCTTCAGCTTCGTTGCACTATGACAACGAGTAAGACTCATGGCGAAAATATCATACGCAATCTACTGAACATGGCTGTTATTTCTCTTAAATCGAGGCGAAAAATAAATAAGAAACAAAAATTGTTTTCATCCAGTGTGGTTTCTATTCAGGGTTAATCGCAGTGCACGGGGGTTATGTCACGAAAACCGCTGGAAAACGGCTCGAAAACGCTCAGTTCGGCATATTTCCGTGAAGAGAGTTCATAAACCTCTCAGCGTTCAGCCGTGAAACGATGCTAACGGCGACCACCAGCAGGTTAGCTAATCGCAACCGCGGCTCGCATCTTCGCCGTAAAATAAATTACGATAGCCGCTCGATGAAAAGCGCAGCGTCGGTGACGATAAGGTGCGGCGGCGGCGGCGGCCGGCCGCTGCCGTGGCCGATAAAGCGAGCGTAAAGGATTACACGATGGGCATTATGCGACGAATATTTTGCCGCGTGCTCCCCGGCTCTCATTTCGTATGCAAAACGCTCGGCGACCCCCCGCTGGGTCGCGAGCGTGAGTCAGTTTTCGAAGCGTCGCGTTTGATCGAGAGGGCACACGTGCCGGATTTGGGGCTGTCGGCCGATACACAATGCCATGTTGGCGGCCATGTCGACAGAGAGAGGCTCGTTCAATGAGATCTGGGGGGATCGAGGCCGTCGTACACGCGTTATTTCGCCCTTTATAATAGGCACGATTTCCCGTCTACACGGCTCGTTCCCGTCGAGTACACGATGCTTGGGCCCACGTGCGCCAATGTTTAACCCGGCACGCTGCGGCGTCGATTGCCGTTCAAAAATTTAAAAAATCAATTACGAAAATTTCATATTTGCTTCTATGGGATACGAAGGGATACTCTTGGGATACTCTTGGGATACTCTTCCTACATGGGCACAACGTAACCCGATAACACAAGTAACAGGTTGTCGAAAAAAAGACGAACCAACGTACGTTACATATATCTGAGATTTTCAAAGTAAATTTTGTTATACATATATTTATGTTACTTTATTTCTTTCGCGTTTGTAAATAGGTTAAAAGTGTTTTATTTCGGCTGCCACGCGTATATACTGCTCAAAGAATTATAGCATAGAAAAAGTTTCGATGAAGATTGACCACTTTCGACTGTTGCAAATGAAAGTTTGAAATCTGTACTTTAAGATAATATTCTTGATTTTAAGTCCGACGCACTCTCATGACTGTAACCCTTTAAGTGTGAGACCATATACATATACATATGAAAATATATAGTTTTAGAATTCGTTTTGAAACATACAAAAATCTCTCGCGTCCGCAGAATTTTGCTACGCGACCCCATTTGGGGTCGCGACCCATAGTTTAAGAAGCCCTGATGTAAACTAATCATTTTCTCAGTAGATCAGATCGTGATATTAATATTGGCGTAAATTGATATTGCGACTAAATCTTGTGCGACTAATTTTATTTATCTTGTGTTACGTCTTTGCAAGCGGTCAGGATTGGAAAATTGCCCGGTTAACAAGTTAATGACCGTACTATATCTGCAAGAAGATTAACAATTTCCTATTTATCTAATTGGTCGATTGTGTCTACATTCAACGTAATTTGTTGATCCACACTTATTGTTATTACACTTATCTTTGATTTTGAAGAGACTATTAAGTGACATTATTTTCTAAATAATTATATGAATATCGATTTTGGTTTGCTTAATAACTGTCAGCAACCGTTACCGAATAATCAAAACATAGAACAATTAGAATGTAAATAGTGAATACAATATAAAATGTTCAGTCATTTGTATATTTATAATTATTCTTTTCAATTTAGAAATCAAGCATTCTTATTTTTTAACTCCGAACTCAGATGTCGCTGGAATACATTGATTCCAGCAATGGAAACAAATCGAAAAATCAATATTTTTTTATTTTTCTTCTATATCATATTTGTAATCTAGGGTCTTCATTCTTACATAAACAACTAAAAAACAAAAAAGTAATCCCAACACCCAGAAGACATGATATAGACAGCGACTTCGCTTCTGCTGCCTCAAGCGTGTGTCTGCTATATCGCCGTGTCTTTAACATCAATTTATTTAAATTTCACGGCAATAAATGTAAATATGAATGGATTATTCGATTGAGGGTATTAAACACTTGTTTGTTATATGGTTTAATTAAGTATTATATTTTCTTGTTCTATTGTCTCGAAGTTACACATCCATGGAGAACCTAACCTATACCTTCGTCAAACACTACACTAATTTTTCTCTGAGAAGGTAAAACATGTCCTGGGAAATCTAAAACTATTCCTTGAATCTTCCTCTATATTATTATATCAGGTCTACCTTTCAACTCGTGATATTGCTGTTTCTGCAGGTGTTACGTTGAAATTCGATGAAAACAATTATTTTGCGCCATAGAATACAATACATTGTGTTAGTTATTACATTGCAGCAGAGAAATCTCAACATTCGTGCGTATTCTTCACTAAATATGACGATTTAGGCTTAATTATGCATGAAAACGACGTTTCAGCTCGTGATATCGCTGTTTTTGTTACCTTCACCTGTCCATTGACTTATAATTTTATATTTTATTAGCGCATCTGAGATCAAATCGGGATATTCTTGAAAAATGGATGTTATACTTCTGATGATGAAAAGAAAACGAATTTTGTGTTTGTTTTACAGAACATATTCCCTTTAAACAATTGCACAGAAGAAGTTTATAAAGATTCAAACAAATTTTGCAACCTTCTATGTATGGATATTAACACTAAATTACATAAATTAATACCTTGTTAATTGTGCTATTGATATCTGATTTTTGCAAATATTTTCATATATTATTTCTTATATAAATGTAAAAATATATTATTAGAATATATTATTAGAAATATTTGTTATTTGCTTATGTATTATGTTCAACTAATGAATACTGATATACTAATATATTTCAAATTGTTCGTTCCAATCCGAAACACAAAAATTGTTCAAATTCTTATAATATTACATAGAAACAATTAGAAACTATTCCAATTTCAGAACATTTTGGGCCGTTCCTGAGATGTGTTATTCTCTTACTTATTATAAATATGTATACATAAGCATAGAATAATTTGACAAAATCTGATGCAGTTACACGAGAATATTTGTATTTTTTATTTTCGTTTCGCATGACTTTGTTCTTGTCGCACTGTGCGGCGACTCTAAATTGTCATTTTTTAAGGTAACCATGTAGAAGACATAAATAAAAACATAAAATCTGTTATATATTAATTTCTATAAAATATCACTGCGGTATAATGATTTCTATTTCAATTCAACGTTGTATAGCAAAATTACAACATTTAGAAAACCTTACTCTGAGTTGTTGGTAGGTATATGAGAAAATTCGATCGACTACTAAGGGCTAATTTTAGGTACTTGCTGAGCTAAATCGTAAGAAATGGAATTTTGCCGCTCGATGATTGCGCGACAGCTGAATCGTCGAAAAGAGGACAATGAATGAGCAGCGACACGAGATCCGCAATAGACGGAGAACATTCGCCGTAACATCTTCCATGATAGGGTCTACATTTCATGTAACGACTGGTTCCTGACAGAATTAATTAGAGCACCGAGCTCGCTGGGAGGACGAACTGGTGGGTGGCAGAAAAAGAGAAAAAAAAAAGAAAGGAACGAGCAGGAAGGAAAAATTGGAATTCCTGGTTGAAGCGGGACGTTAAAGCGGCCACAGGGGGGCTTTTTAGTCACAGCACGACGAAACAAAGCAGAAGCCATCGGAGAGGACTGATTAATGAGAGACGTGCGTGCTGAGAGCGCCGACAATTATGCGGCTCGGGATACAAACTGCCCACGCGTCGCGACGTCGTTTCGTTCGCCATGGAACCGCGTGCTGTTTCCATGGAAGAAAACAATAATGAATGTCACGCGTCGCTTTCCATTGATAAGAATGGTCTTTGAGAAAATCTTCTATTATACATGTCACGATTCGTCCGTGCTTAATTAAGGTACGGACAAACTACAGTGATTGATGAACTCCAAGCTGCTTATTACGAACAACCGTCATGGGAAAGTTGTGAAAACCGTCGACTAAACGAGCCGTTGAAAGCTAGAATGGTCTAAATGACGAAAAAGTTAATTTGTGGATAATGAGGGACGAATTAAAAGTTTTGTCAAATGTAATAACGTAAAACATTTTTACAATTCTTTTATGCAAGGAACTTTCAAGCTTTCACTTAAAATAGAACGAAGAAATTAAACAAGATGTCGAATTTAATATGATTTAATAATATCGAATCAACGTAGCAAAAAATTGACTGCACCATTTTTGCTTTGAATAGCTGAAATATAACTTACAGCAAAATAGGATATTTGGTAACTATGACAATAATTTGTGCACATATTTTAACCCCCTGCGATCGTATGTCTACTCTCAGCCACCAAAGTTATTTATTAATTTATTTTATTTTTACATAAAATTAAAACATCAGTGTCACATATATCTAAACTTTATGAGAGAATTAATAAATTTTGTTTTTTCTTCTTATTATTGCAACAAAAATTAAATCTATCCAGCATGACGCGTATACATAAACTCAATATGACAGTAAAGGGTTAATTTTGGAGTTTTTTATTTTTTCAGTGCCTAGAAATGATCTACGATAGTAATTCGTTTGTTCCAACGTTTAATGAAATATGAAATGAAATGGCACTTATGGTGTGTCGATGTTTTCGAGGTGATAATGCTTCCTCAAGTACTGGTAGATTAATTTAAATAAAATATACAGTCTCATCGTAATCTTTTATATCAAATTAATTGTCACTTTGTTACTTCCTCCAGATTATTAACAAAATAAAAATTATACAGTTGAAGCAATACTCCAAATGATCATTACCTATTTCATTGTAAATTAAGTGAAAGGACAATTATAATTATCAGAAAAATTATAATTACTAGATTTCGAATTTTATGGATTTACAACACAGATGTACACATATGTGCAGACAAACAGACAACTTAAAAGTGTTTTATCGAAATCGTTTTAGTTATCGTTTGAAGGAAGTCACGTAATAACGTTCTTATACTGTATTATAATTACGTTCAAAACGTTATATTCCAATTTATTCGTAACTATCTTGAACTATACTTGGAATTATATATAGAATTTAGAGTAATCGGTTCGGATTCCAGTGAAAACTATCAACCGTGAATAGGTTTTCACGAGACTAGGTTAGTGTCGAGACGAATGGGAGCCCAAGAACCTGCCGATAAGATCGTCAATTCGAGCTTCCGTCGGATGAGAATTGAATTATGTAAATTCTCCGGAGGTAGGTTCTCCGTCGACCGAAATTCTTGATGATAGTATCCCTCCTATTCTCTGTAATCTCGGATTCTGCTTCTATCCAGCGAGCAGAAGGTGCGACTGCCTCGGAGGCTCGCCTGAATGCCCCTTTACGCATTTCAATTATTCTCTGTCTGGCTCCGATCGAGAGAGCTTTCACGAATGCTCGAGCAATACTCGAGGACTATACAAATTACCGCTCTGCAAGTGCCCAAGCACTAAAAATGATTAGCTCGGGCGAGGCTCTTCATCAGAATTATGGGCTTTCGTTTTGTTAACCTTTAACAAACTTAAACGAACTTATATATTAGGATTCTCGGCATTTTTATTCTAATAATAACATTATTGTCATTTCTTCATTTTCAACTGATTAAAAAAAAGTTTTACTACGATTGTTGTAAATTTTTATCGTAATGTTCTTCTCGGTCATTTGGATTATTTCTCGTAATTTTTAATTAATTTAAAGAAATTCGGTTATTACGATTCCGTGGATCGTTATTGTAACAAGATTATCGTTACATTCATCTTCGATGATTTTGATTAGCTCTTTTATTTTTAACAGACTTAAAGAAATTTGTTTACTAGAATTTGCTGCATCTTTATTCTAATAAGATTATCGCCATGTCGGTACTTGATGATTTTAATTAGGTGTTTTAAATTTAAGCGGATTTAAAAAATTTCGTTCACCGAGTTTCTACAGGTTTTTATCACAATAAGATTACTTTCATGTCAGTTTTAGCGGGTTTTATTAAGTTTTATTAATAACCTTGCACCTTCGTTAAAAGTAATGGAGGAAAACGTTCTAAAATAATCTCCTATCTGCCACAGTGAAGTTTTAATGAACAATCTATGTCAAATTTAAAATTAAAAGCTTTTAAGCGGTACAAATCTCACAGTACAGAAAATGGATTTTTCTCTTTGCACAAAAGTTAATTTTGAACGTTTCAATTGTCGAGCAATTTACAGATCAGAATCCTGTAGATGTTAGAGTAAAATTGAAATGATTTATCAGTTTATTTACTTTAATTTCGACCGACCATTTGTTTTCTTTTTCAACATAAGAAGATATTATCTACGAATATTTTTAATAATAATTTGTGAAATATCAATTATTCGCGATCGATTGGCAAAGAAGAAATTTTTAGAATCACAAATTCTACAAGTGACACGGAGATGCATTTTCAATAAGTTGTTTGGACTTTTTCGTGTTACGGAGTTTATCGAATTGAACGATGATGAGAGATCGTTTATTCGGCGACACCCTATATAGAGGTTGCGGCGCAAAGTGTGGCGGCGAGTACACCGAGTACCGTTCATCTTTCCAGCCTCTCTTAAGTCACCGTGTAAGAAGGTTAACGACGTCTACATCGAGTGCACCGTGTTCCAGATTCTCTATTGCGTTCAGATTTTTCTGTACAACGCGTAGAACCACCGCGAGGTTCAGCCACGTTCCAAAACTATACGTTAGGGCCATGTGCACATAATCTTAGTTTCTACATAACAAAGTAGAATTTGCTAACTCCACTTCGCTCCTGATATTGTTACGTCCTAAGTATACTCGCGGACAAAAGTTAAGAAACTTTGAATGTTCAATACTTATCATAGCAAATCTTAGTAACATTTTATGCTTTATCAAATATATGTCTTATTGAATTAAAAGTATACACAGGAATTTAGATTATGACAGATCTTTATAGAAATTTAAATAAAGATTTAAATTGTGACGGATCTTTAATAGTGTAGACTAATTGCAAACTAAATGAAAATTATACTATGTACTATATAATGTAATGTAATGTATTATTATATTATATATATAATGTAATATTATACATATTATAGTATATATACTAAATTATAGTATAATGAATAATATATCCATCATATTTCATAGTCAAGCATGTAACATATTTTTGATAATAAAATTGATATTTCCCTTTACGCAGTACAAATTGTGTTAAGAAGATCTACTACAACCAAAAATAAATCTTTCTAACACGTTCCTTAATTTTTGTCCGAAAATGTATATTAACTTGAAAAGGCATTATAGAGACGATAATCTCATACCTATTTTCTAGATAGTCAAAAAAGTATAAATATTTGCATACAATAGTGTCCGTATGCAATCATATACAGGGTGCATTTAGTGACAGGACACAACTACAATTTTGTTCCTCGAGATTTGAGTATTTGTTGTAAATGTTAAAAAATTGACCTTTTTCTGGTACCTTTTTCGATTATCGAAAGGAAGCAAGTCATAGTTCAGCACAGTTACTAAATACAACCTGTATAATACCAAGTACTCTTTGTTTTCTTTAAAGGTCTTCTTTATTTATTTTAATCATATATTTTTTTAAACAAAAAATATATATTCCAGTGGTTAAAAACTTACTATATAATAGAATCTTCAATTAGTATGCTGTAACAAATAACTTGTAACAATTTTAAGAAGTTTCTTGCTAATAATAGCATCAAAAATCCAATAGAACAACTGTGGCAACTGCATAATTCATTAAAATTCTTCTATTAACGTTCGATTTTTAACAAATATTAAATAGTTATCGAAGACTAAAGCGTTCAGAAATCAAACTTTCGAACCAATTCAAGATAAAGCATTTCACTCCAAACTATAAATACGTTAATAACGTGTAAACTTGTTCTGAAACAATTAAGACAGCGAGAAGCCGTGATGAAAGAAAAGAAAAACGGAATAAGCGGATACATTGAAATCTAACGATGTGTAATCAGCGACTCGAATCTATTACGGCGTAAGAATCTTCAAAAAGTGACAACATAGAAAGTTTAATCGAATCAGTTCTGGTTTATGTTCGAGTTACTGCAACCATCCGCGAGCGAGAGAGAATCTTTAATTGATTTTAGTTTCTCTTTCTTAGGTGGAAGCACAAGTTTCCACAAACTTCCGCGGTCTAATAACATCGACATCTCAGTCGGCCGTTGTACGCTAATTGCAAACAAGAATCGCGTACTCGACACTCATCTCCGCATTCTATGTGTATACAGAATTAGAATCTCCTTTCCGTCACTAGCGAACCTCCCCCTGATCAAGCGATAGGAGATAATTGCTGACAATTAGCAGTTGACCGACGCAATTAACATCGATGGAGCCGTAACTCCCGACTAATTTCTTACACGGAAGTCCGACCGACCGGAAACGTCAGTTTAACAGACACCATCCGTCTCCTTTTGCTTTTCATTTGCGTCGGATCGTCGAGACACGGCTTTTACAGGCGCTTCGAATGCACAGGATGAGCAGAGCAGGCTGTTAAACGCTGTTTTCTTCGGAATCAGAATTCAAAGATACCCTAACTGAATATCAGATCTTCGGATTGCAACAGAGATTTGAATTTTATTTAACACTCGAACAGCGTGTTATTTATAACATTATTTATAATTTCATTTATCAATTCTTAAAGAACTTTCCAACACACTTCTCGACACGCTATTTGTTTTTCTAAATGAAACAATGAAAACTTGAAATTAATTGACAGGAACTAAAAAATCAAATAATAGTATTTGTAATGTGGGGTGGTCTCAATGGACCCCGGGCCTCTCTATCCGAGTGCTGAGTAATTTTACTGTTGAGAACGCGAGGAAAAGCAAAACTGTGATTAGACAAAACTAAATTAATTAACAAAATTACCAGACAAAATCATCAATTTTACATCTTTCATTTTAAAATTGTTATTCTTAGGAAGTGATTTTTCTTAATTCGAGCATATATTATGATAAGAATTGCGACAATTTACTTAAACAAACGTAATCTTGTCATTCTCGGTCAGTTTAGTGTTAGGTGTGAACACTGTTAAATTTATTGCCAAATAAAGTATAGATAAGTTACAGTTAATCTATCATGTTTATGGCCGCGTCGAGAAAGGTCTGCAGAATTTTAAACACATTTTTTTGTTCTAACAACTTTCTTTTATAAATGTTTTGTATTTCATTTTTGCAGGTACCTAAATGTATTATTTAGTAGTATTGTATAAATTTAATAGTTGTCGCACTATTTGTTACATGGACACAAAAAGCAAGTTGGAGTAATTTTAAATAGTTACTCAGAAACTCATTTCCTAATCTAGAAATTACTTGGCCGCTATTAAAGAAATTTTTTTAGTCAATTATTGCACAATAGCTTAATTACATTACAACTTTTCCTACAATGCGTTGATCACAACTCCATCGTCATCCGATTATTATTTACCAATTAGTTAGTTCGCATATAACAGTGTCTTTAAACACCACAAATATTTTCGCTGTTTTTATTCAAATTAAAATATGATTCATTCAGCTTTCAGCTGAACGCGTAAAATCCACAGACTACTAATTAACATTAGCTAAAAACAGTCTATATGGAAATTTGAAGAACCGGATTGAATTAATTTTATGATCCCATCAAAATAGTAGTTCAATCTGAGAAGATGCTGACGCGGTCACGAGCATAAGGCGTGAAGGCATTATTATGGGGTCGCTGGTTCACCCTCGCGTTGTCATAAATTCAAATTAAGCGATGATTTATGCGTAACGCAGTCTGGCACGTAGGAATATTGATTCGGGCTTCGACTTCTCCTTTAACGAACCCCTGATAAACTATTTAATCGTTCCCCGTTATGCTCGATAATGGAACGGGCCGGCTCTTTTTTATTATCACTAATTCATCGCACGACTTCTCCGACTGGTTACATAACCGACGTATTCGTTTACATAATTCATCGAGTGCATCGCTGCTAACATTACTATTTAAAGGAGCGTTTATAACACAGAAAGAAACAACTTTCTTGAGTTCCTAGTTTTTTAAATGAAACGATACGATTTGTTTCTGGAATATTGCTTTATACATCTCTAATTATTTGCTAGTTCCATCTCACCAGTCGTAAAAGCGTATTTGACAAATGTATCTTGTTAACGTGGACAATTGAAGCACTCGGGATAGATTAACACTTTGTACTACCATCTTCTTCGTAGTTACAATTATTTCTAAGAAAAAGAAGACAATTTATATTTATTATGTGTCTACGTTTACTTAAGTGTCTAAATAATGACGACGATAAATCAAAATTTTATTCAGACTAAACAGAATAAAATTTTTATGTAACAGGATATCACTAAAAATAAAAGTATGGCAAGGGGTTAAAATGAAACACTTAAAATAATTTCTAATCGTGTTACGATGAAATCAGATCAGGTAAAATCATTGTGCTCGAGTATGTGAAATTTATTATCAAAACTATAATAAGTTGAAATTGGTCGTTTATCCAATTTTTATTTGCACCAGGCGATATGATCTTTAAACACGCTTCCATCGTAGGCACATAAAATCAAAGGACAGTTAATTAAAATTGTTCAAAAATTAATTATATAGGACAAAAAGACAATCTTAGATGCATCGTACCTTTATAAAAAGAATTCAGAAGAATAGCTGTAAGTTTGAAATTAATTTTGAGGAACCACTAATAGAACAAAATATTTTTATCCCTAGTGTAACAAAATATAATATTTTAATCTACTACGTGTACGTAAAACGGAAACAGAAAATGTATAACTAATTTTAAAAGCTACTAAAGGGTTAAATTCCAAGGTCACTCTTCCCAAGGTTAATAATCCCTTCGTAGAACATTTCCGGCAAGATAGCCGGCTGATTACTGGAAACATCAAACATGCTTTCAACGTTAACGCCGCTTTTGCAGTTATTCACGAGCAAGCGGTAATACTCGTTGCAACGTCATTCAGCGTAATTTCACGTTCCGGAGCCCCGAAGCGCGACGGCGCGTCAAAGAAACTGCGCGTTCATCTCTCGCAAATTTTCGGGATAAACTAATTAAGTTGGAGCAGCGAGTTTGTCGAAAGGACCCGCTGTGATTACGTCGAGACGTTGCGTTCCTAAACATGAATTACGGCGGTCCGACGAGCGTCGATGTGAAAATTACCGTGTCGTTGCTATGATAACCTGACATTGAATAGTTATTAGCGCCTTGGGAAGGCGTTGAGATCGTCTAACATCTCGATGACACGTGGCTTCGTGATAGAACGGTTTTCCTTTATTTTTGCGAGAGATCGAATTTTCGTTATTTTTGAAACAGGCCGTTATCGTCAGTTACGAATTTGTACAATCGAAAAATTACTATGAATTCTCAACAAATTGTCAACAAATTTATGCGACAGGTAAAATTAGTAAATATTAATATTAGTAAAATTTAGCTCAGAGTTTATGAAAATAAAGAAAATGGGAAAATGAAAAACAACTGACGCGACTATAAACGATAAGTGGAATGAAATTGTTAGAAAACCTTTCCTACTTTTGCGACAGACGAAACGCATTCTCGATGGACATATTTAATCGAAACAATGCCAAAATAATGCTTTCAATAAATTCTTGTCGAACCTTTTCCATTTTCGTAACAGATTAAAATATTTTTCTACGAACCAAAAAAAATTGAGAAGCAAAATTTTTTATTAAACAATTTTCAAATTTTATGGCAAACTAGAATATCGTTTTACGAACTTACAAAATTAGGGGCCGGAGTAAACCAAATTTTCTCTGTTCGTTACAAACACTGTGGCGCATACCTTTACCTCGTTAGCTGTTTCTGACGAGTGCACTCGTCACGAAGAAAGGGCAATATTTCGTGTTAGGACTATACTGCTGATTTTATGTATTTATGGCAAGAATGAGTAAGCGAAATTTAAAACTAGTCTCAAGATTAGCACGCACTAGCTTGCACTACGATTTCTTTTACAATTGCGTTAATTAGCACCTTTTCGTCCTTAATAGTTTCGTTGACAACACGAGAGAATTTTTATTTGCGGATTGTTCTCATTTACTTTTATTTATAGGTTTTGATAACCAGTTATAAGAAGAAATAAAACGAACAAATAAAGCAAATAAAGCATGTAGATAATTATTAAGCGGTGTAACGTAGTCTGTAATAAAGAATATACATAATATAAGTAAACGACGTAGATAATTATTATGTGTGAATAAATTGGGTGTTCCTTTGCGAGACGATTTAAGTGCACACTTTTCAAACCATAAAAGGTTAATACGAAAGAATCAATTCATGAATGAATCGAGACGAACTAACGACAAGTAAAATATCTAAAGTATTACGGTTAGATGCGGTTAGGTGTAGTTAGGAGACGTGACATAATTCGAAAGTGCAGCAATTACAGCATGCAATGAAATTCGCAGTTTTTTTTTTTAATTTTGTACGTAATACTATGTCGATCTTTATTAACTAAAATCTCTTTGTGTTCTTATAATTGTGTTAACATTATAAGAATCGAAGTTCTCTATTATAATGCTATAGTTGTGCAACGTTCATAAATCGTATTCTTTATTATATTGTTTCTTGCTCCAAGGCAGCCCCCTTAAAAGTCCGCTAAATTTCGTCGTTTAATATTCTTTCATGCGACCGACTTCTATCCACTTCCGTCTACAATAAAAAATTGCGCCCCAAAGTCGGTCGAACACCATGAATCGTCGAGAACCATGGACGGTGACACCGGTACGATTTTTTTCCCAGGATTACCATACGAAACAAAGGGGTTAATCAAACGTCTGAATTGCAAATATCTTGCGAATAACGATTCTCTCGGGATGGAAACGGTGCATAGGAAAGAGTTTCTGAAATGCATACAGCTGACCCGGCTAAATGGACCAATTTGTTCGCGAGTCTGCAACCTAGTTTCGAATCGGCTCGGCTCGGCAAGCGGCGCTTCAACTTTGTATATTCTATTTTTATGGAGTATAGTATCGTTCTGCGACACCGTGCCACCGAATGTGCCGGTGCATCGTCATTAACCACAATTATGGCAGCATCTAGCCGCCGCTGTGACGCGATAAACGAGGATTTATACGTTCGTAACGAGGATAGGTGCTAGTTTCCTTTATACCGACGATTGTGCTCCACTTTCATTTCGAGTAGGTTCCATTGCACAAAGTGTAATTTAAACCGGCGACTGATTGAGCTTGTTCCTCGAATCTGCATTGCATGTGCTATCTCCATTCTACACCGTAAGTCGCCGGACGCTGGTGTCAATGGTCGCAGACAGAACTGGGTAAAATAGTATTCTAGATAGCAAATAGTAAATATATAGATACTTTATTATAAATTATGCATATATTTTTTAAAACGCGAGATTTTATTTATTTGTTGAAAAGAACGTACTTTTAAAAAACAAAATATTTCATTTATTGTGTGTAAAATTGATTTATCTTGTTGTTCATTACTAGCATTTTATTTAGCAAAAAACGAATTAACGATGAAGGTATTAATGAAGGTATTTGGTGCTATTGTATGGAATATTTTCTTTATGTAATTTATTATCATCAAACAAAATATTTTTGTTCTACTAAATCATACTGTAAAATATAATCATTTTGTTGGTATAAAGTTGATGGAATGAATAATGTCTCAAAATGAATACGATTAACATTGAAATAATCAATGCGTCGCAAAAGGACATTAAAGCAGAGCAAACGATAAAGCGTCACACGCCGACATTTTTCAATACAGAATATCTTTCAACTAAAGGTGTCTATACTTTCTTTCGGTCGTTCGAGTTTGCTACTGTTAATGCTATTAGATGTAACAATCTTGCAACAAATTCTGTAATAGTATCTATAATATAGTACAGTGTCTGCAATAGCGCGATAATGTCCCATTACAAGTTATACAAATCGATTCTAAATAGAAAGTACTGTAAAATTTGCTAACGAGGGTGTTAACCGTGAGAATGCAAGTGTCCGTAAGCAATCGAACCTGTTAAATATTTCATTGGGGGTTAGCAAGAGATCACAGTTTTTTTCTTTCTTGCTCGACGCCCGACTGCACCCTCGTTTAAAAAGTGGGCACGAAAAGGTACTCTCCGCCGGGAGGACCTCGGTCTTTTATTACTCAGGAGCGAGGGGATAGGATGCGAAAGGACTCCCGATTATCCATTCACCGTGAAAGCCTTCATGTTCCCTCGACAACCCCCTTTCCCTCTCGCAAGGGTCCTCGGAAGATGTGCATACGAGGCTCGGCGCATCATTGGTCAGTTCGAGGAACGTTACTTGCCCATTATGATCGAATTGCTATCGAGGAGAAACGTTTAGACCCTTACTTTACTATTCCTCGCGAAATGATCACCACCTTTGGTGAAATGTATTTTTGAATGTTGAAACGACTCGTTCACTGTACAACGCATAAAATACATTTTTTAGATTTGACTATTACTTGCTACGACAAAGAAAGTTTAAAACCCCTCTGGTTTTTTATCTTTTTATCTGAATCTGACACAACAATTTAAAAAACGCGTTTCGTAGAGCTCGGTAACTTATGTATGCATTAGAAATTACATTCGTATGAATTTAAATCTAAACAGGTAATTTTTAATTCCAATATCTTAATAAGTTAATAATTTAATTTCAGGGTAATAGTTGATTTCAAATTCAGAGAAAAAAGTTTGCATGTTCACTGTCAAGTCTATTTTGACGAAATAGGATCTAAGTTGAAGACAAAAATAATAGTAGGTATAAAGTAATAAATAAAACGTTTCTATAACGTGCCTCTTTTTTGTATAACTAAAATAATAAGAATACTAAACACACACAAAACACACAAACACACACACACACACACATTCTAAGTAATAGCAAAATTATAAAAAGGTACTGCATTCATTGTACAGAAAACTAGTCCTTTTCACATATAAAAAAATTTAAGTCATTTATCTCAGTTTGAAAAAAGTTATTTTATTATCACCTTTCAAAATTCTTGCATTGCCTAGTAATTCATAGTTTTCAATTCACATTCTTGTTCACTCCATAGGACTTCTCGGAATCATAGCGATTAAAATTTAAAATTCGTTCAAATGCAACCGTAATTGTTACTAGTCGTGCTACATGAACAAGAAGGAAGATGATTCGCGCCAGAGAAAGCGCATAACTGCGGAAAACATTTTCGAGTTTTACAAAAACAAGCAGCTGTCCGGGTCGTCTGGTTACGGTCATTAAGACTTCTCGCCGAACTATCAATTAAACGTCAGTCGGGACGTTTTCGGTCCCTCGGGCCTGACTCCGAGGGTCAGTTAATTCCGGTCCTTAATTGCGGTCGGTGTACATCATAATTACCATACAAATTCGACGGATTTAATCGCGGAGAAAAATGTTCGGCCACGTCCCCAGGGATTTCGAGTGGTCGAGGAGCTCGGTACACGAGGAGATAAGATCCGCGTCCATGAAACTTGCACTCTCACGTAACGCGTGTAGTTGAAATTGCCGATCATTAACAGCATCCGGTCGCTGAAACGTCGCGACGGACGGCTCGAGTTCACGAGACTAGTTTCTGCACCCGAATCAATTTGCAGGAGCCAACCTCTGACGGCTCTTCTGCCTTGCGAACGATCCGATTCAATTTGAACCCTGCTTCCGCGACTTTGAAACGTTGAGTTTCACTCTACCGATCGTATCGTGCGATTATCATTGCGAAATCAACTTGTCGGGCGCGAAAATGCAGATTAACAATTTGGCGCCGTTAAAGATTGTTATATTGCTGTTGAAAAGTCTATTAGGTACTTATGAAACGCCGATTGGACCAATACAATCCGAATCTTTATAGGGTAGATATTCCGATTGATGTCAGTGCACCGATTTTGGCCATCCGTACTATTAGTCAACTTTTTTTATTTCAAGCCAACTATAATTCCTAGGGATCAATAAAATCAATAACCATAGTTTTCAATGAATACGTAAAAGTAATGAAACGATAGGTTCGTCTGTATCATAAAGTATTCTTAATAAAGAACCTGTGGAATTTTGAGTGTTTAATTATAATATAATAAACGTATTAAATGTAATTATATAATAAATTAATAAACGTAAAAGGTCGCACGATAAGTAGCCTAGCGTGAAATCAAAGAGTATAAGAAATAATAGAAGAACTAATAAAACGGATGCCAAAATTAGTCCATGAAGTAATTGAAAAATGCGATGGATTTATCAACGAAGAGAAAATTTAATTCTCTTTTATAACATTAATGTAACTTTTATTATAGCGTAAAATACAGGATGTCCCGGAATTCGTAGTACAACCGGGCAGGGGCTGATTTTACATAACGAAAGAAGAAAATATTTTGGTATAAAATTGTTTCATCCGGAGCTCCGTTTCCGTGATAATCGACTTCAAAGTTCGTTCAACTTGTAAATGATTTAATACAATTTGCTTGTCGTGTATTTCACTGCTCTGCTGGTCTCTGTCCAGGACAGTGTTTACAAACAGTGGTAAAATCGATGTAAAAATTCAGAACTTGTAACTTACGATATCGACTTGGATATTTTACAGCTATCGCAAAAGAATAACGCTTATGTATTTCGTTGTAGTCTCGTAGGTTTGATGATTGTTTACCTATAACAAATAGAAAGCAAAATTAATACCATATCCTATTTAATGAAAAAATTATTAGTTATTGGAACAATTTTGTACAGAATTTAGCAGAGAACGAGTTAATCGAAATCTATACTCAAATCTAAATCCAATTTGTACACCTTTCAATAATTATATAATACATGATGTGAAACCCAGTTTCATATCTTCACGAACTTGATTTAACTTTATATCGTCTTTGTATAATATTTATTGTACAAGAAGAAATAAGTAAATATGCGTAAATATGACCCTTGATGCTAATTATTACGTAAAAAGATACATATATGTACGTAACAAAATTGTTTACGGCTTAGAACACATTTACTATAAAATTAAATTTGCAACGTTAACATTTTATTAGTGCATATATCAGTTTTGTATTTAACACTGAACGTACCATGTTGGTAAAAATAAAGATTATTTTTATAAGTAATGATTGAACAAACTCCTATATTTCAGTTCACAATAAAATTACACGACATTGACAGTAACAAAATCTTTAAGTTAATTTAATATTGTCATTCTTATATCATATTCTTATATACTTTCAGAGTTCGATAAGTACGGTATTAACCATTTTACACTATAACATTTATACCAATATCGTAAAATATAAAATTTCACAGCGATATAATGATTTTTTTTAAATTTTCATCCAACTTTGTATATCAACGTTACAATTTCTGCAAATTTTATCAGGAAAATCTTCCGAGTGTTAAAAATTAATACATCAATATACATATAAACTTAGCATAGCTATAACACCATCTCCATTTTTGAATATTTGTAACTACTGTTTCTATGAGAATGCAAAAACTTCAATTATATGGGATGATAGGGAACGATAAATAATAAGTTTCGTGTAAATATCTATGAAGTTGTTCCTACATATGACATAAAACCGTTGGAGTTCTAATTTTCAGTTACTTAATTACTATAGCATCATCGTTACTATGCCAAGTTCAGTACGTTCAGATTTGTATCCTGATCTGTGCAATTTAATAAAACGTATTCTTCACAAATTAAAGCTTAAATTTCATTCATAAAAATTGCATATTGGTGATAGTAGTAATAGAAGCAATAAAAGGTGAACCGAAGAAAAAATGAGTCCTTCCATCGAACGGATAATTGAAAACAGCCATTCGTTAACAAGGTACTATAGAATTAAAAATGTTTTAAACCTTAATGTTTTTCGATGGACTGTACGTAGAGTTCTAATGGAAAATTGTAATCTCATAACGAAAATACGCAAGTTAATTTTGGACGTTGAACTATTTTAAATTTAGGTAACTTCAACTTCTTTTAGTAACAGTCAGGTAATATTTTCGGACGAAAATTTAATTGATGTTCATTAACAAAAATAACACTGCCGAATGGATGTTTCAACACGATAACGCGGCCATACACACTAGTCGTAGAACGAAGACACGGTTTCAGGCAAATGGGATTATTATTATCAAATGAACAGCGCACCAAATTAGTAACTTAATAATACAACCAATATTCGTTTTTATTTACCAAACAATGTTCCTCGGTCATGTGTACGATACCCGGCGGTATTTACAGAAAATATCGCAATTATGCGCGCGCTAAAATTAATAAATATAAAATAATAAATAAAGAAACAACATATCTGATAATGACAGCTACGATAAGTACTGCCTAACAATAATAAATTAAGAACCATAAATAAATAGGACGAGCAATGTAAAATAAGCACAATACGGAATAAAAATAAATATAAAAGTATTACGCATTGGCTTCATCGTCGAAGTAATATAACAGATAAATAAATAAATCAAAACACATACGTAACATATAATATCAGCTCACGTTCTTTCTTTTTCAGTGGGATGCAAACACCCAAGTGCAATCGAATATTTTCCACAAAATTTAATAATGCATATTTTATATATTCATAATACGCAACGAAAGTCAAAGGAACACAGAAGTCTCCGCATTCTGGTGACGCGAGACAGTTGTACCGCGATGCGACCATCTTATCTGTTTGGTCACGGCTCTCTCGAGGTTGTTCCTCGAAATTGTTTCCAGATGTGACCATCCCAGGTCAAATTACACTGAGTCAGGAAAAAGGGAAATACGCATAACGGCCCCGCAGGAAAATTCCGGCGAACGTCACGTGTTGCGGGCGAACACCGGAGAGGTAGTATACACGAATACGGTGAAAGCCGCGTACCGCGTGCTACGTGGCGTTGCATTTAATGTGCGAACGCCTATATGCGTGGCCAACGAGAAAGGACGAAGTTCTCCGGAGAGTTTTTGCGGAACGGTGACACGTGCAGCGCAAATGTTGCGTTTGCCTGCATTTTACCTTCTGCCCGTTGTCATCCCTGGCTCTAGCTCCGAAGCGATATTAGGCGACTCCGCTTGGAATAACATCGGATTATTGCACCGGACAACCTTGCGCGACATTCTGCGACGTTTGGCCAGCATGTGCATTGTTCACAGATTTCTAAAGTGTTACTATTCCGTGCCACGGGCTTCAAAATGGCTACCAAGTTCGTTTTACTGTCGAAGCATAATTGAACAGGGATATATAATATTTCAATGAAATTAGCAATGCGAACAGGAAAACACGCAATTTTATTTTTATACGGTGGGTATGTTTCTAGAAAGAACGCGTAAAAAGAAACGTCATGAGCGTGCTCAAATAGGGTATAGTTTTTGTATTCCTGAAATCCGTAAAAAATTGCCGAGGAATTTGCTGAAAAAGGATTTACTATATGAAAAGTTGTAATAAGAATTCTTTTAAAAAAGTCAACTAATATTGAAATGCATTGAAAAAGTAATAACAGTTTCCCATTCGTCTCTTAAATTTATTTAATTTTCTGTGCCCTAATACCTTCGAGGAGGCGTGTAACAGTTGGAGAATTGATCTTTTGCAACGACATTCTACGTAACTGGCTACTATACCCCGTAAATCTTGATAGTAATTTTTTCCATTTTTACCCTCGCGTCACCAATTTCTCACGCGCGCCGTATCCCACCCCATGACGACCCCCACGGTGATGAGCCACCGAAGAGAATCGTCCTCGCGCATAACAATGCACGCAACGCGAGACGCAGCGTAGGCGGTCTTCACGTATGATCCTGCAGAAGTCGTCGGACTTCTCAGGAACGAGGAAACTTTTTGCGAGGAGGAATAATGAACGGAATCGCGTGCAATCACTGGAAAACTGCGTCCCACGAGAACGCCTATCCTGACGAGCTCTACGCGACGACCACCGAGCCATTCCTTCAGCCAAGGACTCCCTCGTAAACGAGGAAGTCCTTCCGGATTGCATGCGTTCGCTTGTCTCCGAGGTAGCAGAAAATTTCGCCCGAGGGAAAATTACCGTTTCAGCGGGATTGGTGACGCTTGGATCCGTTTAGACCCGCAGTTAGAACTGCGGATCTGTATGCAAAAAGGAAAATTGTTTCTGTAAATGGAAAGAATGAACAGACGAGCTAATTACGTAGCTTCTACCGTACAGTTTGGTCTCGTAAAAATGTTTGGGATGATTTCGTTAAATGATCTTAACGGCTGTATATTGTAAATGTAACCAAATTTCTCATGTATTAAAAAAAAAACAAATGTTCTGTATACGAAGAAATTTAAGAATAATGAGCAAACCAAATTGCTTTATGCCACTGTTCGAAGAAGGGATCACAACTGAGAGGTGTTTCAAGATCGATGCTTTCGTTTTCATTGATGTAAACAATTTATTTTTTATTGAAAGTATCGATAAAATTGTGGTGTTGTAAAGATTTACGAATAAACTAACATATGTTTATGACATAAATAAATAGATCGAACATAGAATTGTAAGGTCATCAGAGAAATCCGAGGGTATTGTTATATTATTTTCAAGTTGCTATAATTGCTAAAAGAAGAGAGACATTTTCATCGAACTTACGATTCTTACGATTAACTTAAACCGTTTTTATTTTGCATAAAGATCAGCAGTCTATTTATAAAACATCACTCGGTTCGACCGTATCATTCCTCTGTTAACAGATTAAATAATGGATCAATACCGGAGCATGACATCGAGCCAATCTCCTAAAACGAAAGATAGCGTTCGGTCTCGATTACGATGAAATCCGGCACACCCAGAATCGAAAATCTCATGGCGTAGCATTTCCCCTAAAATATTCTGCCGATCGTTGAAGAAATCTTCCATCTATCTTATCACGACTCGAACGAATGACGTTGAAATATTTCGGAGTGTCCTGGAAATGCTAGGCCGTCAGAGTTATCGATATGTACTTCTTCTTCTCCCGATAAAATGCGTTCACGGTGGAGTGCATCGCCGAAACGCATTCTCCATTGTCGCGTGCAAGTACCACACGGCTTCTTTCTGATACTGTGGAAATACATCCCTCTTTACATTCCCTAACTCAATTTAAGGTTGCAGTCTTTGGAGGGGGAACTCGGGCACGTTCGAACATTTCAAAGTATTTGCTCCAAATAACTAAAAGATTTGTTTGTTACCGACTTAATCCATTTAATACTGAAATATCGTTATTTGCTGCTCTTGAAAGAATATAATTTTCTTAATATTTTTACTAAATAACAATTCCATTTCTTATTTCTCTTCGCTTTTTTGAATTTGTTAATTGTCAGATTTTACAAAAATCTTACAATTTCTTTCCGAAACTTTATCAAACTACATCAAACAAGTTTTGTATATTTCGCTCGGGTACACAAGACTATTTTGATCAGCGCTAAGAGAGTTAAACAAGTGAAAAAGAAACGGAAAAATTAATTCGAACAAACATCATTTAAGAAACAATACTACTATCTAAGAAAAAATACATTCGGTTAAAAATGTCGCTACTATTTATCTGTGTATAAAACATCAATTATTTTGGCAATCTATAAAAAGGAGATTATAAATTAAAAAACTGTTGAACATTGCTCAGTCATTATATTCCAAAATTAGTTTATTAAACTTGTGTTTTTAAGAAACCATTTTAATTGAATATCTTCACAGGAGCACAGTATTTAATACAGTATTATTGAAATACGTTAAAATTAGTGCACCGATATTCTCAGTTTCTTTGAATCTTTTCACAATTGTAAATTAGACCTATTAATTTTTGCCATAAATGCATAAAATCCACAATCCAATTATAGTACATTAAAAGTATCCTGTCGGCTTAAAAATTGCATCGTTGATTGATTATAATTTTATGCTTCCAAAGCAACAAATATAAACAATCTTACTCATATTACCATCAAATATATTCGCAGCCAATAAGTTTACAAGAAACTAAAATACTTTTGGACACTGGAGTACGTTTATGTTTGCCAGGGAATGGAAACGCTACGCTTTTGTCTGTGATTAGGCGATCTATGAATTCGCGTCCAAGCTTGATTACCCGGCTATGGTAACTCGTTACAAATTGATATTATTCAAATCGCCAGCGAGCAAACGATGATATTCGATGATGGCCTGTGATTTGCCCAGGGAAATGATAGTGCGTCCGCCCGGCGGCCATTGTCAGGATCTGTTACGTTCACGGCCTACCTATGCATTATGACAGCCGCCAAGGATTTCTATACATTTTAACGACCGACGCGCCGGTTCGTTCGAATGAATATTTGCTGGGCATAATTCGAGGGTGGAAGCGGTTCCAGTGTTGAAAGACGCTTGAATTATTCTTCGACGCTGTTCCAGTTGTAGTATACAACTCGTATAGCTGTTAGGGATCTGCGTCTACCATGACGAAGTTTTAACCTCAAACGTAAGTAATTAGTAGAATGCGGATTTATATCCAAAATAAAAGTTACCCGCATTAATTGCAATAATACAATGGTATTTTTAAATTCTTTAAATGGTTTAATTGCTTTGCATTCGATCTACTAACTTTTGTCAGAAATGTATGGAATTCATGGTCTAGTGATTGGAATATTTTGCCTCTTGGAATTCGACTCACAGTTAACAAATTATAAAAACGC
Source organism: Augochlora pura (assembly GCF_028453695.1). Taxonomy (NCBI): domain Eukaryota; kingdom Metazoa; phylum Arthropoda; class Insecta; order Hymenoptera; family Halictidae; genus Augochlora; species Augochlora pura. The sequence continues at coordinate 17,921,980 of NC_135781.1, forward strand.
TTCGTTAAAAATTATACGCCAGGAGTTAAAATTGGATTAGGGGAAAATCAATTTGTTTACCTATAAACTGAAAACCTCTGAACAAAATTCATAGAGATTCGTAGAGGTTCGATAATTGCTAGAATACTGTTTATTTTGAGAAATTTTGTAAACTAGATAGTAAAAACACGGATTCTAAGAGTTCCAATCAGACAAGAATAAAAATTGATTTTTTTTAAATGAAACGTTATTAGGTTGGTGAAACGTTGTTGTTGTTGGATAACTCTCAAATTACATTAAACATGTAATTAGCATAGAAATTTCGTCCTGATAATCGCCATAATCCAGCCAGTATTGAAACTATTTTGTGAAATGTGTTATGACTGCACTGTGGAATTTATGCGCTTATGCTAAAATTGACTAAATACCGACCAACACAGACATCAGAAGAATTTCAGATTGCTCTCATGTTTACCTCGATTTCCAGAAGTTAATTAATGCAGAAATACATTTTTGTGTCACTATGATTTTTACTTTTCACAATCTAGTTCTACGTATAGTCTTCCCGCGACAAAAAGGCACCATTATGTTTACATTTCCCTTCTTAGTAACCGCGGCAATGGGACAGTAAGTAGGAGGACAGATGTAAGCACAAAGGTGTCTTCTTGTTGCACGAGGACTATATTTATATGCCGAAGATTTTGAAACTTCGGTATATAGAATAAAAAATTCAATGTACGCAAAATCAGACAAGATAAATCTGCTTCAAAGTAAATATATCGTGGACCAGATCGCTGTTGCAATCTCTTCGAAAAGTGTTAAGTTATTGTAATTATATACATACTGAATATATTCGATTGTCTTCACATTTGTTTGGAATACAACACTTTTATAAAATATATGATTTAATAAAGAATATCAAATTATACAATATATACCGTTCTGAATCAATTAGCTGTGTTCGACGACTATACACGTCACAAAGAAATGGCGACATTTTGTGTTACGGGTACACTCGTAAAAAACAGATACCTGGTTAAGAGGCACCGAAACTGTTTCGAAAATATTTTACAAGCATCGAAGATCATAAAGCACAAATAATGACAAATTCAATCTTCTTTTCTGGAATTGGAAAATTCTCGACGAATTGTCAGCGGCTCGCAGACTGAACCGAAGTGAATCCGCATCAAAGTAAATACATCATTAAGAGGTTGCGTTCCGACAGTATGCTCGATCCTGGCACGGACGTACATACATATTGCGTTACAAGAAGGAATGCGCGCAGGCAGGAGAGAACAAGAGTAAACGGTCGATGAAAGGAGAGACGAGAAGACGCAAGGCTCGCGAGGATAAAAAGTTGACAGTAACGACTCGGAATCAATACTCGATGATGCGCCATCGCGCCGTACGTGGCCAGGAACGGTTGTGTCACGATCCCCCATATCAATGCAATCGCTGTGCACAGGTTTCGGGCTTGAAGGGCTGACAGCGCCAGCAACGTGTATCGTTCTGCTGGTCGGACAATTTTAATGAAACGCTTGTTCCCGCGCTCTCGTGTTCGGCTGCCTCGTGTACACGGTTGCATAGATGTTTGTTTCTCTTTCGAATGCGGCTCGATATCGAGGGGAAAGTTTACGCCGCTGCTCGCGGAAGTTTCGTCGAACCACCATCGCCTGGGAAACGGGGATCATTGAATTAGGCAGAATCGATTTATCAAGTGTACGATCGAAACTCGAATCGTTAGCAGAGCTTACTTCTATTCGAATATTCTGCAGCGATGTTTGCATGCAGTTTATGCGTCCTTTCCAGTATTCGGTCCAACGAATCTCAATCGTGAGTCTTCGATGCGAAGTTGACTGTGCGCGTCACAATGACGACAGAACCAAAATGTTTGATTCTAGGCTAAGAAACTTTGGCCGAAATACCGTACATTTTCGTTTATTCGAATGATAATTAAAATAATGTGACGAAAGATTATGAGCAAAATTTGAATTCTCTTTTAGTTTACTGTAAAAAAAGGTACCAAATTACGTGTTTGCCGCGAACTGATATAACTTCACTTTGCTTACTGATATAATTAAGAAATCGAATGTATGTAAATGGTTATAACTTTAGATAGATAGCTTTCAACCTAGCGTTTTTTCGCAATAAATATCATTAAATTTTATAACAATCTCTTGTTGGAAGTCTTGTCGTGTTACAGACAGTTAATGTGCATAAATAAAAATGTATTGATATACTGGCTGTATCTGTGCCCCATGTTTAATAGAGTTTATATGTTCCAATAGTTTAATTTAAATTGGACAACATGTCAGAAGATTATTTTAGTATAAATGTAGTCGTAAATGCATGAAGAACGAATCAGAAATATTTGGGACTTATCGCGATAACTGATACAAGTAGTTTTTTCAAATATCGATAATTGGGATATTTATAATAATAATTATTTTCATTTTTCATTAATTTCATATCAAATTAATGCTTTTAACGATCTGAAAATATCTAGCTGTATAACTGCAGAACTAAATAATATGAATGAAATGCAGGAAAAAGTTTGTTTTACGTAGATATATACACAAATAAAAAATTATGTTTAATGTGTAATTATGGTAATGAGTCCGAAAATGGCGAAATTGCAACAAAATTAGCTGCAATACAATGGCATTAGAAAGTCCACAACCACAGCGAAGAAACATTAGGGTTGAGCAGCATTAAAAATCGGTGACTAAGATAAATTATTAATAATAGTGCATATATATCAAATGCTACTTCTCTTCTTTAAGATAAGCTAAATCAGATTTAAAGCAAAACTTGCATCCAATTTGTATATTTAATAACACTAAAATTAATTTTACTCTTTTTCATCATACATGGTGATTCAGAATAGAAGAAGATAATACCCTAACTTGGTTATCGAGTCCTAATTAATCTTTATACGGGTTCCCTATTTTTTCAAAAAGTAAATCTGTCAATCGTAACTGTAAATTAAAAGATTTGGCTATTTGTAATCATTGTAGCGGTAAAAAACAATCCAGTAGTAACATAACTAAGTACGTAATTTGTTTCTTGAGATAAAATTACACGCATTGTTCGTAAATAATAAATTTTGATTCGAAAGCGACCAATTTGATGATGAGGCAAGATCAGAATAAAATGGTTGGCGCACAAATAATGAATTGAAGTGTCGAACGTGTTGCTTCCACAAAAATTATGGAAACTACCAAATTTTAACAAAAAATTAAGGAGATTTAAGAAAACATTCGAAATAAAAGTCTTTGCGTCGTTTACAAACGATGATTTGAAGTGTAAGAAGTTATAATTTCTGGAAAATTGTGAAAAGAATAGGGGTGGCTTACGAAAACACTCAAAGTAAAATTAACTGCATCACTCACAAGTACTAAATTTAATTGTAGAATGTACTAATTTTTGAAAAGCAGTGGAAAATATATCAAATTATTACAAAGAGAATGGAAGAGGCTTAAGAAAGCACTCAAAGTAAGATTAATTTCATCAATGTGTTGCATTCAGACTAACTTGCAAAGAGGCGTTGCTTCAAAAACTTGTAAAACATCCTCGTTTGCTCAGTCTTTCAAAAACCGAGTACAAACGAGCAGTTTGACCAAATTTCAGTGAAAATGAAACCCTCTTCAGTCTCTTAAAGTGGAGCAGCATGGTTCCCAGTGTCGTTAAATCTAACCAATGTGCAGCTAAGTCTAGACAGCTCAAATTTCAAAGCACCGCACCAGCTTCGGTTTTCTCAGTTTCTTTCCAATTTCTGAGGAGAACCATAATCGTATGTAAACACAAGGGGTTGCTACTGGCTCTCATTCATACCCCTGCTGTGGTCTCTCCGAGTTTTTTTCACAGTCAGGTGGCCGTGAGAATCGTGACAGGGATGTACTCCACTTTTTTTTTGTTTCTGAGAAGTGGGTTCAGAGTAATTAAGAAAGCTGAGACGCTGAGCGAGTTTATCTCGTTTTGGGAGACTAGTATACTAATTTTACGTATATTAACCGCTGTTCATTTAATCTCTCGTAAATTGACGTTTCTTTCCGTTTCTATCAATTTGTAAACGCGTTATCTTCACCGAACTGTTGAAAGAAAACGTTTTCGTTGCTACAAAAAATGTTGGAACTATTAAAAACATTTAATTAAACTTTATTTTAAATAATAAATAATAAATTACAAATTATGCTCATATTTCATTTTCAAATAATAATTAAATTGTCTATTTAATTTAGAGACTAATTTATTTATATAAATCCACAAATAATTTTGTTATTATTTTCAAATAAAAAAGTCTTTCTTCGCAAACTTAATGATATCGCTTGGTGCTATTGAAAACTATTGTTCCCATATAAAGAATAAACAGTAATCAATTAAATGGTACTTAACACTTGAAACTGTATTTATACATAAAAAATAAATTTGATTATTTTAAAGAAATTATTTAGATCTATATAAATAATAAGTAATCATTTTTATCTTCTAGTTAAACTTCCAAATAATCTTTTATTTAAATAATTATTAAAATGAACAATTACTTAAATAGAGTCCTGTTCTGTCGATTACAACAACGAGCGTAGAATACTGTAGAGAGTAGAGAAAGAGCGTCACACCGTTGCGGTGCGTACTCTAGCATAATGAAAATCATTCGTTTCGCGGATATGATCGCAGCAAATTCCATACAGTGGCGATACAGGTCAGAATTAAGCAAACCACAAGCATTTCTGGTAACGCGGAGGCAGCTATCCGTCGAACTGGATCTCCCTCGATTGGAGTTCCGGTTAAGCAAGCCCTCCTGCTTCCGGCGAGGAGACCGACGACTCGTGAAATCGAAGGGTGCCCCCGGTAATTCGATGGAACTCGTTTCCCCTAAAACCGGAAATAATTGGTAGCTTGACTTTTTTTTACAAAAATGCAACCCCTCGATCGAACATGATCGCTTCTGGCAAGAGTGTGTGGTATAAATCGAACCGCACGGACGCAACAGTCGTAACGTCATTGCAATAATAACCGCAGAAAATCGAGAAAAATGAGCAAGCAAATCTTTATGATGATCTTTTCCAAAATGTCTTACAAAGCTTCGATATGTTGTTTGTATCATTTTATACTTTCATGAAAATTTTTCACACCCATATCCTCGTCGTAAAATAAAATATTGACATTTTCTTACGATGAGTATGGTTATTGTAAAATAAAATGTTGGCACTTCTTTATGACGGATATACTCGTTATAAAATAGAATATTGATATTCCTTCATGACAAGTATACTCGTCATAAAATAAAATGATGATTTTTTTTCATGACGAGAATACTCGTCAGAAAAAGCTAACTGATTTATATACTCGTCTACGATAATAAAAGCAATTACGTTTTTCTAACATGTTCAATTAAACCTAGAACACAGATTTAAACATTGAAATTTTTACGCATTTAAACACTGAAAATTTTACTTACTACAGTTAAGAATATTGTAAGTAGAATTTTTACGAATTTATAATAGAAGTGATTTGGTAAAATTTAAAACAATGAAAATGTTCACATACTTGAAAATGATCGTTGTTCATTAATATATAAGTAATATCGATATTTATTAGTAACGGCTATTTCAGTTGATATTTATTTGTCATTTAATTGCATAGGGTTGCTATTACGGGGAAAAAATAGAAATAAAATTTCTTTTGCTGGAAAAACTAATAGAAATGAGGAAGGCCAATTAGATAATGTATTAGATGCAACGGATATGGAACTATGTGATAGCAAAATTAAATGGTGGAGAAAGCCAATAGAATTCAATTTTCAGATTTTCATTATACTTATATCTCCTATCAAAAAAAGAGCGAGATTTATCTCTAACTCTGAAGCTGAAACAATAAATACTTTAATCAATTAAATAATAATATTTTAATAAATAAATATATTAATAAAATCTTTCACGTAAATTAATTTGAAACTATATTTTTTACGAGATACTATAATTTTGTGCCTGAGTCAAATTGGCTCGTTTCAGTAAAAATACGTATGTAATCAACACCCGTAAATCTATTGATAAAAGTCCGAATACTTCAGCGAGCGGCAATGTACGGGATGACGCCGATTCGAATACGACGCGACCACGTGTGTGCCCCGACTGTACACCAGTTTGGAATCGCGGAGGATATCTATAGTCGCCTTATATTTCAGGATCGACAATATCGTAAATGTTTATTGCCGGTAGGTTACCGTTGCAAAGGAGAATTCCACGTTCCCACAAATTCGGTTCGCGGCCCCATAAAGAAGGGTACATATCCAGCGGCGATGTGCACCGTCCGCTTTACATAGAAAAGTAGCAAAGCGAGATCGCTTATGCTCGCGCGGCAATAAATACTTAGCTGCTGGAGGCGGAGAGAAAGAGATTGCAGCTGGCGAGCGTCAGTCCGGCAGCAGAGAGGCACTCGGTGAAAGACTCTTACGATTTTACGGCTTGTTCGGGTGAGCAGCGCGAACTTTGAAGGCGCACCACCGTGTTGCTCGGCAATTACCACGGTCAACCTCGTAACTCCTTGCGAGCTACTCGGCCAAGACTCGTGTTCCCTGGATCGATTTGAAATTAGACTCGCTATGGTTACACGTGTAGCCTCCGATCGGCCGATGTTCGCGTGCACATTTACGACGTTGTCCAACCGCTGCAATATTTATTGTTCTCTTACGAAATATGGGCCGATTTGTCATCTTGGTCGAACATTTCCAACGAAGATGCTACTTGCGATTATTACAAATCGATGTAATAATCGCAAGGGGAACGCCGCATCTCACAATTTCAACAAATTGAACCCATTGCACTCGAGGCCACTTCAACTCCAAATTGAAAGCATTTGTTTCAAGCTGTAATAATATTTCTATTCGGAATGGTTGTATTTATTTGGTGTAATAGAGATCTAATTTGTTTATTTATAGAAGACATCTATCTTTTAACAATTTACTCAATGAAAATTTTAATAATGTGTAAATTCTTTGAAAATATGATACAGCAACTTTGAGCGTCGCCTCAAAGTCGTTGATCGAGTGCAAAGGGTCAAGTTTACATATTTATTAAGAAGGATCATTATGAAAACAAATTCTACAGACTCGAAATAATTATGTAATTTGAAATGCTATTAATACGAAGCAGTGCTATCAGAATTTTAAGCGACAATATCTTGAATATACGGTCCGTAACATTTCCAAGAAAGTAATATTCTTAACGCAAAATTTACCGAAGGGTTCAAACGACTGCTTTTTAAACTTTTCACAAAAGTTTTCAATTCAATGTTTTTACTTTTCTTTGACTTTATGCAGGACTTCTTCTGTAAAATATAGACAATGGTCCACGCAACTTGTTATTTCGAATAAATTTTTCAAACAAAACCTTATTCGGATAATAAGTTTCTTATTCTCTGCGCGAGTTGGGTCGAACGTTCATGGCGTCGTTTCAATGGGATCCTAACCGTAAAATAATACAGTACATGTTTCTCAAATAAAATTTCAATTTCGGGAAAGTCATTTCGAGCGTTTATATCTTTTAGTTAATTAGTGTACTTGTTATTATATTGTATTATAATTATAATATAATATATTGTAATTATAATGAATGCATTTGTACCTGTAAAGCAGGGCAAGTTTATATCAAAGTAGAACATTATTTGAGTGGTTTGAAATTAATGTTTATCTACGATAATTATCAGAATGAATACATTTTAGTCGACCATGTAATTCGAATAACGATTCATTTCAGCAATTCATTAATTCTTGTAAATTTTTCTATGTATTTATTCGAGCAAAATAATAAACGTTTCAAATATAATTTTATTCGATTTTATTTCGAATAAATTCCTCGAACAAAATCTTATTCGGATAAATTTTTAACTAGATATATTCTTATTCCATTGCATACTTATTCCATAGTGTTGAATAAAATTTGATTCGATCTCTTACGCGTTATCCGAATAAAATTTTGCTCAACTCTGGTTTATAGTAGGATTGTTACTTTTAGCTCAGTTCAAACATATTTAAATACAGAATAATACACGAACTGGACGGAGCTAATGAGCCACCTCATCGGTCATGTTTTACAGTTACCTCTTAATATCGAGATCAAAAAACAAGTTTCCAACGGTCTACAACGAATCTGCCGTTTAACACGTCTGCTTTACACTTTGGAGCGTGACGATTCTAACAGTAGATGATACAAAGTGGAGTGACTGAAATCATGGAAATTGATGCAACTATGATAAACTTTCATCATTCAAAATGAACAAAAGTGGTAGAATGATCTGTCCAGTGAAGGAATATTTAACACTAGATTTACGGAGTAATAAAAGCAGCCGTTTTATATTTGTTTATGAAAGTAACGATTTATTCTAATTGTTAATGTAATCGATAAATAAATAAATATAAATAATTATAGTAAATATAATCGATAAATAAGCAATAAATTTATCTTTAAAATCTGAATAATAGTACGTTAACAAATCAGTGATCCGTCATTTTGACGGATACCGTAAATCTAGTGTTAAGCTGCACGTTTATTTAAAGAATCATTGTCTAATTCCATTACAAGTTTATGCATCTTTGACTACGATCACTTTTCAATAAATACATCATTTTTAAAAAAAAAAGTGTAAATCATATGAATATTGATTAAAATCGATTGTTTACAAGGTAACATTTACAAGTATGTATGTATATTTTCACGAAGGGTTTAAAATGAAACTGTAACGTGTATAAATAATTCGACACCTATCGAATGTGAAACTGATTCAAAATGGAGAAATGATATTTGTAATTCCTTTGCAATACAGTAGCGGATAATCAATATATGTATGTCCAGATTTGCTGGGTTTCAAAAGCTTTCGATACGTAGGATTAATAATTAAATAATCTGAAACTTGATCACAATACGTATAGAATACCTGCACCATTCGATGGTGAAATTAATATCTGCAACTATTTCACGGTAGAATAATTAAAATCAGAATCAATGTTTCTGAATTCTGCAACCCTCCAGTATAATTTACGTTAAGATAATTAAAAGCAAATTTAATTTATAGTAATCTTATAATTGACATCTAATTTGTATTTAATTTATATTTAATTTATTATAACCTCATAATTTGTTCACTTGCCTTTTCAACATTTTAGCACGTATCGATTACATTTTCAGATATAATTCTAAATTTTGGTAAATGTTGCTTCCCTCATTATGATTCTAACCCACTCATATCGTAGCATTAAAGGACAATCGAAAATTCAGCCAAAACATTAACCGCATTTTGGTAAAATCAAATTTAAACCCTTCAGCATCGAACAATGATATATCTGGAGAACGTGTTGTTTTCTCAGCACTTTCAATAACTAACAATCGTATATCTTAATTTGCGTTCCTTTTTAAATATTCGAATAATCAGGTTTACGAAATTTGTATAATTTCTTTCGAAACTTTGCCAAACTATAGCAAACAAGTTTGGTCGTTTTCGCTGAGGTGCGCGGGACTCTTTCGGTTAGCATTGAAAGAGTTAATGGAACGAAAGTGGTAGAAAATAAGATTTCGGATCGACTTCGCTTGATCACACTCCGTATAAACTCGCGATTCGCGGATCGTGACGCTTAAAAGTTGTGGACGATCGTGACGACATTCACTTTCGAGTCCGTACAAACAATGCTGTCGTCCAAATACGGATAAAGCAGCGATGCACGCGCTACGAACGCCGCGCATCGATTATTCCGCTCTGCTCCAAGGAGAAACTGATTCGAAATGATAAGCGAAGCTAAACGATAAATGACTCACGGAGCGGCCAACTATTTTAATTCACGAGAAGCTCGTCCTTTCAGGTTGCATAACCGGCCGGCCGGCGTTAATCACGGCTAAAAATAGCCGTGACGGTTGTGTGTGTTTCATTCATGCCCGGTTTCCCAGCAGCACCGGTCACCGGTGAAATCAATTCCGGAAAAATTCGATCCCTGTCTAGACGACCTTCCCTTCCACGACCGATTAATATTCATATCACTCGCGGCGTACTCGCGGTCGTGCGATATCGATCGGGTTCTTTTCCTCGGGCACTCGAATACCAATGAGATCTGTATCGATAATCGGGAACCACGGCACGGGGAAATCAACCGCGTAATCTCTTCGCGATATTATGCCCGGCGTTCGCCTACTGTAAGCCTGCGAGAAGCTGAAAGGCCTCGCCTCCGAGAAAACCGAGGTGAACGTCTCGAGACTACGCTCCCGGAGCTCTCGATGCTGCCGGCGTTGTGGTCATTAGTCAGTCGAAAAGGAAAGTCAGCTTCAGAAAGCTGAATCAACGAAGGGCGACTCCAATTTTCTCCGTACGTTGTGCAAAAATTGTACCAGGAATTTGTATATTGCTCGCGAACTGCTCACTTATTCGTGGGAATCAATTTTGAAACAGAATCATCGAAATTGAAATGACGATAGAATTAACTTATTTTTGAGAAGAAAAAACAGCGTGATTTGCGTAACGTTTCCGTTTATTATTATTAGCAGGTGGTTATCTATTCAATGCATTTGGTAAAAAACGTAATTATTTAAATAATATAATTTTTCATAATATTAAAAAAAATTTGGAAATTTCATGCAAAATAAATACAGATTCACTTGATATCTTTTTATGTTTGTTTAAACAATTATCATAAATGCAAATAGAAACTGGATAATAAAGGAATAAAAGTTAATACATATTTAGTTATAATATCCTTTGTTGTACATGTTGAGGCAAGATTGCAAACTTTTGACAGTAATTTTGTAAAATAATGAATTTTAATTAATTTTATATTCTAATGAAAATAATAAATTAATAGATACTTTGAAAATAAAAAGTTTTAAAACTACTGAAAACTGTGTAGAAAATAAGAAACGCTAGAAGAACTTAGAATGCAAAACTATAGGTGTCCTATTTATGTTCAGAATATAACAAATCTCGTAAGCATATGACTTAAAAAAAACTGACACATGTAGTTTAGTATTTCGAGCAAGGAGTCGAATGGCATTACTAGTTTTTTATGTGTGTCGTTTCAAGATTATTTCAAGGTCATTTTTTTTCTTTTCTCATGAATCTATATTTTTAATTTCGGAATCATACTGTATAATATAATACACAACTAATAAAATGCACAACTTTTGATTGAAATATTTTTTTTTTATAATATGATGTTCTGAAATGAAATCAAACATCTTCTAGATGAAAGTGACGTTGTCATTTTAATAGAAAAACAAAATTATCCTTGTCAAAAATACTGAACTTATAAAAAAATGTTTCAAACAGAAGTTATGCATTTTTTCGTGTAGGATATGATTCTGAAATAAAAAAAATATAGATTTATCGCAAGAAAAAGCAAGCACGCATTAAAAAATTGGTAATGCGATTTGAATCCCTCCGTCCTAAATACTAAAGGACGTACGTCAATTTTTTATTCGAGATTTTTTACAATTTCAAGTAATGAAATAACTTTTATATAGTGTTGAGGATTGCTGAGCGAGGGTTTTATGGCGGGGGGCCATGTGCTTGGGACTTTTAGAATCGGCCAGGGTATGGGCCTGTCACCCACTTCTTTAGAAATTAGTTTGCGTTTGTTCCAAGGCACATGGTCGACACTCTTGGCCGTTGGCGATATTGCCCCGCCATAAACACGGGTCCCTATGCCCATAGCGCGGCGCGAATCGCGGAAAACGGCACGTTCTGGGACAACGGGCAATTAGGGGAATGGGATGCAGATGTCGGGAGTTTTCCAGGCCTACGCGCGACCGGGAACTCCGTGGCAAATGTTGCGGCACTGCCCCTTCCTAGGTCCCAGACGTTGTCTTCTGGGCTTGTCGCGATTGGGCAGCTTCCTCAACACCCACCCCTAACTTGCAAGAGTAGGGCGAACCGAGGTGACGTTATCGGTGAACTTCGATTCGCACCTCAGATACATTTCGGAGTCAAAAGCAATACGTAAAATAGATTGATACATTTGGAAATCAGATACATTTTTGGAATCAGACACAATACGTAAAATAGACATAGCCACAAACTCGTAGACAACTAGTAATTTGTAACAATCTGGAACGCATTCCATGTATCTCCACCGGGAGTGTAAATATATTTGTTGTTAACATTCACGGTGTAAATTTGTTCCTCCTACCTTGGAGGTGGTCCTTCGAGTTAGTCGACACATCACGTGTAAATTACTCAAAAGCTCGAACGATTTATTAAAATCAACCACGAGCATCAACATATAGTAAGATTGAACGTGTGATTGCAGAATTAATCAATCTAGAAATAGAGATCTAAAGCAAATAATAATTCTTACTGATTAAGCGTATATAACATATTGCATAATTTTGTGTAAAATAACTTAACCCCTTGCCCATATCATTTTCTTTAAAATTGCCATGATTGAAATTATTATCACTAATATCTTAGAAGAAAAAGGAATTTTATATTTATTATGCGCTTACGTCTACTTGAATGTTTAAAAATTGTTGACAAGAGAATAAAATTTGATCCCTACTTAAAGAAACGGATGAACATTCATCCGTAATAAATGCAATAAAAATTCAAGGGGTTAAGTAACACTAGACTTCATTGCCACCGTGTATACAGAGCAGAAGCTCGAGCAGCAGGCAGATCGATAAGTTTGTTCCTAACAACGGTGTTTAAAAGAGCTCTCCTCGGTCTCTCAGTCTGCTTCATCATCTTCGCGGTAATCTCTGTCTAAGAACGAAACGCTGCTTCCGCGGGCTCTAACTGACTCTTTGGTCGCGGCTACAATGGTACAAGTTAACGATGTGCCCATGGAAAAAGAGAAGAAAGCCGGCAACTAATCTTCGTAGACGGAAAGTCGATATCGGTTCCGCTGGAATCGATCGAACGGAAATTGGAAAATAATAAACAATCGGGGGATAATCCGATCCTTCGATACTCTTTTTATCCAGCACTTGAACATTCTTTCTATTATTTTAGCCTTTTCTATTATTTTGATCGTCTTTGTAGTAACTGGAGCTGGGAATTATGAGAATTGTTATGAGCAAATATTTATCTAAGATAATTATCCAAATAAATTCTTCTTAGTCGAATATTTTGTTCGAGTCACAATTATTTATCAATCCTTATTAACTATTCTTATTCGAATATATTTTTCTATTCTGAACGAATAATTTCTATGGCAAACTTCCACTTTATGGTTTAATTAATTAAATGATTTCGATATTAGGAGCATTTCCTGAGTGAATATTTTAGCACTCGACGTTCTAAATAGGAACATAGGAATGCTTTTGTTACTCTAAAAGGCCGCATGACACACTTGTTTATTTTCAGGGTCTTGTTATTTGAGGTATTGTTAATTAATTCTTCGTATCAGTAGTATTGAACTTTTTATCACGAACTTATCTGAGAAGGACGTAAATCTTATATTCTGCAACTGAATTAATGCATAAACTGAAATTTTTTGTAATCGTAACATATTTCCTTGCGACCACTAATTTATGTATTTATTTATTTATTAATAATGTAAGATGTTTTATAGGATTTTTTACGGGCAAACTATAGATTTAAGCATTCACGACAAAGATAATACATTAAATAAATACAGCAAATTCTTTCCAATTGTTCCTCAGCTTCTAAGTAAAAATAGACAATTTGTGATACGTTTATTTTCATCTTCTCTTACCAAATTGTCCACTTTTGTTTACAAGCTGAGGGGCAATTAGAGAGAATTTATTGTACGATGAATTTAAAACTGTAACGACATTAAAAGAATTTGAAAATGTCGTTAGATTATTTTTAACTTATTGCAATTATTAAAAGAGAAAACACATGTTTACCTAATTTATATTCTACACAGTTGATTTAGTCAATTTCCATTTTGCATAAATATCCAAAACTGTAGATCTGTAATGTATCTAAAAATATTCTATCTCAATTGCAACAATCAAGAGTTAATTAAAAATTGATTTTCTCAGTAATATTAATAGACAGAAAATAACGTGATGGCATTTTGAAATCCATCTGGTGTTTTCACTTATCTCTGTTTCACCTGCTCAATTTTGTAACAACCGCATACAATCCACAGCTTAGTTACGCACTCTAATATTTAGCGATGGTTTGTTATTACGCTGAAGTGTAGTTTGATGGTTTGATCTTTGCCTTCGGAACACCCTATTCAGCTGTTGTGAAACTTCTCGGCGAACATGGCCGCCCTTCATGAACTTCTCACGCAAAAAGGAAAGTTCGCAGAACACGGACAGAAAAGTAGTTCGAGAGTGGGGGATGAGTATCGAAAACTAACGCGAACAAGAGCAGATTGTCTTTTATTTTTCAAACATTAAAGTATTCTGAATCTTTAGTACGTGGATTACTGCATTAAAAGCTTTAAAAAAATTCAACTTGAAAAATTTATTTGTTATTCAATTCGATTAATTAGTTTTATTATTACATTTTCATAGCCTAGAAGAAGCTCTGTTTGCACAACAGATTTATTTACGGCGAAGCTGCCGAATTAAAATTAATAAATGAATTAATTTATTATATGCGTAACACATTGAACATCTTTACTTTCATCTTTAAAATCTTTCGCTTGAAACGTTTCTGAAAATAGCATACACATTGAAAGTTATACTAGATTGGATTTTCTATGTGTTCGTTGCAACCGAGTATTTGTAAACAAAATAAAGAAGCATGAATATTACAGAAATTATTGGTCTTTCCATTTCATCATTACCATAAGGAATTTTTCAATCAGTGGAAGAACATTTATTCTCATTCTGCTTTCTATAGTATAACCATTTCATTAAACAAGTTGATTGTCGTATGAATTATGCAACTATGGCTGATATAATTCTTTTCGCATCTCGAAAAACTGATTCTTCTCACCGACAGAATGTTAATATCTTTCTTCAAACAATTAAACGGGAAGGAAACTCAAGTAAGACTGCATATTTTATACAATGATCTTAACAAACATACTAAATGTCAACAGATGTAATTAACATGTTAGTTTGTGTAATAATAAATCACATCAGACATTGTTTATTCGATCTAAAAGAAAACTACTTAATATTTCAGCCTTACTAGATTTTTTAGAATATTTGTTTGATATTTAAAATATATATAAATTATAAATTAAATATGCATTAACAGTTCGCTAGCGGTGCTGGATCATTTCTGACAACAAAACCTTTTACATTTCATTTTATAATGTCCGAAGTACACTAATTTAGGTTGGGTCGAACATGACTAAGCGCTGCCTTCGGATTCAATATACCACCGTCCGCTTTTCCACTCTTCAAAAGAAAAGTAGAAAGACTTCGTCGCCGATCCAATATTTACAGTAAAATTAAACGATCTGTGGAACGACGTGAAAAATACTTTTCGTAGCTAGTCATAATCACGTAGTTTATCTCACGCTTAAAAAATTCTCATAGATCGTTACTTATTTCATTATAAAGAAGATTGTCTCGAGACAACGTAATTCTTCTCAGACATTTAATCAATATGTAAAGTACAACGCGAGTCTGATTTTAAATAATAAGATAGAGATCGGTTTTATCCGAGGTATTTTAAAAATGATGAAAGCGATGTCGAGAAAAAGTTTCAAGATACACGACTGATTTACAACACATCGACAGAAAATTGCGGAAGATCCGGAGATTCGCGAAGGAACGTGAAACAGACACTCTTCCTGGTCGCTGTTTATATAGTTAAATTACACTTAATCTCTCGTCGTTCAGCTTTCAATGAGGCGAATTATTTATTATATGTAGTATCCTGCGGCGATTCCCAGGAATACCATTAGTAATTTATTCTCCTTCCTGTCGGTGGCTTAATTGGACGAACGACGGCGTCCAGTGGAAACCAGAGGTCGGCTGCCTATCGACCTAATGACAAGCGATAAGTACTTATGCGCTTGTTCCTCGTCTCAAATTGAATCGCATCCAACGACCGTTCTCAGAATTATGAGCTTTGCTGAGGAACGACGGTAAATCTGCGCAAACGATAACGGCATTGCTCGTGTAATATCAGCAGCCAGCGATTGATTAAACGAATTCAGATACCAACGGAAACGTGTGCATCGGTGCTGGTGCGGATCGCTAAATCATCTTGATGCGATTTATTCAGCAATTCAGGCTGCGCTCCCATGAAAATACGCATTTCGTAAATTTCTCGTCGTTTTAAATGAGTTAATTTAACTCATTTAAATTAATCGCCATTTAAGAATGGCGTTTTCATTTGTAAATATTCAAATCTTATAAAATAGAAATGGACACGCGAAGGCAATAAAAAAAAGTTTGTTTAAACGTATGTTCTATTTCACTGTGTTTCTCAATTACGAACTCAGTTACTTTTTTCTTAACAGTTGAATAAAGCGTATTTTTATATAAACTTAATATAAACTTCGTGCATACATAGAATCTATTTCCGAAGTGGGAGCCACATGCTACAGGTCACCCTGTACATACAATTCTTCATATTGCACACAAATCATTAAATTACTTTGATAAAATAGTTCATATTTTTAAACATTTTCGTCTGCAAAGGTTCAAAATTCGTTCGTTAACAAATAAATACTATAAAATATAAATTATGATAATTTATTAGCAGTTATCCATCTTTTAAATGGTAAACTTTTTAAAAATGAACAAATATTTACGCTTCTGATCCAGAAAGAAATAAGGATTTGTTTAATTAATGTTCCAAAGACCAACCTTGACGTTCTCTTCGATTATTCTTTGATTAAACTTGAAATCTTTTGTACAATTATAGATAAAAGAATAAATAAACTATTAGTTGACTGCAGTAAAAATTGTATTTCAACTCTATGAAATTTCCATTTCAAATAAATGAAATTTCATTAAACTTGTAAATCCACAGTGTATCTATTTTCTGTTCGATCCCCGCAATCAATGTTGTTTGCTTTTTATTAATGTTCGAATTTATTTTTTATTACATACGCGGATTAAATCCATAAAGATTCATAATCTGCCCATTGTTTTATAACAAACGTACACACACGTTCTGTTATTTCCATTAAGTCGATGACAGTAAATTGCAGAAAATAATTTGAATTAAAATATGCAGAATAGTCACTTTTCGAAAAGAAAATAAACTGTTCGCTAAGAGTGCCAGTACTATTCAAACCTCGGGGATTTGCAGTGCGTAAAATTGAGTGAACGAGTACAGTGATCGTTAAAAGAATGGGCGGGAATCTCGTTCGAGACGTTAGTGAATGAAGTTCTTTAATGACTCATCACCTCATTACGGCCGTAATAGTAATAGGTCGTAAGTTGAACGGCCGAAATATACCTTGGGAAATATGGGTGAAACGAATTCGACCTTCGCCGGCTATCAGAAAAGATCAACGACAGCCTAACCCTGTGTGTCGAGCACCGGGGCCCCATGAAAATCTCATGAAATTCCGGCTTTCGTTGAGTGGACTATTCGTCTCGGTCAAGACTTTAACGATGGCATTAGATTGATGAGCTGTCCGGTCAATCGCATGATTCGCACACAAACACGCTTTCCGTTTATGAAAAATTTGGTAATTCTTTGAGACTCTCCTGATTTTCAATTTGGAAAAATATATTTACAGTTTTAATTCATTTGTAGTTCATTTTTGCATTATTATTAGTTCATTTTTAGTTCTTTTTTACTTTATTTTTAGTTCCTTTTACTTTATTTTTACTTCATTTTTATTTTATTTTTAGTTTATTTTTCATTCATGTTTCTTTATTTTAACGCTACTTAAGACCATAAAAAGCGTTGAAACATCGTAGCAAGAAATAGTCGAATAAAGTTTTATTGATAACTTTTAATCGATCTCACATAACTGTGTTTCTATATTTATTCAAGTAAACCTAACATTTCACTTCATTTTCAATTTCAGTTTTATATAATGTTTTTTAAGCTTCCATGTTTTCCACAGTTCGTTTCACATTTGTAGCAAATGTAAGAATTCGTTTATCGTATTCCACTTTTTTGACATTATTTCAAATACACAAGATAAAATTTTTTAAAAGTGTTTTCATCTGAGAAAATTTTGAAAAAATTGTAAAAATGCTCTCTGTTTGCCTGCACGATCTGCACACGTGAATGACAGCTGTTGAACATGTTCGTTGCTGTCAAAAACTGATTAATTACTTTACGACTGCACACATCCACCAGCCAACTTCAAATCTTTAATGAGCCATTTGACAATATGACAATAATTATATTTGTTTTTAAGATAATCGTAATCATAATTTCGAACTTTTATAAACTTTATGTTTAATTTTAAAAAACCTATTATAATTATTTTATCAATAAAATTGAATTGAGAATTCACTAAAAAAGAAAAAAAATGAACACACCACAGACTAGAAATGTGTCGTTAATGATCACATTTTGCTTGATTCTGACTTCGATCCGCAATAAAAAAAAAAATGAGTAAAATTTCATTTACGTAACAAATAGTACCCACTACTTAAGATGTCCTGTGATCGTGATATATATCGTGCGCTATTTTTTCTTGGATGGCATACGCGTATATACAGTATGCTTCGAGGGATGCAGATGTACTTCCCTTCTCAAATGGTAGTCTGTAACGACTCGTACGATTCGGAAAACGTCGAAGCTAAACGACATCGCGACGGATGTTTCGAAGCCGCGCGAGTTTGCAACGAGGGGAACCGTTATTTTCCCGTCGTGTCGAAGAGGGTTGGAAAGGGAGGCGAGCAATATTTTCCTGCCAGTGGAAAGGGCCAGCACGAGATCCATCAACGATCCGCACGAGCCTTCGCGTACACATGCCTCCGCCCTTGAAAGACGAACCTAATCTTTCGCAGACGAGGGATAGTCACGCCAGAGGGTGGAGGGTTACAACCCCCCGTAGACTTCTAAACTTCGTAAAAGGGAAAGCAGACGCTCGAGGAATTTGCACGCGTCCGTTTATTTAGGTTTTTGACAGAGCCGACAGATTTCAACGAGATTTTGTAACTTTACGAGATTTGGAAAGCGGAACCTGCAGAGGGTTTGAAATATCGGAGCGGTTGTGAACGGACTGCAGATTTTCCTGCTCATATGGCATATGCAACTTTCTAGGCTACGGAAAAAAGAGGTTGTTCACTTAATCATAGTTATTAATAGTTATTAATTATAATCGATAATAGGTTTAGTTTAATTTCATCGGAAGAAATCTTTTGATTATCACTCGAACAGTTATAACACTAAAACGGACCTTCTTAACAAAAATATAAGTTGGTAAAATTTATGATTATTCATAAATTTATTCATCAATCTTTTCAACGCATTTGTTAAGGCAGTTCTTTCGGTCTTGTTTTATAAACCTTAACTCAACATGGAACAGTCAAATTTATTGTCAAAAACTAGGTAATGAAATAACAATATTTACGCTTTTTTACACTCTCTTAATTTCCATATAAATTCAATATGAAAATGGGAGTATGTATTTATCAAAATCTGAAATTTTATTCTGGACAAATAACTAGTTTTACAGCTGTTATATAGATTTTAGAATGATGCTGTTTAAAATAATATTTATTGAAAAATATAAAATAGACTATATAAATTAGACTAATCTCTGCTATACATTCTAGTTACACAGATTGGGTGCGGTTTATCGGTTCTATAAGATGGATTGAAAATTGCTTTTATAGCGATTGATTTATAATTAATGTATAGCTTTAACAGATTCTATGTTATCCTAAATATATGTAGCGTTGTGTACTGATTTTAAAAAATATTCTGAAATCAATCTATTTCTCAAACCATCACACTGGACAATTTATAACGCCATTTTCGTAAAATCAATTGCAGCTCTTTCATCATTAAAAACATTTTTCTCAAATGTTTGAGAATAAATAATAAATCTTCTCAAATAAAGCAGTATCCTTTCATATTTCTCAGAACTGAAATGAATTGGAACACAAGTTTCCCATCACCATTTCCATAAAACGCAGAATTCGAGAACACAAAATTTCTCGTATGTGTATTTCAAAACTGTATCTCTCCGAAAATTATTTATCGACCTTGAATCGGTTGTCACGGACGTTAAGTGAATAATGTGCCGCCATGCATTCATTAATTTGAAATTCTACCATCATTTATTCCGTACTACAATTTTCAAATATTTACGAACACGGTCACGCTTCGTTACGCCTACAAAATATCGAACTGAAAGGTAGAACGGCGAAATTGATATACAATCCTCGTAAAATCAATGTAAAACCGCTACAAAACGGGAACATAATAACCAGTTCTGTAGAATCGTAATGAAAGCCGACGGAATTATAATAGCCTGCACCGTTAAAAGGAGATTCCAACGCGAAAAAATGTAGCTCAACTTTTCATAACTTTATGTAGATATTCCTTTTGCAGGAAAATCAACTTCAACCTTCTACAACATTTATGCATTATAGAATTTACAATTAAAACCATGTTTTAATAAGAAAATACTACAAAAAATTACTTTTCACGATTAAAAAAAACAGTCCGCGGCAGTACAATATTTTTAATTCATCTTCATCTATATAAATTAATTCCTTTTATTTATGGCATGTATACTTGCACAGATTTAAAGTGACCAATCTCCAAATTACGCGACACTGATCGCATTAGTTGCAATTGTTTATTTATTTGAATTCTGTGATAAGTAACAGAATTTGATGTATGTAATATTTTCTTAAATTATGAGTGAATATTTTCTTCATTTCTGAGTTATATGAAAAGTTATACTCTGATTTGTATGTCAATTATCAGTATCAACTTACGGAAATTATCAAAACGATATTTTTTAATGCAAGGATTACTTTAAAGTACCGTAAGCTTGTGAAAAAAAAACGCAACTAGATTTCCTTTCTTTTTATTAAAAAAAAAAAAAAACGGAATTTCATTCTGCTGGAAACAACATACGGGAAAAAAATTTAACGAAGTCCACTCATTTCGTCAAACTTGATCATTTTTAATATGACAAACATGATCTCACATTTAACGGATTATAGTGGCGAGGGTGCGTCAAACTTAAAATCGAGACACAGTATCTTAAAGAGGAGATCTCAAGCTTCCATTTAAAAGAAAAATCATCATTTTGTGATAAGAAAAAATGTGTTCAACTCTTATCAGACAAGTTTGACATGACAAAACGTGACAATACATGATTTCAGTCAGTAAATGAATGTCCTCTACTGCATTTTCGGAGTAACTGCCCCACTCCATGCAGCGCTAGGGGCGTTTTCAAGCGCGCTGCTTGCTTCTCGGGCAACGTTGAAGGTGGTCCAAGTGTTCCAGCGATCCGGCAAGTACATCGAGGCTAACTACACCCCTCGACGAGACCTTGGAGTGATATGTTTCGAGTACTGAGAGTGTTTGCGGCAGCTCCGTTCATTCTCTTCCGTTTCTCCGATCTTTCACCTCCACGGCCTCCTCTCTCATTTCCATTTTCCTCGGCAGGCTGTTTTTCCAGTTTCGTTCTGCCTTTGGCAGACCCCCCCTTGCTACACTTTCGAGTTAGCCGGGAATCGTCGAGGTAGCTGTTTATTACGTGGCCGAGCTCCTCCTCTCACCGCGGCATACAATTTTTTTCCCCCTTTCGTCAGGATTTTCCACGCACGGATAACTCCTGCGAGTGGTTTGTAATATCGTTTCTTATTCTCTGCGCGAGGTGGGTCGAACGTTCACGGCGTCGTTTCAAAGGGATCGTCCCAACCGTAAAATAACACAGTATGTATTCCGAGAAATCATTTCGTGTGCTTATATTTTTTAAGTAATTAATATATTTGTAATTATATTGTATTACAATTATAATATAATATATCGTAATTATAATGTAGTTATCATATAATTATTTTTAATGTATTTGTATCTGTAAAGCAGAACATATTTCAGAGCAGAGCATTATTTAATTTTATCTATATTTAAGTTTATCTATGATAATTATCCGAATGAATACATTTTAGTCGATCATTTAAATCGAAGAACGTTTTATTTCAGCAATTCATTAATTCTCGTAAATTATTCTATGTATTTATTCAAGTAACATATTAAACGTTTCAAATATAATTTTATTCGATTAACATTTCGAATAAATTCCTCGAACGAAATCTTATTCGGATAAATTTTTAGCTAGATACATTCTTATTCGATTGCATACTTATTCGATAGTGTTGAATAAAATTTGATTCGATTTCTTATGCGTTATCAGAATAAAATCTTGCTCAACTCTGGTTTATAGTAGGGTTATTACTTTTTGCCCAGGTCGAACATATTTAAATACAGAACAACACACGAACTGGACGTTGCTAATGAGCCTACCTCATCGGTTATGTTTTACAGTTACTGCATAGCATCGAAATCATCCAGTATCGTTAAACAAGTTTCCTGCGGTCTGATACGAATCTACCGTTTAACACGTCTGCTTTA
The DNA here is from genome assembly GCF_028453695.1 of Augochlora pura. Taxonomy (NCBI): domain Eukaryota; kingdom Metazoa; phylum Arthropoda; class Insecta; order Hymenoptera; family Halictidae; genus Augochlora; species Augochlora pura. Next base: position 17,944,393 of record NC_135781.1, read on the forward strand.
CACTTCGGAACGTGACTATTCTAGCAGTAGATGATACAAGGTGTAGTAGAACATTGGAGTAAAACATTTATCATAGATGAGTGACTGAAATCGTTGGAATTTATGCAACTATAATAAACTTCATCATTCAATGTGAACAAAACTCGTAGAATGATCTGTCCACTGAGCAAATATTTAAGCTGCACGTTTATTTAAAGGATCATTGTCTAATTCCATTCCAAGTTTATGCATCGTTGACTACGATCCAACACTTTTTAATAAATACATCATTTTAAAAAAAAAAGTGTAAATCATATGAATATTGATTAAAATCGATTGTTTACAAAGTAACATTTACAAGTATTTATGTATATTTTCACGTTTCGTAGTATCTAGAAGTCTGGCTTCAAGTACACAGATACAAATACTGGATAAAGTAGTATAACGTGTTTAAAAATCTAGTTAATTCAATTATATTATATACCAATTATATACCAATAAATTACTAAATTCTCGCTGTTACATTGAATTTATACATTCACGTATTTCGTTTTCCTGATGTTATCTGAAGGTGTGATATCACATAATTGAGTAATCGATTTGCGTTATTATGTAATCGACGTAACGTAGCTTTGATTGTCGTACGTCACACATTAATAATATTTATCGTTTCCCTTATGCTATAATAAATATATTTAATTATACGACGCATGTTTTGACATTTCTTGTTTCATGTATAAAAGTTAGCTAATCCATAACATACAGAGTGTACACTGAGTGGTCCACGCAACTTATGAACCTTTTGTAACTTCTAAAGTATGCAGTGGACAACAAATTTTTCAATACATAATGTTATGTGATTTATGGTAGCATAATATGTAGTTCATTTATATTTTTATTATCTATATTTTTTTGTTTATTTTATTTATACAAGTAATTTTATCTTTTCAACGTTTCCTTCACGTAATATCAAGTTGGAAATTCAATCTTGCCACGGATTTTTATAGATTGTGAAGAGATTGCAAAAATTGAAGAGAATTAAACAAAAATAAAGCAAAATTGCTAATTTGCTATTCGGTTTAGGGCTTATAAAGATAAATACTTTTTTAACTTAAAAACCGATATGCTTCCACATTTTAATTTATAAAGTATAATATTCCATTTGAGAAAAGAAAATTGACCTTCAAATCTCCTGAACGGCATAGAAAAAATAAATGTACTATATGCAAATGCGTATTTTGGAAATTGCAGGTGGTGCACAAGTTGCATGGACCACCCTGTATATTACCATTAACATCAAATCGACTACCATGTACATAAATATTACGAAGCCAATAAAACCAGTGGAAATTAATATTCCTTTGATCGAATAATTTTAGTTTTGCGCAAGTGCTAAAATACCACACTGTGCTGTGTCTGCTGGAGCGATAAGGATTAATAGTAGGTTTCTGGATATCGGCTTGTTACAGGCTCAGCGAGACACGCTGGATGGTTCGATGGAACAGCTACTCGTTTCGTAGATTAAACGTAGCTCGTCCTCAAGCTTGACAAACGTGTCTCGGCTGGCGGACAGAGGGAAATACAGAAGAGGACAATCGTAGAATTTCCAGTGGCAGCTCCGGTGCCATTAACCCCCCGCAATGCCTCGCATTTAACCCCGTGTTTTCTCCCGTCTTTCTATCTCTGATCCCAGCCGGTTGTTTGATGTCTCGCGCGCGCTTGCGATTTATTCACCCCCCGCAGCCCCTTTCGGCGTACGTTTCAAAAGGGCGGGCTGGATAAAGTTTGCGGTACTAACGAAAACGAGAGATATTTTTTTCATTTATTAGCCAGGCACGTATGAAACGACTCTTAATTAATAATTGAGCCGTTCACGAACCAAATCGACTAACTTCACTTTAAAAAGCTTTTTAAATTTTAGTGTCGGGCTGCTAGGTTGACTCTCGACTCTCCATGTTTAAAATAAATTTACTCGACGTTGGATTTAACGCAAGAAAATGATTTTGTTGAATTCCGACTAATCGAGAATTTATCATTGTACATGTACTATTCTCTTTTATAATGCTCATTTTACTTTATATTTTAAAGGGAATTTTGAAAGGCAATTATTTTATCAGCTTTCAAATACCATTCTTTCGTCCAATTTAACAAAATCAATTCTATAGGTTACATAAATCTAGCAAGTATTACATGTGTTGATGTATGGGAAAAAATTACTTCGACTTTGTTCTTTACGAAACTATTGTATTAGCGTTTCCTAGTTGAGGATCTGTTATTCGTGCAAGCTCAATGTTCAAAGTAACTTAAAATTTGACCACAAATTTTATGCATTTGTTACAAGCATGAGTAGTTGAAACAAAAATTCAAAAAAAGTTCAGAAAGACTATAATAAAAATTTAAATAATTCAAGAACGATGACATATTTCTTTCATTCTACCGAAATCATTCAAGAGAAAAGAAAATATGTATTCGGCTCTTGTTGCACGCAGTTAACACAGAAACTTTTTATTTCACATAAAGATCCGTATTTTACGATGTTAGTTACACGAGAATACGAAAGTCATATTTCACAGAAAGTAGAGATATATCGGAATCGGTTACGAAAGAGAACAAACAGGATTGTTGACTACTAAAGTAATTGAAAAATGAAAAACGCGAAAAAAACATTTCTGCCGCTGCAACTATGTGAGATTGTACGGCTTTACGTACATATTCCGGTCGCAACGATACCGAGTAACGAGTACACGGAGTTTACGTGATATCGATTCGAGATTGAATAAACGTTTCTACTCGCATTATCTAATCTTATCGTCGATGCGCGATACCTTCCGAGCACACCTACAATCTGCTATAATAATCTCTCGGTCGACGTAGCCGTGTCTCGCATTCGTGAAAACCAACCATGCCTTCGGCAATTTTTGCTGGCCGTCGGTTCGTTGCACGAGGTCGACGAGGCGCGTTAATTACCGGTCAAGTTATGATTGGTCGCGACACTAAATGAGTGTAACGTAAAATACGATGGCAGTGTTTCCGACCTTATAGAATCTTTCTTATTAGGAGAATAACTATGCATTTCTGTGACCGATAATATATCATTCGATACAATGATTATATGAGACATTTTAATTTCATTAGGTTTTATTAACAAGAAGGAAGTAATAATAACGCTACGAATTTTGAAATGAAACATAAATTGTCTGTATTAGTTGCAAGGAGAAGAAACTAAATAATGAATTAATTTTTTCTTCAATCATGCATACAATTAACATTCGGTAGTTTAAAAGTAAGGTTTTTACATTTTGACATTCTTTTAATCTCGTTTCCACTTTAAATTGCAACCACCCAATTTTATTATGAATGTATAATATTGGCAACTTAGATACGAGCTGTTCACATGTAAAATTCATGAAAATAGCAGTTTTTTGCGAATGTCAACCAAAAACAAGGCAATTTTTATAGCTTTCAGTGACTAGCTTGACATCGATCGATTTCATCAAGTTACCAAGATCTACAAAACGTATCTTTACAATAAAATTTTGCACAGTTGTTTTCTAAAATACTAGTTAGTCTAACATCTTAACAAAATCGAAGTCGTCTGAATCGTCTTTGAAAAAGTTATTCCATTACGAGCGTAAAGTATATTAGAATGTCTATCTTCCTTTAATAATTGTAAGAAGCTGAATATAATGTACTAGTATCCTTAAATTCCTCGAATACGCAGTTTAATAATAACTTGCGGTTAAAAGCTTGTCCGCGTTTCTCTTGCAGAATCTTTTTGAACCCTGCCGCGAGTACGGTTTCTGCGTACGGAAGTGAAATATGTGAATAGATAGCATAATATTATGTAGATGAAGTAGAATGCCGTAAACCTTACCATTAATAATGAAATGCAGATTACAGTCGGCCTTAGAAATGAAAGGGTTACTAAATGTTGGGAAATAAGTAGTTCCCATAAAACTTTTATTACACTGATTCTAAACTATTTCTTCCATAAGAATTTTGCTTAATTTGCTACAACGAATATAACTTTGATGTCGCTTAACGTCTCATTGCGCTATCCTATTTCACTTAATTTCACATATTAAGATAAATTCAATTCTTTCAATACTCGTACAAAATGCGTACTATATTTCACAAATTAATACGAAAATATTGTTACCATCTTAATACTAGATTTACCGGCTATTTAAGTATACCTGTTTCTACCAAGACCAGTCGGAATGACTGGCATAGTAATACAAAAATAGATTTATAGACATCAATTAATCAAACGCTTAATTGTTTGTAAAAACCCCGAGCAGCGAGTTCTCACTTACAGATAGCTAAGTGTCCGGGACCCAAGGAGAACCTTATGTGCGGCCCAAAACCCTGAGTACATATACAATTCTAAGGGCCACTACCGTACTGCATTAGAATCATGATTTTTCCGGAATCGTATATTCTGTCCCAAAAAAACGTTGCAGTACTTATCAATTGTTATAGCTACTCCAATATTATTTCAACATATAGAAATATGTACCAGCCATTTTGACTGGTACTGGTATAAGTGTCAATAACAAAAAATATATTTGTTACGATTACATATGAAAATAATATAAAGTTCATAACACTGATTCTATAGTTATGGCTAAACTGCCATAAATTTTTGTATAAATACATCAGAAGTTCAGGCTGTTGAGTATTAAAGAAGTTCGCGAAGACAACAACTTCTACTCAACAAAATTCAACTAAAATTCAGAGAAATTAAGCGTAAACTTTTAATCCTTTGCGTTATGATGCCTCCGATGTTCGTGTCAAAGGAGCGCTTCGTTCGTTTGCCATGCTGCAAGGTAAGCAAGTAAAATACATAAATATGTACACAATATCTTTCGTTTATTAATTCTTATCAAATTTCACGAACAGAAAATTCTTCCGACTGCTAAGGGTTCTACGGACATGTGGCTGAATAATTTGTAAAATAGGAAACCGGTTTTGTTCTAGATAGGAAAGGTTCGATTTCAGCAATCGCGAGGACAACGTTCTTTGAAAACGCTGTTGTGCATGAAAACGTCTGCCGTCGAGTTTCAGAAGAGATTTGTAGACGGCAATCCTAGTTTCCACGTAACATTTTCGACCGAACGTTCTCGCGAAGCGGTCCAAAAAGGATAAAAGAAGATCCTGGCTGGCTGCCTGACCTGCTTGGATGCCGTATCGAATAGCGGGGAACATAAAAGGATGAGAAATTGAAATGTCTCTGAGATAGGGGTACAACGTGGAACCGTCCAAACGTTTGCAGAAAGAAGCGAAAAAGAGAAAATAATCAGATTCGAGGTTACTCCCAAGGAACTGGTCCCGGTAGAGCCATACGTCTATGTTCAAGTTATTCGACCTCATTTTCGAATGGACCTTTTGATCAGTAAAATCGTTTCACTCTGTACAACCTATAACATTACATGCAGTGGTCCAATCAAAGGTAACCGCATAAATATCTCCGTCAGTTGTAATTAGTTGCAACACAAGAAATATTTTGCCATTTCTCCAAAAGCAGACATATAATTATCGTTAATTTTGGAAAGCAAATATCAATTAAAAATCGCGCCATAAATATTTCTAATTGTATGTTAATGTTAGTTACAATATGCAGGAGAAAAAGGAGACTTTTAAAGGGATGATCAAATTGTTAGAATCAAGGAAAATATACTAATTACTTGTGGGATGGGTAAGCACTATTGTCTACGATGTAGATAATATATGTGTAATTTGCAGGACATCGATACTTGTTAATAAAATATGAATTTAAGTGTAATATCAATTTAAGCAACTAGGTCCAATATTGTGATCACACGGTAAAACTAAAAGCATTGAAAAAGGTAGATAACAGTGAACGCTTTAAAAATAGTTACGTGGACATACGAATGTTTGTAATTGAATCACATTGTAATTTTTATTGTCATCCTAATGGAAATTTTTATTCAGATTTTAGGAAAAAGGTTAGGTAAGATATACTACGTAATATCCGTGGACACAAAAGAAAATTACATCAAAGTTATTACAGAAAAATATTTTCGAAAATGTAAGAATTGAATAGTACGAATAGAAAATATCTTACCGCAAATAATCGGTGTTGTCTTATTTCATTGATTCTTAATAGCTACCACAAAATCAGTTATTATAATTTTGTGAAGTGAGATAATCATAAAAAGATCGCGGCCCGTTTAAATTCGATCGTCACATTAATTTTAACAAATGAGAAATAATGAGAAACTAAAAGATTGCAGTGATTGCAAGGTAAATTTTTGAGATTACTAAACATTAGTCTTAATTTGCAAATGTCTACTATACCCAAATAACTGTATTATAATTGTCGGAAATATTTATCCAGGTTAATATTCATTGATACAGAAATGCTCGGAAAAGAATACCAACAAAAAATATGGTGCAAGGTTACTGACGACCATATTCGATAGTTGGAGATCAAAGTGGGAGGTGGCTGAAACTCGTTTCTGAAGTTGGTAATCCCTGGTGTCCTTTGAAGGTCCCGCAAAACTGCGAATGATGTCGATGAAACTTGGCAATTTATCTAGCTATCGGGATTCCGATGTTATTGAAAGCGCTTGTCAGGGTGTCTCCCCCAACCTCAATTAATTGACCATTTTGATATGACTGTAACTGAAATCTCGACTCGTTGGATATATCAACGATAAGAACGGTCGGGAAACGTCGGATTCCTGATTACGCTGTATCTACCAGAAACTTTTATTTCTTTTCTACCCTTCGGTCACTTCTACAAGCAATCCTTATCAGTTTACGTGTGTTAAATACGAATCTATCAATTTTTCTGTAATAAGATCATGCAATTGCGACACCTGTCCATAATTCTGTGGCTGTAAAGAAATGGGATTTGCATATTTGTCGGGAAAGAATAATGAAAAGAAATTCGATAGACTCAATAAGTTTAAAAATTAAGAAAACACTAATAATACGATGCAACTAGTGATCAGAACTTTAACGGACAATATCTTGAAAATGAAAACATGTGCCACAGAATGATGTACAATTACCGTTTATGTACACATGATTACCGTATGGCTGGCAAGCCAATCCTGTGAAGAAAATACGAACGTGACTCTACGATGGTCAGTGAAACAGTTCGCATTAAAATTTATTTGCTCTAACACAAATAATAATTGGTTTTAAATTTTGATCGTTTAAAAACACAACGTTTTTGCAACGTCTTAATACTTAATACTTTATAGACTTCTGTATGTCAGAAATGGGAATCTTCATGCAAATTCTCATTTTCATAGGTTAATTCACCAAAAATAGGATTAAAGAAAGATTTCCTTCGTCGACTAAAAGATTTCTCATTGAAAAGAGCAAGTTCAAGCATTATGCGAATCGTTTCGAATCGATCTTAATTCAATAATATTGAATCACTATTGAATTAATCTTAATTCAAAAATAATCTTGTATTTAATCAGAATTTTTGACATAGACTTCTTAATCGAAAATATTCTAAAATGCAACTTCTATTTTGGTAAACTAAATCACATGAAAGATAAGCATTGTTTTCTTTACTCGAGAATGTACCATCTCTAAATATATTTCTTTATGCAATTGCTACATTCTCGTATGTTACGTCACTGGCTCGCTGGAAAGAAAACTGGGCGAAGGCTCCGCGACGAACCCAGCCCAAGTGTAAATAAGGAAAATCAATTTTTTCCTCCGCAGACGTTGAAACATCGGACCAGGCGTCGCGAGCAAACATCTCCAGGTTTTCTAAGAATCCCTATCACGTGGATTCAATTCCAGTAAGCGATAAAATCCACAATCCTACAGGTACGAGAATGTCGAACCGTTCTGGGAGGCACGGAATTATACCTGACAAAGAGGAAGAAACCGCGCAGCCGGTGGTTCCCGTGAAATTAGAAGCTTATTCGACTACTATTCCCAGCTGATAGGTTCGAGATATCGAGCAAGGGTTAGCTGTCCATGGTGCTCGGACTCGTATCATAATTGCGGGGCCTCACGACGTCGCGTGTAAACGTTCTATTTATATTCGCCGGTAATTCGCATGGAACGCCGACGACTCGGATTCTAAAGGGCTCCGGTGGCAAAAGAGGGAACAGAAAAACGAGAGAGGAGAACGATGAGAGCGATGGTAGGCACCAGAGGTAACCGAGCAAAGAATGAAAAAGTGGGACCGCCCGCGGCAGGTACCTGTGCACCTGCCCCATATACGCAGGGTGCTTCGGCTTCGAGATGAAATCTGCACTTTCGAGATGGCCGTGCGAATAACACGCCGAACCGCGCCGGCCGAAATGATACCATCGAACCGCAAGTTCGTTTCCATATCCAGATAACGCGGCGAATTTGTCAGATCTCTTCGACACCGTGCCTACACTGTAAGTACTAACAGTTAGTAAACTAACTACAGCACTATCCCCATTTTTGAATACTTCAGACTTTTGGGTGAAAATACAAGAAAGTCGATTATACGAGATAAAAGGGTATAATAAATAATGAACATTCTTGTATTTTCATCCAAAAGTCTGAAGTATTAAAAAATGGGGATAGTGCTGTAGTTTTGCAGATTTGCATCGACTTGTAGATTTGCATCGACAGAAGATTACAATAAAATTTTTTTAAAGTCGATTATACGAGATAAAAGGGTATAATAAATAATGAACATTAAAAAAATTTTATTGTAATCTTCTGTCGATGCAAATAAAGATTTATATAGATTCACTGTTTTATCATTGTAGAATTATAATACCGCATCGTTAAAGCTACAGTTACATGTGTTAATAATTTATTTATTGTGACTTGAAGAATGCGAATTGGCATAGTATCTAAAAAGTTTCCTCACAGATATTATTGTTGGTCGCAATCATCGTATTTTTTAGTTCTACAACATTCTGAAATCGTCGATTTTCTGTATAAACCTTCCTCACAATTATGCTACAAATGTTTTCCATTAAATTTTGATCAGAAGTATACGCTGGTATTTGATAATAATAATACCACTTGTCTAAAACCGTGCCAGCGTTCTACGACTGCTGTGTATGGCCACATTATCGTGTTGAAACATCCATTGGGCAGTGTTATTTTTGTTAATAAACGACAATTAAATTTTCGTCCGAAAATATTACCTGATTGTTACTAAAGGAAGTTGAAGTTATCTGAATTTAAAATAGTTCAACATCTAAAGTTAACTTGCGCATTTTCAATCTCGATGCATGTTTGCTCGAGCGCACTCAAGTCTCGCTTTATGACCTGTTAAAACTTTTGGTACCGTTTTCAATTTTTGCCTTACGATGTAACAATTTTCCATTAGAACTCCACGTACAGTCCATCGGAAAACATCAAAGTTTAAAACATTTTTAATTCTATAGTATGTTATTAACAAATGGCTGTTTTCAATTATCCATTCGATGCGGGGATTCATTTTTTCTTCGGTCCACTTTTTTTATTTTTACCTTAACATTAGGTTTACGGAGTATTAAAAGCAGCCGTTTTATATTTGTTTATGAAAGTAACGATTTATTCCAATCGTTAATGTAATCGATAAATAAATAAATATAAATAATTATAGTAAATATAATCGATAAATAAGCAATCAATGTATCTTTAAAATCTGAATAATAGTACGTTAACAAATCAGTGACCCGTCATTTTGACGGATTCCGTAAATGTAGTGTTAATTAGTTGGGTCACTTAAGAAATTTAAAATAACTTTATGTGATCGTTCCATTATTCTAGAAATTTCTTGTACAACAACTTCTTCTTCCTCTCTGCACAAAATTTTACCTTTCCCTGCTTCTGTTAAATATTTATATCACGAGGCATTACTACTATCAACAATATACGATTTTTATAAATGAAATTTAAGTTTTAATTTGTAAAGAATACGTTTTAGTAACGATGGTACTATTGTAATTAAATATCTGAAAATCAGAACCCCAACTGCTTTATGTTTTATGTTGGAGCAACTTCATAGATATTTACACAAAACTTAACGTTTATCGTACCCTTTCACCTTATAAGATCGACTCTTTTGCATTCCCAAATAAAAGTCCGAAATACTAAAAAATGGGGGGGGGGTGTTATAGTTATACTCTTAAGGTAAGACACAATTTCAAGAATTTCAACTTTGAAAGAATAAAATACTGCAATTTTCGTAAAACTATCGATGTATTTCATGAAATTTCACGTGTAAATGCGTCCATTACATTCATATACCACCGATGATTTAGTTTGTCACGAACGTGTTAACACGAAACAATGTGTGACAAACATCGAATCTCCTGTTTATCAAGTTAGTGATGAAATACTATAGCCATAGTTACGTTTACTTGTCGATTTCCATCTCGGCAGTTCTATGAGAATCATTTAACTTTTTGTGATAATTCATACGTAAGTGTCATGCTGGTTGAAATTAATTTTCGTTGAAGGGACAACAATATGAGGGAAAACCAAAGTTACTAATTCTTCTTTAAAGTTTATATATATTTCTTTCAAGACATATTTCCCCGGGCTTACAAAGAATACCCGGGGGTATTTAATTTGATAGAAAAATAAAAAAAATAAATAGCTTTGTTAGCCAAGAGTAGACATCCGACTGCAAAGAATCATTAATGGCAGAGAGGGAGTATAGTGTAAAGATAGAAGGGGAGAGAGAGAAGTAAGAAAGAGGGTAGTAAATAACGAACTTTACATATAAAAATAAATCGAAATCATGTGTACATATGTATAGTATTATTGTATTATTTTACAACTGAATACAGAATCATCTCAAAAAGAAATTCTACATGAAGTTCAAAACCAACGTAAACAAGTAAATGAACTTAGCAGCATTTACGTTAGTGTCAAAACGAATCAACCATCGTCGCCCAAGCGTTAAAAACTCGTCCCTTGTTGAATATTTGCGTCTCTGCGAACAATTGTAGACGTTAATACAAATTTTAAATATCAACGAACCTGGTTATGCGTCATCAATTCTCGACACTTTCGAAAAATTCTCTACCCTGTTAAATGAAAGTCATCCTCGCCTCCAGCATGAATGGTTAAATAGAACGAAAGCTCACTACCCTTCCTCAATTTGAAGTGATTTTAGTAGATGGCAGGGACTAGGGACACTAACAGCACTATAATTTAAGATGCACGGGGTGTTTAAGAATCGGAGTACGACAGAATCTCGGGACATGTTCCCACGGTCTTCGAGATTCTTCGGACACGCGAGCACTTCTGCGTACCTCTACCTGACACGCTAAGATCTCAAGGTGTTCGGGACCTGTTGGATATAGAATGCGCCATCGAGTTCTCTAAGAAGGATCTCGAAGGATCTTGAAGGTGTATACCCGATCCTCATCGAAACATATGCTCAGCTTATGAACTTTCAAGCAAATTCTTTCTTTACAGTGATTTTCATAACGCAACTTATAAAAAGAAGTTTAAGCATTACGATTTGTATGAAATAACTGTTATCATCGAATTTGTTATATCATCGTTGAATATTTATACGTAGAAGCTCCGCAGAAAAGCATTTTAGTTATTGTTTTATTAACGAATCTCTCTATCAAGACATACGGAAAACAGATTTTTGAAATAGTAAATAGACTGTTACTATTTTCCTCTTCTCATGCAATACAGAATTTGAAATACTAGTTACACATGGATATTATGAAGTTAAATAGCTACCGTCTTATGTAAATTCTATTTCAAAAAAGTTTATTTATCAAATTCTGTATTACATGAAAAAATAATAATATTATTCCATTTATTATATCAAAAATCTACTTACCTCGTTCCAGTTCTTTATCTTATAAAAATAATTCAAGTCATTTGGTCCAGTTTGGAAAAAGTTAAACTTTTTTCAAGGGTGTCTTAATAAAGATGTTTATCAAAACAATTGTTATGGTTGCAGTAACTATGAACAATAAAGTTGGAAACCAGTCCGTTTAACGCGTTCGGCGGTAAAGGTTGATGAACAATTACGAGAATAGTATTTGCCACAGGTGCATTCCGTGACTAGAATAATCGCACCTGGTACTTTCTAAACGCGTCTACATTCTACTACACAAATGGAATGCCCTGTTACGATTTAGTCCTGCGAGTCCGAAAGTTGAAAACGTGATCCATCGTATCGCCTCAATTGATTTCGGCATCTAGAAAGACAAAGAGGCTATCAAGGAGAATAGAACGTAAAGTTTAGCCTGATTGCCTTGTGACAGGCCGCTTTATTTATTGACACTTAACCCCTGCGACAATTTCCTGCGTGCTTTCAGCGTTACGATCCTGCAGTTACACTGGCGCACAGATCGCAGTGGCGTAGAGCTGTCATAAACGTTCGCGAAATCCCGTTTTCCTCGAGTGTTCGCCCGTTAATTTCCACCCCGCGAGCCCATTACTATGGATTGTACGGTCGGTTGAATGCAACGCGGAAAAATTTCACGCCCCCGCCTTTATTACCGAACCGACGTTTACGTTCCACGTTGCAAAAGCAAAAGTCATTCGCGGAATGAAGTGTCGAGCGGAGTCGCGGATCGTATGCGTACGCATCGTGTCTGACGTAAGAACGTTATTGTGCCGATTTTGATCGATACCGAGGATGTTGCAACTTAATTGGAAGTGCGAATAAATAACATCGCTGATTGGGTCGCATACTTCCAGCGATGGCGACCCTGTCATCGCTGTGTTCTTTCGCTTCATAATCAAAAGTTCAATCCAAACACCATTGAAAATTAAAATTCCGCTGAGCTTAAACAAAAGTCGTGCGCAAGGGAACACCCCATCTTTGTTTAACTAGGTTACGATTTTCAGTTGCGTTGAACGTTTTATATAGAAATAAGAAGGATAGAACACGTATACTCATAAAAAAGTAACAATATTTCTATACTCGAACATTATTCGAACATCCATTATTATAAAATCAAAGTCGCGATTACGTCATAAAAGTAGAAATACCTTCCAGATAAAAAGAAGATTTCCGATATCAGCATATTTGTAAATATTGTGAACTATAAAATATTACTAAAATAAAATCGAGATATAAACTATATTATATTTGTATCGATTTGCGACGAAATTTTGGTTAGGTCTCTTTATCTCTTACCGTATATTAAACAACACTAGCTAAAATAAATGTAAAAATGATATAAAGTAACTCAAACGTAAATCAAATACTACAAAGAACGAGTAACACACTGAGTAACAAAAAAAAAACAAATAAGAAAGATCAAAAACGGAAAAAAATACAATAACCTCAAGTGCGATCACTTAACGGTGACAAAACAGAACTAAAATAATAATGTAATACTGTAATGTAAGGCGAGGTTGTAAGGACCAAGAGGCGCGACATCAAAGAGAGCGAGCAGCGTCCGCTGTTGCGATGGCAACATTTTGTCAATGGAAGTCGGGCAACGGCTTTCGTCTTTTCAAAGGACGATCAGAGTTGTTCTGAAAGTCGAGGAGTGAAAAAAGTTAAGATCTGTCGAATAGTCGTGACGTCAATTGGTGGTACTTTCTTTTAATAATACAGCCTACATTTTTCTAATTTAAATAAACTTATTTTTATATTACTACAATTATGTCCGTAGGGTTACGTAAATATAGACTTATTTCAACCGCCCCAGACGTATGTAACCTCATAATGCATCAGTTTCCGGACATTTCACGAACAGCGACAAAGGGAATAAGCGCAAATCGGTACAAGATAGTCAGTCACGAGTCTCTATTACTCGCCATTGACAAAAGGAGGGTTGGTTCCTTTGTGGGAAGAATCCAACGAAAGAATCTTCAGAAAGCGAGGCCACTGACCCGCCCATTGTGCCACCCTTCCGCCCCCACATAAAATATTTGGACAGAACTTCCGGCCCACGACATGCCGGTGCCAGAACAATCTCTCTCGTCTCTCGTCTCTCGTCTCTTCTCCGTTTCGATCTCGACGAGTCGGCGTATATACGCCTCTATGACGGGCCCCTTTAACCCCCCTCGATCATTGTACCCGTCACCTAAGTTTCTCCGACCAGAGAAACTGTTTCTTCGTCTTGATGCTCGGTGGTCGAGGTTCGAGTAAAGCTCCGACTCGAAGTTTCTGCTCGAAAATGATCCTAAATACATAATACTAAGCTTACATACTACCATCTCCTAGTTTAAAACTGCTGAAATTACTTTTTTTAATAAGCTATGAAACTCCTACGGAAATGATTAACAACACGTAAATCACTGTGCATACTAATATTAAAATTCGTTTTATTTACACCATGTTCCCTCGAGGTTACATACCATGCCTGGGGGTATTTACAGAGATATCGCATACTCCGCGCGCTAAACTTTAAATGAATAAATAATACAGTTATAAAAATAGGTAAAATAAAAATAATAATAGTAATAAATCACATGGTAGTTTAAAATTAATAAAATCGAAATAGAGAACTGACTACAGAGAACATTTTTTAATTGGCAATGAGTACAATATTTCATGTAGAAAACCGAAATTGATCTTCTTATCTCACTGATACTGCAGACAACACAAAAATATTATTATTATTCAATAATTAATTGATTAATTTAAAAATTCGCAAATTGAATATAAAGATTAAATAGATCTTTAAAATTATTGGCATTGATGAAGATACTATTCAAGAAGTTAAATCGACCATTAAAGTATACCCTTTTTCTTCTAAGAATAATAATCATCCTTGTACTACAAAAAAATTATAGTGTTGAAGTAGTCGAATACTTTTAAAAATCATTGTACCGAAATTAGAAATCAGAAAAGAGAATTATGTTGTCGACGACAAGGTTTGTTGTCATTAAGATGTAGGAAACGTAATTTGAAAATTAACGAACAGCGTAAATGCATAATGAAGCAGTCGATCGAATAAATCGACTATGAATCACGCATTGAACGGGATGTTACGAAGTGCGCATAAATCGTTCACTCCGAATTCTTATCGAGTAAAGGCATTTAAACTATCTTGTTACTCAAGATCGATCAATTACGATTACGAGATCGTATGATCTGTTCGAGCACAGTTTGACTACCTGGTCAAGTATAGAGTTACCTGATCGATCAATCGTCCCTGAGAGTATCGCTACTCGTATTACATTTCGTAGTGTAAAACTCTGCTCTGGCATGAAACTGAGCGATTTAACCCGTACACTGCAGATGAAATTACGATCCTCCTAAGTGCTAAAGCCACAATACTGAAAACCGTTTTGATTTTCTCGTGGGAAGCCGGGACTTGGGTCCGTTTTGATCCAGACCGAAGCTTCCATCTGAATTGTAATTTCCTAGCAGCAAGCTTAGATTATAATAGAACCTCGGTCGTCCAATGTTATAATCATTTAGTGAGCAAATATTTTTCAAGTGGTTCAGCTCAATTTAATTTCGGGCAACCTGAATACAAAATAATTTACTGTAGATGTTAATCAAGTTGAAACGTGGCACTGTAATTAAATGTCTGTTCTATTATCTTAGCATTTGTCACTCTATTTAGGATAATTGAGGTTCAACCTTGCTATGACATGTCGTTCAAAAGACGATAATTGAAATTTATTTCTATTATTCCTTATTTTCAACATGCGAACGCATTTTACAATCGCTAAGATTTCAGATATTTTCATTCGAAAAATAAACTACATATTGTTTAATTAGTTGATTAGTTATGTGAAAAGTGAAGGGTAATATAAGTAATTTAGAAACATTGATACATCATAAAGAAATAATAAGAATTTAGAATTATTAGATTCTTATTTAATAATTAATTCGAATTTCGGTAGACCTAATTGGAGTAATTTCATTCTGAAATAAATTTGCATTTCTTAATTTTGTTTGTAAATTACAATATACGACATAAAATTCATCTACAACACGGAATTATTTTCGAATGTATTGCAGAGAATGTTTTTAATTTTCGTCCAATAAAATTAAAAAAATTTCTTACTTCAGTATGTTATGTTGCCGCCATAAAAGGGTGACTTGTAACGAAATGTAAAAATGATACCTATTGAAATGAAGAAATGGTTCCCAACTAAATGAGAAATAATTCGTAGCGAAACGAAAGATCGATGCCGTGGCTGCCAGCTTTCGCGAGCACCTTTCATTGTCGTTTGCGGTTACATGTGTAGTCACGAAGAGCCGTAGTAAGTACAGTCTGACTACTTGTTGCTGACTAGAACGTTCGCCGAGTGAACGAGAACAATCGGCGTTCTATAAAGATTTCTCGCGAGCAATGGCGCAACAAGCTTCTGCGTTCAAGGTGTACGCACGATAACGACCTCGGTTACCTTTGTTCCCTTATCGGACCGACATGGTAATGTATGTTGGCAGTAAATAAAAACGGCTTAGCCGTGTCTACGACCGGCGATTCTAATTGCAGCCAGAGCGCTTTCGCTGCCACCGCTCAACGAATTAATTACAAAGCTTTTGGGAATTCGCACAATGCGGATGATACGCTGCAGCAATTTTTATCACAGTCTTTCATGAGTACACCTGCTTCGAAGATATGTCTTTCGGTTCATGGCGCTCCGGAGAATACGCTTATCACCAAAGCGAAGCTCCTTCTGCGACTGAAACTGTGCTTCATCGAATGTTCTACGGATATTGCACTTTACACGTGATTCTTACAAAGAATTAAAACTATTACAACGATTAAATTTGTTCAGAATGATCTTGAACTCAAATTAATAATTAAAAGTTAACATTCTCGAACAAAATTGTGAAAAACGAGAATAATTAAGTAAAAGTTTTGCAATCTCCAGATGGACGAGCGACCTTTTGGGTCACCCAGCACTTCTCAATTCCTTCACAACACCTCCGGCCGATTCCTTTCGGTAAAAGTTTTCAACGAGCGCGCAGAACTCTTATTTTCGCTAATGTCACGGCTCACGAGATGCAGAGTAAAACTTTTAATAGAAACCCTTCATGCGAATCTTTTCCTCTTCGGAAAAGTTCCTTTAGTTTCAAGGCATTCAGAGGAGCCGCGTTCGCTCCAACTTTGCCAACCTCCGCACCCCGCAGTTTCATTTATGCGCTCGTTTGCATTTTTTGACAGTTTGGTGCGCCCTAGACCGTGATGTACATACTTTGCCCGATGATTATACGGTTATGCGAAAGATTTTCGTTCGGAAGTTTCGGAGTACGCTCAACTTGGACGTTGCTCGAATCAGAAGCTCCAAAAAAGTCCAATTTTTGATTCCGCACGTTTCCTTTACGCTCGGCATTCATTCCATTGCTTACCGTACGATTTGCTTGCGGTCGAATAATCAAACTTTTCGGAGACTTTGCGCTTTCGATCGGTAAGCTAAACTTGGATACCGGTACCGAAAGTTTTCTTCGTAACACTCAAACTGAACGCTTATTAGTTTTACTTGACTAGATATTGCTTTATTATTTTTATTAAAACTCACACAAGCTTCAGCTATAATGAAATCTGGATCAATTCCTAGGATTCTTTCAAATACATGATGAAGAGAAAATTAAAGGAGGAAGCATTACAATTTAACAACATTACAAGTTGTAGAAACTTTTTACACTTTAATCTCACTGTGAAGTTACAATAAGAAGGAATCACACAATTTCATCTTGGAACCGTAAATTAACTAACAAATTACTTCAGTAAGTTCTCCAATTTTATCAGAGTTCATAAAATACATTTTCAACAATATTTAAAAGTGTCAAATATTTTGAAATTTGCCATTTCATGCTCGAGTTACAAAACATTTGGTAGACTGTTTTGTATGGATTCTCAAATTGTTTGAATATTTACGAAAACCATTTTTATTTGGCATATTTGCGAATACCTGTCAACAAAAATGTTCATGAAGTTGTGTCTAATTTTTCTTTTAACGATCGCAGTCAATTATCAGAGAATTTATTGATCTGATTAAAACGTACTCTTATTTGATTTATTAACCGCATTTTATTAGCTGCGATTTATTAACTGTGTTTCATTAACTACGTTTTATTAACTGTGTTTTATTAACTACGTTTTATTAACTGAGTTTTATTAACTGCGTTTTATTAACTGTTCAAAGGGTTAAAGTTCAGATTACGAAGACAAATTCGAAAAGTTCGATGGTCAGTTAATTCATCAATGTATACCGATCAAAATTAGCGTCACGTTAATTTGTAATTGGTATATAGGGGTTGGCACAGGATTGGACATTCTGCGGGTACCCATTTGTAACCGACGCATTGTATAACTGATACGTGAATCGATCGAACGTGCTCATGTTCTTCTATCAGCGTGCCACAGTGATTGTAAATATCAACAATAGCTAATTGCCTTCTAATTCCAAGCACCATCAGTTTTATGCTCCATAAAAGATCCATGTGCATTCCGATAACCGATTATACAATTCCAGGAAGCTATTCATCGTCCACGCGATTCATCAAAATTCTTGCAAATTGAAATTCGTTGAATTATTATTAGTCTCCATATCTTTCCGCGAATTTCCACTGCCGTAAGGTTAATTTATAAACAACAGAAGTGGCAGACTTGCCGCCAACAATAATTTTAATAGTTAAACGAGAACGTAATGTGAAATGCACATTATTATATTCGATTTTTCATCTAGTACTAATATTGACGAGCCCGTTAATCAGTTTTTAATACGCAAAATATTAAAATAATTTCAATATTAAATATACAATTTAAAGATCTTTTCGCAAATTTTCATTAGACACTTCACTATTAAGATCAACATTTCTCTCGCTCGTAAATTAAACTGCGGACATTTACATAAAACAAAAATATTCTGAATAAATTAAACCGTTTCAAGCAAAAGTGGTGTAAGTGGATTTTTTGCTAGGTTGATTTAATACTATTAATACGTTCGCTGCTAGCGTCACATACGTGTAACGCCTTCGATTTTGTATTTCATGTAATGAACATCAAATTGATTTTGTGAACATAATTACTTGAAATTGGAACATATAGTATGATATTTAGAGAAGTGAGAGCTTTTTTGAAGACATGTTTATTATATTTATAATATTTATATTAATATTAATAGAAATTAATATTAATTATAATATTTTATTTGATTTTCTTTTATTATTTCAAGTAAGAGCTTGGAAGTGACTTACATGACGGAATTGTAACAATAGTTCATGTAATTGCGTTTTACAGAACATTTAATTCATCCTTTCAATTATAAGAACTAAAATATTTAAATAACTAAAATATCTGAATACTAAACAAATGTGTATTTCTGCTCTTAACAATGTTAATAAATTAAGAAAAATGTAAAAACATTTTTAAATTCTTGTAATATCTTCATTACTACGTATTTTCTCTAGCTAGTTTTAACAGAGACGCATAAATGTCGCAGTCTATTAATAATTTTCAACTTCCTCTGATTTTGTCGGAAATATGAAACGCTATACCGGAAACTGTGAATCTTTCCGCATGAAAAATCCTATTTTTCCAGGTTATTTTTCAAACTCCGAGAGGTAAAAATTTCTGTCGTTCAATGTATTCCGATGTCCGCGAACTTCTGATTTTTCCTGAAAATATAGCATGGAAATTGAAAAACAGAATGAGAGAGAAGCAAAGTTGTATTGAAAAGACGACGACAGTAGGGGTTGCTCCGGCTCGAGACCGATCGATTCAGAGCTTCTCCAGCCACCCCGACCTGGGGGTCCTTTCAACCCTGGTCAATGTCACGTTAGATTAGAAATCCACCCGCGTTTTTGCTCCGATACACCGAAGCCGAAGTTACGTGAACATCAGTAAACCTTCCAAAGCATAGGCTGCTTCAATATCGAATCTGCTGTGAAATGTTGGTCTCCCATTTCTCAGATGATTGTCATGTAAATACACTGCTGGTAATTATGCATTTATAACAAAAATAACACTGCAAAATTTGGAAAAATGAAAATAATCTTATTTTGGAGCATAAAAATCTGTAGTTTGTAGTATGTACTATATCTCTATGTAAAACAAAAATTATTTGCATTAATTGCAAAAAGAGAGTATTACACAGAGATTTACTCCTGCTTCTATTAATTTTAACAATTTGCAGAGAATATAATAGCACTTTTAAATACTTTCAAAATTTTAAGTATTGTGTGTTGCTCATAACTACTTTTATTGCGAGTGCATAAAATTATTTGACCGAAGTTTTATTCGGATAACTTTTCAATTATATTAACTCAATAATTTTATATACTGCCACACAAGGTTTCTGATTTTACAGTTTTACTCCTTACTCAATAATTGTCTATCTGAATCTTATAACTGATTGACGAAGTAGAATAAACAAACAATTTACTAGAATATTTATCTCGTTTAAGTATTCACGCTTATTATATTATATTATTCTTGATATATTGGTTAGTCATGGAGGTCTAATGTTAGAGAAGCATCAACAATATTGTCTCAGTTTATTTGAATAATGAATAACATTTGATCTGAATAAATGTATAATTTTTCTAATGTTTAGAATAAATTTATACTCGAATAAATTCAACTATTAAAATAATTATCGCTATGCGAATAAAATATGTCTAACTCTATCATTAAGCGAAGCTCAGGTCATTTGGCCCCTACGTATAAATAATGTCACATGACCAACTAGTTTCTGAGAGTTTGAGAGGGAGTACTTTGAAAATCATCTTCGGAAACTTGATGAATAAAATTAAAAACGATTCTAAGCATAATCAATTCGATTTTTGTTACGAAGATTCAAAGTTCAAGCTTCAATTCGCATTAATGGACACGTGGTTTAGAAGTAGGCCTACAATTTAGTTTCTTTATAAAATGAGTAATAAATACTGATTAGGTATATTGAAAAAAGTACCAGGAAACTCGAAATACGTATTTCTGGTTAATGATCAGCTGGATCTGCTAGCCGTCAGCAATCACTGTACCAATAATTCTAACAGTTGCACTCCGTCTCGACCGCAGCGCTATAAACCAGCATAATTTATCTTGTCTATTAAAGAATTGCCTGTCAATGTTCCAGTCCGACCACGGCCACGGTGGTACGAATCCCCATACGCGTTTCAAACGGGAGAAGGGAAGCACGTTTTGCCTCTTGCTTCTCTCGTTCGCCTTTCTCTGCGGTGCAAGATAACCACAAGTGCAAATAACGGTAAATTGAAACGCATTAAGGGGATATTCCCATTTGAAAGGGTAAAAATGTCGGCTTTCAATTTATTGATTCCATTCGTTTTCATCATTTTCATCTGAAGAGGTTGTGGCTTGCGAAATTTCAACATCCACGATGTTTCCTCAAGTGATACCCAAGGTCGCGGGAACATCGTAGTACTGTGATTCGTTGAATTGATCTTGACCTCGGTTATTATACGATGATGATCAAAATACACGCTTCCACTTGAACAAATAGTGGCAACCTTGAAATCTCGACAAACACGATCTCCAGATGTTCGATTAATGATATTTACGCTTAATAGAACTGAATACGTTTTCATTAAAAAATTTTCTTTAATTTTGATTAGGTTCTATGAACTATTAATATACATACAGGTTATGGAAAAGGTTATACAATTTACTAGATAGATCGACGTAACTTTTACATTGTTACTGATATCTAAGCGAAAACTTCACAAAATATTTGTATATTTTTATTCTCTATTACTTTTTATATAGTAATATACAAATATGGCGATTTGTTAAGCTTTTGTCTAAATATCGCTAAAACTGTAAAAGTTACTTTGACTCTGAAATTATTCACGTTAATGCATTTGCTCGCATATACAATGTCTAGCTAAAATATTGAGATACTTTTCCAAATGAAAGATCTATTTAAAAATTAAACGTAATGAATAACATTTTTTTGAGATCTTAGAAGGCTAGTTTACTAGTCGATATTTAAAACAAACTCCGAATCTTGCGATTGTATGTAATCACAAAAAATGTTGTTTCTCAACGTTTTAATTTGAATCTGGAACGAAAATTGCATTACAAATTCAGGCACAGTTAAAAAACATTATTTGTTATTTTTCATTACAATTCTAACAAATTAAAATTTCTGCAAAATTTGTTTAAACACTGTTTAATAAATTAATCCCTGTAACACCTAAAGAAAATTCAAGTTATTTGGTCTAATTTTGAATAAGTTTTTCTACAAATTTGGACAAACTTTTTTATTCGAGCATACATTATAATAAAAATCGTACGACGTTTAAGTAAATCCAACCTTGTTATAGTTAAGAAGAGACTGCGAATTCTATGCATTTATGACAAAAATAAATAGATCAAATGCAAAATAGCAGAAGCATTCAAACAGTTTCGAAATATTATTGTATTACTGTGAACTCATTAAAATTTATAAAAAAAGGAATGAATATTTACATAGTTCGTGCACCTTGCATTTAATGAAGCTAATTTTTATTCAGCACAAAGATCCACATTCCAGTTATGAAACAATATACTATCCGTTGCTCGAAAGAAGATCCTCCTTTTGAGCAAAGGATCAAGGGGGTACATATTCCGCTAGCTCCGCCTGACCTGCACCCACGTCCATTGCCCAAAAGAAGGCACTGAGAAAAATGTAGGACCGATTATGTGTTCATCAGAAGAATTTTAAGTTAATGCTTTAGGGATAAGTCAACGCTCTTGCATCTTGTAATTGTTGCGTTTGTTTCACTTTGTCTCTATTATTCTACGCCTTCTGATTGACTTAAATAATGCACACACGACACACCCACACAAATCTCAGGCATACTCGTCTGATGTGTACCTAGCCGATAATAACGAGCACAGAGAGCGAGATGCTGACGGAAGTCAGGAGGCGTTGTTTGTTTTTAATTGGCCGGAATCGAATTCCTCGTTCCGTGGAAATTTTTTATTGCGGCTAGCTAGGAACTAATAGGAAGGCATCATTTTAACCAATAAGAGAAACGCATTTACCCTACTTCCGCGAGGGCGTTAACATGGGTGGGTTCTTCCGAGCAACGTGCGGTAGTCGCATCTGGGTAGTGCTTGTATTAATTATGAAAATTAGTGCAAATTGTGTGCTGCATCATTATCTATGTACCTTCGCATTGATCGTGCACTAAAGTTCACTGCTACGAACAAACTATGACAATACAAGCATAAAACTGCGAATACTTGCCTCTTCTAAGGTGCGATCAAAATTATAAATAGAAATTCCGGAATTTTCGAACAGTTCAGCATTGCTTCAAACTGGTTTTCGCGTGTCCATAAACAAACGCAAATATTTATGCGTTCCCATTTACGCGTCCCACGGCTGTTTTCTATGGGAAAGTACTGATACGATGGACCTGCTACCGATCGCTGCTCGTAAAGTTTGAGACCGGTGAAACGGAATTAATAAATGAAATTACTAAATTGCGGAATTTTATGCAAATTATAGTTTTTCTAGAATACCGTTTTCGGTAATTGAAGCAAAACGATAACCTAGAGCTTTTAGTGACTCAACTTCGTTTGAAGTTTGTTATAAATTATAAACACACGAATCATGCAGTTTATCTACTTGCATTTCAATCATGCTTGAAACAGAGCTGGTTAAAATAGAACATTAAATGATAAATAATAGATATTTCATTCTAGATCATGCGCGTATGTCTGAAAATAAAATATTTGATTCGTTCGAAAGAATATACTCTTAAAAATATAATATTTTATTTGTTGTAATAACTTTTTGTGATAATATTTCAAATAGTATTTTATTTGAAAAACACTGAAAATATTTGAGCCGTAGTTCAGAATATTTCATTTATTGAATTCATTATAATCAAATAAAATATTTTTATTTTATAAATCTTAGTGTAAAATATTGTGGTAATCTTAAACGAAACAAGTGTTTTCCCTCTGCAGTGCAAACATAAATTCTTTCAACGAGTTTCGTAATTCTAGTGTTAATAACTATAGTAGATTGAATACTTTGCATTCCATTTACTCGTTCTTCTCTTTACAATTACAATTAACTATTTTTGTTATGAATGTATAAACTACGCAATTTACGGATCAGAAAACTTTAGTTATTCATCCATGTTGACCTTGCCGATCTCAGATAGATGGCACATTACTGTCGAATGATGAATATTCATTTTGAAGACAAGAACTCTTGAAGTCTGACGTAGAGTTCTTTTAATGCGTCGCACACTGAGGAACAACAATTTGCACGTTTCAAGATTTTCGATCATTATGTACCATTATCCACGACCGTTTACGTATGTACAGTGTGGAGCAAAATTTAGTCAACATCAAAGTGATATAACTTTTTTAAAACTGATCTAAACGATTTGAATATTTCTGCAAATATCAGAGGTACTCGTTTACTTTGTTTTTAATTTTACTATTAATTCGGATAAAAAAATGTAAAAAACTGCCGTTTTCTTACTTATTTATCTGAGCCTATAATGAAAATGTGGGGATTCGGTGATGAGGTTCTGAAAGGAGATTTACACCAATGTTTCACCACACGGGGAATTACGGTTGTTTATTTGTAACTCGCGTTTACTATACATGTAGTAGAAGCTAAAGAGAGCGGCGCGAATGGACGGTTGTGGCGACTGGGTGTTGACTAGAAAAACTGAGAGCTTCGATGCTGTTCGTTCGCCTTTTATTCTGTCCTTGCCCAAAGGACAGCTTGTCCTTTCGACAAGGACCGCGAGACGCTTCGCCCAACACGTGCTTTCTTGGCCGCGCGCAAGTCCGACCATAAAGGTATTTACGTATACCTCTTGCTAATTTATGGTGCGCTTGCGGAGAAACGGAAGAACCGTTCTCGGGAGGTTCGGCCGCTACAAAAATTTTAAAATTGCATTTGTTACTCCTTGATAACTTTTTATTGAAATCAGTTGATCTTGACATGGACCGTAAACAATTAAAGATCGCGAAAATCACAGTTTTTTAGAAATTGCAACCTAATACAAGTAATTTTTACACATTTCAATGTCTGCAGTTCGACTATAGGACAACCGATTTCAATGAAATTTCAACATGAATATAAGCTACCGAGAAGTACCAAAAGCAGTTTTTAAATTTTTATTGTAGGCTCAGATAAAATAGTGAAAAAACAGTTGTTGTTCCAAAAATTTCGATTAACATGAAGTCATTTGGATATTATCAGGCAATGAGCAAGACTGTACTACGAATCTGAGATTATCTCTCTACCCGTAACGTGATGTTTCGCTTAATGAGAACGTAATGCGATTCTTCCGATGAAACGAAGGGGTGATGATAACTGTTAAACACGAAAGCACTGGCTAATGCGTGGTAAATGCGATAAAGCAGTTGAGCCAGCATCTTAACTCGACTACTCGGTTGACAGATGCACGAAATTCTGCAATCATCTTCCTCGCCAACAAATTAAAGACTATATGCAGTTGAAGAAGAAATTGAGCATAAACACGTCAAAATATGTGGAAAACATTTCCAAATACGAAAAATCGTAATCCCTTATTTCAGGCAGACTCTCCGAAGTGCAATTTTATTTTATGCAATAAATTTTATACAACGTTGCTTTTTTTATTAATATCAAGAGCCTGATTCACTTATGCTCCAGAATAATCCATCGACAAAGATACGTGTCGAACGTGATTATTTACGAATTCCGTGACTTAGCGTCTCCCGTTTTCGACACAAAATCATCGTATCTAATTTCTGCCCATAATAAAGGACCGAAACAGCCGAAAAAAATGCTCAGCGCGTGAGGATTATCAAAATTTCAAGCTTACGTCGTCGGTTCTTTACAAAATTATTCAAACGAGACGAATGAACGAAATACTAACTCATTTAAAAATAGAGATCGAAATAATCGGCATTTGCTCGTTCCTCGATTAATTGAAATTTTATAGACGAGAAAGAAGAGCCGGCATTCGTATTCGATTTCGCAACGAGCCTTCAGAAATATCGCGGATTCCGTATTTCCCGCGGCCAGATCCTCAACAATCTGAGACATTCTACTGTAATCGATCGCGAGGGAACGAGGAATTTATATTAGAATGTACCGGGTGTCTTTAAATCGTAACTGCTTGCATTGTTGTTAACTATTCCGGTGGAATGTTGAGATATCGTGTTCGTTCTATAAAAGAGTAATAAGGAGAATTCGGATCTTCATGTATTCGTGATGTTTATAAACCTATAAAGAGCAAGACAGATGTGTCGATTAACAAAAGTTTATCATCACAAAGAATTTCGTAAGCGATTTAAGAAATGTTTCCCTTCTTCAATCTTCTAGAGAACGATTAATGAAAACTAGAAATTGCATAGAGATCCGCAATCTCGTCATAACATATTCATTTAATGCAAGAGTAGGCATACAATAGAATTGGCAATGCCTTAATGATTCTTAGTGTCTCAATGAAGTTTAAGCTAATAAAAGCTAAAACATGGTGGGCATTTTTTCATTAGGGCATCAAGATGCTTCTTATCGGTTTTGATAATGTACGCGTTTCCTTATATTTTAGAGATTCAAATATGCTATAAATGCATAAAATCTCGCAACTCAATTGTTATAGATTGTAAATAATAAAATTTATATTGTTCTGTTATATCCTGGAAGAAACAGAATTTGATTAACACTTTTATTGAAAATCTGTTAATAAATCTATCAATAACAATGTTGTACGATTCCTATCTGGCTAATAATCTCCAGAAAATTGATCAGATTGCATTATTAGAGATAAATTGTAGCGAAAACAATGATTAAAAAAAATGATCGTCAATTCATCATTGTCAAAAGATTATTAACCAGTCTCTGGTAGGTAAATTGTTTAAAAAAATAAGACTTCTGATAACGTTAATTAAACAGCCATGATTATGAGACTTCCTTTGGATCAGCGGTTCAACAGTCAAAGGTGTTTACAGCGTTAAAGGTTAATACAGCCCTGATTATGGTTATCGTTTTTCGGAGAAATACAATGCACACAGTTCGCACGTAAGTAACGGAGCTCCGCTTTAATGCACCATATAACAACTACAGTTTAACATAAGTATATACCGTGTACGTGTCGAGAAAAGCTGTAAGCTTTGGTCGTGAAGTACGCAAAGCCCAGCAAAGCCGCGATACCGCAGAAGTCACGGTATTCGTGACGAGAGGTCGAGTGCGGCATCGTTAACACAACGTGATCGTTAACACAAAGCACGCGCTCGAAGAATACCGAATCCACATCATTAAAGTTCCTCGCTCTTTCCCGCGACGGGCATACTAATGTCTAGTTCCTTTGCTTACTATCTTTCTCCTGTATCGATTATTAATAATCGAATATCGGAATGCTATATTACCGCACGGTTTTTTTCTTCTTTAGTTTCTTTGACGGCGGCCATTTTCCAATGCTTCATTATCTCTCATTTATTCTAACCGATGCAGCAACCAATTAAGCATTCATTTGCGAATTCTTCATTATCGAGATATGCGTTTATAAAAAGGAACGTAAATATTAGTAACAGTAATCATTTAGAGATACCAATTTATTGAATCGTTCTCTGTGAACGCACCTTTATACCATTGGGAGTCGTAAATTAAAAATTTTCAAAATCCTTCTAGTTATAAATATGAACAGTTATATTCATTAAAAATATTAATGATTATAAATCTGCTTTTTCAGCAGATTTCATTCAATATGAAGTTACATTCTTCCTATGCCTCTACCGTTGACCCTATTTCTAAAGCTCTAATAGTTCAATAAATTGAGCAATGTGGTCGTCATTATTATTATCATTGTATTCAAGCTCAAATTCATCATTTAAAGCACGCATATCACGTTGTCGAAAATAGCACATTATATATTGTCATGGTCAAGATAAACTAACGATTGTGATCGGAATTGTACACGCATGATGATATTCAAAATGTATATTATATCAATGTAAACTCTGCAAGACAGAGAATAATCTCAAAAAAAACACAAAATATAAAATTATAATCATTTTTAACTATGAAAACGTTAATTGAGAAACATTTTTCTCGAAAAATGTAGGTCGCCCATTTAAATACGACACATGTATGCACATATCTCTTCGGATATTTTCTGAATACAAAAAAATATCTACAGCAGTACAAAGTAATCGCTTTGAAAGTATTTCGAAGTGCATGTTCCGGTTAACATGACTCGGTTAACATGTCGCGACTAACCTCTTCTATAATTTGCTTTCACCGGTGCTTAAAAACGTGCACGCTTAGAATATCAGTGGTGTGCTTATGCGGGCCAGCTATGCGAGATTATATCGTAGCAACGCGAAGCATCTTTCGCATACGGAACGTCGCATCGAGCCGCCGCCACGCAGTTCGATTCCTCCGTGTGCTCGGATCGTTTCAAAAGGACACCCGGCTATTTTATTTTCCGGATAAATTCTGTTTACGCGCATGCAAGGAGCGCCGCGTTTGACGTCGGCTTTCGAAACAATCGATAAGGCTCTAGCTAAGTAAGAATTCTCTGCCGGTGTACGTCACGCACCTTCCACGAACGATAAACCTGAAACACGCATTCTGGAAGTCCAACGAATCTGAGAGCGCAACGGAACATGTAGGTGTTCTCGGAGTCATTGAAATACCGGGAACATTGATGATACCATCAGCAAAAACTGTCGAAACTGAATTACAGGACGCTCAAACCGCAAAGCGAATTTCCGATGAATTAGTTTAGTTATTTGATTTAATTGTTGACAAAAATTAATAGTTATAGCCTGCGCGTATTCTGTGTATCATCCAAAGTTATAGTGCTCATAATGTTTATTGTTTGTTGTCGCTAAGATCTCGTAGAGTTAAGACGTTCATCTCTTTGCTTATCAGCCTTCTGTCTTTCCACAATGTACGTTAGGTTTTGAAATAAAAGCATTTAACGTCGTACAAACTTATCATTTATTAACTCTCGAATGGCTTCATCTGAATCTGGTGTACAAATATTATTAGTTGATTATGCATATAGTATCTGACAGTTCTAATTCTAAAAACTAATAATAATAATAATATATAAATTTTGGAATACATATATCATATATAATAAACAACTTTTTTACGCGTTACAAAGACTGTCAAATGAACTTCGTATGACATAAAAATCGGCAAAATTTGAAACTTTTGTTTTTGAAATTACTTTAATATTTCATAAAGAAGGTACAATTAACTGGATTTCTGGATACATAATTTCCTTATCATTGCCTTTCATTTCACTCTTCATAATAGGAAAGTTCTTTCGTCTCGAAAATTGAGGTAACAGCCCAAATCGCATGCCTTAAAATATGACGTTGTAGACTAGAAAGTGTCCTTGAGACTGGCAGGACTTTTGCACTGATCCCGCATGGCCATTTGGAAATTTGATGACGGCCGATGACACCCACGCCGGTAATGGAAAGCCCGACACCGGCCGGCGATAGAACCCTCGCAACAGTCAACGTGTTGCTTCTCTTTATGTTGCATGAAAGCGGCTGTTAGGACGAATTCGACGATACGCGACACCGTAATGGTCAAGGTCACACGAGGGCAGAGACAAAAGTCAGCGAGGAGGACGTGGTACACAATGAAAGCGGAGTTCCAACAGGACTCTGCGACTTTAGCCGTTGCTCAACCCGTCTTTCACATGTTCCAGCTATTTGAACTTTTTTTCACCCTGGGCGGCCTTCAACACTATAATATTCTCTTACGCGCGCGAAAGACCATAGAAACGTTTTGAAATTCCAAGTGGCGTACAATTACACTTGAAAATTTCGTGAGCATTCTATAAAAAAATATCATGGTCAATTCACAAGAATAACTTACAACCAGACATTTATACACACAACTGAACGATAATAAATAGATTAGAAATAAGAAATAGAGTCTATTGCTATAAATTGAAGTGTTATTTCGTTCCAATAAGACAATAAATCAAGGTTGTAAAAATTACTGTATACGGTTTTACAGATTCTTAAGTTAAAAGATGACGATAATAACATGTTTTCGAACGTTATGAATCACCACGAACATCTTGCTTAACCGTAACATCTCTTTCGTGTAACCTTAACCCAAATAACAGTTGCGAGAACTGATTCAAGGTATTCCCTCGGATAATAGGTAATAAACCATGTTCTTGTGTCTATTGTTTTTCTTTTTAAGAGCAACCTTTTATGCGTTTTTCAGTAATTTGGTAGTAGTATTTTCAACGGTAGTTGAAAACGATGTAAATCATGAATGGAGAGGGTGAGAGTGAAGTATTGCAAGTTTTATCTCGAAATTACAGCGGATATCAGCTTTGAAATTTATTTGGATTTATGGATGGAAATAATTCTCTCGAAAATGGTGGAAACGTTTTTTTTTTTAAATGTTTTCTACATTCGGAGTAGGTGGTAAAAGATAGTAGTAATATAAATGGTGTTCCAGATCTAGACTAACAAACTTTGCTAATTCATTTGTGAGATCATTTCGAACAAAACATTTTATATATACCATGGGTCGATTCGTCACAGTTTGCGAAATATGGATGAAAATACTGAAAATTTGAATTCAACATAGTTCTCAATAAATAATTATATATTATCAAACGTTATGCACCTGTAATTGATACCATTTTCCTTTCATAAAAAGGGTCCACTTAATAAAAAGTTATTTCGTTTGATATCAACTGATTTATTATCAAATTAGTTCTACAAAACAAAAGGTATTAAAAATTCACAAAATAATGTAAATTTTTTTCTAACTACAATTTGAAATCCTAATTCGAATAAACATTATGGACAAAATGTAGCATAACAAGAATAATTTTGTATAATGACATAAAATTACTGAAATAAATTTCAATAAAACGCATGACTACACTGTGCAAATAGGCCTCAACTGTTATTTTATCATAACTGGTAGATCTTGAACGCATTCCCAGGACAGATCATGATAAACAAACGGCGCGATCATTTAAAGAGATCCAGTCGGTGGAATTCGATTAATCGATGCGCGCAGCGCTGTCGAACATTTAAACCTGTCGCGGACGTTTACGACGTCCAGAACAAGCATGCACACGATCCTGTAATATTGACGCAACGTGAGGCGCGGCACACAACGAACTTTCTGTTCCCACAAAAGGATGTTCTCGAAGCCAGTAAGTAAGAACTGCAAATATTTGTCTTTTCTACGCCATCTTGACAGGAGTGGCGTGCTATTCCAACACTTCGATACCATCGCCATAACAACTTCATTTCCCATTTTACAGAACACCATGTCTCTAATAGTGAGTTTTTCTCGGAAGTAATACGGCCATTCTCGTTTAGCAGTAAACTGTATTCAAAACGGGATTGTGCAAACCACAAGAATAGAAAGGTCATTCGGTAGACAGAGTGGAATATGGTTTCCGTAATAATTATTCATTTCTGGTTCTACTGTATATGAACTCGCTATTTTAGTATACATTGTTATATTGTATATATTGTTAATGATTTAACAAACGAAACACTTTCGATTGAAACATTGCTATATACAACAAATAATTTCCAAATAAACTTAGCTAGAGTGAAATGACTCACCCTGTACAATGCTTTACGGCGTTTAATCCCTCGTACTAGAATTTCTTTCGCAACTATGTTAATTAGTACTTTGTTGCTAATTCGAAAATTTACATTCATTGTATGATAATCACTACTTTAGTGTTTTTTTTTATTTCGATGTAGGATATGCACATTACATCCAGTTTTAACACTAAAAGTACTGAAGTTAAAAAGGGACTGCCAAAAATTGCTTCATAAGAATCACAAAATTAAATTTGTTCAAATTTTTTAGAATTATATTCAACAATTCTTAATGGAACCAGCTTCAGAACTTCGATAATTATGAATAAAAAGATGTGAAACTGGTTATATGACCGGTAATGGTAGATTTACTGTTGATTGATTACATTCGAGATCTTCGTAACAAGTTTGACACGATATCCTAGCAGATCTACCAGCATGCGCTCGTCGATTAATTGAAACGAAAAGCCGGCGAAAAACGTCTGCTTTGACACGAGTTTCCTCGAATTCAAATGGACCGCCGCACTTTCACCGATCGGCATACAGATCGCGTAGACCGCTCTGAACTTGTTACGTTAGCGAATCGATAAAATCGAACCGCGAGTCGTGCCGCTTTCACGGTCCACAGGAACGCGCGTCCATCGAAAAGCTTGAATAAAAAGTGGCGAGTCACGGGCAAGACCACTAATTTCACCGTGTCGTTGGAACGAGTTTGAATTACGAAATTCGAGCGAAACGGACGTATACGAAATTCAAGCGTCACGGAATTCCTGAAAACGAATCCGCATTCGCGGAGAACGTAAACAGCAAGTGACGTAGACGGTCGACGCAGTGTTTTCTTTCGTAGTCGCGCGGAAACGCGAGAGCACGAACATCTAACAGCGGTAGACTTTCAGGTTGAAGGTCACGAGGTGAGAAATATTTCGCCTCGAGTGCAGAAAATCGTTGCCTACCTGGTTCAGTGTCGTCGGAATGATGTCAGGCGTTTGCGGTAGCATCTTTCTGAGAATTTATTGTCGAGCGGCCCTCGAGTCAACACGGTCTCGTCTTACGCACGATCGGTAGCATAATATCCTGGCGAGTGAACGGAGAGTACACTTTGACAGGATACACACAAGGATCGATCACGAACGACTCGGCACTGATTTAGTTAATCACTTATTGAAATCGTCTCGGCGCACTAATGGTTCACCGAACGAACGTTTTTCGCGATAAATCGACGCGACGTGGAATATCGTTACGGTGTTTACAAAAATACAATCGATTTTTTCGCGTAACAACGACCTACGAACAGGACGTATACTCTCACCACGAAGTCATGCGCGAGACTGACGGATCCGGGCGGTGTAGCTGAGCCCGAGCGCGACCGACCAGCCACGGAAACGGCCGAACACCTATCATCCCCCGAATACGATCGTGCCGTAACATTTCTGAAATTTCATCGCTATCGACTACGAACCGATATCTGAATTATTTTATCGGTGCTTGTTCGATAATATTGAGCTGTATTCATCTCTCTTCCCCCCCCCCCCCCCTCTCTCTCTCTCTCTCTCTATTGATTTATGGTAATAATTATTTATTGTTCGATTGATATAGAAGTCAAATGGATTCATAAAAATACCAAAGCTACATGTGCAATTACATCAAGATATAAGATGAGGGATGAATTAAACGTGAAACATATCAGAGGCAACACAAGAAAACATTAGATGATATTATAAAAACTTATGTTACCGACATTTCTTCTTAATAATTTATTTATTTTTTAACTTTAAGTCACATTCACAGCTTTGGTCATGAGCAACTTTATATTTGTTATATCAAGTACATATAAGAAAGACTACTCAATTGATCATAATGTTTGAACACTCTAAATTAAAAATGTTATCAATAAATTCTAATATTAATAAAGTTGCAACTAATTATCCATTACATTCGTGATCATTTTCTCGACTCGGGTTTAAAGAAATGATTTAACACTAAACGTACCATTGCTGGAACGTTTATGATTTGTCTTAAATTTTTTATTTTTAAATTGTTTAAATTGTAGAGATCCTTTCTTAAGAAACGCTTTAATCAATTTCTTTATTCAAGTATGTATTATGATCGAAATGGGAAAAAGTTTAAACAAATATGGTCTTTACAGCGTTATAAAACAACGTACGTCAGTTACTTTTGGGGCTCGATAAGTTTAGTGTTAAACGATAATAATTTTCACAATAGCTACTGCTAATAAACTCTCATGTTACCAGAAAAGAAACACTAAAGAAACATTAGAAAGTGTGCAAACATTTATATATTTGATTTTATCGAAAGTATAAAAATTAACTGAAGTTAATTTTAAATCAGATTTATCATTGAGACGTCGTTGTCAATTGGCTAATTACGTGATTATAATAATTTTGAAAAACGAAAGGTTTTGGTAAACTATTCGTAAACACACAGATTACATATGATGTACGAGCAATTTATTTGTTATGGATCAAGCGTTCATTGTTTCGTAGCTGATTCAATTAGCAACGTGGCACGGGATATCTAATTAAAATGTTAATGGAGTAGCGATTATGAAAGCGCGTATCAACGACGATTAAGTAGGGACGTTTAGTTATTGTTGTGACAGATAGATCAAGAGCTCCTGTTTTATATAAACTATATTTCACTTTATCTGATCGATTCTATTACCTTGAATAATACTATTGTTTTCAAGTGCGATCGGATAGCGAGCTTTCTTTATCAGAACAAGTATCGTATTACCATTGTCATCTATTATTTATTTTCTTCCTATTGTGTTATAATTTTCAATTATCGTCATTTCATTTTTTTAATCATATTATTGTAGTCTTATGCTTTGTTCATACAACTTTTATTAAAAATTAAATTGATTCATATTAAATAAATCACAGAGCTCATTTGCGAATTTATTTTCTTGGATACACGGATCTGCTACAACTTAAATGAGTTTGTAAGTAATTACTAAAAACTATATTTAGAAACTCGCATGTTTAACTACCAAAGTTACGAGCAAAATATTTATCCATTTAAATAACATGTTTCTTTCTATAATGCATTTAAGATCTTGATGTATGATGAAATTTTTAAAGAGAAATATTTTCTAGAAGATTAGTGAAATAAATTGAACAATTGCAAAATTTTTATGAATTCAGTAATGATTTATACTTGTATGCGTTAAATTCTTAACACTTTGTCTTCGTTAGAATTAAGATTACGATCTTTATATTCAAATAGAAATTCTTTGCCTCAATTGCAAAATCAGTAAGTTGAAAATAATGTGATCATTTGTTAATTTTTTTTCTTCTCTACATTTCTCATTTTGTATTTCACTTGCTCACATTTGTCATAAATGCACGAAATCTGTCGTTTAGTTATTAACTTATGGAAAAACTGCAGAAAATTGAGCAATTAAAATACAACTTACCAGCAGATAAGACGGCTGTCATTGCGAACTGTGTATTCCACGAACTACAACTTCATTCGAGGGGAAATATGCCAGCGGCATCAGGAGATCGTTTGTATTCACCCTGTAATGGTAGTCCCGCAAGTCGCATAATAGTTGTATCTAAAGAGTCGGCTTGCGAACGACAAATTCCTTTCGCCGACCACTTCGACCATACCTGGAATTTAAACGCCACCTCCACAAGGCAAACCATTGAAATTCGCGGAAACACCATGGAAAAATCGAATGCCTGTGTCAACATCGTACGAAGTCGATGGGAAGCAGGTGTGCCGAATAAAATCGGGAAACGATTGTTACTTTGCATTCCAAACAATTAAACTGTGGGCCTGACGCATTCCTGGCTTATATTTGAAATAAAATGATTAACACACAATTTATTGGAAGTCTATTAATAGGTTTTTTAATAACTGGACTTTACTTTAACAACATTTTCTTTTCTCTTTCGGCTATGCAATGGAAGTAAATATGCCAATTATTATTATTACTTATTATTATTTTTACCAAGTGGGTTAAAAGGAACGTTTCAAAATTTTAATTTAACGCAATGGATAAATATCTACTAGTTCTTGTCCTTTTTTTTATTTTTGTTGAAACATGAAAAATAGTATAAACACCCGGAACGCATATGGATAAGCAATTTGTGCTTCTACTTCTTATCTGATTGAATGTTTATCTAATAATACTGTATAGCGTGTATTTATAGCGAATATGCTTTTGAACGGATCATTAGTTTCGAATGGATCATTAATTTCTGTCCTCCAGGCACACCTGCTTGGTGTTAATGATAAGGACAAGGAGCACACGAGGAAGCATGAGTCAAACACGTGACTCTCGACGGTGATTAACAAATTCCTCGTAATGTTTCACTAAATGAGTCAAACTTATTCTTAAGGTTTCACCTAAAATGATTTGTACTAAAGGAAAACATTAAATCGTTGCAGTTCGTTTTACATTTTAACATTAATTCTAATAAGAATTTATTCGATTATTGAGGGAGAATTTATTAAATTATTTAATATAACACGCGCTTGCACAAAGAAATTTATTTGAATTTTTCTACAAATACAACGGGATAATTTCAATAATTGCTAAATAAGTTTGAAATAGATCATTTAACCAGGAGTGACACATGCGGTGCTTATTCAATTCTACTAATTATTTCACTTAATTTATATTATCGTAAAGTGTATTGATGTAATTAATTTATATTAGTGAATCGCTATAATTATTGGACAATAGGTATTATAGTTCCGTAACTTGTTTTATCATAAACATTTTCACATATTTATTTTCAGCAATTGTACTATAAATAACACTTTTCTAGTAATTATTTTATTATGCATATTACTGTACACGCTAAAAGTTTTCTAATTTAAATTCTTAAAATTTGGTAGAATGACCTGTACAAAATTCTTCAATTTACATTTATTTATATTATAAAGCTGCATTTATGAGGAATTTATTCAATAAATATTTTACTTAGAACTATTGCTACGATTGGAAGCATTAAAAATTAAAACAAATGCTTACATTATTGTTACATTTAAGAGGTATAGTGGATGCTTCCATTGTTTTCTCAACCTAATGTTAAGAGAATTAATCTTTTCAGTTGGAGATTTTCCTTATATTGCCCGCAAGCAATTCAAACATATTTATTTGCGAAAAAACAACGAACACTTTAAATAAAAAAAAATATCGTAAAGTTATAATAAATCGTGTTATAGAAATAAGATTGTACTATACGAATAAAAGGATCTACAAGGAAAATTGTATTACAGAAATAAGACTGTATTATAAAAATAACATTGTATTATTAATAACATTTTCTTATACAAATGAGATTACATTTATAAACTTCGCATGAAACGAAAATTTGTAATCCTTAAAACGCGACAATTGCCAGCAGTTTTGTTATATCCAATCAGAGAAGACATCCGAGTGCAAAAAGGTTAACAAACAAACGTAGCAGCTTTTGCTAATGGGCGCCGCTTTTTACTCTTTCGTGAATTTGCTATGAAAAATCGAGTTTTTTCAAGCGGTTACTCTACGATGTCGGTTTAACCCTCCAACTACTAAGGCGCGGCCACCTGTGCCGGTGTCATTTCTGATATTCCACTAACACATATTCGCGACTCTCCTCACTCGTGCTCGCCATGAGTCAGGCACAATAGACTGAGGGTTAAACTTACATGCTCTGATCCTAGTCCATTGAAACGACTCGACCGCCATTACGAGTACGTTATATCAAGATTCTTCGTTTATTATTGAAAGACAATCTACCCGACATCGCATATAGGGTGTCGGCACAAAAGCAAAATTAATTACAGATTTTGGCTAAATTGGATCTGCTTCCGTAACTTTCTACGACCTACATTTGATCGATTGGAGAACGATCTCGTCCGGATCGCTGCACCGCCGCATCGCTGACTTCCCGAATAATTTACTGACGAATTCCATGGGGGGGGGGGGGGGGGAGACGGGTTAGGCACCCGCTCCAATATTTCACTTGCGTTTACGTAGCCCATAACAGCGGGAGATACAGTAAGTGGCCAGTGTACCCACCAAGAGCTGGCGCCGCTGAACCTCTAGAAGTCTATCCATAAAACATGCTTCGCTCGGATGAGCCCAACGAAGAGAGCAGAGAATGCAAGGAATAAGGATGAAAAGAGTAGCAGCTCTTGCCATGGAAAAGGGACTAAACGTCTTTCCGCCACTTGTCTTCCGTGGCCACCGGGAAAACGCTTGGCTGAAGGGGCGCGTTTACCTCGCACTGCGCAACAAAAGAAACCAAGAAACACGGTCAGGAGGAGACTTGAAAGATCATTGATAAGCATCTGGAATTTTTTTAGCGTCTCATCTTCGGAATAGTCGATTGTTTAACGCTGGATCTTCGGAGCTCTAAACGCGACTAATTTGTTTCGTTACAACGACAAAAATTAGGTTTACTCAAATTTTGTACGATATATATCATATACTGGTATAAAGATTTCTTATAAAAATGTTTCTGGGATTTCTATAAATATATTAGAAGAATCGGGAACCAGTTTTATCTGCATTTGTTTTAAGTCGAACATCTTGATATCGATAGTAAAACATTTGACTAGATGATCGCGAATCAAAAGAGGGTGAGAAACTGTGTATTACGTAGAATGGTTCACGAAACTTGTATTTTCTATTAGTTTTGGTTATTCAAACTATCTGCAATTCTTTAAAAAGATTTTTGGTGGCATCGTTTAGCAAATTTCTATTTCAAAACTGTTGTTCCGTTTTAACAGGTGTCCAATTGTTTTTAACGAGTGAACTTATATGTACGTAGAAAAGCTCAGGATGTTTGTACTCATATCAATTGTAATTGTCAATGCTTTAACATTTTTCGTCTGTTTTTATTATAGAAACGTGAAACAAATTTTGTCGACGACTTTACTTATCGGAAATTGATTAATACGTCCCGAAATGGCTACTTTATGAAATTGGTACCAAAATAGATCAGTAGATTGAATGTTCTGCCAGTTCACCATGATTGATGATTTCAAAAATATACTAAAAGATTCTTAGATGTTACAGTCACGATGTTTAGAACTTTTTTCATTCTAATTGTTTTGTTAGAAAAAAATGAAAATCTATATTTATTGTGCGTCTATATACATTAATTTGAGTACTTAAATACTAGGTATCCTAAGCATGTCTCAAGCAATTCAGAAATGATGGATATCTGAGAACATTTGAAGTAACTTTTTCCTTAGTGAAATTGCAATCCGCGGTTTAGTTTACGAGTTATTAACGAAAAGCAGTGACCAGAAATCAGTTGGCGTGGAGCGACCGAGCCAATCAGTGGAACTGGCCTTCGTCTTCTCATTGGTCAGTGTTTTTATTAATAACTCAGGAACCTCTCATTTCCCGATTGCAAGTAACTTTTGGGACACCCTGTATTGATGACTATTCAGACATTGACACTATTTCAGACATTAAAGAATAGAGCAATATTATTAACAAATTATTATTAAATATCTTCTACATGTAATACGTTGACACGCAACGTATTAGAAGTCGAACATTGACTAAGAATGTGTTCATCGAATATTTAATGAATTATTATTTGAAAGATAATTATATTAAGCTTCTTTTAGCTAGATCATATTTATAGTATTAAGTCTTCTGTATCGAGTAGTGACGAGGTTGGCAGCCTTATAAGTTCATAAAACATCATCATAGCGAAACTGTAGTATGTAAAGTATTCAGTGGTGGTTCGTCCCGAACTTCTTGCCCTCCGAATAATAGCGTAACTGTAGTATCGAAGCAAGTGATCGTGGCTGGTTCATTCATAGCGTCAAACTAAAAAGAAGAAGTCCACTCGAGAGCCCAGAGACCACTCGTGCCTAAAAGCACTGAGATCGGTATGCGGATCAATTATACGCGTATATAAGAAACGTGGCACGAATTAATGGGCGCCGAAGGCATAATAAAAAGGGAGAAAGAGGATCCAAAGTGAAACCATCCGTAGCCTTCCTTAATTCGCAAGCGCGAAGTGCCTGCACATCATAGTTTCCCAATGTGTTTCGGCTCACATCTCCCTGTCAACATCTGTCAGCATTAATGCATAATTTGGCCGATGTAACATGTTTTGAACTAACGGACGAATTTAAAAGTAACCAAAGAAATTAATAAAAACGGGGCAGAATTATCTTGATCGTGAAAAAGAACAGAAATATTGAAAGATTACAGTTTATTTAATATAGATAATAAATAATTTATTTATTATACGAAGTCCTCTTAGTTCATTTTATATAGCACCCCTTACGATTATTTCTATTATCAGAACTGCTAAATGTAATTGCAAGAATTAATTCACTTAACAGAAATTTATTCCGGCCCAAAACAAAGGAAGTACGCCAGGCACGTGAAAGTATGATAAAGGGTTAACGCAAATCTACCGAGCACTAAAGATGTCTGTCATATGTTGCTTTGTCAAGATTACAAAATTGAATTTATTTAGACATAAAAATATGTACGGTAATGTATGCTAGAATTAATGAATTTATTCAGCTATTTATTACGAAAGACTTTAAAAAATTTAACAATTTAAAAATTAAAAATATGGAACCGGTTATTTTGACTGACACTGTAAGTTTAGTATTAATAAGTCAACGAGACCATAATTAATCAACTTCTTGATATTTTACAATAAGACATGTTGTATATATGAATAGGTGTTCTTATAAATATTGAATGGGTAGCAGAACTTATTTTGTAACGACATTTACAAACAAAAATGTAATTATAAAATACATATATTGTATATCCAAGTGTTAAATCAATTAACAACTCATGAACGAAGAATTAGCAACGAACGAACATCAAATTATTAAAAAATTATACAAAATTTCAAGTTGAAGGGACGTCACAACTACAACAATCTCTATAACCGCTTCAGTAACATCTAACAGAAGCCTTTCACTTAAAAGAAGGAAAGACCTGTGTCAACACATTGTTGACGCGAAGAGAACCTCTTTAATCTTCCCTTAACCTGTGCTCCGCAATCGTCGACAAAGTGAAGTTGGAACAATGGAAGGGATACGTAAAGCTTTAGATCGTCAGGTGACAATGCGTAGGTCAGCTTTTTGACCACGATGACGTGTCCTCACCATTTCAATGTTCGGTTATCACAGACTCTCTGATAGGAGTGGGGGGGAAGAGGAATTTGCGTTTGATGCGGGGGGTACGACCGTCCGAGGATCTCCACGTGCCATCAATTCCCTGGCAACACTCGGTAAAATCAAACCCTTTGAAATATGACCAAACTGAATGCTGCACCTCGCGGTGCTTACAGTTCAAAAACTGAATAATTTTGAGCAATTATAAATAACATGAACAGTTCCGGGTGATTTGAAGCTGTGTAATCATGTCCAAAATGAAGAAATGGTCCAAACACTCATAGTAAATCATAACCTATATGATCAATTAACTATTAACGAGCAAATTTTTCCACCTGATGATATTTTTATACAATGACTTTTTTCCATATTTTCGGGATAAATTCTACACCGTGTGCCAAGACGTCATCTCGGACAACAAGAAGAATCAATACGTTTCCTTGTAAACAAGTCCAACCCACATTGGTCCGGAACAAA
This sequence comes from Augochlora pura, assembly GCF_028453695.1. NCBI lineage: Eukaryota > Metazoa > Arthropoda > Insecta > Hymenoptera > Halictidae > Augochlora > Augochlora pura. The sequence continues at coordinate 17,985,372 of NC_135781.1, forward strand.
AACATCCTCGACAAAACAAAATCACCTGGAAGTTCCTGAAAAGTCCAACATTTTCGGCTGTTATCTCGGTGGTCCCCAGCAAACAGTACATCACGCGGCGTCGCATGCTTCGCGTACGATGCAACTGGAAAAGTAACGAGCGCACTCTTTAAAAGAAGAGGTTCACTTGAAGTGCTCTGGAGCGAATGGAGGTTGCCGAACGAACGCCTGCAGAGATATTCCGGTTCGTGAATAAATTGCCGATGGCAAGGCCACAACTAACGGCCGCCAGTCTGGCGTCGATATTCCTGCTGCCGTTTTGCACACACGTCGAACACAGGTCTGGCACACGCATCGTTCCTCCGGTTCGCTCGTCTTCCTCTTCTCGGAGTGGCCAATTTCCTCCTTCTTCATCTTCGTCCGCGGCCGTGATTCCAAGATCGATCGTAACTCGACTTAACAACGTTCACGACACGTTCGCAGTCGCGGCCCCGCCACGGAAAAATCAACATGCATGCATTCCCGTATCCGAGAATTGGTATACAGATACGCGCCATGCCGTATCTACAGCTGACATTTATTTGGAAGATTATGCCGCGACTAGCTGCTTAATTAATTCCAGCTCAACCGAGCCGGTTCCGTTTCTTCTCTGTATCGTTTTCTCGCAGACTCGTAACCCGTACGCCGTCTCGATTCTCTTGTCAGATTAGCGACAGTATAGACGGTTCGAGAACGTAATTGCCGGTATAACAAACTGTCGCTAGCTTGAGATTTCTACGCCATTTGGTAGTGTTTTTTAGCTCCTTTTTGGACATTAAAATACTGCAATTGGGTCTCGGGGTTGTTAATCAAGGAGGGCGCAGAACGTCACGTCCTTCGGTCGCATAAATCTTTGTTAACGGCTGGATGCGCGGTATATTGACTTGTCATCACATATGGACAAAGGCTATTAAATCTGTTAAGACGCGATATGCGATTGTACTGCCCCGTCTTTGCGTTTGGGTTTAGGATACGGTCACTTTGGTTATTGCCATGTTTTAGAATCGATTTTTAATGTTTATTTAATGACTTAATTACTTTACGGCACTGGTACGGCTGAATAGTACCAGATGATATACCTGGGAAGGTTAGCAATGGCCATACCGTCCTCCTGGCAATTGACGTGACCTAAATCCGTATAGGGCACAAAGGGGGCTCGGAAGTTTTATTTCTTACAATTTTTAAAGGATACAGCCGACGTCGCGACTTTTTGGCGTTAGTTTCTGTCTTATTAAAATATAAGTATTATTTTTGGTGATCAACATTCTCACATCCTATCTACAGTTATTTAATACCTTCGCTGAATATTGGGTTCAGTCTAAGACGTACAATGGTTGCGCAAATATTACCTGCGAACCTGTACGTACCCTTAACAAAATCTGAAGCATTATTTGTCGTTTTAAACGTTACTTTTACAATCTGTAACAACACACTGAGAATTTGTTTATATTTTTAACGTTATAAACAATTTCGAATGTTTAATTGTTGTTCAAATGGTAACGAATATAAAGAATAGCCTACAACTGGATAACAGATACTTGTTGAATTCTTAGAAATAGCACTACTTCGTATTAGTATACCAGTCTACATTTTTTCGCCCGTATTTATCCTTTTTAGAATGAAATTAATTTAATTTTCTTTCCTTTTGCACATACTTATATCTTAATAAAAGTTATTCCTTGATTTTATGTATATATATTTCTTTCTAAGTTTGTTTTAGCTATCCTTACAATTATTCCTTTACATATTTGACATTTATTTGAATTTTTCTATTGTTTTCCTCTCATAATTTCAGGCGACTCCATCCAATTCTCACAGTCATTGAGCTTTAACATTTTTGCATATGTTTCATTACCACTATTTTAATGATATTGATTTCATAAAAGCGGTGGTTGCCTTATTTCAGATATTAGATTGTGTGTGATCACATATTAAGAATAACATTGCACGTATATTAAATGTATATTATATACAATAATTTTTTATCATTCAAATGAATGTATAAGATCAACGTGCCCTGCATGCGTAGTCTAAAATAATAAACCAATAAAGGGATAAATATCTGTTAGATATCTCGTTAATTTCGAAAAAGTATTTTACATTTTTCAAATATCCTTAGAAATGCGAAGTAACAAGTATTTCCGTAAGAGAAATTCCTGTATTCAATAGAAGCAGATCTCTTTTATCAAAAAATTTATCGACTATTATAAAATATAATTATAGCAATTCTTCGAAATACTTACACGTTGTCGGTATCAACATATAATTTTTTCAGATATCAAAACAGAGAAAAAATTTAATCGGTTGATTAGATCACGCTGATGCTTCATGATAATTTTGTTGACATACGTTCGTACCAGGTATAAGCACTGTTAGCGCAAATGTGTCACGTAAACGAGATATGATTGTATGCTCTTGCAACGATCGAAATGAAATTCTTCAGAAAACTCGATATTGCCTGTCACTGTAACAGTAGGTTAGCAATCTCAACGATTCAATGATCACAAATTGTGATGATTGGAGGATTGTGAATGATTAGAAGAAAATGTATTTACGTAAACTCAAAAAAAAAGAGAAAATGTTGAGATATATTTTACTGACCGTGATACAAAGAGGTTAATGAAAAATCAACGCAAAAATGCGATCAACTTTTTGTATTCAAGATAAAACATAGCCTTTCAATTACTCGAACAAATAACATTCCCCCACGAGCTAACAAAAATGCCGAAGAAATGTAAAGATCCTATTTGTCCAGCTAATAAACACGTCTCTGCGAGGTACGTAAAGAAGATTGAAACAATATTCATGGAATGTCAATGACAATTACTATGTAATTATAGCGATCCACAAAAAGGCAAATCAAGAAAGTCGGAAACAGTTTCTACCATTGGAGCTGTTAAGAAACGTCAGAGAGCAACAGAGCTAGATACAGATGTAACAATTTGCAAAAAGTATTGGCTTTTACATTAACGATAAGGGCTCCATACTTTAGCATCACTTCGATGCAGAACGATCTTAGCTATTCTTTTCTACTTCGATAAATAATTGCTTATTAATTTATAATTACAGCCACAATATAAAAGTCTTGTTATTTTCTGATATAAGTATTGAATTTTTCTTCCTAATGATAATCATTTTAAGTATATTAATTACAGCATAATCAAATATAATTTCTTCATTAAATAACCCAATTATTTATGACAAACTGTCCTAATGTGAGCACTGAGAACTATTCATTTTAATTTCTAGTTATTTGATTCCCAATATTTCCAAAGGAGCTTTTAAAAATAACAAAATTGGACCGTTCTTGGAAATTTTGATAGCAAAATATAGTTTACTCAGAAAGAAGACTTTGTAAAAAATGTTACCAACCAGAAAGGGTTTAAAATCTATAGCATACGATTTCAATGAAATCTATTCACCTTTATAATTAAACACATTTGACAATATTTATAGCCAATCTCAGCTTTATTTATCAATTGTTCGAGACGTATTTTTTAAAATAATTCTTGTAGAATCTTATAATCTTTCTGTTGATTTTAGTGTAATGACAGTTTGTTTAATTTCATTATCCATAATTGAGACATTAATCAAAATGGAGTTAAAATTACCCGATTCTAGTTTAAAAGTTTTGATGTAATTTGCAGTAAAAAATGTCAAGCATCGATAGTAACCGTAGAGTGTTCGACATCGACGTCCCCAAGTCGTAAGATATGGTGAGAGGAGAATAAATGCAATAAATTGTCATCTTTGTCGCAAACTTTCTGAAAACCATCGTCTCTTAAAGTAACAATTACTTTCCAACCTTGCATTCTCTAGGATCCTCATTCCCATGCCACTTCAGTGAATCAGCAGATAGTTACCTATACTACTTGAGAATATTGACTGAAACTTTACCTAACTCGATAAAACTGCGTAGATCTGCGAAAAACACGATCTAACCATGACACGCTATCAACAATAAAATTACGTCTTCTCTAACAAGAAAACGCGATTATTATAAAATTAACTATGCACTTCTACTTTCTTTGCCGGTTTGATATGGTGAAAGCAAGAATTACAAACTACAATTAATTATTTTGATTAATTTTAAAAAATTTCTGTCTTTAGTCTAATCATAAAAGATTTCCCTGTTTGACCAGTTCAAATATCGTTTTTATCTTAACAATTTCAAACCAATTTGAACAAAATATTGAACTTGTTCTTGATCTCTTGCTATTAATAACTACGTCAATGCTTAGATTTCGTTTTGTGTATGCATATCATATTTTTCTGGAAATATTTTAAAACTTCACGATAGTGACAACATACATCAAGAATTCTTCCTAATAATTGTTTACAGAACTTCATTGAACATTAGTAGAAATGCTCCCAATCAGTTTTCACAAATACTGATTAAGTTTTAAGTTTTTCTTTATAGTTTTACAGAATTTTAATAAAGAATAATAAGGAACTTTATTTAACAAAAATATCGAACTTAAAATAATCAAAATATATTCACTAAACTGTTCTTTACTAAAAGTAAATTCAATCGTATCTATTATAGTGTGAGAAGCATAGCCTCGAAGAAATTCTCAAAATGGAAGCGGAAAAAGTACCAAGATATAAAGACAATATGCCATTGTGACACGCATGAGAAAATGGCAACTCACAGCTCTCAAAAGCCGAAAAAAACGAGAAATAAAAAACGCGGCAGAAGAGGAAACAACCAGAAAAATAAATTGATGTCATCTCTTTGCATATGCGTCAGAGAGTCCGATTTGGACAACTAAAATTTGGAATGGATGGAACGTTTGTACACTCAACAACTAAAGTTTCACAAATAGAACCAATTATCGATTTTGTTTACTGTATCAGCTCACTAAAATTTCTCATGACTCTACAACCATATTTGCAAGCATAAAATTTCTTAAACTTCTTTTGAATAAGTGAATTTTTGAATTTAAAAATACTTAAAAAATATTTTATACAGTTTATATAGAAAATACAATTTCTCATGACAGAGTTGATTTTGTAATTTCAATTTCTAAGTTCTGTATTCACATTTTCCTTTTTCTTCAATATTTAGGACTCTGATATACATATAATTTAGCGTTTTAACTTTTCGTTCACATTTTTACGTTACCAACTGACGACACATATATTTTACATACCAAGAATAATAAGTTTTTGAAAATAAAAGACTTCTAAATATAAATGGGTGCTGTATATATGTATAATAATCAAATTGCGGACTTTTTGCAAAATAAAAACTGTCTTTCCCAATTACAAGGAATGGAAGCTAAATAAAATTATTTTTCCCTCATCATAGATTTGAATAAATGAATGATAGTATAACAACATTTTTAATCATTACGCGCTCTTCAGAAATATTTTTTTCAAAATTTTTATTTATTTTCGTTTTATCGTATGATTTAAACAACTGCATTAAATCATAATATAATCGTAGAGGAGTAAAAGTCTTTACAGTAACTAAAATAAATGTATTTTTATTCGTGGATAAATTCTTCTAACGTTTTTAGTGTTTTATAATTTGATTTACTCATATAATATCATAAATGCACAAAATCCACAATCTAAGAATGATGAAAATCAATGCACATAGTAAAGATTTTCGTATCGAACATTCAAAGTACTAAAGAGATTTATTTCGTGATAAAAAAAATACATTATAAACGAAGGATCCAACGATGAATAAATTTGATCATTTATTACTTTCGATCAATATATCTGTATACCTCGTCGTCATCGTTTAATTCTTTAATGTCAACATCCGTTACATAGCTTTGTTTAGGGATATCGAATAAGCTACAAGCATACTTGATATCTCCACGATATAGTTCACGTGTAATGCAGAAACTGCAACCAAGAATTACAGTTACCGGATTAACTTAACTATCAGATAAATCATAATGAATTATCTTGCACAGAACATTATTCTGCTATTAGCAAGTACATATACATAATTAAAGGGTATATATATCGCTGAAAAAGTATAAAATCATTACTGTAGTTAGCTTTAACCCTTGTCCTATTATACAGAGTCACTTCTGACTCGTGTTTTGATTGTGCTAACGATGCAAGTGCATTGCTCTGGTCATTTATATTTTTTAAACAAGTCTTTCCTTCTTTTTACCTTAAATACAATTAAATAACATTGTTCAACAAATTTGAACATTCTCCATTAGGCAATCTTTGTAGACTTTGATACATTAAACGCGAATTCAGAAGTCGCTTTCTTAATCACTTTCAATTTTTTGAGAAATTTACAAATCTTTTCGTTTTAGTGGAAAAAGCGATACGAATGTTTTTTATGTGAAATAATTTTGTAGATTTTCCCAAATACGATGGTTAATGTTTTACAATATTATAAAAATTTAAACGTGTCTTATGAAAGCAAGAATTTGGACGTGAAATGGGCTTACATTTTATCTCAATTTCTCAAATATCAAAATAACTTTATATTGTATTTGGGGAAAATAAAAATGATTTGATATGTTTGGGAGATTCTACAAAATTTGTCTACACAAAATACACTTGTACTTATTTCTACACAAAATACGTTGTGCGCTTAAAGCAGAAGATATTCACAAAGTTAAAAAGTTCACTTTTTCTTCAACATTTTTTAAAAACAAAGGAAGACAAAACACGACTTTTAGATCTTAATTCAGCTTATCATAATCTACAAAAATCCTATAAATTACCAAAATGCAACATTAGGGTTATCAATGTAATATTTTATATCGATAAGACAGATACAGAGCATCTACATTCTGGTACAGGTCAGAAGTGATCCAGTATTGTCTGTTTCTGGGCTAACAACGGTCTGTGCTTTTTTCTCGTGTACCTTTTTTATAAATATGATAACATGTCTTACATGACTCGCCAAAGGCAGTGATTGTAAATGAAACTAATGTCATGTTCGTTTCTAAAACACGTACTTGCGAGTACATACTTGCGTATTCGTCCATCATTCAAATGGATTCTCATTAGATTCTACACTATTTATACTGTAATAATCGTTCTTTTTTGCACGGAAACGGAATAAAAACGTTTCTGGAGCATCCTGTTATTAGAATATATTTTCAGAAGCATCAAGCTTCAAACGTCCAGCTTCGATGCGAAGTTCTGTCATATAGTAGAGACCCTACTATTCTACGATATATGGAGCTTAGCTAGCAGATGGTAAATTAAATTAATACGTAACACATCGTATTATCATTGATACATTGGAATGATCAGTCTCTTCTCACATAATTGGCTTTCGACCGTATTGTAAACAGATCCAGCCGATTGTCAAGCCAAGCGAGGCAATCACGTTTCTATATATGCTACGAAATATAGATGAGTGTTCCAGGAATTAAGACTAAATACATGTTACAAGCACTGATAACAGTTAAGTCTAATGAAGGTAGAATTTTTGATATCATCTCTAATCCTCACCAGTAAGGAAGAGACATGCACACAAGTTATGGCATAAATTCACCGTGTAGTGCGTCTGTTGGCATTGCGTAATTGTTTCTCAATTTCAAACTGCCGTAGATCTGCTCTCTGCAAGAAATCTTGACGCTCCAAATAGCCATCTTTGCCTTTATTATGAGTGCTGATCTCTTCCTCCAAGTTTTCTTCCTTTTTGTAACTGTCCCAATCCAGCTTCGACTTTTCTAAGGTACTGATTTTTGCTTTTTTCCCTATTTGACCAAGAACTGAAGAGATACCTCCTAAACCAGCTCGTTTAAAACCTCTTCCTCTCCCAGAACCCCTTCCAGCAGGTGCAGCAGGTGCAGCAGAATTCCCAGTCTTATCAGAATTCTCTGCTGAAGAAAGAGACAGTCTAGCTTCAGCTGAATCTATCGACACTTCTTTCTCAACCTTTACTTCCTCTCCAGCAAACTCAAAGACTTTAGTTATCTTCACCTTCTCTCCTACTTTTGGCTTTTCTGAGGGCAGAGGTTTCGGACTTGCTTTGCTTGCTGTATTTTGAGATGTAGATTTGGGTACAGTTGCTGCAATATATAGAAATGCAGTAAAGATGAGCAATAGTGTAAAGTTATTGGATGTTGCTCGAACAAATGAAATTATAGATTAAACCATTACCTGTATCTTTCATAAAATCTGCCCAAAGTGAATCAGCTTTCTTCTTCTCCTCTTCTTCGGTAAGTTTCTTCTTTTCCTTGGATTCTTCAGTTTCCACTTTTTCTTCCTCATTGCTGTCAGCTTTCACATCTTTTCCAGACCTCTTATGTTTTTTAACATTAGACTTTGTACCTCTGTTTCCCTTTTTTCGTTGTTTCTTTGTAGTTTCCCTCTTATTTTCATCATTCTCATCCTCAGGTCCACTTTCTGCATCACCTTCCGATTCTACTTCTGAAACTGGCTCACTGTCAGCACCATCAGGAACATAATCTTCATCGTCTTCATCAGAATCAGAAGGTAACTGATGTTCCTCAGTCATATTAATATAGAATTTAATAGGTAATTATACCTGTAATGCAAAAATGTGTAGAATTATAATTTATTACAACACCTTTGTCTTAACAAATCACTTAGTGTATTTTATTATTATAACTTTATTATTGGTTTATGTATTCGTTTCATATTTATTTACTCAATTTAAATTTAGAATTTACTAATCAGTAACAAAATTTGATAATTTCTGTGAAATGAAAATGGTAATGTCTTCAAATTTTAAGCTTTCTTTTTGTATCGTATACAAAACTAAACAACCTAACCTCTTTGACAAGTGCAATTCAGCATATGATTGCAAGTTTATGAACGAATTATTGATGTTTACTATTTCGGATACTTACGTATTTTCTCAGCAAAATAAATACAGTGTTTCTCGCAAAAGAATTCGGTTACTCGACGAACCACCTTCCGGAACTTTCGTCAGATTGTTAAAAATATCTTTCAGTTCAGTTATTTTTTATTATTTCCTTATATATGTATTAACGTGCTTGAAATAAAATCGATAATCGTTTCGTAACTACGTGAAAAAACAGATACACGTGAGAAACCACAAAAAATTAACGATCGAAGTGTATGAATTACGAATCGATTCACGATTCGCCAATTCCTTGCTTTGCATCATAGCTTCTACATAGTGTAGAGACGCTTGATGATGCTCTGCGCCATATCCCTAGGGCGACACAAAGGGAATATCATCGAGCGAAGTTGGTGCTCCTATCGCACTATCCCCTAACCAATCAACAAACAAGTGGAGTAATAGAGCGGATTGGCGACTAAATTATAAATAGCATTATGCGGAATTTCCAAAAAGCGCAAATCGCTTTACTGATAATCTTTAAATCAAAACAAGGATTTTCGTAACTGACAGTTTCAAGTTTTAGCTAATCCTTCGGCTAAGTCTAACCTCCTAAATGTATTGATATATGTATTTTAACTGATTACCTTTGAATGAAGATCAAACCAGTATTCAAAGTGTTTGACAGCGTATTATAAGTAAAATTGAAGTGGTCATAGCGCGATCTGCGCGGTATCGACACCTGAGATATGTTTGGGATCAGGTGATCAGGGCTCTTAGACGACGAACTGTTCTTGAAATTTCCACTCGAGACAAGCCAGGTTTCCTGCTCGAATTCTACGTCGAGTGGTGGAGAGGAGACCTTACAACAGTATTGGACGACTCCAATGCATTGCTAATGGAATCCACTGGCATCATCCAATCTCATTTGGAAGGCCTCCCCCCTCTCCTCCATTCTACAACACATTTTAATGTTCACTATAAATATATATAAATAAATTAATATCTGTTATGAATTTATATAAATTAATTTTTTCTAAAGCTTTCCGATGACATGCTATTACTTTCATGCATGTATTAAACGTGGATGGCTAATTCTCTTACATTTACTTTTCTGATGGAAAGTATAGTAATAGAACCTACTCCTGCAAACTTTTCTTATTCCCTAAGCTGACACGTATATCTCCACCATTTTATTGTATTTCCAATTCGCAGTATGTAGTTCCTGTCTAAGCAATGAATCTAAGTAAATCTATCAGTGAATCTAAGCAATGAAAATTTCTATATCCGGTCTCGCTAATAGATCATGTTGCGGCCTGAAAGTGTGCAGGAGTAGGTCCCACTACTATAATAAAAAGGCTTGTCTCTTAACAGCCCTGGCTGCAGTATTTTCGAGCTCGTTAGAACAATGGAAGTGAAATCATTGACATTTATATGTTTTCAAACGATAAGAAATAGAATTTAAAGAATTTTGTAGGCAACATATATAAAGTACTGAATTCGGCATACCCTGCGACCTCGGGGGCAAAGCGTTCAGAAATATAAAGGTAGGTACAGAAACTGCTTTTCTCTGATTGGATGAGGCTTCACGGTCAAACAGTGCTGCTCTCACAGTTTTAGATAAAGAGAGGAAGTTGCGAACGAGCAAGACAGCATGACATCAACACAACCACTAGCGGAACAAGTCACACCGACAACCAATGCAGTCCGTTTCACTTTACCATGCTTGCGGTCTTACTCTTTTCGCGCATCCCTATCCATGGCGCTCCACCTGAAACACGCGGCGCGATGCATACAAAAGTATGTAATAATACATATATCAACATAATAAATAAACGAGTAATACACATTCTAACATAAATACATAAATTATGCATAAATTACACATTATTAAATAATGGAGATGCTATATAATACAGAAACAAGCAGCAAATATTTCAATGTAACAGGTTAATAAATAATAAGAAATAATGTAAGCAAATATTTGCAAAAATCAGACATCAATAAAATATTGTTCAAAAAATATCAATAACTATTCAATATGGAAACTTTTTGGATGTACTTTAATCTATTATTGATATCAACGCATAGAAGGTTAACTTTGTCTCAATCTTTTTAAACTTCTTCTGTGCAATAGTATAAATGGAATGCGTTCTATAAAAGAAGAACATATTCGTTTCTTTTTTTGTAATTGGAAAAAGGAGAAACTCATTTCTTAAGAATATCCCGATTTGTCATCGAACACGCTTCTGAAAAATAAGATTACAGCTAAATGAGCAAGCTTCTACAAGAAAACTTAGTATAATAATATAGATAAAGGTTCAAGGAATAGTTTTCCGCTAAGTTCCCAAGACATATTTTAGTATTTTTGAGAAAATTAGTTTATAGATAGTTGAATGTATAGGACAACTCTTTGCACTCGAAGCTGTTTTCATTATATTTTAAACATATTTTTTTATCTCCGGTATTTCTACTTTATATGACTTATTGCGATTTGTGCATATGAAATTAAGTTCATTAGCAAGTACAATACTTGTTATTTTAACAATCTCTAAATATAAACAAGTTATTAAAATTATTTTGAGAAATAATAAGTAATTTTTAGTGGCGTTTCAGAGTTGTCACTCGAGTGCAAAGGATTAACCTCGATGGATATGTAACTTCGAGACAATAAAAACTAAATAAAACTAAATATACGATAAATAATTAAACTATATAACAAACAAAATAACTTGAATTTGAATAAATGAATGTTAAGATATGGCAATATAACAGGCAAATGCTGGAGGAAGCAGAGACAAAGAGATCGCTGTTCATAATCATGTGTTTTTTGGGTGTTCAGGGTTTCTTTCTCGTTTCTTTCTTTTGACTGTTTACGTAAAAATAAAGACTCTATTACGGTTATGTTATAGTAAGAATGACAAATATATTGATTTTTCGAATTTTTTCCATTGTTGGAATCGCAGTGGCGATTCCATTTAAGGGCAGCTTTCATTTTTATTTTCAGTTTGTAAAAATTATTATTTTGAGATTGTCAAAACTATTGTTGTTACTCCATAATACATCACTTCAGATACTTTACATAAAAATTTGGACATTCGTAATGTTAAAGAACAGATAAGAAAATTCGCGACAGCACACAAGAAACGAATGTCAAACTATCCCAATGAACACATCAAAGACCTAAATCATATATCGCAACAAAAAAAACGAAAACGAAATAAACCAACTGATTTGTAGAATTAAAGAAGGAACATCACATATGTATGTATATTAGAATTATTCAAATGAACTATTTTTCTCAAAGAATCCATTAAACTTTTATTTCAAATATTTCTTTGTCAGATCAGCGTTAATGTTTCAAAAATCCAAATATTCGGCATAAATTTTCGGATATCTGTTTATCAAGGTTTTGTAAGTACGGTCGGCAACCTACGAAAAATAGTGTAATGCATATTTAAGTTCTTCATTTATGACCCGCTTAGTCCGCGAGTATCAGTGACCCTCTTCCACCATAGCCTGGAAGCATTGTTTCAAAACAGAAAGTACCGTGAAAACAATGGATACTTTTGAAAAGGGATTAACTTCTGTCAGTGGTGGATTCACCCCAAGACGCATTAGGCGTGCGTCTGGGGCCCCTGTCGTAAAAGAT